>NC_141667.1:50015000-51215000 GCF_028749965.1 Puma concolor
AGATAAATTAAACTCTTCTGTCTTTGGAATTAAATTCTTAATATCTTCTTATATCCACTTACCATAAGAGAGGGCGGATAATTAATTATTTCACTAATAACAATGATCTATTATTGGTTCCCAAAAAAGTTGATAGGGGAAGACTAAAAAGCTGACAATCATGTCTGCTTTCAAATTCTAAGAAGCAAACGGAACAGAGATTTACTGGGAAGACAGGGAAAATAAGGGGGAAACCATCTGGTGACTAAAAAGCAAAACTGACAGTAAGTTCAAAATATAGTGTAATTGTAATGGCAAGTTTCTTGAAGGCAGGGTACCTGTATTGTACTTTTCAAGTTCAGAAAATACAGTACTACTCCAAAAAAAAAAAATGTATTATCTGTTGAAATAACTGAATGAAATATTTTCTGAAAAAGTAAAAGGTTCTCCTTCTGGAGTCTAGACTAGGCAAGAGTAGTTTCTATAGCTCTACAAACATTTAGGGGATAAAACCGCATGTTAACACCAACAAAAATCAACTTATAAGGGAAAACGCAAGCTATGCTTAAGAAAGTAAGAAAGGACTACCAATAGCAGTTGCCCACCAATAGTAGCTGGCCAGCACTATTTGAATCACTATCATAAAAAGAGTAAGGGCCACCGATGAAATAGATTTACCACTAGTACTACTCTGTGCAATGGAAGAGAAGGATTAACTGGGCTTGAATAAGTAGCCATTTTGATCTACCACTATCTGTCACGTTGACTACATTCCCAAAGTTTGGAGAAAAAACAGAACAGAACTGTAGCAACTTTTAATTTATACCATGTGTGGGATAACAAAATATCAAAGAATCCAACTTTATTACAAGAAGGCAGGTCACATGATGATAATGGTCAAGCTAGTCCTAGTTGGTGGGAGTGGTGCCACTTATCCCTTCCTGCCACAGCTGCCTTTCGTGCAACTTGAGTACAAGTGGGAGGAAACTGGTACTCTAAGCTCTGGCTGGCCTATGACTTTATCTGCTTTTCCTCAGTTCCACAGTATTCTGCACACCAAGCCATTTAATACTACCAGGAGGTCAACAATTGTGGAAAGTATCTCCTCACCCTCCATGTCTTCAAGCTCTCAAAAGCCAATATCTGAAATACATCGTTATACTTCAGAACTGCCACCATACTTGATCTAACTGCAGCTCTAGGGAACACATTTTGAAAGAAAACATTTTTCTTTCTCAAGTAAACCTCGCTGGGTAGGGATATATGCTAAATAAAAGTCCTAGTTTTCCTGAGTCATTGGTTGCATTTATTTACTGCATAAAGCATTTAAATATAACAATTATTGATTACCACTTTAAAAAAAAATCCTTTTTCAGCCAAAACTGTCGCTGGAGAATGACTTTCCAAAATCTGTGTGCCATTATGAAATACCAGTTCCATATCTCCCCCCTGCCCACGCAATGGAAATTCATGTCTCCAAATAGCCAGTAAAGTTGAAAACAGACTTTGTCTACCCTCATCCTCTCATTTTACTGATAAGGAATCTATCATTTGGATATTTATGTGATTCTCTGCAAAATTATACATATGGCTAGCTTAAAAGGAAGTATCAGAATCTGAACCCAGGTCTCTAAAACCCCTAACTTGTGCCCTTCCTAATACATAAGACCTCATTCTATTAATCCAAACTCTCCGAGCAGTCCTTAATCACTTCGTTTCTTCATTTCCAAGTTCCCTCAATACCTTATTCCTCTAATAATCAAAGCAGCCATTCTACAGATTGGTTTCTCCTCCATTATGGCATTTTAAGGTGAAGAATCTAACTGGACACTGTGCCACAGGTACTGGTTCTGTAAGATGCTTACATTTTGAGGGAAGAATTTTTTTCTCTCCTGCCAATGAAAGATGAAAATTAAATTCTAAGTATTCAGTAAAATAACTTCACATTCTAATCTTAATATCATGTGTCAGACACCCACAAAAACTTTAACAAGTCCTTGGTGGCAGAATTCTTACACGTTCCTGAACTTGGTTCAAGTCTCCATTTTAAAATGGGTAGTAAAAAGGAAGACAGAAGTTCTTTTTCAACAACAGTTCTTCCATTAGATGACTTGATAACTACTTATGTACCAAATTTCACCTGAACACTTGAAGATTGGTAACATGAGTGATAAAGACAAACAATAGCAAACGTACAACATCAGCAGGAACGTTGCCTTGATTTCTGTCTCCTGAAAAACGTATATAGCTTCTGCAAATTTGTGAGTACCACAAACTTAGTTCTCTAAGACAACAAGGTTTCTCTTAGATCTCTTTTGCTGCTCTCTGGCTTAGAAATAAAGAGTTTTGTAGAGACTTTTGGACTTTCAAAACTATTTAAGCTAGTATCCAAGTCTTTACACTTGGATAAACAACCAGTGATCCAATAAGGCATGCACAGTGTCCACTGGAAAAAAATTAAAAATATAAAAAACTAATGAACCTGTATCTGGAAAAGAACCATGATTTTATCTTTAGGAAGCAAAGGGCATATAAATAGCAAAACAAACCCAAAATAAATGTCTGAGGACTTAATGATCAAATGAACAGCTGATAAAGGAAAATTATTAAAGCAAACCATTTCTCAAACGTAGAGTTTCTCTTTTAATGTTTATCTCCCTCTCAATGCAGAACATCTGCTACAGTCATCCAAAGTATACTGATCTAAATATACTGTGGCAAGAGCTTTATATGTAAAGTCCTTAGTCCTTAAGCTTTACAACGTTGTAAGGTAGGTATCTATCATTATTTTCATACTGCACCTAAGAAAACTGGGGCACCTAAAGTTACTTAACTTGCCAAGGTTACAGAGCTTGAACCCAGCTCTGAAGCCTCTAAAACCCATGTCCCTTTGGTGCTCTACTGCCTTCTTGGTAGCACAGCAAACTGGAAAATATGGTCAAATTCTAAGTTCCATCTGATGATTATCCAAGCCACTATAAATTGTGTTTTTTGGTTTTTGGTGTGGTTTTTTTTTTTTTTTTTGGTGTCAAGAAAAACTCAAAAGTTTGCCATCAACACTTCCTGATTTTAGGTTGGGTCGGTATCACCAATGTTTCTGTCACCACACGTATTGCACAATCACTAGAAGCCAAAGGAAGAGGACTGACTGGTTAAATTCTTAAACTTTATTTCCTGCTGGCCTAGAAGTCCTTAATGTTACGTCTGTTAAGTGTGAAGGTTTTTCTGGTGTGAGACACTAAAGTTATAACCTAACTCTTATAGGAAATCATCTATGCATTAGTCATTTTACCTGTCAGGGAAGCTAAAAGCAGATCAACGGGATATAAACCCGGGTTGTTTCCTTCTTCAGGGTAAATTTCTTAATGACTTGTTAACTAAGCCCAATGGAACGAGTGACCCTCCAAAAATGAAATGTAGTGGAAAAGGAAACAAGAGGAAAAGAAGAATCACAGTAAGTAATGTGGTGATCTACTTTCACTAGTGTTAGAAAAGCAAAGGATGAATCTCCTCTTGAGTAACTTCAGCCTGACCACAATGGCCACTTGTTACACCTACCACCCACTCCAACACTTCAGGTTCATTAGGAATTAAAAGAAACCTAGTAAGCAACCCGACCAGGCCTAAGTCTCCGCACCACACCCTGAGAACACAGAGGGTCAGTGCATTGCGTCCCCCACCTCCAAGCCTTCCCCGCTGCCCCGGAGGCAAAACCCACAGTCTGGGGCCAAGACAGTCCTCCAACCAGGGCAGTGACCCAGCTCTGGACAACCCCCCCCCCCTCCCCTGACCAAAGGGTCTGTGCCTAGAGGGATGGGGGTGGGGGCAAGGTGAGGAAGGCCTGCACAGGAGAGGAGGGGGCTAACAGGATGTTTTGAAACGAGGAAGGGTCCCTTCTCACCCTCGCGGGTCGGGACCTGCTCCGGGTCGGAGAGAGAGCCGGTCGCCGCCATGATGGGACTGGCCAAGCCGGGGGGCGTGACGCGGGCAGCCCCGGGCGCAGGGCCAGCTCCCCTTCCCCCTTCCTCCCCTCCTCTGCGTGGGCCTTGGCCACAACTGACCCCCGATACTCACGCTTTGTCCACCAGCTCCCGCACCTTCCACATGTTCAACATCGTGCCCCGCGCGGGCCGAGCCGCCGGCTCCCTCCCCTGCTCCCCACAGACCCCGGAACACTTCCGCGCCGGGGCAGATCCTGGCCGGGGTCACCGCCGCCGCCCGCCGCCTCGAACTCCCCCAGTTAGGTCCTCCTCTTGCCACAGCCGCGGCGCCGCCGGTGACACGTCGAGACGCGGGGGCAGAGGCGCTGCGTGGAGCGGAAGTGCCCGACTTTCCGCCCTCTGCGCGCGGGGCACGCCGGGACTTGTAGTTCTCCCCCGGCCTAGCGGACAGGTTAAGCTGAGAGAGTTAGTGTAATAAACTTGGTAGTATTTCTGTTAGACTCTCCGGTCCTACGCACCCTTCCCCATGCCTCTGACCTTCAAAACCAGAAACTCTGGGGTGGGACCAGGAATCTGTGCTTTACGGAGTCCTCCGTGCTCAAGTGTCAGAAGCACTGGTATAGGATCAAGCAGCCCTCAGACACATTTTCCAAATAGTAAGTATTGTTTCTCCCTAGAAACAGTCCTGAATATGTAACAAATACCACAGCGTGCTATGATTTTGAGTCTTCGAATACCTCATTGAAAGGATTTTCTTGTGAAATAAGTCTTGTTAAAATAGTACCTGAGGGGCACCTGGGTGGCTCAGTCAGTTGAGCATCTGACTTTGGCTCAGGTCAGGGCCTCACTGTTGGTGGGTTCGAGCCCCACATCAGGCTCTGTGCTGACAGCTCAGAGCCTGGACCCTGCTTTGGATTCTGTCTCCCTCTTTCTGCCCCTCCCCTGCTCGCTCTCTCTCTCTCTCTCTCTCTCTCTGTCTCTCTCTCTCAAAAATAAAAGATTAAAAAAATTACTTGAGATAGGAAAGACCCCCCGCTAATATCCTCAAAGGGGGAAAACTGAGAGCTTTTCCCCCAAGGTCAGGAACGCCACAGGGATGTCCACTCTCGCCACTGTTATTCAACATGGTATTGGAAGTCCTAGCCTCAGCAATCAGACAACACAAAGAAATAAAAGGCCAAAGACATGAAAAGACACTTCTCCAAAGAAGACATCCGGATGGCTAACAGACACATGAAAAAATGCTCAGCATCACTCATCATCAGGGAAATACAAATCAAACCACGAGAGACTCTTAAAGATAGAGAACAAACTGAGGGTTGATGGTGAGAGGTGAGTGAGGGATGGACTGGATGGGTGATGGGCATTAAGGAGGGCACTTGTTGTGATGAGCACTTGGTGTTGTATGAGTGATGAATCACTGTATTCTGCTCCTGAAACCAGTATTGCAGTGTATGGTAACTAAGTAGAATTTAAATTAAAAATTAGAAAGAAAAAAAAAAAACCTATTGCACTCTAATTCTGTGATACAGTGGTTTTATATTTAGACAGCTACCTAATATCCTCCTTAGATACTTTATCTTCAAGCTCAGAAACTTAGTTCACACTCTATGGGAAACTAGAAAGACAACACTGTAACACATGCAAGAACTTGGCAGGTTTATATTCTTAAGCATAAGTACAAATACACACTGCACTCAGTGTTTTATTGCAATGGTTGCTATGACTTCATTTTCTTGCTTATTCATTTTTAACAATGGTCATGTTAGAAGTGCAAAAGAAACATTAAAATTCATTTGGCCCAACTGCTTGAATTTTACAGTGCTTTTCATTCTACACGAATGTATTGAGCAAAAATCTTCTGTGTGCCAGGAGTAGGGAATACAGCTGGGAACAAGACCAACAAGGCCTCAGCTCTCTTGGATCTTACAGGTCTTTGGAGCAAATATAATAATCAAGGAAACATTTAAGATAATTGCAGATAGAAAATTGTTGAAGAAAACAGAAGACAATGTTGAAGAGAATGGTGTTAGAGGAAAGTAACAATACAGAATATTTAGGGCCTCTTTGAGGACTCTATAATTAAGCTAAAACTTGAATGATGAAAAGGAGCTGGACATTAAAAAAAGAAAGAAAGAAAGAAAGATCTGCCAGAAAAAATACCTGGTGGAGGGAACAGATGAAGACTGATTCACAAGGGAGAAGTGAAATTGATTGCTGCTAGTTGCGAAGCTTGTTAACAATGGTTCTAAATCAAGAACCCTGAACCTCTGGCCCCTAGTTCCTCAGGTCAAGTCACCTCTTCACATTGCATCCACTTAATTATTGGAAGCAGCTTTGAAAGGGTTTCAATACAGCTCTTGGGATTAAGGTCTGAGAGAAGCAAGTTGAAAGA
The DNA here is from genome assembly GCF_028749965.1 of Puma concolor. Lineage (NCBI taxonomy): Eukaryota > Metazoa > Chordata > Mammalia > Carnivora > Felidae > Puma > Puma concolor. The sequence goes on from NC_141667.1 coordinate 50,021,316, forward strand.
ATTGCCAGATAGAAAAAGCAGAAATCGGGACAAAGCTATCTCAAAGCTTTGTCAAGATAGGAATGCTTAGGCAGACATAAAGTGAATTGGATTGGTGGGTGGGAAGAGGCAGGGAAAGAGGAGCAGAGATAGGTAGACAAATGGTGCTTTCAGATGAGAAGTTTGTTTTCTGTTGAAAAGGCTGTCTGGTCCAAGATTCAAAGGATGGAATGTGGCCAGAGAAGATAAGAAAGAGAAACTACCTTGCATAAATAAGAGCTCAGCAAGTTAAGTTTCAACCAAGCAGGTCCAGGGTACATCAGAAGAATGGGCCTGGCATAAAAACAACCACCTTCCCTGCCCTGGGCCTGTGTGCACATTCATAACAATTCGTAGTCAGCCATCCCAGAATTACCTAGAGAGTACAATGTCATTGTCTACTTTGCTTGTTTCAACACCAAGTTTGGAAGTGTCTAGACTTACTCCAGAGTTATCACACCAGGGGCATCTAGAATGTAACACCAAAAAACTTGCCTGTCTACCTTTGATTCTAATGGACTCAGAAGAAACAGACAAGAAGACTGTGTTCAAAAGTGGTCTCCAAAGACTAATCATTTGCATGTCAACAAAGTGTTCCATTTTTACCTTTTATCTTGCAAGTTTGTGAGCAGTTTCCATAGTAACTTCTTTGTGGCAATTTAAATGTGTCCATTGTCGAAAAATAAATGAGAAAACGTCCTACTCACCCCTTTTCAGGAAAACATACATTTTTCACTAAATGAGCTGACACTTTTAGTAAGGCCAAACCAACACAAGGTTTGAAAGCAAATGTTCTCAGATATGTGAGGTGCTGTTGTAGGCCCTGACTGCTTATCTTCTGTGGGTGGCTCCCTGGTGTTTCCTTCTGAAGATTTAATTCATGGTACATAGGTGTGGCAGCTATGGGAAGGCACAGCCTAAGTCTCTCTCCAAGAGAACCAGTTGCAAGGAGTGTGGATGGCTGACAGCTTGCAGCAGCCGCTCCTCAGGAATCAACCACAGCACTGACACCAAAGCCCTGCTCTCACTGGGCTACTCTCAGGCGGGGATTGAGTATGTTGGAGCCAGGCCATTTCTCCCCAGTGCAAGACTTCTCTACCGGGCAAGCATTGCCCTGGACTTCCCATCAGCCTCGCCCAGATTACCTCCAAGTTTCCAGTTTCGTTGCAATCAGGCAGTCTTCCTACCCAATCTTCCTTCCTCCTCTTTTGCCCTTAACAGGTGTCAGAACTTCCTTGTGGGCTGAGGCTGTCTCCACCTACTGTTGTTTCCTCTCCCCTTTCTTCTTCATAGATGTTTCCCCCAGTAAATCTCTTACACTTCTAATTCCATTTTGGCTTCTGCTTCCTGTAGTAACCAAATTGACACAACAGGCAAACAGTTGTACCTTGGTTTCAGTATTTGGCCCACTGAGTCCTGTTTTTTTTAAATTTTTTTTTTCAACGTTTTTATTTATTTTTGGGACAGAGAGAGAGACAGAGCATGAACGGGGGAGGGGCAGAGAGAGAGGGAGACACAGAATCGGAAACAGGCTCCAGGCTCCGAGCCATCAGCCCAGAGCCTGACGCGGGGCTCGAACTCACGGACCGCGAGATCGTGACCTGGCTGAAGCCGGACGCTTAACCGACTGCACCACCCAGGCGCCCCCTGAGTCCTGTTTTTGATCACACCTGACTATTCCTCTCTAGAAGTTGAGATAGTTGGTTTCTAATCATATTGTGAGAGTTGCCACGAGAGCCATGCATATTATATATTGCACAAAACAAGGGCTGCCATTTACGTGGACCACCATGAACTGCCAGATAATTAACCACAGAGAAGAAATATAAAGAGCAGTTAAAGAGAGAGATTCTGGACTCAGACAAACCTAGGCTCAAACACTGCATCTGCTTGCTATTCAGTGGCTTGGTCATTTTGGATACATTAATTAAACCAGTATAAGACAGTGATTATGAACTGGACTCTGGAGCCGGATTGCCTGGGTTTGAATCTTAATTTTGCTACTTATTTAGCTGTGTGACCTTGGGGAAATTATTTCACACCTCTGTGACTCAGTTTTCCCATCATAATGGGGAGTAGTAGAAACCTACCTTAAAGGCTTTTTTAGACAATCAAATAAGGTAATGTTTAAAAAGAATCTGTAACATACATAACACACTCAGTAAATGTTAGCAGTGCTGCTGCTACTACTATTATTACTACTACTACTAGTAGTAATTGTATTAATCTGTAAAATGTATTCAATAGTCAACAGGTATTTAGTAAGTTCCTACTATGTTCTAGGTACTGTGCTAGGTGGTGGATATATAACTGTAGATAAAACCAACAGAGTATGCAGCAAATAGATGTGCTAGACATAGTAAACTTAAAGCAGACTGCTGAAGAACAAATGAAATCATATATGTGACTCACTTCACACTGGGTCCTACATGTAATAAAGTGCTCACTAGATTCTACCTTACTGTTATTATCAAGCCACTTATCTTATGTGGATCTCAGTTTTTTTCCTTATAAACTGATAGGCTGTTCTATCAGAGTATCCTAAACCTAGCCATACATCAGAAATTCCTGGACATCTTTAAAAATTTAAGGTTTTTTAGTCCTGCCCCATGAGTTCCTGATTCACTAGTATATTATTTTCTATACTTTCTGTCACTTGTGACAGAAACTCGAAGGTATCTTAAGCAGAGCAAGGGAGTTTTTTGACACAGGAGACTGGGGAATTCAGAGATAAAATTTGCCTCAGGAATTTAGCATATACTGTCAGAACTCTCTCTGATTCTCATTTTCCTCTATTGCAGATAGGTTTCTCTTAGTTGGCAGGAACTCGGGCTACTACTTTGTGGAGAATGAGTTCTATTTTTTTCAGTTAGGCAACCAAAGAGGAAGAGACACGTTTGTCTTTTATCCAGTGAGTCTAAGAACACAGGGAAGGACTCTGACTAGCCCAGTTTGGATTATGTACCAATTGTGGGACCAATCATCTCTAGAGAGGTGTTTATTACGGAATCGGTGGCCCTAGGAGAACCGCATGGAGTGGGGAAAAAGAGAGTGCTCTGAAGCACCCTGAAGAAAGCCATGCCTTGGCAGAGAAAGCAAGAGTTGTTTACAACTGTAGATCTAAAGTAGGGTGTATGAATCTGTATTAAAAAAAAAAAAAAACTCTTAAATGATTTTTCTAGGGTTTGGGATGCCCTGAATTAGATGACGTCCTTTGTAACTCTGACACCTTTTCTTCCCTCTCTTTTTTTAGGGTCTAAATTACACAAAATTGAGTTGGGGACAGAAAAAGAAAAGAATACCATGGGCGATAATAGGAAAAAGAAGCAATGAAGAAGGAAGGAGTTAAGAGGATCGCTGCATTGTGCAGCAGGTAAGCTGGTGGCAGGGCACCCTCTTGCTAACTCTGTTCTGCTGACAGTTGGGCTCTTTTCGGCTGAAATTCCGTCTCCTTTCAGGGCTGTCAGCAGGGCTCAGGTGGGCCTACTCAGAAAGCCTGGTAGGTGCTCCAAAGGGCTAATACATTCGCAGTCCTTCTGCAAGAACATGCAGGCACTGGCAGGAGGTGAGATGTAGGTACAAGTGCTTTGGAATCATCTCCCTGCCTCCTGGGATGCTCTGTCTCCTGTCTCTGGACCATAGGCAAACTCAGAGTGGATGTGCTGCTCCTAGTGTCTAGGTCTCTGAAAACTCTATTCACAACAAGCCAAGGTACAGTCATTGAAGCAATGAGGCAGCTTGTGACTGTGGGAACTGATCCTGCATTGTCAAGTCACATTCAGGGGTGAATGGTGCAGATGTCAGAAAGGATGTGCTGGCGGGTTTCTGAGGCAGGGTTTTTCTGGGTAAGGTCAAGTGTCTTGGGAAAGTCCACAGGTGTCCAGAGTTCACACAGAGGCTCTGCTAGTCCTTGGACTTCATCAGTTCATCAAAAGAATTGTGCTCTAGGGGAAGAGCTCACTGCAGTGGACATCAAAGGAGTCTGATGGAGAGACCACTGCTTTTCAATAAGCAAAATGAATGTGACTAAAGACTGGAGGGTTGGGCGAGGGGGAGGTCTGTCAGTACAAGGCATGTTTTCTTGGTGAGAAAGAGTCAGCATTCAACATTTGTTGGGCACCTGCAATGTGCAATGGGATTAAATAGATAACTAAACCCTGTTCTTACCCACAGAACTTAAAGTCTAATATGGAAGATAGACATATAAACAAAGAAAAACCACAGCAAGATATTTAAGGAGGCAGTGTAACATGGGGGAGAGGTCAGAGCCCTGGCTGTGGTATCAGCAGGACCTTGGTTCATACCATGTAGCTCTGGGACTTTGGCTAAATTACTGGACCTCTTGGGTCTTGGATCCCTTGTTGGGAAAACAGGATTGATAAGAGTCCCTGACTCATAGCATTGCTGTGAAGAATGAATGAGATGACACACTAAATTGCTTGACATATAACAAGACCCATTAAATAACATCTGTTATCGTCCACAGATCATGGGTGACATGGCATAGGGTGTTAGAACAGGTTCATTAAATGTTTCAAGAAGTATATATTTGTACAGTTACTCCATTGCCAAGAATTGTAGTGTGAAAAACAGATACCATTCCTGTTCTCGTGAAGTTTGCAGTCTGAGGGAGGAGATGGGTGTAGAGCAAATAAGACTTCACAAATCTATCATTTCAAACAATGATGAAAGCTGTAAGAAGAAAAGAATGGGGTGCTATGGGAGAATGTGGCAATGATACTTTATTCATATTTCGTTCTCGGGAGAGGCCTCTCTGGGACAGTGACATTTAAGGTGAAGGTAGAAAGATGATTCTGAGTTAATGAGGTAGAGAGAGGAAGAGTATTCCAGACAGAAAGAACACTCTGTGCTAAGGCCCAAGGTAGGACGCAGTTTGGTATGTTCCGGGACATGGAAGAAGGCCCAGTGAGGCTGGAGGGAGATGGGGAGAATGATCAAAGATGAGAGGGGGAGGTGAACAAGGATGAGCTTATTTGCCTGCCCAGTGCACTCTCCAGCCTGCTCTGCCTTGCCCTCTGCCTCCTAACCTCCCTCTCTGGACTCCATCACCTACATTCTCATGCTTCTGGCTTCTGGTTGGGCTCTGCCAGTGTTGTGAGGGCAGAGCAGAAAATGATGGAGAGCTAGGTCCTGATACTATTTTTTTCCCTTTCCTTCCTGCTTCAGCGATACGATTCTGGCAGGAGCCCAGTCCCTCTGTGGGCACTGCGGGTGTCATGGGGTGACTTGTATGTCCAGATAGGACCTGGTCTTTCAGATTTTTATTTGAAGTGCAATAGGAAGCTACAAACATGGTATAGTTACTCTCTTGTCACATCATCCTCTTACAGCTATGACCTGTTTCTCATCTCTTCTTAACAGGAAGGCTGTTGTCTTCACAAACAGGCTCTTCTTTGTTACCTCTCAAGCCACGGTTGACCAATTCTTCCTTCTCAAAACTTCCTGCTCTCTTAGCTTTCACGACCCCACAGACTTCTTGTCTTTCCTACATTTTGGGTTCATTAGAAACATTTTGTTCCTCTCCCCAGCTTGTGGATGTTGCGGGGCTCTCTAGAACTTACCTTTCTCCTTTTCTATTGCCAATGCCAGCCATAATCATCTCTTACGAACTAAATGTTTCCTAATTTGTCCCCCCATCATCTTTTCAAATCATAAATTGGACCATGTTACCACTTGCACAAAATACTTCAATGGCTTTTCATGACAGTTAGAATCCAAACTTAAGCTATCAGGGGCCGATCCCTGGTCCAAACAGTTGTTATCCTGGAGGAAGATGGATGTGGTCACCCTCATGTGGGCTATGACCCAAGGCCAGTTCTGAGGAAAAAGGGAGGTGGTGGTGGCCATGGGCCCTGCAGGTATCCCTAAAATCTGTCATTGGCAGTGTTGCAGTATTTTTTCTTTTAACATTTAAAAATATAGGTATATTCCAGCCAGTGCTTCCTAAGGGTAGGTCTTCATGGTAGTGAGTGGATTATTGTAGCATCTTGGACTTTCAGTTTAGATCTGGAAGTGACTAAGGTTTGGTTCACAATTTGTTTATAAATCCTTTCCTTGTGCTGAGGTTACTTCTACTCTTATTGTTGATATGTTTATTTGATTAGTTTCAGAACATACCCTTTTCTTTTTCTTCTTTATAACGTGAAATATCTATTCTGGTGACGCCTTGTTATAGAAAAGGAGTGCCATGAGTTTTCTTTTGTTTTGTTTGCAAGTGGTTTCCAAGTGTGGAAGCTGCCTTTCCTGTGTGTGTGTTAGCAGTTTTCTTGAATTACCACGTGAGTTTTATGGTTTCTAGTGGGTGGTATCTAAACAATTCTTTTTTTATTTTATTTTATTTTATTTTATTTTATTTTATTTTATTTTATTTTATTTTATTTTTTTTATTTATTTATTTATTTATTTATTTATTTGAGAGAGAGAGACAGAGTGCAAACAGGGAAGGGGCAGAGACAGAGGGAGACACAGAATCTGAAGCAGGGTCGAGGCTCTGAAGTGTCAACCTAGAGCCCAATGAGGGGCTTGAACTCACAAGCCCTGAGATCCTGACCTGAGCTGAAGTTGGAAGCTTAACCACCTGAGCCACCCAGGTACCCCTCTAAACACAGTTCTTGTTGGGAAGGTATAACATTAGAATTTCCCCATCTTTGATGATTCACTCCGAAGAGTGGTGGGTCACTGACCTGGCCTGGGAAGCCTAAAATCTGACAGACCCAAACACCAATTGGGAGGGAAAGGAGTGGAAAAAAGATAGCAAGTATTATTACCTTTTTAAAATACAGATTCATTCTCTTTCTTCAATTTTTTTGAAATGTTTTTATTAGGTTGTTTAAATTAGAAAAGTAAAATATGTTCATACATCCTCATGTATCTATTCCTTGACCCAGCAATTCAATTCCTAGGTAATTATCCAAGGGAAATGGAAATTATGTCAAAATTCTTGTGCAAGAGTGTTCATAGCAGCTTTATTCACAATAGCCAAAATCTAGAAACAATCCAAGTGTCCATCAATAGGATATGGACAAGCAGGTTGTGATGTGTCATTTGAATGGAATATGATTTAGTGATAGAAGGGAATGATCTATGAATATATACAACAGCCTGGATGAACCTCACAGACATAACAGCATAAAGGCACAGGCAGGCACAAAAAGTTATGGCTCCATTTATATAAAATTCTAGAACAGGCAAAATTAATCGAAAGTGAAATAAATGAGAGCTGTTGTTGCTTGAGGTGGAAGGGGGGGGGTGGGAACAGGAGAATTAAAGACAAAAGTTATAAACCCTCATTTCAACAAGTGAAGCAATCCAAAAATACATAAGGAAAAGTTAATCCTTTACCATTTATTTTCACCCCACTATGGTAATCCTGTTAAAAGCCTGATATGTACTTTTTCACACTCTTCCCTTGCTTACGATATAAACAATTACATGTGAATATATGCAGGTTTTGCCTTAGGATCATGCTATACACAGTGCTTGCTTTTTAAAATATCTGCTTAATAATACATTATGGATATCCTTCCAGCTCAATAAATACAGATCTAACTCATTCTTTTAAATATTGGTATAATTCCTTAATGTGAATGCACCAAAATTTATTGAACCATTTTCCTAGTGATGGGTAGGTAGGTTGTTTCTATTTTTTGTTTTTGCCATTGTAAACAATGTTACAATAAAATATATCTTTGTACTTCTATCTTTACATATGGTGTTTAGAAGAGAGTCTCAAAAGTGGGAACAGGGGGGCACCTGGGTGGCTCAGTCAGTTGAGCCTCTGACTCTTGATTTCAGCTCAGGTTGTGATCTCAAGGTTCCATGAATTCGAGCCCTGAATCACATTCTGAGCTGACAGTGTGGACCCTCTCTCTCCCTCTTTCTCTGCCCCTCTCCTCTGTGCAATCTCTCTCTCAAAATAAAATAAATATACTTTAAAAAAAAGTGGGAGTAGGGAAAGATAAGTGTTTTTTTTTTATTTAATTGGATATTGGCAGATTGTATACCAAAGAGATTATAGCAGTTCTCACTGTCACTGAGCAACATATTGAAAAGCCTATTTTGTCACATCCTCATAGCACGAGATTCTGCTGCTCCTTTGAATGTTTGCCCATTAGACTGATAAAAACATGTTGCCTTAATTTCAAAGTAGTTCTAACTGAGATAAACCTATACTTTCATACCTTGTATAAAAGTCTCTTTTAACATTTCCCCCATTTTTCAGTCCTGTTTTTCTAGGTCAGTATGGCTCACATCCCTCAAAACTGCACTTTCAAGTATATTGGAAGATAGAAGGCAGGCATGGCCAAGAGTGCTATTCCCATTGTTTGTTTCTTTTCCAACTCAAAACACTCAGCCTAATAGGAAGAATTCTCTATTCTGTCATCCCCTGTCACAGCAGCCTGCTTATTTTTGTCTTGGTATCAACAAGAATCTGTGATTGTCTATTTACTTACTTGTATTAGGCAGGGCCACAGAACTTAGAACAGAAAACAGAACTCAACTTGAAAAGGTTTAATTGAAAAGAATGAAGCAGACAGACCATTTATGGAGTCAAGATCAGGGTTAAGTGTATTAATAAGGATGTCAAAGCACTTGGAACTTGCAGTGGTGAGGAGCCATTACCATCAGTTTCAATTATTTATTGCTGTGTAGCAAATTGCCACACAATTTAGTGTCTTAAAAAAACAATCACCATTTGTTTTCTCATAGTTCTTCAATTCGCACAGGGCTTGGTGGAAATGGCTTATCCACTCTGCACTTGGTGGAGTTCTCTGGGGCAACTCAAGTGGTGCTGGGTGAGGATCCAGGATGGGTTCACTTACGTAGCTGGTACCTGTGCTAGAGTGACTGGAATGGTATGGGGTGAGCTAGGCTTGGCTCTCTTTCCATGGGGTCTCTCATTTCATAATTAGCCTGAACTGTTAATAGGTGGCTAGATCCCAAGAAAGTCAAAATGGAAGCTACCAGGCCTTTTAAGAACTTGACCAAACATCCCATTTGCTACATTCTGCTGGTCAAAGCAAGTTGTGAGGCAAATGCAGCTTGAGGGGAAGGTGAGATAGATACTACCTTTTAAGGGGAGGAGAGCATGTGCATATAGAGTTGAGATGAATCACTAGTAGCTGTCTTTGCAGATAATCTACTACATATGCTTCAGTACAAAAAAACGAAGGGAAAAAATAGAATTTCTAATGAGATCTGGCACTGTGGAGGAAGATCTGTCCTACAGGAGATACAGTAATTGAAAGATACTGCCAGAACCATGGGGCTGAGGCAGGGGGAGAAGTACAGAAGAAATACCCTGATCTCTTTCCTACTAGTACATGGCAGCCTGGTTAAGGTAATTCAGAGGTCAACCCCACCTCTCCAGAAAGCAAAGAAGGCTGGAAAAGGCCACTGAATGGACTGGGAATGGATTGGACCATTGAAGAAGAACCAGAATATTTTTTTATTATCTGTTTCTTACATCAGAATTTAAAGTTCATCAAGGGAGGGGGACATCCATCCTGATCACGGCTGATTCCCTGAGGCTAGCAAGAGTCTGGCACTTCCCAGGTACTCAATAGAATGTGTTAAATTGACTTGAGTTCAGTTATCTGAGGAAGAGTCATAAACTTGATCTTCATTCTTTCTGATATTGAAGAAGAAACATCTGAAAGATGGCAAGATGGAGGTTAAATGACAAATGAGATCACCTTGATCTTAAGGCCACAGTTTTACTTTGGGGCTAGTCATGGTATGAAGCATGAATGCAAATTCCCTAGAGACTGACATGGACTGCTACTAGAATATGTTTGGAGTCATAACACCCAGTCTGATCTCCCTGGTGACTTTATGAACATTGTTCTTTTCTCACTTGGCTCCCTGATGATGGGCTTAGGTGCCCTGAATTAAGTGATTTATTTGTTTCCTTTAATGTAGTACCACAAGAAGCCAGAAGTTACGCTTTTTAAAAAAATTGGCATATAACTCACATGGTATGTATCCACTCTTATGAGGTGTGAATTCAGTGATTTTTCATAAATTCACAAGGTATGCAAACAAGCCACTATCTAATTTCAGAACATTATCATCAGTCCCTCCTCCCACCCCAAATCCACAGCCATTAGCACTCACTTACCTTCTGTCACCATCTCCTTCTAGCTCCTAACAACCACTAATGTACTTTCCTCTCTATAAATTTGCCTATTGTGGACATTTAATATACATAGAATCATACAATATGTGGCTTTCTGTGTCTGCTTCTTAAGCTACACATGATGTTTTCAAGGTTCGTCCATTTGTAGTATATATTAGTATTTCATTCCTCCTTTAAGGCTATTATTCCATTATATGGATATACCATATTTTATTTATGCATCAGTTGATGTACATTCTTTCCACATTTTGTCTACTTTGAGTCATGTTGCTATGAACATTTGTGTACAAACTTCTGTGTGGATATGTTTTCAATTCTCTTGAATATATAGCTAGGAGTGGAATTATGAGGTCATATGGTAATTCTATGTTTAACTTTTAGAGGAACTGCCAGAATGTCTTCCAAAGTGGTTGCACCATTTTACATTCCCAGCAGAAATGTATGAGGGGTTCAAATTTCTTCATATCCTTGTTAGCATTTGATTACAGCCATTCCAATAGGTATGTAATAGTATCTCATTGTGGCTTTGATTTGTGTTTCCCTGATGGCTAATGATGCTGAACATCTTTTTGAGTGCTTGTACGTCATTCATGTATCTTCTTTGGGAATTGTCTATTCAAGTCATACTTTAATTGAATTGTCTTTTTATTGTTGAATTGTAACAGTTCTTTATATATTTCATTTATGTCTCTTATCAGGTAAATGATTTGCAATTATTTTCTCCTGTTCTGTGATTTGTCTTTTCATTTTTTTGATAGTGCCCTTTGACGCACAAAAATTTTTTGTTTTGATGAAATCCAATTTATCATTTTTTTCTTTGGTTACATGTGATTTTCATGTTATATCTAAGTTAATAACAATGACTAGAATTATTGCTGGCTCCTGGTTTACATGAAGAACTTTTGTCTCCTTCCATTCGAGCACTTTTGTTTCAGAGATCATTCCAGTGTCTCAAACTTGTATTCTTGATTAAAACAACACTGAACCTACCAAAGGAGGTAGCAGAGGGAGGGTGAGGGTGTAATTCCCAGTTTAAGAGTTCAAGTCTGAAGGCCCGAGATCCAGGAAGGAGTGCTGATGTCCAAGGGCCCGGTAAAACAGATATCATGGCTCACAGGGAGGAAGAGTAAATCTGCTCTTTTTCCACCTTTTTATTCTATTTGAGCCCTCAGTGGATTGGATGATGCCCACCCACATTGGGGAGGGCCATCTGCTTACCCATTCACCAGTTCAAATGCTAATCTCTTTTGGAAACATCCTCACAGACACACTCAGAAATAGTGTTTTACCAGCTGTGGTGGGCCTCCTTTAGCCCAGTCAGGTTGACACATAAAATTAATTATCATAGGGATTAAATGAGTTTAAAAAGATGCCTATAGAGGATCTCCGGGGTGGTTCAGTCGTTTAAGTGTCTGACTTTGGCTCAGGTCATGATCTCACAGTTTGTGGGTTTGAGCCCCGCGTCGGACTCTGTGCTGACAGTTCAGAGCCCGGAACCTGCTTCGGATTCTCTGTCTCCCTCTCTCTCTGCCCCTCTCCTGCTCATGATTTGTCTTTCTCTGTCTCTGAAAAATAAATAAACATTAAAAAATTAAAAAGAAAAAGATGGCTATGGAAATGTACAGGAGGAATAACTGTGAAATACTTTACAGATACAAAGAGGGCAAATGTCAGTGCTTTGGCAAGAGTTGGACTAGGTTGTCAGGAAACAAGCTTTGCTTTATGATTAATTAGCTGGGTGACTTTGCCCAATCACTTAAACTCAACAAGTCTCAATTTCCTGGTCTATTGAATGTAGGTAGTCAAGCCAAATCTAACAACCTTTCTGCATAATTGTGAGATTGAAACAATGTAGTAGGTATAAAAGTGCTTTGGAGAACTTAACTTGTTATTCTGGGCATTGGGAACAATTCACAGAGAATTGCTTGCTTTCATTCTAAAATGACTTTGAATTGTTTATAGTACCCATTTCTCCCTTTGCTTGGGTCAGCTCCAAGTAATGTTTACCATAATGAAACATTAACATGAGATTTCTCACCGCTTAGCTGGGTGAGGGCCAGGCCCTGGTACTTGGCTCAAAGAAAGTAGTTACACAATGTTTAATAACAGCCAGGCCCTCAGGGAACTCTTAGTGAATGCTTTTGGTGCTAGGGTAAAATGTGACCAAAGACTATCAACCACAGTCTTTTATTGGTCACTTAGAATGTAGAGGAAGTGTGTTAAAAAAGACAACCTTATTGATATTGTGGTGGAGCTGGAAGACCTAAGCCTGTGTACCCTCACCCACTCACTGCCCATCTCTCCCAGGCATTTATGCCCAGGGGAACCCAATTTGATTGGAGGGCTCAGTGAACCAAACAAACAAAACATAGTAATCTAAAGCAGTGACTCCCTTGCTGAGAAAGATGTATTTGTAAATTATGAAGTGTTTAGAGATGATGCTGTATATCCCTATGGGTTGGTTTATACTTAACTGCTTCTGACAATTAATGCCAATATTTGGAAGATACAAGTAGATACAATAGTTATTGACAGGCCAAGATAGAATAAAGATCTTTAACTGTCACCTATTGTGTCAGAGAGACACCAAAGAGGACAGGACACTTGGAGTACCAACAACTCCCCCCTCTACTACCCACCTCTGGACAAATTTCTGAGTGTTATTCTAGACTTAGTAATTCAGACTTTGAGATATTTCACCTGTGGTGAACACATCACCTGGTTGAGGAAGAGGGATGACCCTGGGGGCAAGAACAGCCCTTGTGAGGATGAGTGAAATTTTCCAGAGTAGAGAGGAAGACGGTACTCTCATCTGAGAATACGGGGATCCAGAAACAAGGTGAGGATCTGGGAGCTTCCAGAAAGAAAGCTCTCTTTATGAAGGATTTAACCTCTTAGGTGCTTTCCCCTTTAACCACAAAAAGTCATACTTAGTATATATAGTTTTACACTATTTTCTTCATACTCTTTAATTCCCTTTTGCTTCTTTTAACCCTTCAGTGAAGTTTGATACACAGCTAATTATCAACTGTGCCTTAATTTTCTTATTGTTCAATGAAGATAATACCTACCTCATAGGTGAGGATTAAAAGAATTAGTACATGTCAATTAATGTGCTAGTTAATGTAAATTAAATTAGGACTCCTGGCAGTGCCTAACACATAAAAGTGCTCAGTATATGTTAACTGTTGTGACTATTATTACCACACCTTGTCTTCCTCTTTCCCTTCTCAAGGCCCTTCAAACATCAAGGGAGGCCAGGGCCACTTTCATTTTTTGAGGCCACTGGTGTATTAAAAAATAAGGAAATTACAAAATGTGTTTGCAAAATATTGTGGTATGCTTTAAACACTTACATACAACAAATTAATGCTTTGCAACACACACACAAATGTGAGCAATAAAACTGTTCTCTTCACAGGGTAATTGCACAGTACATGTATTGCACATTCTGGACACTGTAGCTCAGAGGTTAGGACACAAGCCTAAATCTGCAAGGCGAGCATCAGTATCTTCCAGTCCTGCCAGCCTATCTTTCTATCTTTATAGATGACCTCATTTGGAAATAACTTTAAAGACAAATTTTAGTCCTTTCATGAATGGGAGACCAAATCAAAAGGCCCTTTCGCACCCCTCTATCCCCAGTCCTTTGGGCTTTAGGTGGATTCATAAAGGGAAGTAAGGGCCCCTCTCTCCAGACCTCCCCCCATCACCTTTGTGGAGAGAGAAGTGGCCAGAGAACAAGTAGCTTGAAAGAGCAGTGTCAAGAGGGTGATTCCAAAAAGGACAAATCACTAATGCCCACCTCAGCTCTTTTCCTGATATTCAGAGGGAGTTAAAAATCTGGGGAGAGAGAGAAGGGGACATTCATAGCTTGAGTAATGCCTGGTTGTAGCCAGGCAAGCCAGGGAAGACAGGCTTCAGCTTCATGGGCTAAACCTTTTTTTTTTTTTTTTCAGTTTTTATTTTAATTCCAGTTAGTTAACATACAGTGTAATATTAGTTTCAGGTATACAATACAACAATTTAACACTTCTGTACAACAGCCGGTGCTCATCACAGCAAGCACCTTCCTTAATTCCCATGACCGATTTAACCCATCCCCCATCCCCTCCCCTCTGATAACCATCAGTTTGTTCTCTATGGTTAAGAGTCTGTTTCTGGTGAACCTTTCATTTTTATCTGTCTTGATGGAAATCTTTCTGAAATGGAGTCTACTTCCCCACATTACTAAGAAGAGTGTAATAAAAATTAAAAAAATGGAAATAAAACCTCTCCAAATGAGAAAGGTGGGTGCCATTTTGTTTGAGATACTGTGCATGTGAGTCATGTCTGAGGAGTATCATTTTGCCATGGAGGAATACCTGAAACTCACAGCAGAAGATCAGTAGTGCAGGAGTATTTTCCACATGATCTCTGTTTCCTTCATATTCTCCCTGTTGTTGTCATAGTTCAAACTATGTCACCATGGGCATAAAGGAGAGATTTTATATTCATTACTGTAGAAGTGAAGAAATGTGACTACAAACATTTCTGTTAGATAAGGACTATTTTAAATACCTTTAAAAAAAAAATAAATAGCACTAATAGAGGACAAAGCAAGGTAAACTGTTAAAACAGCTTTCCTTAAGAACAAAGAAAGAAAATTCTATGGACTCAAGTGGCTGTCCCTCTCTCATTTTGTTTGGACCGGAGAGGCAGAGTAGGGTAAGTGGTAAAGGAAAAGTGCAACCAGTTGTAGCCCACAGTCATGGGTGCTGGTTTGTCTCAGGTCCTCACCAGCTTGTGGTTTCAGGCATCTTTGAGTCTTAAGTTCTCTATTTGTGAAATAACCCAATTTCCCCCCTGCTCCAGATATGTTATAAAGAGGAAAAACAGTCGAGATTTGTGATTTTACATACAGACAGATAATGTTTCTTTTGTGGAGTCTAGCTAACATTTTACAAAGGGTAGCTGCAATTGTTCATTAATCACATTTTACTTCCAATTACTTCCTTTAGTACATTAGTGTTACCTATTTTCATCCCAGTTGGTTTGCTCTTGCCCAGTAGGATGCCTGGTATGACCACTTATCCATTCATTCATTTATTTCTTTTCATTATGGAAAACTTCAAACATACCCCAAAATAAAGAGCATGATATAATAAAGCCCAGTGTACCTACCACTCAGATATAATCATTAGTTCATTGCCACTCTTGTTTCATTTATACTCTCTTAGCCTCCTTCTCCACTGTATTATTTTGAAATAAATCCCTGATTTCATATCACCCATTTGTAAGTATTTCAATATGTATCTTTAAAAGACAAAGATTGTTTTAAAAAACCATACCCACAATACTATTATCACACCTAAAAATAATAATAATTCCTTAATATTGTAAAAATATTCAGAATCAGTCAATGTTCAAATTTCCCAATCATCTCATAAATTCATCTTTAAAAAATTGTCATTAAAAAGTTGTTAGGATCCATATGAGGTGCATAGACAGCTTTGGTTCATAATTTCTTAAGTCTCTGGTAACCTGTAGGTAACCCCCTTCCCTCTTTCTTTCTTTTTTTTAATGTTTATTTTTAAGAGAGAAAGAGAGAGAGAGACAGAGACAGACTGCAAGCAGGGGAGGGACAGAGAGGGAAGAAGACACGGAATCTGAAGCAGGCTCTAGGCTCTGAGCTGTCAGCCCAGAGCCTGAAGCTGGGCTCAAACTCACAAATTGTGAGATTATGACCTGAGCCGAAGTTGGACGCTTGTTGGACGGAGCCCCTCTTTTTTTTTTTTAAGTTTATTTCTTTATTTTGAGAGAGAGAGCAGAAGAAGGGCAGAAAGAGAGAGAGAGAGAGAGAGAAAGAGAAAGAGAATCCTAAGCTGGCTCTGCACTGTTAACATGGAGCCCCACCTGCAGCTCAATCCCACAAACCATGAGATCATGACTTGAGCTGAAATCAAGAGTTGGTGGCTTAACTGACTGAGCCACCCAGGTGCTCCCCAATTTCTTTTGTTTTTGCAGTGTATTTTTTGCAGAAACACATCCGTCAATTGTCTGGAAAGTTTGGAGTTTTCCAAATTCTGGTTTTTGCTGATTGCATTTTTATTGTGTTGTATGACATGTTTCTCTTCTCCCTGTGTTCTCTGTAAACTGATATTTAGTTCTGGAGACTTGATGTGATTTGGATTCTAGTTTTTGGCAAGAATATTTAATGAGTGATATTATGGGCTAACCTGTCTCCCCCAAATCCCTGTGTGGAAGTCATAATCCCCAGTACCTCAGAATGTGACTGTATTTGGATACAGGGTCTCTAAAGAGGTAATTTATTTAAAATGAGGCTATTAGGGCCAACAGGCACATGAAAAGATGCTCAACGTCGCTTTTCATCAGGGAAATACAAATCAAAACCACACTCAGATACCACCTCACGCCAGTCAGAGTGGCCAAAATGAACAAATCAGGAGACTATAGATGCTGGTGAGGATGTGGAGAAACAGGAACCCTCTTGCATTGGTGGGAATGCAAACTGGTGCAGTCACTCTGGAATACAGTGTGGAGGTTCCTCAAAAAATTAAAAATAGATCTACTCTATGACCCAGCAATAACACTGCTACGAATTTACCCAAGGGATACAGGAGTGCTGATGCCTAGGGGCTCTTGTACCCAATGTTTATAGCAGCACTTTCAACAATAGCCAAATTATGGAAAGAGCCTAAATGTCCATCAACTGATGAATGGATAAAGAAATTGTGGTTTATATACACAATGGAATACTACGTGGCAATGAGAAAGAATGAAATATGGCCTTTTGTAGCAACGTGGATGGAACTGGAGAGTGTGATGCTAAGTGAAATAAGTCATACAGGGAAAAAACAGGTACCATATGTTTTCACTCCTATGTGGATCCTGAGAAACTTAACAGAAGACCATGGGGGAGGGGAAGGGAAAAAAAAAAAGTTAGGGAGAGAGCCAAAACATAAGAGACTCTTAAAAACTGAGAACAAACTGAGGGTTGATGGGGGGTGGGAGGGAGGGGAGGGGGGGTGATGGGTATTGAGGAGGGCACCTGTTGGGATGAGCACTGGGTATTGTATGGAAACCAATTTGACAATAAATTTCATTAAAAAATGTACACATTAAAAAATAATAAGGAAAAATAAAATAAAATAAAGCTATTAGGGTGGGCCCTAACCTATGACTGCTGTCCTTGTAAAAGGAAGAAATTTGGACACAGTTACAGAGGGAAGGCGATGTGAAGATATAAGAAGATGGCTATCTACAGGCCAAGATGAGAGAGGGGCTTTAGAAGAAACCAAACCTGCTGACACTGTGATTTCACCCTTCTAGCCTCTAGATCTGTTAGAAAATACATTTCTGTTTTTAAGCCAGCCAGTTTGTGGTACTTTATTGTGACAGCCCTAGAAAACTAATATAGGTGGTGTTGGGAATTTCCATTGAGAGGCATATAGTGAGAGGTTGTCTTCTTCCATGGTAATACTAGCTGCCATTGATGATTACTGCCTAGATCCATTATTTCATTTAGGGTTGGCAAAGATGGTCATGGTCTAATTCTATCATTCTTTCTCCATTTAACTGGAATTCTTTTCTAAAGAGAAATTTTTCTCTCATCAACTATTTGGAAACTCTGAGAACAAGGATAAATGCTTGATACGCTCTATTCACCAGTGATGAGAAGAATAAGTTCATTCCCTAGCATCTTTCAAAAATAAGAAGCTTTAAAAAAATTGTTTTTACTAATATTTATTTATTTTTGAGAGAGACGGAGACAGAGTGCAAGTGGGGGAGAAGCATAGAAGGGAGACCCATAATCTGAAGCAGGCTCCAAGCTGTCAGCACAGAGCCTGATGCAGGGCTTGAACCCTCCAACCACAAGATCATGACCTGAGCCAGGGTTGGATGCTCAACATACTGAGCCACCCAGGCGCCCCCCACCTTTTCTTTTTTTAATTTTTAAAAATGAACTCCTGGAGTTTAATACATTTGACTTATTTTAATCAGTTACTATTGTTACCATTCATTTTGATGTTCAAATTATCCCAACTTTGGCCAGGGGGAGTTTTTTCACTATGGTTTCTGAGTCATTTTGACTTCATGCTAGACTTTTTTTGTTGTTGCTTCCTTGTTTTTTATTATGACAAGTTATGCAGGGTATCTTTTATATTTCCCATCCCAACCTGGATTTGGCCATTTTTTTAAGGAGATGATATTTAGAGGCCACAATCTGAAGATTGGAAGTACTCATTACTATTGGATTTATTGTTTCTAAGACTTTTCAATGGAAAGAGCTTGGAAATACTTTTTGTTTAAAGAAGAAAGACATTATGAGTTCATAATAATTCAAAGTTTATTATTACAGCATATTACTTAACTTCTTTGGTTTATAGATTTGATTTTCTTTTCTCTTATTCTGAAAATCTTGGTTCCTATCAACAGTTATGTGTTTGCTTTATTCTACCATGAGTATAATAGTTTCAGGATAATCATAGCAATATTATTGCTAACAATATGATTTTTAAAAATAGTTTAAGGAAGTATTTGTAGTTCTTTTTCTCCACCAGGGATATATGGTCAAATTACTATGTTTTAAGTCACGTGAAATAATTTTTCAATATACGGTTAGCTTTTGTTTTATATGTTTCTGTTTCTTTGGGAGTGCTTTTATTTTTGTTTTTGTTAGTTAATCATTTGGTATTTATATGGTTGAAAGTCAAATCTACAAAACAAATTATATTTGGAAGTCTAGTTTGTCATCTATCACCTCTACCCTGTTTTGTCCCTCCTAAATAGGTAACAATGTGTTTTAAATGTATATAAGCATTATACATAGACATAGTGTCTGTGTAAGTATGTATGTATTTGAACAGGAGTTTACTAAAAGAAGTTTTCTCTGCTTTGCTTTCTTACTCATTGTTATACTTTGGAGATCACTTCACAGCATTTTCACAGCTTAGGGAACTCCACTGCAGGCACGTACTATTATTTATGCAGCCAGCTCCCTACTGGTGAACTTTTGAGTTGTTTCCATTTTTTTGCTATTCCAAATAATGCCAGTTTACACTTGGCAAAATATGCATACAATTTTTCATACTTCATAAGTGTTATTTTGGGATAGATACTTGGAAGTGGGATTTCTGGGTTAAAGAGAAAATGAAAACTTTCAATATATTGCTAATTCACCTCTATAGAGGTTGTATCATTTTGCCTTCCCATTATCAAGGAATGAAAGAATCTGTTTCCCCCAAGTATCTGTACAGAATATGTCATTAATCTTTTAGATTTTTTGCCAAATAGGTGGCAAAAGATATGAAGAGGTGAGAAATGTATCTCAGCAATTAAAAAAATTTTTTTTAATGTTCATTTATTTTTGAGAGACAGAGAGAGACAGAGCACGAACAGGGAAGGGGCAGAGAGTGAGGGAGACACAGAATCTAAAGCAGGCTCCAGGCTCTGAGCTGTCAGCACAGAGCCTGACGTGGGGCTCGAACTCACAAACTATGAGATCATGACCTGAGCCCAAGTCAGACGCTCAACCAACTGAGCCACCCAGGTGCCCCTCAGCATTGTTTTAATTCACATTTCTCTCACTATAAGGAAGATGGAGCATCTTTTTTGTATGTTTGAATCATTTGCATTTCTTTTTTTTATGAAGGGAGGATTCTTTCTGGCTCTTCCCTTTCCATAATCTCCAGTACTTTCCAGGTTCCTGGTGCTTGCCTGTTCAGTCATCAGGCCTTTGGGTACAACACTCAGTGCTGGACTCCTGCAGCTTCCCCTATGTCGGGGCCACATGGTGGGAGGACAGTGAGAGACAAAAGAAGCAACAGGTGTTCTCTCCACCTCCCTGGGACCACTGCCTCTCTGATCAGAGAGGAAGGCACTTCTCCTCACAAGGTTAGGCATCTGTAGTCCCTGGCTGCTGTTACTGTCAAACTGTTTTTTCGTTGCCACCATGGGATGACCTGGGGGCTGGTGCATGAGAGGCCAGAGAACAGAACAATTCCAAACAATTTTAACAGTCTCCTTTAGCCTTAGGAATTCCCCTTTGTCTCCTGAGGCCAGAGCTGGAGGGCTTCTTCTGGACCTTTTTCTGTGCCCAGTGCCCAGCTCCAGATATCAAAATACCTTGAAATCAGGTTGGGACACCAGAAAAGAAGAAAAGGAAATTAACTGCTAGCTTGGTGGTGCTTTAAATTCTAGTCTTCTTCAATTTGCCTTCTGCTGTTTAAATTAAGACAGCTACCCTGGTGTCTAGCCATGTGTAGTGGGAGGGAGAGATAGAGTGGAATGTGCTTACTGCATCGCACCTGGAACTGGAACCCCTGCCTCAGGGATTCTGCACTTATTTTCTTCTCTGCTTGAAATGCTGTTCAACTAGATCTTTAATTGACCAACTCCTACTCATATTTCAGGTTTTACCACAAATGTCACCTGCTCAGAGAAGCCTGTCCTGACCACTCTGTCTCACGTAGCCTCTTCCAATCCCTGACACCCTTTGCCATGTTAATCTATTATGTCGTCTTCATAACATTTATTATGACCTGAAATTATCTTCTTTATATGTTTACCTGCTTCTTGCCTGTTTATTTCCCTACTCTGTGAATGCTTGACCTATCTTGCTAATTTCTCACCTGCCTTTAAGACACTGACATGTAGAAAGTACTCAGTAAATAGGTGTTGAATAAGGAATGCAAAGGAATTAAGCAGCATTCGGCTAAAATAATATCTGTTGGCTGATGGTCTGAGGGAGGTAATATAATTAGGCTAAGACCACGGACATGGGGCAGTGGCCATGTGGTGTAGGAGTGGCAATCAGGATTGTGAACCTCATCCTGGCTCTGCTCTGGACTTGCTCTGCGATTCTGGAAAAGCTGCTTCATCCCTTTAGGCCTTAATTTTCTCATTTGAGAAATATTAGAATGAGATTTGTTGAATACGAAAGTCCTTCCAATTTCAGTATTTAAGGATTCTCAAACATTTACATCAAGGGCACGCCTTTAAAAGTTACATGATCCAAGAAGATCAGTTATACTGGAAGAACCCATCTCTCTGGATTGCAAAAGTGAATGAGATAATTAAGGGGAAAAAGGTCTCCTTAGGTTCTGACACCAAAATGACCTGCTTTCTTCTGGCGGTATATATCTTTATTTTAACAATGACTTTTTTCTTCTCCCATTTCATGTATAATATCTACTCTGAGTATAAGGCCCTAGTCCTGTACGACAGCATCATTTTGACTTTGGGAATTTTGGGGTGTTTCATTATCCAGATTGCTACCCCCCCCCCCACTCCCACAGCAAAGAAAGAGGGGCTTTCCTGAAAATTTTGGCATTATCAGCCTTTCTCCTCCCCATGTATTTCCCCAGCACTGACCCACTAGTTAAGTCTGGAGAATCATGTTAAGTCTAGCAGAATCATGCCTCTCCTTCCTACTGTAATAAGTGTGGACACAGAAATCCTAATTTTGGGGCCTGTAGCATACATTCTGGGTCCCTCCAGTTTGGCTTAAGTATTTTGGTTTTCTTCAAACTCCTTGGGAAATTGGTTTTGGGAGACCTCAGGCCAAACCCAAACTTGCTGAGGCCTTAGAAGTCTGTACCAGGAATGTGGTTGTATGTAAATGAAATGCTTTGCTATTTATATTTCTCTATAGTGTTGGTATGTGAATAATATTGAAGTTATTTGCCACAGTGTAATGAATAGCTTTTTCAGAGAAGTCAGGAGAGAGGGCCTATGTTCTTCTCCTGGTCTATAGTTTCCCTCACGTTTTCATCTATTTACTAGGCCTTAATATTCATTCAGCTATAAAACATTTGCTATGTTCTAGATACTGTCTCACCATGTGATGAATCTACATGCAAGGAGAGCTCTTATTTTCCTTCACAAATATTTTGACCTTTGACTGCTATTCAGTTCTTCCATCACTGCATCTCTGAATTTCTGATGATACAGTATCTGTGGTTTCTTTAACATAAAGCTAATGAAATTGTCATTCAGAGTATTTTTAAATGACCAATATAATTATCAGATAGTCTAGCTGCTAGGATCTGGGGTATAATTCAATTTTGCTATCATGAAGTTTTTTTTTTTTTTTAATGTTTTTATTTATTTTTGAAGGTGAGAGAGACAAAGCATGAGCAGGGGAAGAGCAGAGAATGAGGGAGACATAGAATTGGAAGCAGGCTCCAGGCTCTAAGCTGTCAGCACAGAGCCTGACGCGGGGCTCGAACTCACGAACTGTGAGATCATGACCTGAGCCAAAGTTGGACGCTTAACCGACTGAGCCACCCAGGCGCCCCCTTTTTTTTTTTTTTTTTTTATCATAAAGTTTTTAAGTAAGAAAGCTTAAGGACCATATGCACTATTTGGAGAGAGTTATCTTTCATTATTTGTGTGAGCCTACATTGGAGTCTTATTCAGAGATTCAAAAATGAAGTGCATAATCATCACACTTTGAGTTCAGAGATGTTCATTAACATGTTATTTATCATACAAAACATTGGATATGATCTTATTATCCACTGCTAGAGAATTGATTAAATCATAGAAGAGAATTAAGTACAGCATTACAATTGTTTTAGAATTATAATATTGGAATGTATTTATTTACATTATATCATTTTTTAAGTTTATTTATTTTTGAGCAAGTGTGCCTGTGGTTGTGTGAGCACTTGGAAAACAACTCAGTGTGTGCATGCACTTGAGAGCAGAGGAGGGGCAGAGAGAGAGGGAGAGAGAGAGAATCCCTTTGCTAATAGCATGGAGCCCAAGCTCCACGTGGGGTCAAACCCATGAACCATGAGATCATGAGCTGAGCCAAAATCAAGAGTCGGATGCTTAACCCACTGAGCCACCCAGACACCTCTACAATGTATTATTAAATAAAGGAATTAGCTTACAGTAGCAGATGACCTGATTTCATTTTTTAAATTGTAATAAATATGTTAAAAATATTTTTAAAATGTTAAAAATGTAAAAAACTATGTTAAAATTATTTACATGTAAATATAGCAATTATAAATAAATATATTTACCAATATAGCATATATACATGTGTATATACACAGATGTATACACACACACACACACACACACACACACACACACTCACACATACACACACATATCTACTAAGCTGAAGGAAAATACCAAATTTTCCGTAACTGATAATATAATCTCTCAATTATGGATGATTTATTGTATAGCATAGTGGTTAATCTATTGGACCCTGGAGCTGGTCTGCATGGATAAAAATCCTGGATCTATGAGGCCATGTGACCTTTGGCAAGTTACATAACTTCTACATTATGTCTCAATTTCCTCCCTATAAAATGGGGATGATAAAGACTGTACCTGTCTCATGGAATTGTTTTGAGTAATAAGATTCAGAATAGTGCCTGGTACACAGTAAGCTCTATATAAGTGTCATTACAATTTTCATTTTTATCCATATTATTAACCATGATTATGTAGTCTTCTATGCTTAGAAAACAATTTACTAAATGTTATTTTTAACCACAAATGTATTGCATTATTGATGTAATCTTTCCAGAAATGTTTCCCCCTTGTATCATAAGTGTGTCAAGTTAGTAGGAAATGACAATGAAAATAATGTGCATTAGATTTCTAGGATAAATTATTTAAAAGCTATAAATAAATTCACCTTTTTTCTGTCCATTTATTCTCAAATATAGGCAGATAATGAAGAGTTTCTCCTCCAGCAATGGTTGTCAAACTTTGGCACGCATCAGAACCACCTGGAAGTCTTGTTCAAACCCAGATTGCTCTACTCCACCCCCAGAGTTTCTGATTCAGCAAGTCTGAGATGGAGCCTGAGAATTTGCATTTCTCAGGTCTCAAGTAATGCTGATTCTGCTGATTCTCAGGACCACCCTGAGAACCACTGACCTACAGCACCTCTTGCCATGATCAAGTGGAAAAACCTATGACTTGAGAATCAGCACTCTGGGGCTTTCAGTTACTACTAGTTGTATGACTTTCCTCCTTTCCTCTTTTCCTTTCTTCCTTCCATAAACATTCACAGAGCACCTACCATGGGCCAGGCACTGTGATAGAAGCTGGGGATAAAAAAAACCCAAAAACAAAAAACCAAAACGAAAACGTTCTGCTGTCAGTGAGTTTACAGTCTAGGGAGAATCTTAGGCAAGTTACTTAATCTAACTTAATCTAACTATTCCATAGATAAGCAACCCAAAATGTAGAGCAGTCACAAGTTTGCCTGGGCTGGAAAGTAGCTCCGAGGGACTTGAACTCAGTTCCTTGTTTCCCGTTTCAGAGTCTTTCATCTATATACCATTTGGAACTAAATTTTCTCCAAAGTCCCTTCATGCTCTTTTCATAAGTGATTTTGTGATAAATATTGGTTGAATTAAAAGGTGATCACTTTTTACCTATTGTTCCAAAGCTGTGGGTAATACTTTTAGATAAGCATTGGAAAATCACTGAACGTTGTTGACAATGCAAGTCAGAAAATATTTATTGAGTATCTGATACATAATAGAGAATATATTAAGTGTTGGAGATTAAAACTATGTGTATAATATGAATATATGAAATATACCTAAATATATTTTATAGGTAATAGGATATATATTATATATAATAAGAAATGCATTGATGTATAAAAGGATATGTATATGTGTGTGTATATATATGTGTGTGTATCTAATATATACACACATCTCCTATTTTTTAAGGAACTTAAAGTCTAGTAGGACAAATAAGCAGGAAATATAATAACTACAATACTGTGTGGTAAGGACAGTGACAGAGGAATGCCTTTGGTACTAGGGGACAACAGAGTGAAGACACAAACTCAGCCTGGGGAAAGGATTGGGGAAGGTTTTCTAGGGACCCTATGTCTCAGCTGATTTTTGTGAGATGAATGATCAAAAGGAGTGGGAAGCAAGTGATCCTACCAGAGGGACCCATATGAACCAGGCTCCAACGTGTCAAACAGCAGAGTGTGTTCAGAGTCTGAGTGTTCTCTAATAGACCTGAAATATGATGTGTGGCTGTCCATAAATCTGGAAATGTGGGCAGGAACTTTGTGAGCCACACTTGGACATGTCCTGTATGTGGTAGGAAGACTACATATCACAGAGGTTCAATGCTTGGGCTTTTAAGTCAGACCTTGTGTCCTTGATCCCAGTTCTTATATGTATTAGCTAGTGATCATGGGCAATGTAATTCTTCTGAGCTTTAATTCTCACAGCTATGAAATGGGGATAATAATGCCTACTTGTATGGTTTGTTCTGAGGATGAAATATGGGGTAATGCATGTATAACTCTTGTTGTACTGTTTATTGCAAAATATGCTCCCAGTAAGTGGAACTATATGACAATAATGATGATGACAACTATCATTAGAAGGGTTTATCATAAATAGCTGCCTAGTTGTGCATCATATTGTCATTATACTGAAAAGTAAAGATCTGATGATGACTCCCAGGGAGTTTACTGTCTTAGAGACGGTACTAACTTGAACAAAGAAAGCATGAACAAGTTGTGTAAGCAACTTTGCATTTCTATGCTTATCAATGAAGGTTTACTATTATTTACCCAAAGTGGGAGGGCAGAGAAATTACCCTGGTTTGACATCAAGCAGGCTGTCATTAATAATTATTTAACTTGGGGCACCTGGGTGGCTTAGTCAGTTGAGCATCCATCTTCAGCTCAGGTCATGATCTCATGGTTCGTGAGTTCAAGCCCCACATTGGGTTTGCTGCTGTCAGACTGTCAGATCCTCTGTCTCCCTCTCTCTACCCCTCCCCTGCTTGTGCTCTCTCAAAAATAAATAAGCATTAAAAATTATTATTTAGTTTATGCTCTGTTTTATTCATTGTGGTAAACTCAGAGACAAAGAATGAATAGGTAAATTTTCCATTCACTTCTGAGGAAGGGCAGACAGACTTGAATTTTAGGTTCCCTGATCCAAAGGTGCATTGACAACTTTCTTCATTTTCCAGCCAGGAGGGCTGTGATGAAGTTCTGTCCTGGGGATTGGCAGGGATAGGGATTATAAACTTCTGTGTAGGGTGTCTGAATTCTAGGCTGCCTCTTGCTCAAAGCCCTTCAAAAATGGCAGGCCCTTGGCCAGCAGGTGGTTGTGTGGATGCTGTGCTCTTGGGAAGCTGTGCTCTTGGGAAGAGTGTCTCAGCCTCTGTGGCCTGAGGACCTAGGGAGAGGAAGGATGAAGGAAGAGGCAGAGAAGCAAGTGCCAACAAATGGACAGAACAGCTGTCAGCCATGTGTGATATTAGAGGGCTTAGTGTGATGACAGTGACCGATGGGGACTGAACTAGAGCTCTTATCTCCATTTCTCCCCATATTCTGACACAAACCAAGGCAGAGAGAGGAAGCCACAAAAATGACAGATACCAGTCTTTTCACTGACCTGATTGCATGGTGCAGGAAGGTGGATTCTGTGTAGTTTAGAAAAATAAAAACATATGACATTGCTCAAAAATGGAGTATTGAGTCACAATTTCTACTCATTAAAATAACTTTAATACAGACTTCAATTCATTGCAAGTATTGGCAAGCATCAACTCAGATGCCAAAGAAAACTGGCATAAGAGTAGCCTTCTCCACCCTACCACCCCAACAAAAACATCTCATTGTGGGGGCTATTGATTTTCTCCGTTCTATCCTTCTCCACTTTCTGTCCCTAGTGCCCACAGTACCTACGTGCTGGGAGGAACATGTATGGGAGCATTGGGTGGGTGCTTCTGGAGACAGCTGACCCTGGTTCATTGTATTTCCTGTTGGTGGTCTGGATATTTTAACAGGCACTGTATCTTTTTCTGTTAACGGCTTTAGACCGTTATCAGCTCTGCTGCTGCTGCCCTCACACATACAGTCTTGGCAAGACACTGCCAGACCACCCTCTCCACTGCCCCCATCTGCCCACCACACCCCTTTCTCCTGTAAACCTCAAAGAACTCCAAGGAAGGAGCAAGTTGCCTCCTGCTGCTCTGCCCTCCACCAGTTTGACCGGTTTTTCTTGCTACTGCACACAGCCCAGTCTTTCTGCTTCTGAGGCCTTGGTGACCCACGGAGACCTACATGGTTAGCAGCCATAGGACAAAAAACTCAGGTTTGGCAGGCAAACAGTAAAATTGGTCTTTTCAAGTGATTCTGAGAACCTGAAGAGTGACTTTGTTGTAAAGCCTGTGATTTTCCTTTCTGCTTCCAATGAGTTGGATGTTTGAACTATACTTAGTATTCAGAACTCAAAGTCCTCTTTGTGCTCATTGCTTGAGAACATATTACAAAGTGAACCCTTTCTCTCAGTAAGGGGCAGAAGGTTTTTGAAGAGCTCTGCCTCTGTCCTTCAGATTGTAATCATATTTGACATACCAACTGGCCATCATCACACCAGGTCCTTAGTACATTTCCGAGCAAGGAAGAGGGGGAAACTATTCTCCTACTCTTAAAAAGAAATGTTGCAAAAATGACTAATTTAATTCAAGCTTTACCTGGATAGAAACTGATTACTATAGAAAATGAGGCAAGAAACTCACACGGACTGTAACACCAAGTATGTGCTGGGGACCCAGCACACATCCTCTTGTTTGATCCTCTAGCAAGGTAGCTTGGCAGGCTGTCTGGCAGCCTCTCATTGATTACCATGGCCTCAGCTCCAGGAGAGACACACCAGAAGCTACAGGGCCTGTTGAGTTGCCCAGTGTCACATATGCCAACTTCTATTGGTTCAAGCAAATGATAAAGCCAAACCAGATGCAAGAAGTGGGGACAGAGACTCCACCTTTTGGTGGGAATTGCTGCTGATGGGTGTGCAGTATAAGGGATGGGCAGAATTACTGAGGCCATCTTTGCAATCAACTGTCACACTGGACCTGGGGGAAGAAAAGGAGTAATGACAGCTGATGTGAGCCTAACCCCAAAGATCTAATGTCAAATGAAACAACATTCACAAAATGTTTTGATCCCCTTGGCAGAAAAGTGCAGTGTACAGTGAGAGGACAGGGGCAAGTATCCATGAAACATAAACAGAGGTAGTTTCTATTATCACATGACCCACAAAATCGATTAGATAGACTTAATCAGATTTGGAGTGTAGGTTTGCAATGATTAGACAAAATATAGGCAATATTTATTTGGCATGCATGTGATTCACGGTGAGGAGCTCGGGAGAAGTCATTCTCTAGTGCAGTTGATGCTAAACTGAGGCCTGCAGGCTGCTGGCTGGGAGAGACATGCCAAGGGATGGAGATGGTGTGGGCAGAGAAAGTAAACTGGTTTCAATGGGAGCCCTAAATTGAAGGTCAAAAGGGTGGATGTATAGCAAGTGTTGATTTGCAACTGAGATTCTTCTCACATAAGCAACTCTGAGAAGCATGCTTCCGGGTAAGTAACCGCCTTCATTTATTTATCTAACAATGGTTAATGATTCTTTAAACCACACCTAGTAGACATGCTAGTTATTAGGGTCTATTGTTATTTCTCTATCTCTAAAAGCTTTCTGTTACTGACCGTTAGTGTGATAAGCAGGGCTTCATATCTCAATGAGTTTTACTTCTTAGAATGACCTTGGTGTCCCTGTTTTCTGGTGATGGATTCAGAAAGAAGTTAAGGAAACACTGTAACTGGTAGGGGAGTAGTGGAAATTTTTCTGAAGTTAACATATTGTACCTAGAGTAGAATGGCAATAACATCAGTTTGGGATGTAGAAGATCTGGCTTTAATTTTAGCTCTTTCACCAGCTATGTAATTGTAGAGGCTTCTCTTTCTTTTAACCCCCACAATAGGTAGTATCTATAATTTCTCTTGAACCTAACCACTATGCAGTGCATCTTTCCTGCCATGATCTAGTCCTTTATCAACTGTCTTTTGGACTTGAGGTGCCTTGGTGGCTCAGTCAGTTGAGCATCCCACTCTTGATTTCGATTCAGGTCATGATTCCAGGATTGTGGGATCGAGCCTCACCTTGTGCTGAGTGTGGAGCCCGAACAATCTCTCTCTTTCTCCCCTTCCCGCTCCCTCTCCCTCTCCCCCACCCCACTTGTGTGTGCGCACGCTCTCTTTCTCTCTCAAATAAAAAATAAAAAATAAAAAAGCAATGCTTTTGTAGAGTTTGTATCTGAACATCTCACTCTTCCATGGCTCTCTATTGTCTCTCTAAGCACCTGAGTTTGGAAAACAGCCCATTTTATGTTCTTTGCAGGTTTACTTCTTGCCACTGTTTTCCTTCTGTAGTAGATTGATTTTAAGAAATGGCCTAAATTCTCCCTCCCTATATCCATATGCTTTGCAAAAAGACTGCAGCTTCTCCTATCAAGAGGTGGAGTCTGGTTCCTTACCTCTTGACTCTGGGCTGTCCTTGTGAATTGCTTTGGCTTACTGAATGCACTGGAAGTGGCACTGAGTCAATTCTGAGTCTGGGCAGCAGAGGCTTAGAGTGCTTCTGCTCTTTTTTATGGAATCCTGCCACTGTTGTGTGGACAAAGCCAGCTAGCCTGCTGGGAAATGAGAGACTACTTGGAGGAGAGCCCAGTTGTGATAGCCAGGGCTATCAGAAACCAGGCTACAGCCAGCTAATGCCCACACATGCGAGAGAGAGCTATCTGCCCTATTCTCAGCTGACTGCTCATATGTGCATGAGCCCAGCTGAGGCTAGCAGAACCACTCAGCTGACCAACAGACTCATGAGCAGTAATAATGCTCTTTATTTTAAACCACTGAGTTTTGGGATGGTTTGTTACACAGCGATGACTAATTGATACACCCTTAATTCTGTCTCTCTGCACTATGGCTCCAGTCAGGATAAATTTCTTCCAGTTTTCTATATATGCCATCTTCATCTTTACTTTTGGTCTTTGCACAGGCTGGTTCTTGCCCTTCAGCATCACCCTTTACTTGGCTAAAGTCTATCCATTTTTCATGAATGCTAGACAGCTAGCAAGATTGCCCTTAACCTCATCAAGAGTAGGTTAGCTGTAGCTGCCGTGTTCTCCCACAGTGTTCTGCCCTTACCCCCTTCATAGCAGTAGTCATACTGTATTGTAATTACCTGTCTTCTCATCTGACTTCCTAGTCTCCTTTAAGTTCCTGAGGGCAGGCCTGCATCTTGTTTGAAGGAATATTGTCTAAGATTAACATAATGTCTAGTATATAGTAGGGACAAAATAGAACTCTGTCTATGAATAAATGAAGTTATTCTACTTTCCCAAGTTTGAGTTTCATCCTTTATAAAATATGAGGGGTGGAAAGAATCAGGGACAAAAATAGGTTTTGTTTTGTATGTTGACTCTGACCCCTTGGTTGTGAACATCTGCAGTTCTATACTGAGGCGATTATGAGGCTATGACCAGGGTTATAGGGGAGAACTTCATAATTAATTAGCTATGTCTGCCATGGTCAGGAAATAGGAAGTGACAGCAAGTCTTCCAAAGACGTGCCAATCTAGGGAAAGATGATTTATTTCTCTGATTCAGCTACTGTGAATTTGAATCTTGCTCAGCCCAGTCATATCTGCATTGTATATTGTGTTAACAAAGGGAAAACCAAATGTTAAACTGGCTTGGTGCTAAAATTAATGTCACTTGCTATGGTAGAGACTAAGTGCTCACCAATCCATTTTCTCTTTTGCCTGGGCACATACTAGACTCTGTTTCTCCAGCACTTTGCATTAAATCTGGGGCATCTGACTGGTTCTCACAAATGTGATATAAGCTGAAATGATGTAAGTTGCCTCTGGGCTGAGCTGGTTAAGCACAGAGAAGCCTTCTTTGTGCTCTCTCCTTCTTTCTTCTTGACCCATTCCAAAGAGGGAATCCACTGGAAGGATCTGGGTACCCGAGGGACTGCATCTCACATTGGACTGTGATGAGAATGAGAAATAAGCCTTTATCTCTCAAATCACTGAGATTTTGTGGGGAGAGGTGTTATCCTCATACATCTGCCTGCCTTTTTTTCCCCTCTTTGATTGTTTTTTTTAAGCGTGCAGGCATGGAAGAGTTAGGTGCCAAACGTTAATGGCATCAATGCAAGCCAATAAAAATTACATTTGATAATTCAGGTACTTCAGGTAACCCAAAGTAATGACTTTATAAATTGAGATACTTTAGAAGTCTGGACTGTTCTGGTCTGCATTTATTACTGCTCTTTCTACCTTAGGTCCTTTTCCCATATAAAGTGACCCACTACAGGGACATGATAAAAGCCCCACATGGAGCACCCCTCTCCACTTCCTCCCCCTTTTTTTTTGATATCAGTTACCCAACAGACCCTGCAGGTGAAAAAGTTTATTGCTCTTAAAGCTCAAAAGGTAATTGATTTCTCCCCTCAAACCTCCTGCCTTCCACGATGTAATTGCAAAAGTTTCCACACTCATGACAGAAACAGAAAACATAGATTTAAGATATTCATGCCTTTCTATCTGCAGCAATGTGGGGCCATGAATATGCATACGCAGCCAGACAGCATTACCTTCTTGTTCAGGGAGACAAGACGCATCTACAAAAAGTGGGAGAAGGTGACCTTTCCTATATATCTGCCCTACAGTCTTGGGCATCTTACCTTCTAAGTTCCTGGATATCAAGCCCTTATTCTTCCCACAGTAATTATGGTCTCCAGAGCTGCCTGCTTTTCTTGCAGTAAAATGTTTTCTCTCTAAGATACCATCAAAACTTCCTCATCCTGTGGCCCAGGTCTCACTCGACTCTCTAATCAGCTCAATTCTTGTGAACCAGTGTGTTACTGAGTACTTAGAAAGGGAAGTGGCTTTTCTCTAATGTAATAAATGATTTCTCTCTGTAGTAGTCCATGGGATGATGTTGCCTAAACTGGAAATTTCACACTGGACATTTCAGGCCAGTAAGGACAAAAGGAAGGTCTACTGCATACCAGTACAGGGAGGTTCTTGGGCAAGCATGGCCTCCTGGCACTCCTCAGGTCACCCTTTGAAGGTAGCGTTGTTATTTGCCAGTATGCAATGCTGTTCCAGTGAGCATACTGTGATGGCAGAGACCCGAGCAATGAGCTAGTGGGAGCTTTGATGTTATGGACAGCAGGAGTTTAATGTGTGCCAGGGCACATGTCAGAGGGCTAAGTAAAGGTCAATGGGTGGTATAGATTTCTGGTAAAAACAGGGCAGGAGGAGGGCACTGGGACTGGGTGGGGGTAGAGAGAGGTTTTAGAATGCAACAGGCAATAAGGAAATGCAGCAACTTGGAGGTTTTTGGTTTTTTTTTTTTTTTAATCCCCTTTATGACTCATTCTTTCTTTTCTCTTTTCTTTTCTTTCATTTTTGTGGGTGCTATAGAGTGGGCCTGAAGGCTTGAATTTGCCTGTACCTTTGATTTATAGTGGAAGCCCAAACTAACACCATCACTACCACCACCACTAATAAATATAAGGTCATATTTATTGAGCCCTTACCATGTGCCAGTGGTTCATTTATTGCTCCCTACAACTCTTTGCAGTCTCAGTATCATTATCCCACATTTTTTTAAGGAAGGGAAGAGGCAGAGGGAGATGGAAAGAGAGAATCTTAAGCTGACTCACAGTCCAGAGTGGAGCCAAATGCAGGGCTCAAACTCATGAGCTTGAGATGATGACCTGAGCCAAAATCAAGAGTTGGACACTTAACTGAGCCACCCAGGTGTCCCAATTATCCAACGTTTATAGATGAGGAAACTGTAGTTAAAAAATAACTTGTGTAAGGTTACAAAGCTAGTAAAATGTCAGAGACTGCACCCTGTTCTTAACCATAACACCTGACTCAGCATCCTTGAGAGGTAAAGAAGCCAGAAACTTTTGTAGGACCTAGACCTCCTGTTATCAGCCCTACCTATCTCATGAAAGGTAGTTCAATGTTAAGATGTTCAGTCAGGAGTCAGTCTTGCCAGCAAGGATTCCACCAGCATCTTTGGCTGGCCACATTCTCTCTGGGCAAGTCTTTGCAACCAGTGTCCTTTGGCTGATTTGAGAAAGCAGGCTGCCAGCTTGCATAAGGTGAAGCCTCATCAGTGCTAGAGGAAGAGAAGCATCAAGGTGAAAGCCCTAGAGAATTTGGGGTTGTCATATCCCTTGTCAGTCAGGCAGGGTCACCCAGTGGAAGATTCCCCAGCCATTAAATGGCCCTAGAGGAAGCGAACATGCTGTCCTTGAGAGAACCAAAAGACGTGCAGACATAACTGTACATTTGTGAGCAGAAAATCCATCATGACAACAGGCTGCATTTGAGTCACCAAATGGATGCGGCCACCTGGCTGGATCTTGACTGCCACAGCACGTCCGGAGAAGTCAGCCGTGGCTCCAGCCCTGGCCGCCAGTGTGAGGGAAGTGGTTCAGTAATCAGATCTTTCAAAATCAATTTAGCTCATGCTCCAAAGTCCTGGCTGTAACTGACAACTTCCTCCATGGTTTCCTTAACTATCAGATAAAAATGTTAAACTGTTTTAAACCCTTTTGAGGCCAGGATTCACCTTCAAGTGGAATTTTAAGAGGCACCTGCAAAGAGATTTGACTTAATTTCAGGTCTTTCCTTTCCACTACTATGAATAATTAGCTAAGCAGTCCCAGTACCCAGAGTTTATGTATAGTGATCCATAGTGGGAAATATTAAAGAAGCCTGTGCCTAGTGGTGGTGGCGTAAAAAGATTTCTATCCACCTTCTGTGTTCTATGAAATGGGGATAACGATAATGTATTCTGCTGGGTAGATGCAGGCCAATTAGTCCAAGTTTGTAAAGCTCAGGCAGGGTCTTATTACAGCTTTACTGCTCCTGGAGAGTAGGCAGGACCTTCCTGTGACTTTGCATGTGAAGCTAATTGCCCTGGAAATGTCGGGAATTTGATCTTCCATCAAATCCCCAGCCCTTCAGATCCCTTGACAATCTTTGGCTATTTGCATCTCAAGGTTAAGGGAAGCTATTGCTTTCTGGATGGATGCTAATCAGTTGTGAAAACTTTTGATCTCCTCTTGAAAACTAAAACTCTGTTGCAATTGCCTTATTCGGAGTCTGGTGAGAATGGAGGAGAAGTGAGATAGGGTGGCTTTATTGCAATGAGCGATGTGTTTAGCAGTTTTGAGTTTTAATTCTATTTTCCTTGGGCTCTGTGGGGTCCTGGAAAATCACTTAATATTTCTGAGTATTTTTCCCCCCAAATGTGATCTGAATTTTGTCGTATTTCCCCAGGGAGAAATTGGAGAAATGATGTTTATGAAACTCTAGATTATCATAGTACGTAGATTTAAAAGAAAGAAACTTTGCAAATAGTTTTCTGGAGGAAAAATATATGCTTATCCATACCCGCATGAGTACTGTTTTCCTACGATGCCATTTTAGCCAGACTGCGTGCTTTTCAGACATAAAAGTTACCCAAAGCTTCTCAACAGTGGTGCTATTGGCATTTTGGACCACATCATTCTTTGTTGTGGGGGGATTGTCCTGGGTATTATAGAGTGTTCAGCAATATCCCTGGCCTCTACCTACTAGTTGCCAGTAGCACCCTGTTAAATTGATTAAACAAGGAGGCCATTAGACTGAGGTGTTTCTAAAACCTTAGCAGCCTACATAAGCAAACCAAAACCTAAGCCTATAAATGCCTCAAGGTTAAGAAATCAAAACCTGAGGACAACCAACCATAAATAGCCAACTAGGTTTTCCCAAATAAGGTAACAGCTCAAGCTACAGCCAATCAATCCTTGCATTTCTTGCATGTATTCTCCATAAAAGTCTTGCCACTAGAGCTTGTTGGAGGAATGCTTCTAGTCACTTATAGTTGGGTGCTACAGATTTGAATCAATTTTTGCTCGAACAAACTCTTAATAATTTTAATATGTCTCAGTTTATCTTTTAACAACCCCCAAGTCATGACAATCAAAAATTCCTCTAGACATTGCCACGTGTCCCCTGGGATAGGATTCCTGAATTTAGCAAATAAAAATACAGGATGCCTAGTTAAATTTGAATTTCAGAGAAACAATGAATAAATTTTAGAATGTATAAGTTTAACTGGGTGTACTATATTTAATCTGGCACCTATCTGGGGGACAGACTCTCCCCCTACTTAAGAACCACTATTCTAGATAAAGATTTGCATTTATCATTGAACTCACATTATTCTCATACTTCTCTCATTCCTGCTCCTCTTTTCTTTCTTTTTCCTCTTTCTCTCTATATCTGGCCTTCAAGATAAAGGGTAAAATAAATTACATTGTAGGCCTCACCATAAACTGTTGTTAGCCTAGGCATGAGAGAAAGTAGAAACAAATTTTTATAATACTATGATAAAATGAGAGTCAGTCACAAAAAAAAAAGAAAAATAACGAAAGAAAGAAAGAAAGAAAGAAAGAAAGAAAGAAAGAACGAAAGAATTTTGGCAAGCCAAAATCATGCCTCTCCAAGCAGAATCCTTGCATGACTGGCACAGGACCCAATCAGATAGGCCTTTGAGGAAAGGAAATTCTGTGTGCTGCCAAGATCTCCATGGACCCTTTGAAAGTGAAACCCAGAAGTTAACGGGAGTTTTTCCTTCTGCCATTTAGTCACCAAATACTTTTTGAGCAGTGGCAAAATCAACCAGGTGCTATATGGCATACAAATAAGAAAAGGCACAGTTTGTGCCTGGTAGAGAAGAAGCAGGTTGTCATTCCATACAGAGATACTTGCTGATAACAGGTGGTGTGCTCCCAAGGCCTAATTAAAATGCAGATGATACTCCCGAGGAGAAACCCATAACCACAGGCAGTGTGCGAGTTAGGGAAGCCTTTGCAGAGCAGGTAAGATGGAAGGATGGGTGGAGTTGGGGTGGGAGTAAGGGAACAAAGGTGGTTGGAGACATATGACTGCACCTTGAGGATCAATGATTTGATGCTCAGAGCACACCAAAAATATAGTGTTCCTTTAAATTGATAGTCAGATATTTGTTCAATATTAGTGTAGAGGAGCATGCATGGAGGAAGTAGAGAGAAGAAGGCTAGCTTTTGTCCGTCTTTATTCTTTTCTTTATTGTCCCCAAGGATTTGTTATTGCTCGACTCTGCAAAATACAAGTTAATCAGACTACTGGTTAGAGACCATCTGTTGCTACTGAGACTGCTCTTTGAGGGGACCCTAGCTCCCCACTTCCACCACAATGTATTTGATATTTCATTCAAGTCCATAGGATGTCTTGCTGAGATGAGTTCTCCACTTTCTTACATTTGCCACTCTTTTTCAGTGCCCCTTAATAGATTCTTGATTGCCCTACTAGTCCCCTTCTTAATCCAGCTGTAAGCCTATCAGGATATTATTGACACAAATGTGTGATCAAACCATTTGCATGTATTAGTCACTCTGTAAAAGGGTCTTCTTCACCAAATGCTCCATGAAAAGGCTTTCCCTGGTGGTAGCAGAAGAGATAGGACACAATGGTGCCAGGGAAGAAGCATTCAGCTGGGAAGCAGAAGGCTAGTTTTGAGTTCTGGCTTTGCAAGTAACTTGCTGCGTGTTTTTGTGTATGTCACACCCCCACCCTGGGTCTTCATTTCTTTCTCTAAAAAACAGAAGTTTGAACTAGAACCAGGGTGGCAAAACAAGTTTTATCTTAAGCACCAATTCTGATTGATTGGTAGCAGCCCCCTGGGATGTTGCATAGAGAAGCTTTTTATTTTTTAAGATTTTATTTTTAAGTAATCTCTACACCCAATGTGGGGCTCCAGTTCGCAACCCCAGGATCAAGAGTCACATGCTTAAGGAGTCAGCGAGGCACCCATAGAGAAAGCTTTTTAGGCTACATCTGAGCTCTGGAAGAAAGAGTGATCAATTAGCAAGGTCTACCATGAGTGCAAAAAGGGGATGGTGGTGATGATAGTATGGGTGCCTCATTTTTAGTATTCCTTGGTTGAATAGGCTCTGAAAAATTCCAAGCAGAGTTCTCAGACGATGTGAATATTGGTTAAACATTCAGAGAGAGTATCTATATTTGGAGTTAGAATTCTGTGGATTTCCCCAAAATGATAGTTGGGTTGCTCAGTGCAGAATAGCTCTACAGTTGACCTATGGAATAACATGATTTGAATAGGATTTGAACTCTGTGGGTTCAGTTTTATACAAATTTTTTCTTGGACAAATATAGTACAGTGCTGTAAATGTATTTTCTCTTCCTTATTTTCTTAATAACATTTTCTTTTCTCTAGCTTACTTTAAGAGTGCAGTATATAATATATATAAAACATATAACATAAAATATGTGAATCAACTGTTTATGTTATTGGTAAGGCTGTAGGTCAACAGTAGGCTATTAGCAGTTAAGTGTCTGGGGAGTCCAAAGTTATTTGTGGATTTTTTACTGTATGGGGGGTTGTTACCTCTAACCCCCATGTTGTTCAAGGGTCAACTGTAATTCTTTGCTTCATTTGAGATGGCTTAGCATCTGACCTGCCACCAACAGAATCTGCATATCTCTGGTTTTTCTAGAAGTGGAGAATCCTTATACTAATAGAACCATACTTAAATGACTTAGTCCTTCAGCACACGTTACAATTTTTTTTTATTATAAAATAAGTTGATATGACCCTAACCAAAACAAAAGCCAAGCACTATAGAACAGCAAGAAAACAAGAGAATGACAATTCCATATATAAAAAAAGAGCAAAGAATATCAACAGGCAACCCAAAGGAGAAAGATAAACCTGTTAAACATATGAAACATAAATCATTTTTAATATGCTAAGCAATGCAAAATGAAACAGGGTACTGTTTCCCTCTATCATATTGGTAAGTAATATCCAGTGTTGACAAAGAAGCAATATAGAAAAGGAAGTAAACTACCACAACCATTTTGGAGGACAATTTGGACTTATCTATAAATACTTTAAGTGCACATATCCTTTGACCTAGCAATTTCGCTTCTAGGAATTTATCTTACAAAAGAACGCTGGTACAAAAATAGAAATACTCAAGGGCATTTATTGTAGCAATTTTGTTTTATTTTTTTAAGTTAATTAATTAATTAATTAACTTAGTAATCGCTACACTCAAGGTGGGGCTTGAACTCACAACTCCCAGATCAGAAGCTGCATGGTCTTCTGAGCCAGCAAGGCTCCCCAATAGCAATTTTAAACAGCAAACACATAGAATCAACTTAAATACATATAATCAATAAAGGAATAAAGAAATAAAGCATGATATACTGTATTATATGTGTTAGATTATACTGGGTCTGCTTGGTTCAGCTAAGAATTGTTTCCCAGAGTTCCCTTCCCTGTATGATCCTATGTTAAAGCTGCCCAAAAGAGGAGCTTTGTGAGATTGGGAAGGTTTAAGTTAAGAGGGGCCATTACTCACTACCACCACCAAATCCTACTGCCAAACTAACACACACACACACACACACACACACACACACACACACAATTTCTGTCAGTTTATATTCATGGATAAAACCCTGGAAAGCCCCACATGAAATTGTTAATGGTGGTTAATTTGGAATTGGGATTTGACAGTGATGATGAGTATGGTAAGTAGATTTTGCCTTTTAAACTTCTTTGTTGTTTATCCTTGTTATAAAGAGCAAATACAGAGGTGACTGGGTGACTCAGTCGGTTAAGCATCCACTTTGGCTCAGGTCATGATCTCACAGAGTTTGAGCCCCACATCAGGTTCTGTGCTGACAGCTCAGAGCCTAGAGCCTGCTTCGGATTCTGCGTCTCCCTCTTTCTCTGCCTTTCCCTGCTCATGCTCTGATTCTCTCTCAAAAATAAATAAATATTAAAAAATTTTTTTTTTCAAAGAGCAAATACAAAGGTATATTTGAGAAAAAAGAAAAACACTTAAAAATAGTGTATTACAATTTTGGAAAATGCAAATAGAGCAAAGGAAATATGTATAAAATACATGATATCTGTACTTCAATAATAAAATATAATTTTTTAAACATTTTAGTTTATTTAAATTTCTAGTCTTTACTCATGCTTTTAAAACTGCTTTGTGAGGGGCGCCTGGGTGGCTCAGTCAGTTAAGCGTCCGACCTTAGCTCTGGTCACGATCTCGCGGTCCGTGAGTTCGAGACCCGCGTCAGGCTCTGGGCTGATGGCTCAGAGCCTGGAGCCTGCTTCCGATTCTGTGTCTCCCTCTCTCTCTCTGTCCCTCCCCCGTTCATGATCTGTCTCTCTCTGTCCCAAAAATAAATAAACGTTAAAAAAAAATGTTTAAAACTGCTTTGTGAAATATAAAAACCATAAAATAAACTGCATGTATGTAAAGTGTTCAATTTGATGAGTGTAGATGCATGTCTATACTTGTGAACCATCACCAAAATCAGTGTAATGAACACATACCTCTCAAAAGTTTCTTTATGTTTCAGTATAATTCCTTCTTCTTGGGGCACCTGGGAGGCTCAGTTGGTTAAGCGACCAACTCTTCATTTCGACTCAGTCATGGTTCCTGAGTTCAGGCCCCACCTCAAACTCTGTGCTGTCAGCGTGCAGTCTGCTTGAGATTCTCTCTCTCCCTCTCTCAAAATAAATAAATAAACTTTAAAAAAGTTCAAAAAAATTCCTTCTTCTCTCCCCAACCATATTCTCCAACAGCTATTTATCTGTTTTTTTCTACTGTAAATTATTTTTGCATTTCTAGAATTACATATAAATGGAATCAAACATGTATATAGTGTTTTTTGTCTGATTTATTTCATTCATAGTAATTATTTTGAAGTTTATCCCTGTTGTGTGTATTAATAATCTGTTCATTTCTACTGTTGAGTTGTATTCCATTGTATGGATTTCTGATTTCTTTATCCATTGACATATTGATGGATATTTGAGTTTTTCCAATTTGGGGCTATTACAGTTAAAGCCATTATGAACATTCACATACAAGTCTTTGTATGTATATATGCTTTCTTTTTCTTTGGGTATATACCTAGGAGAGGGATGCCTGAATGGTATGGCAGATGTATTTTTGACTTTTTTGTTTTTTTTTTTACATTTATTTCTTTTTTGAGAGACAGAGCACAAGTTGGGGAGGGGCAGAGAGAGAAGGAGACACAGAATCCGAAGCAGGCTCCAGGCTCTGAGCTGTCAGCACAGAGCCCGACACGGGGCTCGAACTCACAAACCGTGAGATCATGAGCTGAGCCAAAGTCGGATGCTTAACTGTCTGAGCCACCCAAGCACCCTGTGTATTTTTGACTTTTAAGAAACTGCCAAACTGTTCAAAGTGGTTCTGTCATTATGCATTTTCACTAGCAGTGTATGAAAGTTTCAGTTATGTGTTCATCAACCCTTGGTATAGTCCGTTTTTTTATTTAACCGTTTTAAGAATTGTAACGTATCTCATTGTCATTTAATTTGCATTCCCCTAATTACTAATAATGATCAGCACATTTTTGTGTGCCTGTTTGCCATCTGTGTGTGTGTGTGTGTGTGTGTGTGTGTGTGTGTGTGTATGTATGTATTTTTTTGGTGAAATGATTGTTCAAATATTTTATTTAGGCTCTAATTGGTTTTTCTTATTAATAATCACCGAGTTGTAAGTATTCTTTATATATGTTTACAATCCTTCTCAAGGTATCTATTTTGCTGATCTTCTCTCCTAGTATGGGGCTTGCTTGCCTTCATTTTCTTAATAGTGGTTTTTATATAGCAAAAAAATTTCATTTTGATGATGTCCAACTTATTAAATTCATGTTTTGATTTAAGACTACTCCAAAGTCTGTATGATTTCCTCTAGAAGTTTTATTGTTTGGATTCTTACATTTGGCTCTTTGATTCATTTTGAGTTATTTTTGTGTGTAGTATAATGTAAGGGTGTGGTTAATTTTGGTGTACCATTTGTTGAAAAGATTATCCTTTCTCTCATTGGACTGACTTGACATCTTTGTTATAAAGGAGTTGAACTTGTATGTGTGGATCTGTTTCTGGGCCCTCTATTTTGTTCTACTGATCTATAAGTATGTCTTTTCATCAATATCATATTTATTGTTTGTAATAACTTTATAGTAATTCCTGAAATCAGGTAGTGTGAGCTCCCTTACTTTGTTCCTTAAAAAATTATTTGGCCTATCTGCATTTTAACACAAATTTTAAAATCAGTTTGTCAATTTCTAGAATTGAATAGAAATTTAAATAATAAATTTCTTTTGCTTGGATTTTGGACTGAGATTGCACTGAAACTGTAGATGAATTTGGGAAGAGTTGACATCTTAATATTGACAGTGCATTTCATTTTGATCTGTTTTTCACATATGGAATAGTACATATTTATAAGTAAATCTATGACTTTTTAAGGGATGAAATCAGGTATTGCTTGACAGAGCAAAGTTAACTAGCCCTCAGAGACTGAACCCATGGCTTTGTCCTGAGCAATATGGAATGTTAGCAACTGTTCCTTAACTTGATTCAAATAAAATGTATTTGGTTAAGTTAAATCCACATTTTTGTGTAGTAAAAAAAATAAAATGTTGTTGTTTATTGACTATGATTAGCAGAATACATCTAAAAATGCCTGACCATTTGGGATGGCAAATAGGTGGGATAATCCTGTTATTACCTTGCCTCTCATTCCTTGTTATGGCAGAAATCATCAATCATGCCATTCTTTCTCAAAGAATGTATACATAGATACTATTTATTTATTTATTTATTTATTTATTTATTTATTTATAATTTATTTATTTATTAGCAGTGGTCCTGTTTATTTAATACTACTTATTACTGGTGGTCCTCAAACTCAGTTTACCTTTTCTGCAGTAGAGGGAATTCCTCCAAGGGGTTGAGTTAACTTGCAAAAGTTTTTCTAATGCTAAAGTCTGTCAACTTTTCATTCCTTACACCAGAATCTGCTAAGCCAAGGATTTTCCACTTGTTTTGCAACTCAAATTCTATGTGCATTTTTGACTCTAGCACATCCCTGCATGGGGGTCAAAGTGGACTCAGTGTAATAGAGCCTTTAAATAGTACATAATGACTTAATTTCAAGGATTTTAACATTCTTGTAGAAGCCCCTGTTCCCACCTCCTACTTTGAAGCCTAAGGCCTTGGGCCCTCTGCTGACTCTACAGTGGAGCTGAAAATGCGTCCATTGTACTTACAGCCCTGACTTCTAGTGCACTTGACCACTCTCCCAATCTGTATGTCACCTTATGAGGTCAGTTCTCCTACTACTAGTTTGCTATTTAAGTTATTTCAGACCACTGGACTGACTCAGTGCATTATGGATACTCTTCCTCATGCTGAGCCATGGAAAACTTACCTTTTTTTTTTTTTTTTTTTTTTTTTTGGTTGCCATGACATTTGGAGAGGTGGAGGGCAGGGTTAGAGACCTGGTAGGGAGCAGATGCTTCTATTGCTGATAATAAACTTAATTGAAGCTAAAAATCGTTGGGTCTCTTTAGTTTCTCCCTTGTGACCTCTCTGTAGTAATAGATGCCAGGAATTCAGGCCAGTTTGGGAGGGCAGGGTACTTGATGGATTCCATTTGCAGGTTGTAGAGTTGAGAAGAGGTGATGATGGGTTGTCCTGGTAGAAAAGAGATGTAGATTTGGAGTTTAGGAGAAATGTTTGCATTGGAGATTATTGATTTAGAAGGCATTTGCATATAGGTGACTGCTTAAGAGGCAATGGTAGATTGAAATCACCATTTTCTTTCAGGTGGGAATGTGCATAAAAAGAGGCCTACAGCTGGACCTTGGGGATACTCACATGTGAGAGATTGAGGAAAAATGGGGACCTGAAAGTAGAGGAAGTTGAGAAGAAATGATGAAGAGAAAACTAGCATTATTGTATTAGGTCCCTTCTTAATTTCTACTTGGCCAAAACTTTGCACCCTCAACCCTTGTAACAGCGATTGGCACATAGTCAGTGCTTAATAAACTTTTGTTAAATGACTGAATGTGTGGAATCCAAAAGAGATTTTCTAGGAGGAACCCAAGGTCAACAGTCTCCCAATGTTAAAACAAGGCTGGGATGAATGAGAAAAGGTTTCTTTGAGAAAAAGGGCTTGGATTTGAGGGATTAGGAAATTACTAGTGACTTTACAGTATATAGGTTATAAACTCTTATCACCTCATGCTTAGATTATTGGAACATGTAAAATGCAGATGGTTAATACTTGATTCCTTGGATTAAGGTGAGGGCTCAATGATATGAGTTGTAAATGGTGTTAAGTACTTAGCCCAACCTTTCATTCACTCATTAAAATAGTATTTAATGAGCGTTAACTATGGTCTAGGTGTGGTTTTAATAGCTGCAGATAGAACAGTGAATAAAACAGATATGATTTGTGTATTCATGGACTTTATAGTCAATCTGGGGTGGGGACAGGTAATAACAAAGACATCTGAGAGTGACAGATGCCGTGCAGAACCAAAGGATGATCATCTGATAGAGAGTGACGTGATGGGTAGCCTATACAGGTAAGGCCTCTCTGAGGAGCTAATAGAAGCTAAGAGCTGAATGGGAAAAAGAGCCAATATTGACTATTACTATTCCTTCCTTCTTCCTCTTTTTATTTCTGGTTCTTCCTCTTTCCACTTCAACTGTTCGTCGCCTTACACATCGGCTCATTTCATCACATGCTCAAAACCTTTCCATGCCTCCACAAGTGACTTTGCAAGTTGTTATCTGGGCTCAGCCAGCAGAGGAAAGTGCTGCTTTCTGTATTACCAGTGGGCTGTCAGCTCCACGTGGTGCTGTAGAAAAGGCATCCTTGCCCCAGGCAAAGGCATTTACACCTTCCAGGGAGATGAATGATTAGAGACAGCAGAGGGGCAGAGGAGGTGGCAGACACAGACACAGAGGAGGGAGTGGATAGGAAGCTAACAGGACTTAATCTATTAGAAGAGGAAAGGCCTTTTAAAAGTGAATTAATGATATTTACAGCTGCATCAGGTAAGTAGTTGGCCAGAGTTCACTGATAATGAGACCAGGATTGAATTCCTATATGGACCAGAGAGCTTCATGTGGAGAAACTATGCTATTTACTCCCTGGCTATTGAGACTTAGGCAAACACATACCTCTCTGAACCTCAGTTCCCCAGTCTAAAATGGGCACACACATCTCATCTGCCTGCCCATGTCATAAAGAACAAATGAAAATGGATAATAAAGTGCTTTTTAAAATTATAATTTTTTCAATGTGATCTATTGTTATTACTGATTATGTTATTATTTTCGTGGCCTAGGTACCTTCCTCCCCTCCTTTTTCTGCAATGTATCAGCTGGCTATCTCTCATAGTGGATATTCAACCACACTGTGAATGTTCCGTATAGATCAATCAATAGCCCTTCAATAGGCCCATTATACTGACCCTGAGTTAAGAAGATCATATATTCTCAAGTGCTAGTGCTTGGGCTATTCTACCCACTCCTGGCTAAGTCTTTGTCTTACTTATTTTAATATTTGTTACACTCTATTGCAGTGCTTCTAACCACTAACCGCTAGTGTGGATTTCCTGTCTCCTCATCATGAATGAGTCGTAGGCGGAGTCTTCTTTGACCTTTGTCCTTTTGCCTGATCTCTAGAGAACTGGAAATAAGGTCATTTGGTGTTTACTACCCAGTGATGACAACTATAGGGCACATGTGTCTCGCCCCCAATATCCTGCTCATCATGGATACTGCTAATTGATTATTGCCCTATCCGCTATTGATGTGGCTTACCAGCCCTACAATGGGGAACCACTGGGTACATGTGGCTACAGAGCATTTGAAATGTGCCTAGTCCAAATGGATGAATGTTGTACAAGTAAAATACATAATTATCATGGAGACA
This sequence comes from Puma concolor, assembly GCF_028749965.1. Classification (NCBI taxonomy): domain Eukaryota; kingdom Metazoa; phylum Chordata; class Mammalia; order Carnivora; family Felidae; genus Puma; species Puma concolor. The sequence goes on from NC_141667.1 coordinate 50,066,243, forward strand.
CCACAAAAGAAAAAAATGTAAAATATCTCAATAATTTTATATCTGTTGCAAGTTGAAATAATATTTTGCATATAATAATTAAAATATGCTATTAAACTTACTTTTACCTATTTCTTTTAACATTGTTTTTTGATGGCTGCTAGAAAATGTAAAATTATAAATGTGGCTCACATTTGTGGCTCATGTTCTGTTTCCACTGTATAATGCTGCCTTCAAATCATTATTAAGACAGTTCTTTAGGCATTCAATGACCAATAAACCAGAAATTAAAGGAGTTGTATTTTTGGGGGAGCAGAAGAGAGGTTGACATTTCGAGTTTACATCTAGAATGAAAAAAAAGAGCTTGAGTTTATGTAATTTAGTGGTTCCCAAACATGTCTCTGTATCAGAAAGTCCTGGGATCTGAAATTATAAAATTAGAGATTTCCAGGTTCCACTCTTGGCGATTCTGGTTAATAGGTCTGAGATGGGGCCCTGGATTGTGTATTTTCTTCCTTTTCTTTTGTTTAGTTTTTATTTCATAATAATAAACTTAACGCTGCAATCCAGCTAGACTTGGAGGGGGATAAGAAAAATATGGAACCCATATTCTTTGCAGTGAGATCACAAAGATTATAGGTTATTTTGAGCAGATGAGGGTGAAGGGGTACTTTTGTGAACTACAGAAGGAATGGTCTGATGGTTAAGATAAAACACAAGTCAAATTTATTAGATTTGTTCATGGTCAGCAATGGTGATCGTCTTGCTGGTCTTGCCATTCCTGGACCCAAAGTGCTCCATTAGCTTTCACAAAAGTCATGCCCTCTTTTACCTTGCCAAAGACCACATGCTTGCCATTCATCCATTAAATCTTCACAGTGCAGATGAAACCTGGGAACTCTGTGTGGGATCCAGCATTTGCCATGGACAAGATTTGAGGACCATATGCTTCAGGATGAAATTCTCACCATTAGATTTTTCCCCATAGAAGGACGTGCCACCAGTGCCAATAAGGCATGTGAAGTCACCATCCTGGCACAGAAATCCCAGAATAACTCTGTAATTCCTTCTCCAAATTCTTTCTTCCAGGTGCTCAGAGCATAAATGGTTTCTGCTGTCTTTAGAGCTTTGTTTGCAAACAGCTCGAAGGAGTAATGGCCCAAGGGTTCACCATGCCTGACAATGTCTAAGAACACAGAGGGGATGACCATAGCTGGGTAGTGCGGGCATCTGCCAGGGTTGTATGTTTCAGTAAGCAGCCTGCGAGATTCTGATGTGCAGCCAGGTTTAAGAGCCCCTGCGCTAGGACTTTTTTTACATTTCTATGAAGGGACTTTCCTGCGGTGACAAGTTGTTACTAGCAGAGCTAGGACCAGAGCACATGTTCTTCATGGATTATATTTTGTACCACAAATCCCTAAAATATTTTGTGCTACTGTGACCTAAGAGGCTTCACAGAACTCAGGATGGAATGAGGAACTCAGGCTACATCTAAGCAGGCAGGCAAGCTCTTCTTCCTTATTTGGAGAAAGCCCAGTTTGGCTCAGCAGCCCCCTCTGTTGTCAAAAATCCCTAGCGCAACCTGACACAGCTGGCTGTGGGAAAGGGAGCAGGGAGAGGGAACACAAGAGGATGTAGCATGAAGAACAGTAGATGGGGGGATCTATTTGCAACCAGGCAGCGGTCAAAAGGAAACAATGCAGCCTAAGCCCCTTACAGCCAGAAAGGCCTGTGGAAATTGTTTACCTGACTGCCTCCTGGTCTGGAGGAGAGGAGGGAATTTGGACAAATCATTTTACTTCTCTGGGCCTCAGTTTCCACATCTGAACAAGGGGAATAATGACATGCTCTCTACCCCTCCCTCATTACAGACTATTGTAATAGTCAAATAGAAAAATGGGTATGTTTTTAGCAGTCCAAAGACACGTGGCTAGTTTGAGATAGAACCAGACTTTGAACTCTGGTCTCCCGGTTGAGGCATGTCATACAATTTCAGCTAACAAAGGATAGATGTGTTCAGCTGCTTCCAGAGGGACAGAGGCAGAAAAAAACTTACAGGGGAAGTTGAGGCTGCCATCACACCTAGGTGAATTAAAGTCAGGTAGCTGCCCTTTATGTATGCATTCATTCATTACTAATTTATTTAGCTTATATTTATTGAGTACCTCTTATAGGATTGAAACTGTGCGAGATGTGGTGATACTAAGTCAAATCAGACACGCTTTTGTTATGTCTATGGTTCTTGCAGTGTTTCCCCAAATATTTCCTTTGTCAGAAATATTCTCAACTAGCTGTCACAGTGCACAAGTAACATGACTGGGTGAAATATAATAGCTGCCATTTATTGGGAGTTAGTTATGTGCCAGGCACAGTGCTAGGCACTTCCAGTAATAACTATCTTGGAACCCAGAAGAAGAAATAGACCTAGGGAGACTTAGCACATTTCCGTTTAGTAGGCAGTGGAGGTAGACATATTTCCACCTGTTAAACAACAATGCTATATTGTTTTGAAAAGTATTTCCTTTTGGTAATAGCGTGGGGTGGCTGTAAGGCCCTAGACAAAATGCATATTTACTTGTCTATGTTCATGAAAGTGTTATTTATAGTAGTGGAAAATTAACCTAAAATATTCAAAATAAATTTAAATAAATTATAATACAATATTTTTGAAGAGTATTTAATGATCTGGGAAAGTGTCATTCATAAATTGCTACTTCACACTAGGAAGATATATATCTGCTTGATACTAATTTTGTAAAAACACCCACCTAACCCATAAATCCAGAAGAAAAGGATGGAAGGCAATTCACCGTTGTTTTCAATATTGTTGTTGGGCATTAGTGTTTTGGGAGAGGCTTATTTTCTTTGAACTTTTTGAGTTTCCCATATATTCTACTTTTTTTTTTTAAGTTTTCCCCCAGACATTAAAAAAAATTTTTTTTAATGTTTATTTATTTTTTGAGAGAGAGAGAGAGACAGACAGAGTGAAAGCTGGGGAGGGGCAGAGAGAGAGGGAGACCCAGAATTTGAAGCAGGCTCCAGGCTCTGAGCTATCAGCACAGAACCCAACATGGGGCTTGAACTCATGAACCACGAAATCATGACCTGAACTGAAGTCGGACACTTAACCAACTGAGTCACCCAGGCGCCCCTCCCCCAGACATTTTATTATGATAGTTCTCACACATACAGAAAATATGGAAGAATTACAGTGAATACCCATATACCCACAACCTAGATTCTACAATTAACATTTTACTATATTTGTTTTATCACTGATCTATCCATTTCTCTGTTTATCCATTTTATTTTCTGATGCGTTTCAAGATACATCGTTGGCCTCTCTATACCTTTGCCCAAATACTTCATTATGCATTTTTTAAAATTAAGAATTTGTTTGGGTACTTTTTTTTTTCCTTAGGAGGTAGTATTTACTTGTGATGAAATGCACAGATTCTATGTACCATTCAGTGGGTTCTGAAAATACATCCACCTGACAAATCTGCAGCGAGACACAGAACATTGACATCACCTTGGAAAATTCCTTCACCTCCAGTCAATCCCTTTCCCCAAAGCAACTTCTGTTCTCGTTTTTTCCAGCATAGATTAGTTTTGCCTGTTACAGAAGTTCATGTAAATAGATTCGTATAGTATATAGTCTTTTGTGTAAAGCTTCTTTTATTCAACGTAATGTTTTTGAGATTCAACCATGCTACTGCATGTACCAGCGGCTTGTTGTTCTCTGTCGTGAGGGTGGTATGAATGTATCACTTTTGGTATTTCCGTTTTCGTATTGACGGACACCTAGTCCGTTTTCGGTTTGGGGCTATTATAAATAAAGCTGTTATGAACATTCTTATACAGTCACTTATGGGCATATGTTTTTCTCTTGGGTAGGTACCTGGGTGAAGTTCTGGGTCATAGAGTAGGTATATATTTAGTTTTATAAGAAACTGCCAGGCCCATTCTCAGAGTGGTTGTATCATTTTATACTCTTGCCAACAATATAAGCAAGTTCTGGTTGCTCCATATCCTTGCCAATATTTGATGGTGTCAGTCTTTTTAAAAAAAAATTTTTTTAAGTTTTAATCCTTCTGATGGGGGTACAGTGGTGTCTCTTTGTGGACCACATATTTTTAAAATCAGAAAAAAAAGTTTTATAAAAAATAAAACTGAAATGATGTCAAAGAAAAGAAAGAGAAAGTACTGGAAGTAAATTTGGTAAAATTAACTTTCCTCTTTTTTGGGTGATTTGTACATGGATTTCTTTCTTGTCCTGTTTTGCTTTAATTTCCAGGTTGTCAAAAATAAACATGTATTATTTTTATTATGAAAGATAACATATCTTATTTATAAAAAAATATTACCTATGAGTTAATATGTTAATTGAGGTAATTCAGTGACATTTTAGTAGTCATGGCTGTGTGACAAATTAAAGCTTTAAAAAGTTTAAAATGTGACTGCTGGGCTTGTTTGATGGGCTATATTTGGGTCTTATGTGTAAATACTCTGTGAGTATGAGCAAAATGCTTCCTGTCTGGGCTTCAGTTTCTTCCTCTTTTTTATAAATGGGTTGGAATAAGTTATCAGAATAGGTTATTCTATCTCAGTTACAAAGAAAATGTGTGCAAAACTGATAAGCATTTGAGGAAGTGAGAGATAGGACATATAAGCTTTGATGGGGAACAGAGGTTTGTTCCTTAGGAATTTCAAGTTGAGAAAAAAAAGAGCCATTTGCCCTGGGACTCTTAGAAAAGGTCCAGGGCCACAGAGGGAGACTGCAGGGTATAGCGAAGAGAATGTGAACTTCAGAGTTTGATGGTCCTGAATTCAAATTAAGACACAACCCTCTTCTTGACCTTTGACCTTGGGCGAGTGCTTTAATCTCTCTCAGCTTCTGCATCCGCAAAACAAAGATCACAAAACCTTTATCCTTTTGTGTGTGTGTGTGTGTGTGTGTGTGTGTGTGTGTGTGTGTGTGTTTTAAATCATAATATTTACAGACATTACCATTTACAGAAATGTCTGGGTTTGTCCTCTGCCTTAGAATGTAGTAGGCAAGTGACAAAACTTGGGGAGAAGGACTTGGAATAGAGGGAAATAAAAAGGGCCAGAGACAAATTTAGAAATCTAGATTGTGAAGGCTTAAAGGAATGCTAGAGATGATCTAATCCAAAGCCTCATTTTGCAGAGGAGAAAAATAAGGTCTCACATTGATCTCCCATGGACATGGTGGCAGGGCCAGTATGGGAACCCAAGGCATTTTGTTTTCTGTGTATATCATGAGGCTTCGGCCAGCTTTACAATTTGACTCTAGTGTGGTGTCAGTCAGATGAAGTGGAATTTTCCTTGCACATTCCACGAGGACCACTTGGCTTGGGGTTTTCAAATGCCATAACCAGCAAGAGAATAGAAACAAGCTCTCCAGGAGACTTGTCAGTGGAAGATTTAACTCTTCTCTTCAACTCTTTAAATTTTACAAACTCGAGTTTGTAACATAGTTACAAACTATGTTTGTAACATAAGTTTTACAAACTCGAGTTTGTAAAATAGGCAAAAACAAACAAACAAACAAACAAACAAACAAACAAACAAACAAACCACATGTTGTTGGTCAGCTTAGCTCTGCCCTGGAACTGTTTGTTACATTTGACTCTGATTCTTCCCAAGCTCAGGCACCAACTTCCCTGGTAAGTACATGCTGCCCACGGAGGGATTTCTGTGTATCAATTTCATCCACGGCAAGTTTCCTCCATTGTCCTGGGTTGCAGGCTAGAGACTTACTGTCTGATAACTGTATGATTTTCTGGCACTTTCAAAGGAGACCAAATATCCCTGCCACACTGATTTGACCGATTAGTTTTCATCAAAGTTGTTTACTACTGGTTTGGTAGTGTTAGTTTGCTTTTGTGTTTAATTTCAGAGAAAAAGATTTAAGAGCTTAGAATCCCTCCTTTCAAACCTTCAGTTTGTTGGTCTGTGGAAGCAATTTCTTGGATAGTTTTATTGGCTGAGAAAAAGAAAAGAAAAGAAAAATCAAGATCCAGCTTGAATCTTCTCTTGCTCCTTGACCTGAATCTCTATAAAAAGTCTTTCCCTGCACACCACACCGCTCCCAACTTTGCAAAGGGCTGCTCATGAGTGAGTACTCTCAGCCCTGGCGATCTTGAGACAGGAAATAACATTAAGCTCTCCAAGGGAAGGCTCTTTTCACAGAGGGATTTTACTCCAGACTGATTCAAAGAATAATGAGCCTCTTGTGGGCAAATCTCTTGGGAAACGTCTGATCTCGTTTTCTAAGATATTGGTCAGAGGAGCGAGAGGGCTTTGGGACACTATCAAGACTGGCTCTGGATCCATCTTACCTTATTTATCTGCTGGGATCAGGGTCAGCTTCCTGCTGGAAGGAACAATTTTTGCCAAGCTCCTTCAACCCAAGGCATAGAAAACACAGAAGAAATATTGATACATTCTTGTGCTTTCCAACACAAATGTATTTCATAGAGTCCTTGCGGCTATAAAGAAATTCTTTGAAAGCAAAATGTAAGAGAGCTTTGTTTATAGAAAAGTCCTTTCTTCCCTTGGCTAAGGGCTCCTTGTTTCTTTGCCGTCTCCATTCTCTCCTTTGCCTGCTTTGTTTATATGACAAAGTCAATATTATACTCCACTTACTGACATTCAGTGTGGTAAGGAAGATGGAGTTGTAAGTTTTGGCCCCAAGGGCAATGTGGTAGAATAGAAAGGCCTGGAACTTGGTCTGGTGTCATAAATTCAGGCTCTGGTTTTGCTGATGACTTCTCAGACCTCAGCATCACCAATCATATCCAAGAATAAGATTTTACAAAATATTTTTCATAACATATGTGAGACATTTAACACAGGTTCAGGCCCAAAGTAAAGCACCCAGTTAGTTCTAGATGAGGTTGGCTTGAAAGGTTGGCTTGAGGTTGACTGCCTTATTCCTTAATGGGTGTGTATGGCAGGGGACTAGGCTCCTGTAAAAGAATGAGAGGGAGGGCTGCTGGAAGGGGGCCAGGATATAGGGGAAGGACTGAAGAATAGTTGTTGAAGGCATACATTGGCTTGGTCTTTTTCTGAGGACTGACTCTTCAGCAGTGGGTCAGTGTGTGATGTAGTAGAAATGTAATAGACTTCGAGTAAGACAGATTTGGGCTCCAGGTTCTATTCTACTGATTTTAGATGTGCAACATTGTGTATGTGCCTTAAAATACCTCTCTGATAGGTTTAGTAGAGAGACCCAAGTTTTCTGGGCTCTTCCCTGCCTTTTGCACCTGAAGCTGAGAAACTAGGCTGGAGCACTGGAAATGACTCCATTCTCTGTGTGAAACCAGCCCTGAAGAAACAATTAAGGCAGCCTAAAGGTGTTGGCAGAAGCCTAATAAACCTTACTGGCATGTTATTTGGGGTTGCTAACCTTCCTCACAATTGGACTCTTCTATTCACAGATTAACACTAATAATAAGCCCCATTGAAGAGAATGGCTCTAATTGGTTCCTAGTTGTTGCTCTGGGATAAAAGTTGATCATCTATTCTGAGAATGGTCTTTCTGAGGCTGTGTCTGCAGTTTGCTCAAATGAACTGATAAATCAGTGAAAAATTCACTTCACAGACTCGTTGGGTCTGAGCAACACTAACTTCTTGCGCAGGTTTATGTGTGTGTATGTAACTGTGTTTATGTGTTAGAGGACGTGTATGGATGAGTATGAGTTTAAAACTGTGATGCAGACACATGAAGATACTTAGAAAAGTAAACTAACCAAAGGCCCAAATAAAAATGTGCTCGCTTGACTGATCTCTCCTACATTAGTGTAACTCCAAAAGCAAATGGAAAACATTTTGGCATAATGAACATGACCTGTCACAAATTCTAATGCTTTAGGAGAAAAACAAGATGATAAGAAGGAAATTTGGCCCAAGGATTGAGGATATTCCACACTTTCTTTCCAGAAATTATTGTAAGAGGGATATCCAAGTCAGTTGCTGTTTTTGTTAAGGCCCATTGTATGTTTTTTTTCTTGACTTCTTCATATTCTTTTATTGTGGTAAAATACACATAACATTGACCCTTTTAGCCATTTTAAAGTGCCATTAAATACATTCATCTTGTTGTACAACCATCACCACCATCCATCTCCAGAACTTTTTCATCTTTCCAAACTGACACTAAGTACCCATTCAGTCCTTCAAATTTTTAAGAGACACAAGTTACAGATTTTGGAAACTTCTATCACTTATTCACATGAGGGGTTAATGCAGGAAGAAGCCCATGTTTTCTTTTTCCTTATTCATTTATTCAGTTGCTCAATAGGTATACACTGATTACTGATGATGAGCCCGGGTACTATGCTGGGGATGATGTCAAACAAACCAGACAGAATCTCACTCTTTCAGATCTCACAGATTGTTCCCTTCTTGTTGTGGCAGGCAGAATAATAGCCCTCTAAAGATGTCCATGTCCTAATCCCCGGAGCTTGTGACTATATTGCTTTACATGACAGAAGGGATTTTGAGATGTGATTAAGTTAGAGATCTTCCTCCCCCACCTTTTTATATTTATATTGAGGTTAAAAAAAAGAAGAAGAAAAACATGGATGTAAGATAAGGATCTTGAAATGGGGAGATTATCCTGGATTATCTGGGTGGGCCCAATCTAATTCTAAAGATTTTTATAAGGGAAAGAGGGAGGCAGCAGAGTCAGAAAAGGAGATGAGATAACAGGACAGAGTGATGAGAAGGGGGCCATGAGCCAAGGAATGTAGGCAGCCTCTAGAAACAGGAAAAGGAGAGGAGTGGCTCTTCTCCTAATGCCTCCAGAAGGAACACAGCTTTCTTGACACCTTGGCTTCAGCCCATTAGACTCATTTTGGACTTCTGATCTTTAGAACTATAAGGTAATTTGTGTTGTTTTAAGACACTAAATTGTGGTAATTTGTTATGGCAGCAGTAGAGAACTAATACACTTGTCTTTATGTTCAGTGTTAAGGGGTTTCTTTATTGTTAGTTTACTCTGGTTGGTCCAGGAAACAGGAGAGTGTAAAGTTTTTGCAGAACTCAGACTTTGATTTGCTCTGGAAGACCTGCCTGCCCCATGTCATCAAGCCTGTGCCTGGACTTCCAATGGATGGTGGCTTGTATTTAATTCATCTCTTATTTTCTTCCCCTTAGTACCATGCTAGCTAGGTACACTAAATGTCTAGCACTCAAACAGAGAGGCATCCTGCACTTGGCTCAGGTCCTTTCTGCAAACCAAGCAGCGTTCAGGAGAGGTGGTCATTCCATAACTGAGTAAATTTACAAGTGTGTAATAACTTTGCCTACAGTAAAAATGGTTGATTACCAAGTGGTAGTAGTGTATTCACACGTGCTGTGTACTAAACCATAAGATACATGATTTTTCTGAGACCCAGATAAAAGGCATAAATGTTCTATGCAGGAGTCTTCCTCACACGAAAAGTAAAATCTTTGACAATTCTAAACTCTCAGTGTTTACTTAGTCTTGTGCTTGTCTGAAACAGTAATCCTTATCCTTTTTGCTGCATGATTCCTTCTTAAGAACGGAAAATTATATTTTCTAATCTTTCAGACTTCATTCTGTAGCCTCCCTCTCTAATCTTCTGGGCAGAGAGAGGTCAGGCCTGAGTAGGTAAAGGAGTAAATAGCTCCCAGTCTTGGGAAGACAAAAATGTGAGCATGAGAACGGAAACTCCATGTTCTCTGAAGTCTTGACCTAAGACCAAAGAAGAACAGATTCTTCCATTTACTTGATCTTTAGAGATCCTCATAAAAGTGAATCTCTTTTTAAAGAACAATTCTGAGATGCTAGCTAACCTTGTCTTTTTCGTGTTAGGAATGAAATCTAAGGCACAGTAAGTTGAACCTCTTTAAAATGGCTTACAAGGCCCTTCATGACCCAGCCGGCCCTTTTCCCTACTTGTGCAGCCTTATCTCTCCCCATTTTGTCTCCTAATCTTCCAACCATTCTGATTTTTTTTTTAGTTTCTCTGACATTCTGATTCTTTCCAGTGTCATAGCTTGTACCTGACTCAGCCTGAACCATGCCTTCTTCTCCTTTCCTCCACACCTTGGCCTTGCTGACTTCTATACAACCTTCAGCTTAGAGGTTGCTTCCTTAGTTAGCTTTCTCTCATCCCTCACCACACTCAACTGCTCCTTTGCAAGCAGTTATACACTGCTGTTATACACTGTCCTATTGATGCCATTTACTTGTCTTTCTCCCCGACTAGACTGTAAGCCCCAAGAGGGTATGTTGCATGGGGGCCCCTGTATCTTCTGTTCGTTGTTTTCCCCACCATGCTTGGCACTTCTTTCTAACAGACTGGCACTCTGCCCACAGGCTAAATCTACCTCAGTCAGCCTTTTATGTGCCACCATTTGTTTTAATTGCACAGTTGTACATGACCGAGCAAACGGCGGATAGGTACCTGTAATCAAACAGTCCGGAGATTTTAAGTACTTTTGTTCATTCCTGGAACAGTCAGTGAGCCTTGGCAATAGGCAATTTAAATTCCGGACAACGAGTTTCCAAGCCGCTTCAATGGCTACATTTTGAGAATAGCGGAAAAACTCCGACCCTTTGATAATTAGACTGAATCAGTTTTCATAATTCTACTTTATGCACTAGAATGGTTAGCAAACTTCATTATCAGAAGCCTGATGAGAAAGCTTTTAGCTTCTAATATAGATCTTGTGCATGATTTCGATTTGCAACCAAACTATGGCCACTCTGCATAGCAGTGTTTCTTAGACAAGATGATCTTAGAGTTTCATCATTATAAATAATTTCGAAGTAGGCTCAGAAAAGAGCATACAATCAACATCTTGCTTATGTATGTTTGATTTAGAGAAAGGACAGTTGATTGCCATAGTCAAAAGCAGCCATCATAAACCTTTGTAACACAGGTAGCCTGCATTTGTTGAACTTGTAAATTGATTTCTTTTGCTCTCTATGTCTGGAACATTGCCAGTATCTAAAGGATTCTTCCTAATTAATGGGAAAATATCCTCAAGAAGTTTCCAGAAAAGACATGTGACTTATCTGACAGAGCTTCCTGGGCTTCCCCTTTTGTGACACTCATAAATTACTCCTTCAATGTCTCTTTAATCCACGTTAGTCTGAAAGCTCCATCAAGGCAGAGACCACTTCTGTCTTTGCTGCTGAGTCCTTAGCACACAGACAGTTCATACACATTTGTTGGATGGAGAGATTAGTGACTCAGATGAATGCACTTCCATAGTGATGTATTGGGATATATGCAGTTTTATCTTTGGCAGCTCTACTTACTTGATGCTATTCTAAGTTAGAACTCTATAGCTTATTTGGAAAATTGCTTTGCGTCCTCTTTCAGTGAAAATGGCTACATAACAAACCACCTCAAAACTTATGACTTACCTCTCAACAACATTTATTTTGCTCACACATCTGTATTTTGAACAGGGCATGGCGGAGAAAGCTCATTTCTGCTCTCCTTGGTGTGGGCCGGAGCAACTTGGCAGTGGGAGAGGGGAAGCATCTGAAAGCTACTCCTTGCCTAGGCTAGGAATCTTGAACAGCTGGGGGCTGGATAAACCAGGGTTCCTCTGACATCTCTTTCTAGCTCTGCAAGGTCTGTGTAATCTCTCTAGCATGGTGGCTTCAGGGTAATTGGAATTCATACACAATGGCGCAGGGCCCCAGGGGTACGTGTTCTAAGGAGAGAGAAAAAGCCAAGTAGAAGTTATATTGCTTTTTATTTTTTAACCTCCCAAGTCTCATGGCATCACTTCTGCTGCACTCTGTCCCTTCGAAGAGGTCACTTATCGGGGGTCAGTGCATAATCAAGAGGAGGTTGAATTCGATTCCACATTTTGTGGGAGAACCTGCAAACATGTTTCAAAACCATCACTCACCCATTCACTGTTCTGGAAGTTTTGTGAAATCAATAAAGTCAAAATCAATTAAGCTGAGACTTGAACACCTATTCTGAGTGAGACAAGGACTCCTGCAGAGAAATAAAATAGTGTAGTCACTTTGTACATACAGGCATGAAAATGAGGAGTTTGAATGAGGACCCTTTCACTCCAATGCAAGCCATAGCGTCATGACTCCTCCAAAGGGTAGAATTTTGGAGTACATTTCTATTCTTTCGATGGGTACAAGTGGGACCCTTACAAGAGGAGAAGAGATATAACAGGCAATGTCAACATAGACATTAGTAGGCATATGCTTTATGGTACCCTCATTGCCTCCCACTGTTCCAGCTTGTCCCCCCAGGCTAGGCTTCAGGGAAGGTAGTGACTTTCCTGATCCTCTAGTTGGTCTTCTCAGACCTTTTCTTCCCCAGCAACTCCCACAATTGTGCAAATATCATTTCTATACTAATACATTTCCCATTCTATAATATTGATAGTTGTTCTGTTATCTGATTGAAGTCTGACTGATAGAGAAGAAACCAACATCCTGTTATTCTATAAAAAAAATCTTATTTTTGACCAAATACAGCTTGAATAGTTTTTATTTGCAACATGAAGCCTCAACTTTATATAGATGGCAGTTATAAACCCTGCGTACGGGACCTTTTAAAATCTAGTGGAGCTCCCCAAGATACTTTGCATTGACCTCTATTAAAGTATCACCCAAAGATGAACAGATTGCTGCTGAGGTCCCTGAGGCCATGCCAGTCCTGTACCTCACAGGCCCTAGGTATGGAGAGGGTCAACTCTTCCTTATCCTCCACCCACAGGCCTGAGGAGTCTTACCTCAGATTACCCTCAAAGCATCAAAGGACCAAGTAACCTACTATTCCTCTCCACTCTGGATCAACCTAGTTAGTTGCAAACTACTTGCTTCAAGACTATTTTTCCCAAATCTCCTCTGGGAAGCCGGCTGAGTATTTACAGCTCTGTTAGAAAGAGCCTGTCTCTCCTGACCCTGAACAAGGCCTCCAGGACTTACAAGTCTGATTTGGGGTTGTAATCAGGGCCTTCCCCCTTCCACCCATCTCAAGCAGCTTTCCTTTTTGGTCCTGGAACAAAGGCCCTTTGGGGAGGGGTAAATACCACTCATTCCTTCCTGATAGACAAAGGAGAAATGGACACAGAAATATCTCAGTAGATTATTGTTCTGCAGTAAATTCTCAAGAAATCATCAGGCTATGCATGTTAAAATACCTTTAGCTATTAAAAGAAGCTTATGAACCTCAGATGAAATAGTGTAGGGGAAATTTTGTTTTCTTTTAATTTTCTCACTATTTGTAGGGTGTAGATGTGGAAAATTTCCTGGATAGAGATGTTCATAGTTAAAACAAAGGCAGAGCAAAAGGGGTTTCAGGATGTTCGTATTTAAAATGAAAAGAGCGCAAAAGGTTTTCAGGATGAGAGTAGTAACAGAGGGAATACTTCTCTCTTGCAGATCTGTGAGTTTGCTCTTTTTTTTTTTTTCTTCTCTCAGAACTTCTAAATATGGTGAGTTCTTCTGAGTCCCTGAAAATGAGCCAGCTGTTTTCAGAGTATTTAAAGAACTCGAGGGAATGTTGCTAAGTTCTGAGGATCTCCTCCAAAAGGAAGGTAGGGAGGATTAAGGAGCTACCAAGTTTACTCTGCAGATACGTGATTCACTGACCTTGTTCTTAAAATACCTGATAAGGTAGAGTCTCTAAGAGTTGAGATTATGTGACTGGGCCAGACCTTGCTACAATCTGCACATTCTCCAAACGTAAGAGCGCAGAACACAGTTATATGTAAGAACATGGGTGTTAGAGGAAGTTTTCCTTCTAGCTTTTCCCTTTATTAACTGTGTGAACTTTGTGGCAGGGACTCACTGTCTTTAAGCCTCAGGCCCTTGTACCTAAAATAGAGGTAATAAAAGCATCTACCTTACCTCATAGAACGGATGGGGGTACAGGATAGTGGTTAGGAGTGTGGATATGGAGGTGGACTGTCCAGATCTCACTGCTGGTTCCACTGTGTATTATTTCTGTGTGAGCTTGTGGGCAAGCTCTTTACCTCTTGGAGTCCCAGTTTCCCCATCTGGAGAATGGAGCTAACAATAGGACCTAGCTCTTAGAATTGCTATAATAATTTAATAAATTAAGAAAAGTAGTTAGGAGAGTGCTAGGGCCTAGCAGAGCTCAGAAAACTGGTAGCTATTCAAGTAGTTACTCGAAGCTGGGATGAAATCCAGAGAGCCAATGTAAAAAGCCTAAGTGGGCTTCTGGTGGATACCCACATCATGAGATATGTGAAGGAGATACAAGGTGCAGGACTATGTTACATGGCATGAATTCTTTGCCTAGAAAGGTTCTCTGGACAGACATCTATACTTCATTTATGGACTGATGCTCAGAATACAGTCATTAAAGAATAAATTTAATAGCCTAAGACAGTATGTTCTGGTTATCGATTGCTGCATAAAAACTACCCCTAAAATTAGTAACTTAAAAAAACAAGTTATTGTTTTTTTTGACTGGACAGTTTTGTTTCACATGGCATTGGGGGGGTGCTGCAGTCATCTGGAGGGCTCAATTGGGTGGGATGTCCAAGACGTGGTACCCGGTCAGTGCTGGCTGTTGGCTAGAAGCTCAACTGGGAATGCCAAACAGAGCACCTCAGCTCTTCTCCACATGTCCGTTCCATGTGGCTTTGGTTGCTCACTGCATGTGTCTGCGTTCCAAGTGGTGGGAAGTGGAAGCTGCTAGGAAATTCCAGAATGTCACTCCTGCAGCCTTCTATTGCTCAAATCAGTCCCAGGGCCAGCTCAGATTTAAGTGGAGGAAAAATAAACTTCATCTCTCTCTCTCTCTCTCTCTCTCTCTCTCTCTCTCTTTTTTTTTAATGTTTAATTTATTCTTGAGGGAGAGACAGAGCACCAGCAGGGGAGAGACAGAATTAGAGAGAGACAGAATCTGAAGCAGACTCCAGGCTGTGAACTGTCAGCACAGAGCCCGATGCGGGGACTGAACTCATGGACTGTGAGATCATGACCTGAGCCAAAGTCAGGCACTTAACCAACTGAGCCACCCAGGTGCTCCTAAACTTCATCTCTTGATGTGAGGAGCAGTAATCAGGAACAGGAAGGGCACACAGGAAAGAGACTAACTATCTGTATTGATGATCTGTTGCTGCATAACAAGTTACCCCAAAACATAGCAGCTCGAAACAATGAACATTATTATCTCACATCGTTTCTGAGGCTCAGGGATTTGGGAATGACTGAGCTAAGTGATTCTGATTTCAGAGTCCCTTATGATGTTGCAGTCAAGCTGTCAGCTGGTGCTGCAGTTTCTGGAGGAGCTGGACTATCCACTTCTAAGCTCATTCATGCGGCTGTTGGCAGGAGGCTTCAGTTTCTCACCACATGATTCTCTCCATAGGCCTGCTCATTTCCCCCAGTAAGAGTGGTCTAAGGAAAGATAAAGAGAGGGAGAGAGAAAGGGAAAGGGAAAAGAAGAGGGAGAAATAAAGGGAGAGAATAAGAGAGAGAGAGAGACAGAGAGAGAGAGAGAGGAAGAGAGAAAGAGATCAAGTCTGGAATTGCAATTTTTTTATAACTTAATCTTGGAAGTGATATACTGTCACTTCTGCTATATGCTATTGGTCATATAGACAAAACCTGGTACAATGTTGGGGGTGGGGTGGCTACAAAATGGTGTAGCTTGGGTATTACTGAGGGTCATTTTAGAGGCTGCTTACTCCACTACTGCATAGTGATGCTGTGCACAAGAAGCTTCTTGAGAGCTAAATTTGCAGTTTGCTTGTTTGAGATTCTGATGTAGACCATACTTTGGGAAATCTTGGTCATACCAAGGCTTTAATCTTATTGACAATCTGATGTCCAAAGGGCAGCTAATTATCTGCTGCAAACACACATTTATGCATCAGTGTGAATAGATATGGGTTTCTCCTTTGCCTCCCGCTAAGATTTGATGTGTATTAAATGTGAAGACCACAGACCCTGCATTGCTTGGAGCAGATGCCACTGACAGATGTATGGATTTTTGGTTTTGGGCTCTTTAGTGGACTCTTCGCCAATGTTTTATTTTCCTAAGCTGTAGATCCCTGCTTCTGATTGGCATGCATGGTGTTAAAGCTAAGAGTCCCTATCAGTGGCTACTTACTTCTGGATACTCATCACATGCATATGGACATCGATGATATCACTGTCACTGGATTTCATAAGTATCTACATTAGGACACTAAATTCCTAACCTTCTGGTTTGACTCTTACCAATATAGGGAAGCCCTCCAAATGTATTTGGATTTGTCCCTCCTGCCTCCTCTCCCTTCCTCCCTTCCTCCTTCTTTCCCTCCCTTCTATTCAACAAAACACCTGTGTAGGAGTCACCTTTTGGGCGGTCTGCTTAGCTCACAATGATTCTTTCTTCTCTTTTGCCCCCTTTTCAGTAATTGTGTTTAAATCATATAGCTGTGACCAACTGAAGTTAGTAAATTGAACTGCCGTGGATACCCGACTCAAACTGGGCATTCTGACTCCTTCCCTGGGATTTGAAATTGAGACCAAAGAGGAGACAACAAGGGATTCTTTTGGCATGGCTGCACATCTGCCCTGTAGGTGCAAAAATTGTGGTAGAACCGAGTCCCTCCACTACCATCCTCCTCTTTCGCTGTGTAATCTGATAACAGAAAAAGTCAGTCTGTAGTGCAAAGCAGATGTAAGGGTGAATCAGTGATGGAATAGGGGAGAGTGTGACTTTTGGATGAGAGATGCTTTTCCATTTCTTATATCTGTCTTTCTGAATCTTGGCTTGGATTTTGTGTGCTTTCCATGTATACTTATCACTTGTGCCCCACCTCCCCCCACTTTTAAATTTAAGCTAGCTCCTATAGATCTCTGTTGCTCAATTTCTAAGAAGATTTTATTTATTTAAAAAAATTTTTTTAACCTTTATTTATTTTTGAGACAGAGAGAGACAGAGCATGAACGGGGGAGGGGCAGAGAGAGAGGGAGACACAGAATCCGAAGCAGGCTCCAGGCTCTGAGCCATCAGCCCAGAGCCCGACGCGGAGCTCAAACTCACGGACCACGAGATTGTGACCTGAGCTGAAGTCGGACGCTTAACCGACTGAGCCACCCAGGCGCCCCAGAAGATTTTATTTTTAAGTAATCTCTACACCCAATGTGGGGCTTGAATTCACAACCCTGAGATTAGGAGTCACATCCTCTCCTGACTGAACCAGGCAGGTGCCCCTCTGTTACTCAATTATTAATACAATCCATTTGTATGGGCACTGTGGCTACACCCCTTACCTGGTGAGTTCAGATATTGCAAGATTCTTGCTGAAGGCCACCTGGAGAATAATAGAGGCGTGGACATGAGGTGTTGGGAGCACTGAGGAGGGATTCCTCACTCTATCTGAGGGTGTTGGCGGAGATTTCACACAGGGTAGGAGGGCAGGAGGTTTGAGCTGGACTTTGAAGGATGGCAGGAGTTTATGAGAAATGACAAGAATCTAAGTCCAATGAGGTCAGGCTGGTGTGTAAAAGCATAAGAAAGAGCAATTATAGAAACTGGGGGTGAAATTTGATGCCAGAAAAGTCAAGGGTTTCTTATGCTATGCTAAAAATAACAAGACATATTTTCAAAAGAGAAATGAAGATAATCTAAAGCATAATTTGGAACAATTGGTCTGGAATATCTCCTCATTATGTATTCATTTGCTATGCACTGTAATAGAGCCGGTCCTTATAAGTGCATTTGGAATTCAAATGACTCTCACATATACCTTCCACAAGGTTTGGCCTATACTTTAGAGGAAGCTATTGAAAAACATCCATAAGCTTTCATTCTGGTTGTAATATTTCTGTGGCATGGGAAAGACATTAAAAAGGAGACTTTCACACATCACATTTGGCAAGGCAGATGTTAATTAGAAACAAAAGCAATTTGTGTTTAATTTAATGGTAGTGGGAGATTCATTATACTGTTCTTTGGTCGGACACAGTGTAATGAAGGTAGATTTCTATGCTGTTTTTCTCTCTCTTTCCATTCTCTTTGTCTTTCACAGCCATGGTTTAATATATTTCCTGGGGATTCAGACTCACTTCATTTTTTTTCCCATTTGATTTTTTTTTTTTAATATCATCACTATTACATTTGAAATTTAATTCTTTTCTGCTTCTAAGCTTTCATTTGCTTGTTTTTGCATCCTGTAACTACACATTTCTAATTTTCTTTATGGTGGGCAAAGTCAAATTGTGGGTTATTCAGGGAATGGCAACCTGATTATCAGGTAATGTGACTCTTATTTATTTATTTATTTATTTATTTATTTATTTATTTATTTATTACCTTCTTCTTTCTCTTGCCAATTTTATAACCTTTTCCTGCTCACCAACATATTTATTAATAATCACCCAGGGGTGAAGGAGGAAAAAAAACTCAAGCAATTAAAATTTAGTGATTTTTAAGCGAATGTGATAAAAGGTTCATTGGGAAGAATTTGAAACTTCTGGCTAGAAGCAAGAACTTTGATTATCAGTAGAGCTGGGATTCTTTTCTGAAGTCTTAGTAAACTATAAGAAAATATGTTCTTTTTAATTTTTTTAATGTTTATTCATTTTTGAGAGAGAGAGAAACAGATTGTGAGCAAGAGAGGGGCAGAGAGAGAGGGAGACACAGAATCTGAAGCAGGCTCTAGGCTCTGAGCTGTCAGCACAGAGCCCAACATGGGGCTCGAACTCACGAACCACGAGATCATGACCTGTACCGAAGTCCAACACCTAACCGACTGAGCCACCCAGGTACCCCCAAAACACTTTCTAAAGATGGGTCATAATCTTGTGGTTTGTGGGTCTGAGCCCCGTGTCGGGCTCTGTGCTGGCAGCTCAGAACCTGGAGCCTGCTTCAGATTCTGTGTCTCCCTCTCTCTCACTCTCTGTTCCTCCTCTGCTCATGATCTGTCTGTCTCTCTCTCTCTCTCAAAAATAAACATTAAAAAAATTATTAAAAAAAATAAATAAAAAGATGGGTTTAAAGGAGATCTCTAGACTACTCCTTCATGAGATAGCTTACTTCTTATTTGGGAAAGCAGAACAGAACCACCACTCTACTTATTGAAAGATGGAGACAGGTAGTATGGCTTTCAGGCCCATGGATGTGTGTTCTAGTCCTCACTTTGCCATTCACTATCTATATGGCAACAGAAGCACCATAAATAATAGGAATATACTGATGGCTTATGGTGCTATTGTTATATGCCAGGCATTTTACTTATGATGCTTTGTTCTTGAAAAACCTTATGAAATGGGAAAAAAACTGAGTCAGAGAGAGCTTATGTAGTTTGCCCAAGGTTACTTGGTTAGTAACTGGCAGGATTCTAACTCCAGAGCCTTTGTTCTTCATCACCACTTTCTACTTTCTTCCAATCCTCAATTGCCTGGCCTCTCTAGGCCTCAGTTTGTTTTTACAAAAGGGAAACTACTTACTCTGATACTCCTTCCTAGCAGAGAGAATCAAATGAGAGTGTGAAAGGGAAAATGTTTTGAAGAATGTAAAGTAGCAGAAAAATACCAACAATTATGAAGATAAACAAGCTGAAAGAGAGAAAGAGAGGGAAGGCTCCCTGGAGTGAGAATTAGAGCTTGACCTTCAGTAAAAGGGCTGCCGTCATTGTGCTGACAGCCCAAACCAGGGACCTGGGTCCCTTCCTCCAGAGCTGTCAGAATGGCAGGGGCAGGGGACAGACGCTGGGCCTGGGCATCCAGGCGTGAGTGGTACCAGAGTCTCTGGGCAGATTCACTCAGAGTCTGACCTTTTGAATGTAAAACACTTGTCAGGTTGCCAAGTGCCAACTAGCCACAGGGTGGATTCAGCCGGGAGAATAATATTCCTGTGACTTTTCCAGGGATGCTCTCTTTTTAACTGGACCCTATGACCACAGGGTCTCTTTTGATGAGAAATGGCTTCTACTGAGCTCAGGGAATACCTGGAACTGGGATCTCTCTAGTATCTGGTTGGCACTTCTCAAGTTTTAAAACCCATGCCTCCGTTTTAGAAATGTGATGCATTCTATAATTTGTATTATAAAAATAGCTGTATATATTTCATTTTCTAACTATAAAATTGTGTCATTTATTTGAGTGTTTTCAAATTATATGCCCCCCCCCATCATGTCTGGTAAGTCTCTCTGGGTGGGGTTTTGGTAGGGGTGGGGGGAATGCTTGTTGTCTTTGGGAATCATTGACATATATAGTATTTTCATAGAAATGTCTCAGCCAACCCATTTGGACAAGAGATCTGCACAGGAGAGCTCAGTGAAAAGCAAAAACATGGACTATTCTATAGACTTAGTGGAAAAGCTTTCCTTGAGGAATCAAACCACAGAGGGCTAGGATGAGAGGTTAGTAATTTAAATCACTGACTACTCAGAGTATGAATTCACATCCTTGTTGTTTAAATGTTTACAGTTTGGTAGATTGTAAAATGGTTGCAAATTCTTCCCATCTCAGATTGCACTCCTCTTTGCCATGTGATTTTCTTGTCCTTCCATCAAGAGATAGAGTCTTTTTCTCTACCTCTTAAATCTGGGTTTGGCTATGTGATCTGCTTTAGTCAAAGGAACATTAAGAAATGTAATGCAGCCAGAGGCTTAAAAAACAAAAACATTGGGCTTGCCCTCTCTTGCTGCTGGATCCCTTTTGTCACTACATGAGGAAGCTCAGAACAGCCTGCTGGAAGATGAGAAAACGGAGGGAGTAAAGACAAGGGTCCCAGGGGAGGCCCCTATACCACCTATTCTGCCAACCACCCAGCATGTGAATGAAGCCACCCTATCTTTGTTTGGGTTGCTGTAACAAAACACCAGTGACTGGGTAGCTTATAAACGATAGGTACTTCTCACAGTCTTAAAGGCTGGGAAGTCTAAGATTAAGAAGCTGACAAGTTCAATGTCTGGTGAGAGCCTGGTTAATAGATGGCTATCTTTTTGCTCTGTCCTCACATGGTGAAATGGGTGAAGGAGCTCTCTAGGGTCTTGTGATGTTGTGATTTATCATAAATATATATTTGGTGTTCCTCTATTCTCAACAGAGCTCTTAAGATCCTTGGAATTTCCTAAGTAAGGTGAATAATAAAGGTGTCTTTTTTTTATCATAACAAGCCTCTTTCAACCACACCCGAGTTTATGTTAACGAAGTGACTTTTGGACCACCAGGAAGGATGTTAGTTGCCATGGGAACCAACCTTTTGATTAGAGGGTTCCAACATTCAACCACACCCCTGGAGATTGAGTTCCATTACCGAAGACCAATGATTTACTCAATCATGCCTATG
Source organism: Puma concolor (assembly GCF_028749965.1). NCBI lineage: Eukaryota > Metazoa > Chordata > Mammalia > Carnivora > Felidae > Puma > Puma concolor. Next base: position 50,087,530 of record NC_141667.1, read on the forward strand.
TAATGAAGTCTCCGTAAGACCCCAAAAGGACAGGAGGGTTCAGAAAGCTTCCAGGTTGGTGAACAAGAAAGTTCTGGGAGGGTGGTTTACCCCAAACTCCATGGGAACAGAAAGTACTGTGCTCAGCTCCTTCCAAACCTCAACTTTATCTCTGGTTTTATCACCGGTAGTGATTATCTGGATGTTCATTTGCATCCTTAATATCCTTTATAATTAATAGCCCTTATACTGTAGGATCAGGCTAACACTGCATCAGAATTGAGTTAAATTGTAGGACATCTAGCTAATGTCTTATTTCACTTTCTTTAAGGTGTCTTTTGATGATAAACAAGTTATTAATTTTGTTTTTCACAGTCAGTGCTTTTTATATTGTTTAGAAATCATTCCCTTGCTCAAGGTAAAAAAATACCCAGTTAATGCTTTCTATTTAAAAATACAAGTTTTGTTTTTTTACACTTATGTTTTTACATATCTGGAGTTGATTTTTGGATATAGTGTGAGACAGGGATCCATTTTTTTTCTATATAGATTGCATTTTTTATGACAGTTTTATTTATTGAACAGTTACTTCTTTCCCTACTGAAGTGATATGCCACTTCTATCGTTTATCAAAACATTACATAAATGTGTGGATTTATTTCTGAGCTCTCTACTGTACTGTCTGACTCCTATTCTATCCTATTCTATTCTATCCTGTCCTAACATAGCCCATTCCATTCCATTCCATTCCACTCTACTTGTCCATTTACCTGATCTTGCACAAATATAACTCTCTTAATTATTGTAGTTTCATAATATTCCTGATAGTTTGTAGGGCAAGACCTACAAACTGCTCTGCTCTTGTATGGATGATCCTATCCATTCTTGGTCCTTTCCTCTTCCATGTACATTTTAGAATTGGTTTATCAAGTTCCATGTAAAATCCTGTTGAGATTTTATGTTGAAGTCTGTAGATAAATTTGGAGAGAATGGATCTCTCCACCATATTGTCTTTCTAATCATGGGCATCTTAGATATTTCTTTTATTTGGGTCTTAATATTTTAACAAAGTCTTATAATTTCCTCTGTGATTCTTAGTTTTCCTATCTTGATGTTCTCTGTATTATGTACATGGTTATTTATTTTTAAAGATTTCATTTTTAAGTAATCTCCATATTCAATGTGGGACTTGAACTTACAACCCTGAGATCAAGAGTCTCGTGCTTTACTGACTGAGCCAGCCAGATACCCTTGTAAATGGATTTTTTTTTAAAACTACATTTTCTAATTGTTTATTGCTAAGCAAAGGTTTTTAATGCCAAGAAGCAGTGCTGAAAGATGTCCACAGCCACAGAAAAAAGATGTACACATCACCCACCTTCCAGGAGCAGCTCAGGCGGCCACCCTAATATCGTTAGAGTGCCATCAAGAGAAACAAGGTTGACTACTATGTCATGAAGTTCTCCCTGGCCACCACGCCAGTCATGAAGAAGATAGAATATAGCAACACATTTGTGTTCCTTGTGGATGTCAAGGCCAATGAGCACCAAATCAGCGTGGCTATGAAGAAGCTCTGTGACACTGACATGGCTAAGGTCGACACCCTCATCAGGCTTAGTTAGAGGCATAATTTGAATGGCTCCTGACTATGATGCTTTGTATATTGCCAACAAAATTAAGATCTAAACAGTCCAGCTACTAAAATCTAAATTTTTTCACCATAAAAAAATTCTGTAGCCAACTTACTTGCTAAACTTTATTTTTTTTAATGTTATATATGAAAAGTTTATTTTGAGAAAGAGAGAGAGAGAGAGAGCTCGTGTGCAAGTGGGAGAGGGGCATAAAGACTGGGAGAGAGAGAATCCCTAGCAGGCTCTGCACAGTCAGCACAGAGCCTGATGTAGAGCTTGAACTCACAAACCATGAGATCATGACCTGAACCAAAGTTGGACACTTAACTGACTGAACCACCAGGCACCCCTAAACCTTCTTTCTTTTTTTAAAAAATTATTTTATTTATTTACTTATTTATTTTTATTTATTTATTTTATTTTAACTTGTTTTATTTTTTTAAATTTACATCCAAATTAGTTAGCATATAGTGCAACAATGATTTCAGGAGTAGATTCCTTACTGCCCCTTACCCATTTAGCCCATCCCCCCTCCCACAACCCCTCCTCTAACCCTCAGTTTGTTCTCCATATTTATGAGTCTCCTCTGTTTTGTCCCCCTCCCTGTTTTTATATTATTTTTGTTTCCCTTCCCTTATGTTCATCTATTTTGTCTCTTAAGGTCCTCATATGAGTGAAGTCATATGATTTTTGTCTTTCTCTGACTAATTTCACTTGGCATAATACCCTCCAGTTCCATCCACATAAAACCTTATTTCTAATAATTTATCTAGGGGTGCCTGGGTGGCTCGTTCGGTTAAGCATCCAACTTCGGCTCAGGTCATGATCTCGCCGTCCGTGAGTTCAAGCCCCGCATCGGGCTCTGTGCTGACTGCTCGGAGCCTGGAGCCTGTTTCAGATTCTGTGTCTCCCTCTCTCTCTGACCCTCCCCCGTTCATGCTCTGCCTCTCTCTGTCTCAAAAATAAATAAACGTTAAAAAAAATTTTTTTTTCTAATAATTTATCTAAAAGTTTTATTTTGAGTTTTATTTATTTTTATTATTTTTTTTTAATGTTTATGTATTTTGGAGAGAGAGAGAAATACAGAGTGAGAGCAGGGGAGGGGCAGAGAGAGAAGGAGACACAGAATGCAAAGCATGGTCCAGGTTCTGAGCTGTCAGCACAGAGCCCGACACAGGGCTCCAGTTCACGAATCAACAGATCATGACCTGAGCGGAAGTTGGTCACTTAACCGACTGAGCCACCCAGGTGCCCTTTGAGTTTTATTTTTAAATAATCATATAATATGCAATTAACTATGGATTTATATTCTCTTCTAATTCTTAGAACTCATTTTTTTTTATCTTATCATACTGGCTTAGACCTTTACAATGTGAGTAGAAGTGGTATTAGCGGGATCCATTCCATTCTTTAAAAAGAAAGATTCTAGCATTTTCCCATTTAGAACGATTGCTCTATTTTATAGATACTTCTGTGTCTTTTTGGTATGTCCGCATCATTCTTTGAGTTCTTCCTTACTTTCTGGAGCAAAAAGATGTTGGAGGTTTATCTTGTATTTTTCCTACCCAGCCCTGCCATCAGCCATTTCTCCTAAGAGACTTGATTTACTCACATGGAGGGTGATCTACAGAAACCAAGATCTAGGGGTACTATTATTGGTATATTATGCTTCTAGTCTTAGTGAACAGAATGGACATAAACATACATATATGTATCTATATTAAAACCATTGAATTCACACTAATACCTCCAATTCCAATCCAATACCATAAGGCTTATTTCTGCTTTCCCCTTTTTTAAAAAAATTAAATACATTTTTTTTAAGTTTTAAAAATGTTTATTTACCTGTTTTTGAGAGAGGAGAGACAGAGTGTGAGTAGGGGAGGGGCAGAGAGAGAGAGAGGGAGACAGAATCCGAAGCAGCTCCAGGCTCTGAGCTGTCAGCACAGAGCCTGATGTGGGGCTTGAACCCATGAACTGTGGGATCATTACCTGAGCAGAGGTCGGTCGCTTAACTGACTGAGCCGCCCAGGTGCCCCTCCCCTTTTCCATATTTGTAACTTTCTTATTTCAGTGAGAACCCTGTTTTCCATTATCCTGTATGTAACCAAACTCTTGCTGTGTAGGTTGAAAACACAAGAGGTGAGGGAGTAGCAGGGAAAGAAAGGAGGAGGAAGAATAAAGGAGGAAGAGGTTTAGTTTGTTTTTTTTTTTTTTTTTTTTGTCTTCATTTTAGAGAACCATTTCTGCTTTCTCACAAACCCTGAAGAAAAGACACAGAAGGATAGGGGAGGGGAGAAGTGCCCCCAAGGGAAGCAAACCAGTCCAGTCTTGGCTTTGAGGTGGGGCTGAGTGGCAGGCTAGCAGATGGAGCTGGCTGGCCCTGCCTCTTCTCTCCCAGGTGGTTCCTGGCAGCTTTTTTTTTTTTTTTTTTTTTTTTAAGGCGATTTTTATAAGAGCAATTTTAGGTTCACAGAAAAATTGAGAGGAAGGTACAGAGATTTCCCATATATTACTCCTACTCTTGCACAGCCTCCTCCACTTATTAACATCTTCCACCAGAGTGGTACATTTGTTACAGTTGGTAAACCTACATTGACATATCATTTCACCTAAGGTCCTTAGTTTACATTAGGATTCCCTCTTGGTGTTGGACATTCTGTGAGTCTGGACAAATGTGTAGTGACATGTATCCATCATTATAGTATCATATAGAGTAGTTTAAACTGCCCTAAAAATCTGGCAGCCTGTAAAGCTTAACTGCTTTTGTTATTTTGTTTTTGTGGGGCATGGAGATGCTGGGTATGCATTTAAATGAACCCTGTTGGGAGACCACCATGGGAGTCTGCACGCCTCCACCTACCACCGCAGGAAGTCTTCTTGGCCCTGGGGTGCCGCACATGCACAGCACCATTTCTTCTTGTTCAGTTTGTACGGGCAGCTATTTGTGTCAGGCACCTTGCTGAATTCTCGCATCATCTTGTTGGGCTCTATGGAGCTTGTGACAGTCATATTCCCCATAAAGTGCAATGAGTGTGGCTTGACCTCTCCAGGTTTGAGCATCTCCACTTGATTTTTGCTTTTAGGTTCATTCATGTTCATTCCATCAAATCATAAACAAAGAGGCCTCCATGTACCCTTGAAGGAGCACCTGCTGAAGCAGCCTCCAGTGGCCCACTGCTGGCTGTGTCTGTTACAAGAGGGAGAGGCTGGGGGCACACTGGGGCAAAATCTGCTAGTTCCATGCCTGCTGGAGCCACCCAGTGTGTATGGAGTTTAGTTTGGATTCAACCTGGGGGAAATTGGTATTATCTGAGGTTCTAGCACTGCTGTTGATGCAGTGGGATGAAGGGGAGGCCACAGGGACACACTGGAGGGCTGTGCTGGGCTGTAGCGCTTTACAGTAACCCAACATGGGGTGAGGCCCAGAGGCCTGGTTGAGTTACACCCAGGCTGACTTGGATGCTTGGCATTGGCAAGAAAAGGCCAGGGAGACTGCAGGGGAAACAGAAGCCCCAGAGGTGCTGGGGCCTTGGCATCATTAGGTTATCTTTACCTTTCTGCGTGGAGGTCTGGCCAAGGCTGGCTCTTTCCCGAAGTGGGGAATTCCTGCTCTCGTTTGTGCTGGTAGACAGATTGCTGTTTGCTGAGGGGTGAGGGGTGGTCTCCTTCCTCTCTAGGCAGGATAGGGGGCTGGTAGGCATGATAGTTTTGCTGCTTGTGTTCTGCTTTGTCTCCTGATCCTCTCAAAATCTGCCTTGCTCCTCTGAGTATTCCTAGAGGAGCAATTGTTGTGATTTGAATTGTGTGGCCTCCCTTCCCCCACAAGGCATGTAACGAAGCTCAATCCACAATGTTATTTAGACATAAGGCCTTTAAAGAGGTGATAAAAGTTACATTAGGTCATAAGGCTGGGGCCCTAATTTAATATGACTGGTGTCCTCATATGAAGAGGAGACCCTAGAGTTACACAGGTGCAGAGGAAAGGCCATGTGTGGACATAGAGAGGAGGCCAGGAAGATATCTCTCACTTAGAAACCAACCCTCACAGCACCTTGATCTTGAACTTGAGCCTTCAGAACTGTGAGAAAATAAATTTCTGTTGTTTAAAGCACCCGGTCTGTGGCATTTTGCTATGGTCATCCTAGTTGACTAATACAGCAACTAAAGATAGGAATGACAGGTTCACTGAAACTCAGTGCTTGGGATTGGCAGAGACCCAGTGCTGTACCTCATAGGATGGGGAGGGAGTGCTGCTGTTGGTCAGATCTGCTGAAGGCTGGGACTTCAGGGTGAGGGTGTAGGCCTGCAGCTTGGATCTCTGGCATCCCAGAAGCAGATAGCTGGTTATCACTTCTTTGTACCTCTGGCCTGTCAATGAGTCCTGGATATTCTCACGGAGTAATCCATGGACACAATCAGCTCAGTCTGTGAGGTCTTTGTACTCAAGAGACTGACTCTACATAAGTCTTTAGTTCCTCATCTTTATGACCCATATTCATCCATGGATCCTTCGTCATTTACTTTAAAGTGCTTCTCTTGCTAGGACATTGAGAATGAGAAATTTCTTGAGCAGGTTTTCACATTCCATGCACAAGTCAAAAGGAAGATGGTATATTCTGCTCACTTCTTCCTGCAGCTCCTTAAAGTTCTGTCCATCAAAGGCAGGGATCCACTGACCAATGTATAGAGAATGATTGCCAGGCTTCACATAGCCATGGCAGGTCCCTCATACTTTGGACCCTGGGAGAGTTCCAGGGAAGCATAAAGGGGGACTGTTCCAAAAGTTATCTAACTTGTTGACAAGGTGAATTAGTTGCTGAAACCAAAGTCTACAATCTTGATGTTCATGTCAGCATCCAAGAGCTAGTTTTCTTTCTTTAAGTCTCTATGGACAATAAACTTGTGGTGCTAGTTCTGTATAGCAAACACTGTTTGGCAGAATTTGACTTTGATCTCTTTTTCTTGCATACTTTCATGAGCCACTAGGTACTCATCTCCACTAGTATACTCTATGACAAGGCTGCTTGTCCCTAGTCTCCATCACTTCACATAATGTCACTATGTTGGGATGATTGAAAGCCTTCATGATTTTTACTTTTCGGGATAGTCTCTGGAGGGTGGAGGAATTCTGATGATCTTATCAGTGATCTTTATGGCTACCTTTTCCTAGTCAGGATGTGTCAGGCCAAGTTCACCACGACAAAGGTACACTTGCTGATGGTCTTGAAGAGTTGGTTGTTGCCAACATGGTTCTCCTAAGCAGAGATGGCTGAGAAGCCCTGTAACATGTTGGATTAACAGCTGGGCTTGAAAGCAAGCTTGGGAATTTAAGCTCGGGATAAGCTGGTGAGAAGCTTGGCCAGGTCACCTCAAAAAAAAATCACTTCCAAAGACCACCTGATGAACTGATCTTTATGATGGAATCAAAACACAATGGCAGACTAAAAATGAACTAAAAACAAATACTAAAAAAATGCGAAAAAAAAGATGTGAGAAAAAAGAATAACTTTTAAAAATGAAAGAAAAAAGAAGAAAAAAAGTAAAAGTAAAAAAGAAAAGTCAGAAAAATAGAAAGTGAGAAAAGATAAAGAAAATGGGAAAGTGAGGGAAAAAAAGTAACAAACAAAATATACAAAAACCCACAATGCCAAGGAGAAAACAAGCTAACTTTAGTCAAATGTCCTTCAGGTCATTGAAAACCAGCTTCCTGAACTAGAAGCACAGCAAATCTCAGCCCAACCAGGGGCTTATATAGGTGCTTGGAATTCTATAATAATGGTTGCTGTGAGGTCACAGCAAGAAACGGACCAATCTTGGCTGGTGATCATCCACAGTGTTTTTTCTCATTTTTTTGGTCTAAAAAATCTATTTGTCTTAAAAAAGAATTGCTGAGAACTCCCAATAGCTTTTTGTTCATGTACATTATATTTATTGATATTATTAGAATTGGAAAACGGTATGATGCTTCAGTGGCTTTTTCATTTCTAGTTTAAAAAACTGTAATAATTTTTTTAGGCTAAGAGTATTTTTAAATGCCCAAATGGGTGGGGATTTTTAATTTCTCTTTTTGTTAACTTTCTTCATTTTATTCATATTTCAGTTTGTAAAATATAACTAAAATACCATTATAAGAATGATGATTCCTCAATATCATCTATTCAGTGTTAAAACTTTTCTCATATATTTTGAAATCTTTTGTTTTTCAGATTGTACACTTGAATCGGGATCCAAACCAGGTCCACATATTGTGATTGGTTGGTATGTCTCTTAAGCGTCTTTTAATCAGTTTTTGCTACGTCTCCTTCTTTCTCTCAGAATTTATTTTGGAGGAATTCAGTTTTCTAGTGTCCTTCTGTTTGGATTTGCTGATTGTATTCCTGTGGTGTAGATTAACATGTTCCTCTGTATTTCCTGTATATTGATAGCTCAGTCTTGAGGTTTAATCAGATTTTACGTGATCTTTTTGGTGAGACTCCTTCATGGGTGCTGTGTTCTTTTATCAGGAGGTACATGGCGTCTGATGGTCTCTTTGTCATGTTAACTGGCTTCCATTCTTATTGCCTAGATCCATTATATCATGACAGGTAGCAAAATACTCTATTATCTGTTCAATTATTGGCTGGAATACTTCTACGAAGAGAAATGTCTCCTCATCTATTGTAAATTTCTAACCCAATTACCTGTGGTCCGAGATGACAGTCTTTGATTCCTGTTTTTGAAATTTGTTGGAGGTGTTTTTAATGGTGTAATACACATACTTTCCCCCCACCCCCTCCCAGGTTTTTCTATAGGACTTCTAGGTAAAATTTCACTTCAACAAATGTTTCTGTAACAAAAAGTATTTTGAAAGGTTCTGAACAAAACCAAAGGAATAAATGGCTAAGTGAGGAATTTGGGCATCAAAAACATCTTAGATATTTGAGGTCCTGAGAATATTTGATATCTTGTCAGGGCTGAAAAAATACAAAGGCAGTTATCTACAGTGCTACCCACAGCCCTTAGCATTGTGCCCAACACGCAGTACATGTTCAATGTATTTTACCATTGTTAGTATTATATAATCTATCCATCTCATTTTGTGTGTGGGAAACTGGGACTCATTCATTTGTTTGTTCATTATGTTTCTGAGCCCACGGGGTCTGAGGAGGCACTATTCTAGGTGCTGTGGTAAACTGCAAAATAAAGTCCCTTAGTCTGTTGTGCTTTTTTTGTGGGGTGGGAGAAACAAAAGAACAAATTAACAGGTAAGTTGAGAGATGATAATGATATGAAAGGAATAAACAGGGTGATGTGTTAGTGCTATTAGGTGGGGCACTATTTTAGATGTGGTACTAACATTTCCTAAGAGACTACTGGACCAAGAAGGAGTTCAATAGGGAAGATCTAGGAAAAGGATTTTCCAAAGGCTCTGTGGTGGGAATCAGTTTGGCATGATTAAGTTGCAGAAAGGCCATCAGTGTGGCTGACTGTGAACAGGCAGGCAGAAGGGTGATTGAAGGTGAGTCTAGAGAGGCAGGTAGGGGCAGAGAAGAGAATCCAGTTTTTGTGGCCAATTCCACGCTGGTACATTTGGTATCTCACTCTGCATGATTCTGAGGCCCTGACATTTCTGTTTCTTCAGCAGAACACGCGCAGTTCCAAAATACAGTGTTTTAAAAGTCACTTCCCTAATTCTGTCTGCCCTGCTCTGAAGTCTAGACCTGTGTCTTAGGAAGGCAGTTCTTAAGGAAACGTGGCCGCTTTGCTCCAGCCTGAGTTTTCTTTCTGGCGGCGGCAGTCTGCTCCTGCCCCGGGATCTCTGGCGGGAGTTGCTGATTTGAGCAGCGTTGAAGAGCCAGCCTCAGGACGATTCCTGCTTTGCGCTCTGCCCTGACCTCTGGTGGACTCGGCCTGTTAAGACACAGAGCAGGCTAGAAACTGGAAGCCTTTGCTTCCTATCCCCACCTGCTGGTATTGGGCTTGGAGTGTGCACTGCACAGTATTTTGAAGACCTCCAGGACCTGCGGAGAGGCACAATGTCAGACACTGCCATGGGGTGGCTGGGTGACTTTGACCATCCAATACCTCTTATTTTGGTACAAGAACCTTTCTTTAGAGTATGGATGGCATCAATCCTGCATGTAGCCCAAGTACAAGGAGTGGGTGCAGGACATGGCCTGACCAATGGGAGCGCACCATTCCTTTGGCCTCAGGGATTGGTCCGGAAAGAGCACATGACCAAAACTGGGCAAATCAGGTCTTCTCTAGGAGTTGGTACAGGGACCCTGGGAGAGAAGGCTCACACTCCTGGATCTAGAATTTTATAGGTCCTGTATATCCGGATTGCCAGTAGCCAGTCCTTTGGCCACATGGAAGAGAGGCTGCCTGAGGATTAAATCAACACTGAGGAAGAAGGTGGGGGTCTGGAAATTCAAAGGGAGTTATCATTTCATCTCCTGCTTCTGGGTGTGCTTACAGTGAGCCAATAAATTTCCTTTTTACTCTTAAGCTAGTTTCAGTAGGGTTTTTGTCACTTGCAACTGGAAATCTCCTAATTAATGCAATCAGTACTGGCCATTGTTATCATCAAAACAGTAGTAGGTAATCAAGGGTGAGTTTGAAGTAAATACACTGGGGCACTTTATGACCCTCACCACGTTTGTTATTATATACTGTATAGTGATCAGTGTGATTTTTTAAAATGTCAGTCTCTCTATGAGCAGGATTGTATTTATTTGCTCATCACTCTAGCTCACTGGGTGATAGTAAGTTCTCAATAAATATTTGTGGAATGAATAAATAGCTACATGGCAATCTTTACTGGCATGAGAACCTTCTTGCCATTAGCCAAAACTATTGTGGTTATCTAGGGGAATGCCCTATTCATCAGCAAGTTATACTCAAGTGAAGTGTTTAGGGGCAGAGTGGGATGATGTCAGCACTTAAGTGGTTCAGCAATAAATAAATACACACACAAATAAGTAAATAAATAAAAGAAAAAGAAAAGTATATCTGTGTGTGTTAGAGAAAGAAAAGAAAGCAAACACGGCAAAATGCTAATCAGTACTGAAATTAAGTGGTGGCTACAGAGGTGTTCATACTATTCTTCCAACTTTTGAATGCTTGAAAATGATCAAAATTTAGGTTCAGAAAAGAAGAAAGATTACCATTATCTGGATGGGCACTCATGTTTGCCCTGCCTTTAAGAAACTTCCAATCTCCAAATTGTAGGACAAATATACCAGAGAAAGACCATTTGCACTACAAAAGAATTTTTCATTTTTCAGGGGGAAAAATTCTCAAGTCTTCAAATAATACCAGTTATAATGGTCCAGGGAAGGCACTGAGCTCAGCTGTAGGGGAAACTGGAATTAGCCCTATAGAGCAAATCTTCACCTCCTTCTCTTCCTTCCTTCCTCCTTCCCTCCTCCACCTTCTCTTTCCTTTCTTCCTTTTTTATTTTGCTAAAATAGAAAAGATTTTGTTTTTATTAGATTCTAAAGTCACTGTAAAAGAAAACTGCAGACACTAAAGAAAGATATAAAGGAGACAATAACCCATCACTGGATTAAGGTATTATGATTTCTCTATTGCATGACCTAGTGTAAAAACTTAGCCACATATATTAATTTATTTATGAAGCAGGAAAAGATAGACCTACAACATTATTTGTCATGGTGATGGCATCATCACCACCATCATCACCATCATTGTCATCATCATCATCACTGGAGGCTTGCATCAGGCACTGTGCTAAATGCTTTACTTACTTTAATTCTCACAACTACTGTATGAATCAGAGGAAAGCATGGGGCGGGGGTGGGGGGTGGGGGGTGGGGGAGGAGGTTAACTTGCCAAAGGCTGAGTGGAGCTTTAAACTTGCCTGGCTGACTCCAGAGCCTGTGCTCTTAATCACGCACCATTGTTTGTATCCAGTTCTCTAACTTTGTGTGTTTTAGTTATTTCTCAGTCTTAACATTTTATAAACAATGCTTCCAGGAATATCTCAGGGTAAACATTTTTATGAGTCCTCAAAAATCTCAGCCCTTAGGACCCCTGGACTGTATTTCTTTCTGAAATATTAACGAGGCAGATATTCTTATTGAGTAAACAGGAAAATACACTCAACAATGAGTCTTCCTATAAAGTGTGCCACCAAGAGTTGGAAGGGAGTCTTCTGGGATCTACTCTGGGCTAGAATCTTCTCTAATAATGACTTGGTGTCAGAGGTAATTACAATAGTAATAACCCTTCCCCCCCTCCCCGCCCCGCCGAACACCTCGCTATGTCACACTGGGCCATGACTTTTTCCTTTGTGATTTTCTTATTCTTTAAAATAATCCTGTGAGGTAGGTGTTAACTGCCTATGTTCAGATGATAGCAAATATCCTGTGGCATCCCTGACAGATGAACACAGCTTTTACTTAACACATGCCTGTGAAATGGGAACTCTGTTTTGCAAAGCACTTTGGACCACTTGTGGACTGCTCTAATTGCTGACGTATTATTTTATGTAAGAATTCACTTAAAATCCCTTACACAATTCACCACAGGATTCACTAGATCTCTTTTCACACAATATAGCTTGCACTTGAAAAAGAAAAAAACAACAGTGAACGTAGCTGCCATTATTGAACATGTGCAAGGGGCCAACATGTGTTCTTAGTGCAGTTCTCACCCGCATTACCTCATTTGTGCATTACAACCTCAGGAGTGGTTGTGGGGGGGGAGGGGGGAGGGGGGGCCTGTTATTTTCTCCATTTTATATATGAGGTGGTTGAGGCCTGTAGGTATTAAGTACCAAGGCCAAGACAGTCCCTTCCCACCTGCATGCATTTGTCTGTGGCTTTAGAACCTGACCTCCCTAGAAAGTTTCCTAAGGGTGGAAGAGTGAAGCTGGTCAGTGGGGTCACCATAGAAAATGTCAATTTAGAAAGACAGAAAGCAGCTGACCAAGCTCCTTCCCCAAACTCTTCAGTTTTCAGAGTCTTATACAGTATGTATGTGGGTTGTAACAAGGAAAATTTAGATGAAAGTCTAGCAAACATTAATTATCATATCAATAAACATCTATTAATGATGTCATAGTGATTTTATATTTTGTTGAGGGGCTAAAAATAACTTATTGGTAAGATAATAAAACTTACTAATAATTATTGGGTTTCTTTTTATGTACTATGCCTGCTCGTTTAAGAAAAATATTTTAGGGGCGCCTGGGTGGCGCAGTCGGTTAAGCGTCCGACTTCAGCCAGGTCACGATCTCGCGGTCCGTGAGTTCGAGCCCCGCGTCGGGCTATGGGCTGACAGCTCAGAGCCTGGAGCCTGTTTCGGATTCTGTGTCTCCCTCTCTCTCTGCCCCTCCCCCGTTCATGCTCTGTCTCTCTCTGTCCCAAAAATAAATAAATGTTGAAAAAAAAAAATTAAAAAAAAAAAAAAAAAAGAAAAATATTTTATTGAGGTGAAAGTCACATATCAGAAAATTAACCATTTTAAAATGAACAGTTCAAAACTGAGGGTTGCTGGAGGGGAGGTGGGTGGGGGGATGGGCTAAATGGGGAAGGGGCATTAAGGAAGACACTTATTGGGATGAGCACTGGGTGTTATACATAGGGGATGAATCACTGGAATCTACCTCTGAAATCATTAATGCACTATATGCTAACTGACTTGGATATAAATTAAAAAATTAAAAATTAAAAAAGATAAAATGAACAGTTCAGTGGTATTAAGTATATTCAAAATGTTGTTCAACCACCATTTGATTTCCAAAACATTTTCATCACCCCAAAGTAAAACCTTTTACCCATTAAACATATTCTCTCTCTCTCCCCACCTCTTAGTCCCGAGCAACCACCATTCTGTGTTCTGTTTCTATGGTTTTCTTTATTTTGGCTATTTCATAGCAAGGAAAATTTGTATGTGACTTTTGTGTCTGGCTTTTTTGGTTAGGATGGTTTGGAGGTTCATCCATGTTATAGCATGTATCAGTACTTTATTCCTTTTTTATGGATGAATAATATTCTATTATGTTTGTCTATTCATCTGTTGATGAATTTTTTCATCTTTTGGGCAAGTAAATCCCCATGGTCATCCTCCTTCTGATATTGGTGATAGTAGCTATCATTTAAGAGTACATTATATGATTTATACTGTTATTTCTCCATTTTACAGATGGAGAGACTAAAGTTTATAAAATTTAAGCACTTTTTCTAAGTTATATACTAGTGATAGAGCTGGGATTAAAACCCAGGTCTTGGTGACTCTAAAACTGTCAGTATGTGATGATTATGTGCCTGAGTTTCCTGTCTTTCATAAAGATGATTTTAAAAAAATTGCAGTGGATACCTGCTGACCATCAGTGATAAAAACCACTAATCAGTGAGTTCTGAAATCAATTTAGTGGGTCACAAACCTCATCATAAACTGAAATAGAATGGAATAGAATGGAAAATGTTATGTAGTAAGAGTATTACTTTGTGAAACTCTCATTTCAGTTACATGTGTGTGGCATGTATGGGTGTGTCTGCCCTGCCATGATGTAAAATATATTTCTTTTTTTTTTAAAGAATATTTTTTAACGTTTATTTATTTTTGAGAGACAGAGAGAGGCAGAGCATGAGGAGGGGAGGGGGAGAGAGAGAGAGAGAGAGAGAGAGAGAGAGAGATACAGAATCTGAAGCAGGCTCTAGGCTCTGAGCTGTTTGTTAGCACAGAGCCCGATGCGGGGCTCAAACTCACGAACTGCAAGACCATGACCTGAGCCGAAGTCAGAGGCTCAACCGACTGAGCCACACAGCCGCCCCAAATATATTTCTTATTGTGGGTCTCAGTCAAAAGTTTTTGAAAAGTGTTGCACTAAGCTACTCGCAGGTTTATTTTTTCCCCCTTATGTATGAACTTCTTCGTGCCTAAATGGTCCTTGTTAGTTTCTGCATTCTTAAATATGGAGATGTTCCTCTCATCCTCCAAATTCACAAATCACAAATTCCCTGAAGTACATTTTTTGCTCCCTCACAGTCATCCCTGACTTACCTTACATGCCCTTTTAAGATTTGGTTGGTGAGTGCCAAATTTGGTGCTGCATGCCTTTGAAGTTCTGTTCACAATCCGCAAGTACATAGTTTGCTTGGTTATTAAATGACAAGAAATGTGCACATTTAATAAACACTTTAATAGATGATAGCCCACATCGATCCCATTCAACACAAGCAATAATTGTGCTCATTTGTCACTTATTGGCACCCACATCAGATGGGTGAGATGTGGAAGAAGACATCTTCCCTGCTGTTTGTCACACAGTGCGAGTGCAATGTGGAGCTCTAGTCCCCAGACAGCCTCCGGGAAGGGGCCCTGTGGATATGCAGATGATAATTTCACATGGTGAATGTTGGGTTTTCTTCACGTCAGTAGCTATCCACAGCAGTTCTCTAGGGACCCTTTCAAAAGCCAGTTTGAAAACGTGTTCCTTAAAACACAGAATTTTATTAATAATGAGAACATATTAAAAATGCCAAGTTGTTGCTGGGAAAGTCCAAAAGCGGTCTTTTAATAAACTAGAGTGAATTATAGCTTAAATCTACAAAACAGAATTAGGGTTTAAATTTTTTATTTCTGTACTATAAATGCAAGAATTCAGTTTCTTATTGAAATGTTAAAAAAAAAAGTCATGTCGAAAGTTCAAGGGGTTCTTGATTGGGTGGGGATGATGCGGAGACTGGTCATTCAGTAAATGTTGTTGAAATACCCATTGTGTGTAAAATACTGTGCCTAGTGTTGAGGATACAAAGGAAAAAAGTATGTTATAACAAGCTACTTCAGGAAGCTATCCAAGAGAAAAACTCCTGTCTGTGTTCAGACATTTAAAGAAAGTTCATCAAGATCTTGTATGTCATCAATGGTAGGAAATTAGAACCATAATGTCTGTTAAAAAGGGAATAGTTATATATGTTTTGGTAGAAGCATAGAATGTGATACAGAAAACCATTACAAAGAAAGAAGTAGACCTTTAAGACGATCATGAGAGAAAAGCAGATTTTAATGTGAACAGAAGCATGCTCTTGTGAAGAATGTGTCTCATTCACTGTTTTATTTCAAGCATCTAGAATAGACCTTGGCATATAGTAAGTGTTTGGTAAGGCTATGATAACATTTTAATGAAAATATCATTAAATTTTATTAAATAAAATTTTATTTTTATTTTATTAAATAAAAAGCATTATTTAATAAAAATATTTGTACACAGGTATACATCAAACTGTGAAGAGTGGTTAACTCTGAGGCATATGCTTGGGGATGGAGAAAGGGGGGACTTTGGGAGGGCAGAGATCAAACCTTGCATGGGTCCCAGTGCTTGTTAAGTGCACTCAGTGTCTATGAAGTATAAACAAACAATGTTTTGAGTTAGGCCTATAGTTGCCTGATTCATTTTTGTATTCTGTTATTTTATTTATTTTTTTAAGTAGGATCCATGCTCAATGTGGTGCTTGAACTCATGACCCTGAGATCAAGGGTCACATGCTCTACCAACTGAGCTAGCCAGGCATCCTCATTTTTGTATTCTAAACAGTGACTAGAAGGATGCCTTGAACGTAGTGGTTGCATCAGACACTATTGGCTGCTTACATAGCAGCTGTTCCTCATTTCTTCCTAAGTTTATACACCCCCCAATTTTCAGGCTACAATATGTTCTGGGAATGTGGACCATTCCCCTGAGTACAGGGTCTAAACCTAGTTTAGTAATTGCATTCCCCATTTGCTCCAGAGATTTAGGGGTGGCCATGTGACCAACTTGTGGCCAGTGAGATGTAAGAAGAAGTCTTCTGGGAGGGATTTTGCTTCTGAGTAAAATGAGATAGGCGAGGAGATTAGCTTTTTTCTTGTCTTAAATGTGGTTGTGTGAAGCTATGATGTTTGGAGTTGAGGCAGTCATATTGCTAAAGCAAGAAGCCCAAATGTAAAAAGTAAAGATTGAAGAGCAGAAAGGTAGAGAGTGTCTGGGTGCTAGGTGACATTGTGAAGCCTCTGTATCAGTCCTGAAACTTCCAGAAAGAGACTTGAATTGTGAAATTTGCAAGCAACTATTAGGTATGCATTGCTACCTGTGGTGAAAGCAATTCTAAGCCTATACAGTGGTCTAAAAACAGGGTTGCATTAGTGGATTCAAGTATTAATGAATTCAAGGAGGTAACAGTCTAATTGGGGACATAGGGGCGCCTGGGTGGCGCAGTCGGTTAAGCGTCCGACTTCAGCCAGGTCACGATCTCGCGGTCTGTGAGTTCGAGCCCCGCGTCAGGCTCTGGGCTGATGGCTCAGAGCCTGGAGCCTGTTTCCGATTCTGTGTCTCCCTCTCTCTCTGCCCCTCCCCCGTTCATGCTCTGTCTCTCTCTGTCCCAAAAAAATAAATAAACGTTAATTGGGGACATAAGCTGTATAAATAAAAAAAAAAAACCTTGACACTGCAAGATGATGTGTACTGAATGAATAATGCAGCCTGGTGGGCCTATCGGGAAGGCCTTCATGGAAGATACCAAAATGTGAACTGTTTTACAAAGAACTTAACTAAATAACCGACCTATTTAAAAAAAAAAGTGAACTGATGCTTG
This sequence comes from Puma concolor, assembly GCF_028749965.1. NCBI lineage: Eukaryota > Metazoa > Chordata > Mammalia > Carnivora > Felidae > Puma > Puma concolor. Next base: position 50,104,724 of record NC_141667.1, read on the forward strand.
AAGGCTGGTAATAGTAAAGGTGTGGATTTAACAATTAGCTGTGCAAAAAAAGGCAATTTAGTTTTTGATAGCTTCAATTGGTCTCATTTTTGAGACTTCATTCTGCTTGATGTTCGGAAACATAATACTAGTTTATTCCAGCTATAGTCAGTCAAGTCAGTATTTTCTACCCTCCTTCCTTATCTCTAGAAGATATCTAAGTACTGATGGGCTCATGTGGTGTCATGGAGTTGGAGTGGGGACATTTGATCCTATGTTGGTGACTGTTGACAATGGCAGTACTTCTCAAACATGCATATCACCTGCATGTTTATGAACATGCAGACTCTGATTCAGAAGGTCTAAGTAGGGCCTGAGATTCTGCATTTCAAGCCCTCAGGTGATGCCATTGCTGCTATCCTGTGGACCACACTTTGAGCACTAAGGCGATGACTCTGCTTACAATCACTGCTTTGGAGCTCTTTCTTTTCAGTTTTTTAGAAGCCAGGCTTGAATGGGGCAGGTCCCCACCACTAGTCATAGTCATTAAATCAAACTTTGGTTTAATTCTCTATTGTCTTTTTCCTCCTATTTTATATATGACTTATGTTTTTGGTTTTTCCTTCTCTCCTGTGGCTCCGCTGGCTGTCATGAGCTGGGAATGTGCCACTGAAAAAAGGTGGCACATGTAATTCATTGTGAAATGGAATCTTTCATTGTAATACAATTAGCAGTGGACATGTCTGGTTTTACTCTGGGAAAGCAATATGGAAAGAGTTATTTAAATTAGTGAAAGAGTATTAACATATAATTAATACAGGATTGCTCTGTTGGATAAAATTCCATTGTGTGTGGCACATGTATGCCTGTGTATGTTATGCCAGACAATGACAACTATAACAATTGTTTTTAGTGTTGATTTCCTGACTGTCACCCATGCTGATTTCTGTCTGCTAGTGAGATGGGTGTTAGAGGAGGAGTAATCAGAATCATTATACTTCTCAAAGATCCATTTTTCTATAATTCAGAGAGAGGTCTTGCAAGTTCAAGCAGGAATAGTAGCTAAACATAGTAGCTAGGGACCTTGAGTTGATCATCAAAGCTCCCATTAGTGCAAGAGGTGGAACTTTTCTTAATAGAAATTACTGTAAATGGATATAGGAGTCATGGGGGTAATTGACTAACCAAGGCTTAAGCATGTTTGCGGAAAGCAAAAGCCACAAAACAGTATGCCTTCCCCCATTAGCCCCTAAACAGAAGTGAGTGGCAATTGCTGGTAATCCATCTCGAACCAAGAGTAGAGCTCTTTAGGATGTCAAATTACATGGAAATTGTAATGAGATTGCTAATGCTCATTGAATCTGTAGATCGTGTCTTTTATATGAGTTGGGTTATTTTCTAAGACATTGAACCTTCTGTAGTTGAACTGTCTTGGTAATACACCTTGGTGGGATGATGTGTTCTAGGCTCTTTGGAGAATGTTCTGCTATTCTTTCTGTTGCTGGGTTTGAAACGTGACTTGCCTTGACTGTCTGGAATTTTAAAATGTAAGCAATGGTGCCATCCAATGGTGTCTAAGCAGCCTTCTGATAGAGAAGAAAATAGAATTTACTTTGAGGAGATAAGCTTCATGAAGCTCTATGCTCAAATGTGGCTCCCAGGCTCCATGGATTATGTCTGTGTCTCAGTGGAGAGCCAGGTTCTTTGATTCTTGTCATTGTTGGGAAAAGTGACCTTGGTGGAATTCTCTAGTCTTGTCCAGTGAAAGTCACATCTCTCCTGAAAATGGGAAATTTTCTATGTTCTCCTGGCTTTGAGAATTAGGATCTTCATTTTTAAAAAGTAGGGAACTGGTTTTGAATACAAAACAATGTCTGGTGTAGTACCAGTAAAAGCACTGTATTTTGAATACCCACACCTTTTCACCGCTATTTAAAAATCCTATCCTCAAATCTATAACCCTGTTTAAGCAGAAGGCTCCATGCATTGGATCCTGTGCAACTCGAGGTGTTTAAATAATTGTAACTGAAGGAACACCTGGGTGGCTCAGTCAGTTTGGCGTCCAACTTCAGCTCAGGTCAGGACTTGCCATCAGGATTGACCCCGTGTTGGGCTCAGTGCTGATAGCTCAGAACTTGGAATTTTCTTTGGAATCTCTCTCTCTCTCTTTCTCTCTCTCTCTCTCTCTCTCTCTCCCTCCCTCCCTCCCCTGCTTGTGCTCTGTCTCTGTCTCTCAAAAATAAATAAACTTAAAAAAATTTTTTTTTAGATAATTTAATTGGAATCCGGATGTGGCAGACTTCCTGAGGAAAGCTGGTGTTCCTGCTATTCTCTATTCTCTAGGGTCTTTGGTGAACCCCCAGTTCTAGGACACATAAACAAAAATGCATTTTTTACTGAGGATTTCAGGAAGAAACAGGGAAGATGATTTCTACCATAGACCGTGTAATAGATAGCTAATGAAGATCTCATCCCTGTTCTGTCCTCTGCCAGCAAACTTGTCATTCCCCATCTCTTACTCCACATAGTATTTGAAGACTCCTTTATTATGCAAGTTACTCAGTGTATGTCCTCAATTTACAGACCCCCCTTCAGCAAAACAAAACCCTGGAATTAGCTTCAGAGTGGTCTTCTATTGCCTCCTGAAGGCTTCCTCCCTCATCAAAGCTTTCAATTTAGTTATTCATCCAACTAAAATTATTTGGGTGGATGGCTTCTCCCGCTCAGTAAAGAAGATTTTTCTCCATAATGTTATTAAGGTATATCCTGCCTACTTCCAAAAATGACTGTGAACCATTAAGAGATTCAGATGTATGTAAATACTGAGTAATCAATTACATAGTCCAATACTAGACATCATTCACTTTGTTACTATTTATCCTGTTGCCCCTGGTTGCTCCTTCAAAAGAGTCCTTCAACCATTCCAAGTGGATTTTTTTGTCCTTACTTAACTTTTTTTTCAGTCTCTTGGTAACTCCCTTCTTATCCCCCTGCTGAGGCTGGCCAGCTAGCCTTGTTCTTCCTGGAAGCACTCTCTTAGATTCTCTCCCTCTCCAGGATTTCTTAGACCTGGTTGCTGTTATACTTGAAAGGTGTTAATGAATGACAATGATGTAATGTATCATGGCTGCAGGACTATTTGCATTTAAATGGGGACTTTTACATTTCCACAGTCTGAACCCAGAGAAATGACTCCTTGAGGAGAATTACAGTCTTAGGGGCAGGCCAATGAGGCAAGCATTTGGCTGTATATAACCATCATTATACATGGATGCCCCTACCCCTGGGTGAGGGCTAGATGTACTGCGTGAGATGGGTGGGGGAATGCAAGTGTCAACTGAAAAGAACACATTTGACATTACAAAATAATTCTGTATTTGATGGCTTGTATGAACTGCCCCACACTACAGGGTACAAATGTAATGATGTCTCTTTGACTGTCCTGTTCACTGTTGTATTGCTAGTTTTTTTTTTTTTTAATCTCCTTTTTCTGTTTATTTTGTTTTGAGAGAGAGAGAGAGAGAGAGAGAGCGAGCAAGCAAGGGAGGGGCAGAAGGAGACAGAGAGAGAGAATCCCAAACATGCTCTGTGTTGTCAGCTCAGTGCAGAGCCCAGTGTGGGGCTCGAACTTACCAACTTTGAGATCATGACCTGAGCCGAAATCAAGAGTTGGACGCTTACCAACTGAGCCACCTGGGTGCCCCTGAAAACCTTTTTATTGAGGAATCATCAAAATGCAAAAAGCTGCACATATTTAGTATACAACTTTGTGAGTTTGGAAATGGGTATACACCCATGAAACTATCACCATAAATCAATGCCATAAATGTATCTGCCACCTCTAAGAGTTTCTTCCCATCCTACTTATTTAGTGATAAGAACACTGAACTTTAGATCTACTCATTTTGCAAACTTTTAAGTATACAGTATTGTTAACTATAGGCACCGTGGTGTGCAGTAGATCTCTGGGACTTATTAATCTTGCATAACAAACTTTGTACTCTTGACAAACACCTCCCTGTTTAACACTCTTTCCCACCCCTGCCCAGTGTTTTGTGTCCTGGCACCATAGTAAGTGTTCAATAATAATTTGCATAGTGCAAGGATGGATACATAGATGCTTGATTTTTCAGTAGATTGTTTAAACTCTTCCTCATACACAAGAACTCCAAATATCTCTCCTGAGACTTCCATGACCTGAACATTTCTATGAACTGCAGGATTTTTTTTCTTAGTCTTCAACGGTGAGTGGGGCATCTAGTTCCTTTTTTCTTTCTTTGTGCCAGACTGTGCTGCTGGTGAAGCTGAATTCTTCACAGTCCCAAGAGTCTGGTTCACCTGAAAGAGCCATAGGAGCTCTCCAAGAAGAACCTTCCACTCCTTCAGGGCCGGGGTGAATGGGTGCACAGAGCTCTGGGTCAAGACTGCAAATCTGAGCCTTTCCCTGTGTTCATGGGCACAGCTACATCCCAGGACACAGCCTAGTGGACATCCAATCCTAGCTGCAGATATTTGCAATGGGGGAAGAAATGGAATCTGGTAACATATAATGCATGTGAACTGCTTAGTATAGTCTCTGGCATATAGTAAGCATTTAGTAAATGAAACTAATTTATAAAGTGTGAATGTATTAAGGTAGATTGGGTGGCTGCAATACAGAACAAAATTTAATGGCTCAAAGGAAAAAAATTATTTCTCACTCTTGTTACAGAGTCAGGTGACTATTCCAAGTGTTAAAGAAAACTTTTTAGACAATTTAGTTATAAGCATGTATCAGAGTATTATTATGGTCATGCACATAAGAGAAATCACCCTAGAAGGCTGCTTCCCAAATTCACTTTTGGCAGAGAACCTTGGTAGGAAAAGGGTTTAGTTAGATAATCACTGTTAGAGTAGACACAGAAAGAAAAGTAAGTCTGGTTAAAGGTCACTAGATCTTTGATTGACAGTTGGCAACTGAGTGTGTGGGTAATTGGGCATGTGGGTAATTGGTTTCCCAGAGCAAACCTTAATCCCATTCAAGTTCACAGGAAATTGTTTAAGCATTTTATCAGGAATGCTAACTTCTCAGAAAGAGATTGTGAAGCAAAAAGCTTCTGTCCTCAGACCAGGTTTGGAACAATTTTTCTTATGTGGGACTACGGACCCCTCTGTCCCATCCAGTCATTAAGGAACCCTGGATGATGACAGCTCTTCCATTGTTAGTATATGGCTTTAATGTCCTTTTGGTCACTGTCAGAACAGAGATTTTGTCTTAAGCAAATGAACCAGAGGTTGGAAATAGAACTTCTGCTTACACATCACTGAGAACTTAGTTACACAGTCACCAAGCAGCAAAGGGGGCTAAGAAATGAAATCCCTGATTGGCCATCCAGGTCCTAGCTGCAGATCTTTTACTATGGGGGAGAAATGGAGCTTGGGGACAGCAATGGTCTCTGCCACAGTGAGACTGTGCCTAGCCCTTCATATTCTACTGTGTTCTACTGTATTCTACTGTGTTCTGAGCAAGAGTTGGCAAACTGTGGCCAAATCACACCCACAGCTATTTTGTAAATAAAGTTTTATTGGAACACAGCCATGCTCATTCATTCATTTATTGTCTATGGCTGATTTCATACTACAACAACAGAGTTGAATAGTTGAGACAGGGACTACATGGTCCAAAGCCTAATATATTTATTATTTGGCCCATTATAGAAAAAGTTTGCTGACTCTGTGTGGGGCGTCCTGATTGTGTGGGGGCTGGCAAGGCAGGTCATGGAAGAATTCACTGAAGGCAGAAAAATCAGACAAAAGTTTGTGGAAGGGCACCTGGGTGGCTCAGTTGGTTAAGCGTCCAATACTTGATTTCGGCTCAGGTCATGATCTCACAGTTTGTGGAATTGAGCCCTGCATCGGGGCTCTGCACTGACAGCATAGAGCCTGCTTGGGATTCTCTCTCTCAGCTTCTCTCTCTCTCTCTCTCTCTCTCTCTCTCTCTCTCTGCTCCTCCCCTGGTCATGCACACACTCACGCATGTGCTCTCTCTCTCTCAAAAAAAAAAAACCATAAAAAAAAGTTTATTGAATACACTGCAAGGAAGCAGCAGGGAGGGCAGCAAAGGAGAAACTGTCTGCCATGAAGTGGTAGTGATGGGCCACAGTTATAGGGTGCAGTAAAGAGTGTGGGGACATATGGAATTTTCCCTTTTATGGTAGAAATGGCGCCTGATTGAAATTGGTCAGTTAGGGCCTCTGGCTGTTTTGAGGTGTGTTGCTTAATGAGCCTGTTTGTGTCAGCTCAGTGGTCACTGTGGGCCCTTTGCCTGGCTCAAGTTTCCATTGCTCAAACCTGTTGCCTACAAGTGGCTTCCAGATTGTTTTAGAGAGGGTCCTGAATTGCCCACAGAAATTAAACTGCTGAATTAAAGCATATGTGTGTTTAAATTTCGGTAGGGGTGCCTGGGTGGCTCAGTTTGTTAAGCCTCCAACATCAGATCAGGTCATGATATCACCGTTCGTGAGTTCGAGCCCTGCGTAGAGGGCTCTGTGCTAACAGCTCGGAGCCTGGAGTCTGCTTCAGATTCTTTGTCTCTCTGCCCCTCCTCTGCTCACTTTCTGTCTCTGTCTCTGTGTCTCTCTCTCAAATATAAAATAAAGCATAAAAAAAATAAATTTCAGTAGATTTTGCCCTTTATACTTGCCCTTTCCCTTTTATACTTGCACTAGCAATATATGAGATTGCCTGTTCCCCAGTATCCTCACCAGCACCGAGTGACATCAAACTTCCCTGTGGCCAATTTGATATGTGAGAAATGGTATTTCACTATCATTTAATTGCACTTATGTTATTAGTAGTATGATTTAGTTTTAGGTATTAGTTATAATAAGAAATATATTTGGTTTTTGTCGCTGATTCCTGATACAAATCTCCTAAAATCCATGGAATTTGCTAAATGATAGGAATTCGCTAAATGATAGAAATATTTTTTGATATTAACAACAAACCCCTTTCAGCCACACCTGAGTTTATATTAATGAGGTGGCTTTTGGAAAGCCCCAGTGGATGGGGCTAGTTATTAGGGGAACCAACCAGGATTATTAGATTGGAATTTACAGTCCCCAAGATGGAGGGGAGAGGAGGTGGAGGTTGGATCAATCAATCAATCATGCCTACATAATGAAGTAATGAAGCCTCAACAAATCCCCAAAAGAATATGGTTTGGAGAGCTTCTTGGGTGGGGGACATGTGGAGGTGCCAAGAGAGTGCCACACAAGCTTTGTGCCCCTTTCCCCATACCTTGCCCTATGCATCTCTTCCATCAGGTTGTTCCTGAATTATATGCTTTTATAATAAACTGGTTATCTAGCAAGTGACGCTTTTCTGAGTTCTGTAAGCTTCTCTAGCAAATTAAATGATCTGAAGGAGGGGATCTTGGGAACCTCTCATTTATAGGCAGTGAATCAGAAGCACAGATAACGATCTGGACTTGTGATTCACCTCTGAAGTGACAGTCTTGTAGGACTGAACCCTTAACCTGTGGGATCTGATGCGATCTTCAGATAGTGGCAGAATTGAGTTAAATCATAGGGCACCCAGCTGGGGTTGCAGAATTGCTTGATGTGTGGAAAATCCACACCTTTGGTTTTAGAAGTAAAGTAGTATGAGAGTAAAGGAGAGATATAGAGGAATGTATTTTTCTTTTATACTGATTGCAGCTGAAACTAATCATGTTTTTAGAGTATTTGTACTTCCTATTTTATGGACTGTCTGCTGGCAATCTTGGCACATCAGTTGGCAAATATTGAGTTGTTTATTTTGCATAATAAGTTTTAGGAGCTTTTTATATGCTAGGGAACTGAGCTCTTTATGATAGGAATTGCACAGATTTATCTCATTTTTAAAAGATATTCATTTGACTGTATATATGGAGGTTTTTGCTATACAAATTTTTAAAATTTTTGTGTAGTCAAATTTATTAGTCTTCTCTTCCAAGACTTCTGATTTACATGTCATGCTTAGAAAGCTTTCTGCCCTTTTTTTTCTAATAATTTTGTGGTTTTCAGTTTTTACATTTAAATGTTTGCTCCATCTGTAATTTATTTTGTTTGAGGTTAGGGGAATGGATTCGATTTTCTGTTTTCTAAATGGCTACCCATTGTGTGAATACCATTTCTTTAATAATACATTTTTATCATATGTTAGTTTCCTATGTTTTGGGGTCTATTACTGGAATATTCTACTGATATGTCTATTTATGGGTCACTATTATGTTGCTTTAATTAATACAGCTTTATATCATATTTTAATATCTGGCAGGGCTAGTTTGACCTCATTACTTTTTTTAATAGGATTTTTCTGGCTAGTTTTACTTGTTTATTTTTCCATGTGAAAATAGTTCAAAAATACTGCTGATAATTTTTATTTGCATTGCATTAAATTTATATATTAACTTGGCAGGATTGACATCTTTATCAAGTTGATGTTGAGTTCTTAAGCATGGACATAATATACCTTTCCATTTGAAGAACTTGTGTTGTTTTTAAATTACTTTTTGCTTATTGACTGAATTTTTCCAACTGTGAAAATCTTTCTGAGCCTGGGCCACTCGGTTCATTTCTTAAGCTCGTGTAAATTATTGTTTTTAATTGCTGAGACACAACCTGTTCCACAAATTGAGAAGATCTGTGTTATAATGAACAAACACACAGAGCAAACATACCTTACTGTAGGAAATGACACATTTGTGGATTTTATCATTGCCTTGCTGTCCCTAAGTGTTTTTTGGTGATTGCTTCATAGAATAGGAGCAAGGAGATCATGACACAGAGGGAGGAGAAGAAGATCTGGAAGACCGATCTAGAGAAAGTGTTGGTTCAACTCTTAATCTGGAAAATTCTATGTTATTGAGCAACTTATGGTTGTGGGCTCACTTATAGTCTGGACCTCTGGTAAAAAGTGGAGAATATGCCTCAGAGTTGTCCCAAGGGCCCAAGGGCCAAAGTGTGTGGGGTATTTATGAAGTTCCATTTGTCATTGAGTAAATGCTGCTTCTGGTGCCATCAACTCAGGCACCTCTAGTTCTCTTTGAGTGTGCACCTATGGCTAAGAAAAGCCCCACGCAGAGAGTCAAAGATGCTTATAGTTGGAAGTGGTTAGCTTACAGAGGAACAGTGGAGGAGAGGTGCTGATACAACTGTCTTAAAACGTTTTAAGTTTCTGCATCCTTAGCCATCAGATACCCGCCCATGTTGAAAGAAGATTAGGGTAGTTAATATTTTGGATCGTTGGTACCATCTATGCTCCTTTCTTAGGAAATTCTACCTTCACCTTGAGTGGGCATGTCTTCATTCTTTGCTTTGGAACTCTCTCTTCCCACTCTCCTTCCTACCGTACTGATTGGACCAGGGTCCAAACTAATCTCAAAGTTAGCAGTGCTATGGGCTTGTCAATAACCCATGACTTACTATTGGAGTTTGTTCCAATTCAAAATAGCAGGGCAGGTCATGTTCCTTATTTGGGGATATGGAATTGAGAAACAAAGAGCCGGTTGCTGGTTAGTAGTAGGAGCTACAATTAAAATATTAATGTATGAAAAGTGGAACATGATAGCTACTTTCAAGCAGAAATCATGAAAGTTGGTTGTCAGAGGAAGATGGAGAATGAAAGGGTGTGGGGAAGAGAAAGAAAGGAGAGAGCTAAGAGGCCAATCCCCAAAGATGCCTTGTTTCTTGTCTTTCCTGAGTCTTACAATAACTACCTCCACCCTTTACTTGAGTTACTATAAGTGAGTTACTGTTATTTGTCTTGACCAAAAACACATTAGCAGAAAATTGAAGGATGATCCATCAAGAGTAATTTATGCATTTTCCCCTCCATTCTCTGGGGGCAGCTATTTTGCCAATTCACAGTTGTCCACTGTTGTGAAAGTCTCCAAGAATATAAAATCCGGAGAAAATGCTAGTCATTAATTGGTGTAGGCTTGTCTTTCTCAGAACAGGTAGCGATAACATCATACAGTTTACTCTATAAGGAAGCTAAACTTTCATCCTTTCAAGAAGAGAGGAAATCTGATTAAATCCATTATATTTGTAACCCCGTGCTTTATAAATGGGTCCTGACAATAAAGAGGTTAGAGGGAGGAAGTTTTAGCAAGTTTCCTTTAATGAAACTTAATGAGATCCTCTCACCTGAGTTTTTATTGACCTAAGCGTCTTTGAGGAAATAGCTTCACCTACCATCCACCAAAGAAGCTCAGTTGACCAAGTACAAAGAGGCAAAACAAGCCAGGAGGCTTAATTCAATCCATCCATGCTAAGCAAATATGACCCACGACAAAGCTGCATTAAATAGAACCTGCAAATGACAAACATAACATGTTTATTCAACCCCTTCTGTGTTCAGGCTTTGTGTTAGGTCCTGGCAGCATAGAAGTAAGTGAGAAAGACTTGTTCCTGCACTCAGAACATAGAATCTATGGGAAAGATGGATACTGAATACATATTTATAAGCAAGAGTATAAATACCAAGGGGAAGGACATGAGAGCAAAGCAGGGAAAGCCTCCCCAATAAACTTTATTTCTTTATTATTTTGAAGCTGACACCTGAAGAATGAGCAAGAGGAAAAGCCTTCTAGAAATAAGGATATTATTTGCAGAAGAGGTCAGCCTCCTACTGGGTTTCATATAATTTCTTTGTGCTGCTAAAACTCCACCTGTAATCCTGCACAGGGCATTCTCAAGAGTAGGTCACTTTTTTGGAGGAATAGTGGTAGTTTTTGATCACCTGTTTGTTCTCTGCAGCAGATGCTGTTGGTGCCTGCACAGGGACATCTGCAGACAGCTGCCTTGCAGGCTGAGGTCCTGTCCCCACCTACATGGGCTGTCTGGCTGCAGACACTATGGGGGTCTTGTGGGGGAAGCCAGCAGCACCAGAGATTTGATGCTTCTCACTAGTTTTCTACTAATATGGGACAGGGAGTTAGAGTTTCCTCACCCTTTAGTGGACTACTCTGAGGTGTGTTTACACAGCCTTTAAGAGGATTCTCGATAGGACCGAAGCCCCAGTAGCCTTCATTGGCTGTGTGTGATCTGTGCCTCAAGAAGTCCTTAATGGGGGCACCTGGGTGGCTCAGTCAGTTAAGTGGCTGACTTCAGCCCAGGTCGGGATCTCACAGCTTGTGGGTTTGAGCCTTGAGTTAGGCTCTGTGCTGACAACTTGGAGCTTGGAGCCTGCTTCAGATTCTGTGTCTCCCTGTCTCTCTCCCCGTCTCCCACTCATGCTGTCTCTCGCTCTCTCTCAAAACTAAATAAATATGTAAACATTCTTTAAAAAAAGAGTCCTTAATGGGCTTTCCTTCCTTCTCTGCCTACCTTCTCCCTCATTTCCTCACAATGCTTCCTAGGATTTCTATCTTGGGGTCTGCTTTTGAGGGGAAGCCACACTACAATGATCTCCAAGCTCTTCATTTTTGCTTTCAAGTTGATGTCATGATTGTATTTATGGTTTGTGGGGACTCCTGTGGGTGGAAAGGAAGGAGAGGACCTTCTGGACCAGAAGCTTCTGCTCCTTTCATAATCAGAAGGCTTGGTGTGTGTGTGTGTGTGTGTGTGTGTGTGTGTGTGTGTGTGTGTGTGATTAAAAGTAAATCCTCTTTAGGAAACTGTTGAAACATCTGTCTCATGTTATTCTTCTCCAGAAGGCTTATATTAAAAAAATAAAGAAAGTGGAAGCAAACCATGTTGGGGGATGAGCCCTGACCTGGGAGTCAAGGGATCTGAATCAGATTCTGTTACAGTTACTCACTGTGTGACCTTGGGAGGGAAACTTCCCCTCTTTGGGCATGGGTTTCCTCATCTATGAAGTGGCAAGGCAGGACTTAGTGGTCTTCAGGGTCACCTAGGGTGCCCTTTGAATATATTTTAACTCCATGGTGTGTAAGCTCTGCTCCAAGCCCAAGGTACGCCAGGGGTGGGGGAAGGAAGGAAAGATTGGATGGGGCCTTATTCATTCATCAAGTGGTTCTTGAAGCTTACCCAGTGCCAGGTACTCTTTCAGGTCTTGGAGGCAGAGGTAAACAAGGGAGTGTCAACTGCCTGCTCTGATTCAACCAAAGAAGGCCTTGAATGAAGAGAGTTTGAAGGTTAAAAAAAAAATAAAACTAGTCTTATCCTCTTTTCATCATCTATTTGGCACCTATACATGAATGCAGTTTTTTTTTTTTTTTTTTTAATTAGATTAACCATTTACTCTCTAGCACGAAACAAAGCCCTATGGGAAAATGACATGTGGGGCAGGGATATTTTAATGGGAAAAACTTGGGACTATGGGTGCTCTCCTGGAGAGTGAGATGAGGTGGGTAATTATAGGGGGCTTGGGAGAGCTCAGTGATGTGGGTGCCTGGCTGTGGACAGGAAAAGTGGTCAGTTCAGAGGTGGAGGAGTGGCCCTTATCTTGAGCTTTTCCATCTCAGGGCCTCTCAATGTAGCCAGTAGTTTGTACTAAAATTACTGGTCAGGTCACAATGGTGTTTTTTTTTTTTTTTTTTTAATTTTTTTTTTTTTTAACGTTTATTTTTTTGGGACAGAGAGAGACAGAGCATGAACGGGGGAGGGGCAGAGAGAGAGGGAGACACAGAATCTGAAACAGGCTCCAGGCTCTGAGCCATCAGCCCAGAGCCCGACGCGGGGCTCGAACTCACGGACTGCGAGATCGTGACCTGGCTGAAGTCGGACGCTTAACCGACTGCGCCACCCAGGCGCCCCAATGGTGTTTTTTATAAATAGGAGATTGAGATGGGGAGTGGGTGAAAATAGAATGATTTATCATCCTAAAGCAACAGATTTGGGTGTAGGCCCAGTGCTACTGAAAGGGTCCTTTTCATGATGCGTGGGCAACTCTTTCTGCTTCGTAAGTCATCAGAGAGGCAATTGGAATGGCTTTTAAACATGGACCCTGTCAAGTGATACAAAAGTCCCATGATTTACAACCCAAAAAAGTTTATCTTGCTCTGGGAAAAAAGAAGACTTTGGAACCAAAGCTTCACATTTAGAAGCCAATAAAAACATCTTAAAATAACGCCCCCTCCTCCCTTCTTTTCTATAATGAGAAATGGAGGATTTAGCAAGAGGTAGGGGGGCTGTGGGCAGGACTATTGCAATCACCAGTGATTGAGCTTCAAGGTCCAAGGACTTTGTTGTGGGCACTGGAGCCCTAATGATTTATAATTAACTCCAACAAGAAAAACCAAATGCCATGCACTTTCCTAACAGAGCTACAAAAATAACCACATTCATAGTGTTTGCAAAATTGGAAACAAATGTCCCAAGGAACATAAGAGCTCCATGCTGTCCTACCCGAGCTTTGGGGGAAGAAAAATACTGGCACTCAGTCACGACCACAAATGATGAGCCAATATCGTTTGTCATGGGAAATTCATCTGGGCAAAATCGGATTGCACCATTAGCCCTCAATGACTCTGAGAAATAACCATACTGAAATGCCTCAAATTAAATTCAGCCAAGGGCTGGGTCTAACATCCTCTTTTCTAGGAGTTGCTGAGTTTTGTTTCTTTATCCCCTCTTTTTAACATGGAAGAACTGAAAGGGGGAAAACAATCAATGCCTAATTGTACCCTTGTTCCTGAAATGGTTCAGACATGGCTGTTTTTAAAAAGTGGATACAAACAAGGGTAATGACCATGAAGAGTATTAGGGGTCTTTGAAGTGGTACACAAGGGCAAGGTGACCTTAGTTCACTGTGAAAGAATTATGAGGGGTGGAGCTGGTTATGTGGCAACTGGATTAATGACCTATAATCTTAGTTTACTAAAAAAAAATTTTTTTAGGATATATGAATCCTATTCCATGAATAATCTTAGTTCTTGTGCTAATGTAGAATATAAAAGGTTTAGTTACAGAAGTTTACTCAAGAGAAATTCTCTATCTGTAGGGACCTTTTGATGCTTTTAAACATCAAAGTTATGCAACAAAGGACAGAGTTAATGGTTCTAAAGACAATAATGAACTAAGTCTAGGCATTATGGCAAATACTTTACAGGCATCTTTGTAAATTTGCAAAACTCTATGAAACAGTCTAATTCCCATTTTATAGATGAGAAAATAAAGCCTCTGAAAGGTTTAATAACTTGCCAAATCGCAGTTAGTGAAAAGTAGAGCTGGGACAAAGACCCACTATTATTTGACTCCAAAGGCCATATTACGTGCTCACTCTTAGGTGGATTTCTGTGTTTTCCCCCTTTTGCTCAATGCTTTCCAAACTGTTTCATCAAATTTTCCAAAAGTTCAACTTTGAAGGCCACAGGAAAATTTCAGATGACCTTACCTTATTTCCCTAATTCTGTATGTCAGAGAGGTGGGGAACAAAACCCTTTCAATGCTCAAATCTCATAATCCTACCTCCAATTTTATGAAATAAGTAATGTACCTCCCCTCATGAGACCCAAGACAGTAATATTAGCTGAGTGAGAAGGAATACAGATGAGTGAACTTTCCAACTGACTTAGACATAGCAGCAATAAAATGTGAACTTGAAAAGTGCCTGAGAATATATTGTTTGAACTTTTGTCAGTTCATGTAAACTTTGTGCAATGAATATGCAAATCTCCTCCATATTTTCATGCTTATATACTTCTAACAGACCTGGATATAGCCTCTTGGGAAAATGCTGGTTTAAGCCTTTCTGCAAAAGTCACCTATGAGACTGATAATTTCCACTGGCTCTGTCTAAAACATGACATTAATTGAAAAAATTCCCATTCCTTGTTTTTTGCTTGAGAGAAATTAATTCTTCCTATGAGAAGTTATTTTTTTTTAATGTCCTAAAACTATCTGAACTTTAGGAATTTGAACCTTACCTTGTAGCTACCTTCTTTCCTAAAAAAACATAATCTATCCAAGCTGTTAAAGTGTTGTGAATGCCAATAATAGGACAATTTTATAGTGTTCAGGACATGAAGCTAAAGCATATTAGACTGCTGGGTGTATGTGTATTTGTTCACATTTAAAAACTAGTTAAACATTTCAGACCTCTTTAGAATTATACAGGGTTATTTTATTACAGGGCTCTTGAACTTTCTAGAGGCAGCAATCTTCCGGTGATCTTTATCAAGCTGTTCTCTTCTAGCCTCCTACATGGCTGCTTGTTTGGTTCTTTCTTTTTCTTTTCTTCCTTCTTCCTTTATCGCCCCTTGAATTTAGCCTTAACAGGGAAATAAAATGTCAAATATATGTGAAAAAATCCAATGGTAATTTGCAAATGGGAATATAATTTGAAGCCCATGCCAAAGTTAAGCAGCTAGGTTTTAAACTTTTTTTCTTTCTCTGCTAATTAGGCTGCACATTTTAAATCTTAAACATGTGCAGAGTTGTGAGGGATCTTGTGTGTAGAGAGAAGCTTAATTCCAGCACCTCTTGAGAGTCAAGTGTTCAGTTTTACAATACTCACAACAGACACCATCAGTAACTCACATCTGTTTGAGTGCCTTTTGCACAAATGGCAGTATGGAAAGAAGGATCAGAGAAAGTTAGAGCTGGCGTGCACTCTGATGTCATCTATTCCAGTGGTTTCTAATTATTTTTAGGCCAGAAACAAGTAAGATATTACCCAGAAGCCTGATATGTAAAGCAGATAGCCTTGAGCCACTATGTATGGAGGGTGTGTACATGTGGGTATGGGTATGAAAGACTGTGTGTGAATGTGGGTGCATTTTGCCTCACCTTCCTCTGTTAGGACAGAGTACCTATCAGTCTGGGAATGGGTACACAAAACTCTTAGATTTATAGTTTGAAAATTCTAGATTTTGGACCACCCTTTCATTTTATTGAGGAAGAACCCAAGTTCCAGAAAGCTGCAGTGAGCTGTTCAAGGTCATACTGCTAGAAAGAGGTTGAGTAGACTCTTGAACTAGGTCTTCTGTTTCTGGGCATTCTGCTCTTTTGTTTTGTTCTACCTGCTAAATTTATTATATTTTCTTTTACTTCACGCTGTCATGTCTATTTTCTTTTTTTTTTTTTATTATTATTTTTTATTTTTGGGACAGAGAGAGACAGAGCATGAACGGGGGAGGGGCAGAGAGAGAGGGAGACACAGAATCGGAAACAGGCTCCAGGCTCTGAGCCATCAGCCCAGAGCCTGACGCGGGGCTCGAACTCATGGACCGCGAGATCGTGACCTGGCTGAAGTCGGACGCTTAACCGACTGCGCCACCCAGGCGCCCCTGTCATGTCTATTTTAACACATAAGTCTATACATGTTTCCTGTTAGTTTCTTTGGAAACCACAGGTATCAGTTTAATTATATTTCCTTCCTATTATAAGGAAGGACTACAAAGTACTGTTGGTATGCTTGCCTGCCTGTCTGTTTGTCTTTTCCATTTTTATTGAGATATAGTTGACACATAAGTGCCCTTTCTTTTCCTACTATAATGCACTGTTTCCTGGAATGCAGACAAATTATCCATGTGTACTAGTGAGAAATCCAATAAGATATGTGCATAAAAATAAAGTTAGTGTACATGTAAGGGTAAGGTTGAATACTTAAAGGCTTATTAATTTGGTCATTAAAAATATGTATATAACTGTGGAATTAGGAGTGTGAAAAATAATTGCAAAAGATTGGTATAACAATGTTGTAAAAACCATGGATGATTCTGTATCCATTTGATTTCTTAAAAAAAATTTTTTTTAATGTTTCTTTATTTTTGAGAGAGGGAGAGAGAGAGAGAGAGAGAGAGAGGGAGAGAGCATGAGTGAGGGAGGGGCAGAGAGAGAAGTAGACACAGAATCCAAAGCAGGCTCCAGGCTCTGAGCTGTCATCACAGCCCGACATGGGGCTTGAACTCACAAACTGTGAGATAATGATCTGAGCTTAACTGGCTGAGTCACCCAGGTGCCCCCATTTGATTTCTTTATAAGTGTCTTTAAGATTTCATCACTCTTTGGGGCGCCTGGGTGGCTCGGTCGGTTGAGTGTCCGACTTCGGCTCAGGTCATGATCTCACGGTCCGTGAGTTCGAGCCCTGCGTCGGGCTCTGTGCCGACAGCTCAGAGCCTGGAGCCTGTTTCCGATTCTGTGTCTCCCTCTCTCTCTGCCCCTCCCCTGTTCATGCTCTGTCTCTCTCTGTCTCAAAAATAAATAAACATTAAAAAAAAAAATTAAAAAAAAAAAAGATTTCATCACTCTTTAAGGAAACCTAAGCTAGAAATGGTAGACATTTGAATTTAGTGTATGCAAAAAATAAAATGACCAATTTCAATCACCATACCTATTCTCAATGAGCAAGAATGTGTGAATCAGGGAACAATGCACATTTATATATCCAAAGTTAAAACAAAATCAGGGTGCCTGGGTGGTTCAGTCCGTTGAGCGTCTGACTTCAGCTCAGGTCATGATCTTGCTAGTGGGTTGCCACCCCGCATCAGGCTCTGTGCTGACGCTTAGAGCCTGGAGCCTGCTTCAGATTCTATGTCTCCCTCTTTTTCTGCCCCTCCCCTGCTCGTGCTCTGTCTCTCTCTCTCTCAAAATAAATAGACATTAAAAAAAAAGTTTTTTAAAGCTATAAAACAAACTATAAAAACTTTAAAAAACAAATAGTAAGTGCTATTATATGTAATTATTTATTACCAATTTATTACCAATTTATTACCAATTACCAATAATTTATTACCAATTATTTATTACCAATTACCTAAAAAAATTGTTTGGCCAACTACCAGTCTTAATCATATGAATATGAGAACTTCTTTACCATAGCCCTGCTGTGTGCCTATATTTACTGATACCAATTTTCTAGCCATTTGAATTATGATTTTCTCAAAGCAAATAGCATATTACTGGAAATCCAGAATATATAACTTCCTACTGAGTTCCATTATATAATATGCTGTATTTATAAACAAAATAATTTTATCTTTTGCAACTACAATTTAGAGTTACTTTTAATTCATATGTAATAATGTGATTAATTTTTTTTCCCTTAGAAAATCTCTATGCAAAGTATATATGCAACCTCTATTCCAGCAGGTCTGGTAATTTCTGCCGTTATGAAACTCACTATTGAAAATCTTGCCTTATATTATCACTAGGTAGATGGAATGTTGCATTGCCTTTGAAGTCATGAAGAAACTTCATCATATGGATATATGGATGGTTTGGGAGTTTTCCTGGGTTTCCCACCAAGCAAATACCTGAGGTTTTAGCAGGCTCAAATTCAGTAGGGGATGGAATAGGCAGGGAGTATAGGTAGTACAGAATTCAAGAAATCCAAGTTGTTGGCAAGAGCAGCACAACAGAGATTTATACTCTGCCCTGCCTAATCCCTTTCACTAAGGTGGTAGGGGAGGTCCCAAGTCTTATTTCTTCAGGCAGAAAGGAATCAAGGGGTGCTAGGCTGGGAAAATCTTTCCCATGATTAAACCAGTGGCAGAGATCCAACTCAAGTCGTCCTTGCAAGGGGCTGACCAATACTACAGAGCCAAAGCATTCATTTATGGGCAGGGTTTGGTTCCTTCTGCTCTCTCTTAAGTAGTCTTTTTTAATTTTGAAAAATTTTAATATGTTAAATTTTTATTTATTTATTTTTGTGGACAATGAGAAACCAGGCCCTACAGTTCTTCAGAGCTTGGGTGGTCCAATTACTAATTCTTTGTTGAAAGTTCTGCAGTGCACTGGCACTGGCCACGAAATCGCAGCAAGTATGCATACCTCTCCAGGCCTCTGAGAACATGTAGATTTCAGTGTGTATGCCCAAAGCCACACTCCTTTCCACTTCCTCTATTACCCTTGCAAAATGAGGATGAAGGCTGATCCCAGACAAAATGAATGAGTAGGGCATGGCCTTTGAGCATTTGATAGGTTCTGGAAAGCTGTCCATTCAATCCAGCAATAAATAAATACCACTGTTTTTTCTGTAGTCTCAGTTCTATATTTCTTTTCTTTTCTTTTTCGCTTTTATGTATATAAAGAGAGAGCGCGAGCAGGGAAGTGGGGCAGAGGGAGAGAGAGAGAATCTTAACTAGGTTCCATGCTCAGTGCAGAGCCCAACTTGGGGCTCAATTCCACGTCCCTGGGATCGTGACCTGAGCTGAAATCAAGAGTTGGATGTTCAACGAACTAAACCACCCAAGTTCCCCCTCAGGTTTATGTTTCTATCATTAAAAATGCATCACCACTTTGATTCTAAAAAGCATCTTGTTTTTCTTCAGATATTGAGAAATCATACCTTAACTAGATTACCACTTTTGTGGGAATTACTTCATTTCTTTGTTCTAAGGTGCGTTTTCTCCCACATTTGAACACTTCTGTAATGCTCAGTTAGTGTACGGTGTATGTACTTCATGTGATATTCCATTTTTATTTCTTGGGAAGTTTTTACTAACTTGATGATTCATCTTAAAAGGATAACATCTTAGAATCAGGAGAATACCATCGCTTCTTTAGTTAATTTCTAATTTTGACCCTGAATGAAACTATGTAACCACAAGATTATGATGGTGATGATGGAAGAGGAGGAAATGTGAGGAAAGTAGGGACAGATTGTTGAAATGGGAGAGGGACTATGCTAGAGAAAATTTTACTGTCTTATTTCTACTTGGGATTACGGTTTTGACCTCCATTCAGCTGCATTTAACTGGGCATTTCCCCCACCAATTGGAGTGGAGAAGTTCAGATCTGTTTTATCATCTCTATCAAGAACCACTGATTTATTGCCTGCCATATAAATTTATGAAGAGATATAAAGCACAGCCTTTGAACCTCAGGATATATTGATTATTAAAAATTTGTGACTTCATTGGTAAAGCAGGGAAAGCCTTCCATTAAATATTATTTTTTGTTAACAACTTTATCTTTATATAATTCACATACACTACAACTTACCTATTTAAAGTGTATATTTCAATGGATTTAAGTATATTCACAGAGTTGGGCAAATATTACCACACTAATTTTATTTATTTATTTATTTTTATTTGTATATGAAATTTATTGTCAAATTGGTTTCCATACAACACCCGGTGCTCATCCCAAAAGGTGCCCTCCTCAATACCCATCACCCACCCTCTCCTCCCTCCCACCCCCCATCAACCCTCAGTTTGCTCTCAGTTCTCAACAGTCTCTTATGCTTTGGCTCTCTCCCACTCTAACCTCTTTTTTTTTTCCTTCCCCTCCCCCATGGGTTCCTGTCAAGTTTCTCAGGATCCACATAAGAGTGAAACCATATGGTATCTGTCTTTCTCTGTATGGCTTATTTCACTTAGCATCACACTCTCCAGTTCCATCCACGTTGCTACAAAAGGCCATATTTCATTTTTTCTCATTGCCACGTAGTATTCCATAGTGTATATAAACCACAATTTCTTTATCCATTCATCAGTTGATGGACATTTAGGCTCTTTCCATAATTTGGCTATTGTTGAGAGTGCTGCTATGAACATTGGGGTACAAGTGCCCCTATGCATCAGTACTCCTGTGTCCCTTGGATAAATTCCTAACAGTGCTATTGCTGGGTCATAGGGTAGGCCTATTTTTAATTTTCTGAGGAACCTCCACACTGCTTTCCAGAGCGGCTGCACCAATTTGCATTCCCACCAACAGTGCAAGAGGGTTCCCGTTTCTCCACATCCTCTCCAGCATCTATAGTCTCCTGATTTGTTCATTTTGGCCACTCTGACTGGCGTGAGGTGGTACCTGAGTGTACCACACTAATTTTAGAACATTTTCATCACCCCCAAAAGAAGTTTAATGTTCCTTGCAGTCACCACTCATTCCTCCCATCTCCCTTAACTCTAGATATCACTATTTCATTTAAATTTGAAGACCAAAAATACAGGGTGGTGGAGGGGCTAGACTAGGGCAATGAACTAGGAATTAGAAGTTTTCAGAACATTCCAAAATTTGGCATTGCTTCTTAGAAATTATGTAATTTCTTTGAGCCACATATTCTTAATCTGTATAATTGGTATAATGAAAGCCATATCACAAGTAGTTATTATTATTGTTATTATTATTTTTTTATTTTGCAAGCCCATATTCTTTAGGCTTCATTTATTCATATTTTTTTAACTTTATTTATTATTTTTTAAAATTTACATCCAAATTAGTTAGTATATAGTGAAGCAATGATTTCAGTAGATTCCTTAATTCCCCTTACCCATTTAGCCCATCCCCCCTCCCACAACCCTTCCAGCAACCCTCAGTTTGTTCTCCATATTTATGAGTCTCTTTTGTTTTGTCCCCCTCCCTGTTTTTATATTATTTTTGCTTCCCTTCCCTTATGTTCATCTGTTTTGTATCTTAAAGTCCTCATATGAGTGAAGTCATATGATTTTTGTCTTTCTCTGACTAATTTCACTTAGCATAATACCTCCAGTTCCATCTATGTAGTTGCAAATGACAAGATTTCATTCTTTTTGATTGCTGAGTAATACTCCATTGTATATATATATATACCACTTTTCTCTATCCATTCATCCATCAATGGACATTTGGGCTCTTTCCATACTTTGGCTATTGTTGATAGTGCTGCTATAAACATAGGGGTGCATGTGTCCCTTTGAAACAGCACACCTGTATCCCTTGGATAAATGCCTAGTAGTGCAATTGCTGGGTCGTAGGGTAGTTCTCTTTTTAGTTTTTTGAGAAACCTCCATACTGTTTTCCAGAGTGGCTGACCAGCTTGCATTCCCACCAGCAATGCAAAAGAGATCCTCTTTCTCCGCATCCTCGCCAACATCTGTTGTTGCCTGAGTTGTTAATGTTAGCCATTCTGACAGGTGTAAGGTGGTATCTCATTGTGGTTTTGATTTGTATTTCCCTGATGATGAATGATGTTGAGCATTTTTTCATGTGTCAGTTGGCCATCTGGATGTCTTCTTTGGAGAAGTGTCTATTCATGTCTTTTGCCCATTTCTTCACTGGATTGTTTGTTTTGGGTGTTGAGTTTGATAAATTCTTTGTAGATTTTGGATACTAACCCTTTATCTGATATGTAATTTGCAAATATCTTCTCCCATTCTGTCAGTTGCCTTTTAGTTTTGCTGATTGTTTCCTTCACTGTGCAGAAGCTTTTTATTTTGATGAGGTCCCAGTAGTTCATTTTTGCTTTTGTTTCCCTTGCCTCCGGAGATGTGTTGAGTAAGAAATTGCTGCGGGCAAGATCAAAGAGGTTTTTGCCTGCTTTCTCCTCAAGGATTTTGATGGCTTCCTGTCTTACATTGCGGTCTTTCATCCATTTTGAGTTTATTTTTGTGTATGGTGTAAGAAAGTGGTCCAGGTTCATTCTTCTGCATGTCGCTGTCCAGTTTTCCCAGCACCACTTGCTGAAAAGACTGTCTTTATTCCATTGGATATTCTTTTCTGCTTTGTCAAAGATTAGTTGGCCATACGTTTGTGGGTCCATTTCTGGGTTCTCTGTTCTATTCCATTGATCTGAGTGTCTGTTCTTGTGCCAGTACCATACTGTCTTGATGATTACAGCTTTGTAGTATAGCTTGAAGTCTGGGATTGTGATGCCTCTGGCTTTGGTTTTCTTTTTCAAGATTGCTCTGGCTATTCGGGGTCTTTTCTGGTTCCATACAAATTTTAGGATTGTTTGTTCTAGCTCTGTGAAGAATGCTGCTGTTACTTTGATAGGGATCACGTTGAATACATAGGTTGCTTTGGGTAGTATCGACATTTTAACAATATTTGTTCTTCCTATCCAGGAGCATGGAATCTTTTTCCATTTCTTTGTGTCTTCTTCAATTTCTTTCATAAGCTTTCTATAGTTTTCAGTGTATAGATTTTTCACCTTTTTGGTTAGATTTATTCCTAGGTATTTTATGGTTTTTGGTGCAACTGTAAATGGGATCGATTCCTTGATTTCTCTTTTTGTCACTTCATTGCTGGTGTATAGGAATGCAATTGTTTTCTGTTCATTGATTTTATATCCTGCAACTTTGCTGAATTCATGAATAAGTTCTAGCAGTTTTTTGGTGGAATCTTTTGGGTTTTCCATATAGAGTATTATGTTATCTGCGAAGAGTAAAAGTTTGACCTCCTCCTGGCCGATTTGGATGCCTTTTATTTCTTTGTGTTGTCTGATTACAGAGGCTAAGACTTCCAATTCTATGTTGAATAATAGAGGCAAGAGTGGACATCCCTGTCTTGTTCCTGACCTTAGGGGGAAAACTCTGTTTTTCCCCATTGAGGATGATATTAGTGTTGGGTCACTCGTGTATGGCTTTTATGATCTTGAGGTATGCTCCTTCTGTCCCTACTTTCTTGAGGGTTTTTATCAAGAAAGGATGCTGTATTTTGTCAAGTGCTTTCTCTGCATCTGTTGGGAGGATCATATGGTTCTTGTCCTTTCTTTTATTGATGTGATGAATCATGTTAATTGTTCTGTGGATATTGAACCAGCCCTGAATCCCACTTGGTCATGGTGAATAATTTTTTCTAATGTATTTTTGGATCTGGTTGGCTAATATCTTGCTGAGGATTTTTGCATCCATGTTCATCAGGGAAATTGGTCTATAGTTCTCCTTTTTATTGGGGTCTCTGGTTTTGGAATCAGGGTAATGCTGGCTTCATAGAAAGAGTTTGGAAGTTTTCTTTCCATTTCTATTTTTTGGAACAGTTTCAAGAGAACAGGTGTTAACTCTTCCTTAAATGTTTGGTAGAATTCCCCTGGAAAGCCATCTGGTCCTGGACTCTTGTTTTTTGGCAGATTTTTGATTACTCATTCAATTTCCTTACTGGTTATGGGTCTGTTCAAATTTTCTATTTCTTCCTGTTTCAGTTTTGGTAGTGTATATGTTTCTAGAAATTTGTCCATTTCTTCCAGATTGACCATTTTATTGGCATATAATTGCTCATAATATTCTCTTATTATTATTTTTATTCCTGTTGTGTTGGTTGTGATTTGTCCTCTTTCATTCTTGATTTTACTTATTTGGGTCCTTTCCTTTTTCTTCTTGATCAAACTGGCTAGTGGTTTATCAATTTTGTTAATTCTTTCAAAGAACCAGCTTCTGGTTTCATTGATCTGTTCTACTGTTTTTTTTGGTTTCGATAGCATTAATTTCTACTCTAATCTTTATTATTTCCTGTCTTCTGCTGGTTTTGGGTTTTATTTGCTGTTCTTTTTCCAGCTCCTTAAGGCATAAGGTTAGGTTGTGTATCTGAGATCTTTCTTCCTTCTTTTGGAAGGCCTGGATTGCTATATACTGTCCTCTTATGACCGCCTTTGCTGCGTCCCAGAGGTTTGGGGTTGTGGTGCTATCATTTTCATTGACTTCCATATACTTTTTAATTTCCTCTTTAACTGCTTGGTTAGCCCATTCATTCTTCAGTAGGATGTTCTTCAGTCTCCAAGTATTTGTTACCTTTCCAAATTTTTTCTTGTGATTGATTTCAAGTTTCATAGCATTGTGGTCTGAGAATATGCACGGTATGATCCCGATCTTTTTGTACTTACTTAAGGCTGATTTGTGTCCCAGTATACGGTCTATTCTGGAGAACACTCCATGTGCACTGGAGAAGAATGTATATTCTGCTGCTTTAGGATGAAAAGTTCTGAATATATCTGTTAAGTCCATCTGGTCCAGGGTGTCAGTCTAAGCCATTGTTTCCTTGTTGATTTTTTGATTAGATGATCTTTCCATTGCTGTGAGTGGGGTGTTGAAGTCTCCTACTATTATGGTATTACTATCGATGAGTTTCTTTATGTTTGTGATTAATTGATTTTTATATTTGGGTGCTTGCACATTTGGCACATAAATGTTTACAATTGTTAGGTGTTCTTGGTCTATAGACCCCTTGATTATGATATAATTCCCTTCTGCATCTCTTTATACAGTCTTCATTTTAAAGTCTATATTGTCTGATATAAGTATGGCTACTCTGGCTTTCTTTTGTTGACCATTAGCAAGATAGATGGTTCTCCATCCCCTTATTTTCAATCTGTAGGTGTCTTTAGGTCTAAAGTGGGTCTCTTGTAAACAGCATATAGATGGGTCTTGTTTTCTTATCCATTCTGTTACCCTATTTCTTTTGATTGGAACATTGAGTCCATTGACATTTAGAGTAAGAACTGAAAGATATGATTTTATTGCCATTATGATGATTGTAGAGTTGGAGTTTCTGGTGGTGTTCTCTGGGCCTTTCTAATCTTTTGTTGCTTTTGGTATGTATGTATGTATGTATGTATGTATGTATGTATTATTTATATGTATATATTTTCATCTTTTCTCCCCTAGAGTGTCCCCCTTAAAATTTCTTGCAGGGCTGGTTTGGTGGTCACAAACTCCTTTAATTTTTGTTTGTCTGGGAAACTTTTTATCTCTCCTTCTATTTTGAATGACAGCCTTGCTGGATAAAGAATTCTTGGCTGCATATTTTTCTGATTCAGCACACTGAATATATACCGCCACTCCTTTCTGGCCTGCCAAATTTCTGTGGATAGTTTTGCTGCAAACCTGATCTGTCTTCCCTTGTAGGTTAGGGACTTTTTTTTCCCCTTACTGCTTTCATGATTCTTTCCTTGCCTGAGTATTTTGTGAATTTGACTGTGCTATGCCTTGTTGATGGTCGGTTTTTGTTGAATCTAATGGGAGTCCTCTGTGCTTCCTGGATTTTGATGTTTGTGTCTTTCCCCAGGTTAGGAAAGTTTTCTGCTATGGTTTGCTCACATAACCCTTCTACCCCTATTTCTCTCTTTTCCTCCTCTGGGACCCCTATGATTCTGATGTTGTTCCTTTTTCATGAGTCATTGATTTCTCTAATTCTTAAATTGTACTCTTTTGCCTTAATCTCCCTCTTTTTCTCTGCTTCGTTATTCTCTATAAGTTTGTCCTCTATATCACTGATTCTCTGTTCTGCCTTGTCCATCCTTGCCGCCGCTGCATCCATCCGTGATTGCAGCTCAGTTATAGCATTTTCAATTTCATTCTGGCTATTTTTTACTTCCTTTATCTCTGCAGAAAGGGATTCTAATCTATTTTTGACTCCAGCTAGTGTTCTTATTATTGTAATTCTAAATTCTGGTTCAGACATCTTGCTTGTGTCTGTGTTGGTTAAATCCCTGGCTGTTGTTTTTTCGTGCTCTTTCTTTTGGGGTGAATTCCTTTGTTTTGTCATTTTGAAGAGAGAAAGGAATTAATGAGGTAGAAAATTTGAAATTAAAAAAATATTAAAATTAAAAATTAAACACACACACACACACACACACACACACACACACACACAGAAATCAGATAAATGATGCTAGCTAGATCCTAGGTGTGTTTTGGTCCGGGTGTAGAAAGTGGTTTGACAGATTAGAGAAACAAACAAAAAAAAAAGGGGGGGGGGAGACAAAAAAAAGGCAATTGTTTGAGAATTTGAAAAAATGAATACACTAAAGTAGACTAAAATACACAAAAGTAGGGAATATAGTAGAAAAAATTATAGAAAAATATTTTTAATAAAAATTAAAAAGAAATATGAATTTTTTCATTTTCTGTATTTAAGAAAAAGAAAAGAAACAAAAAAGAGAAAAAGGATAAAAAGAGAAAAAAGAAAAGACAAAAAAAGAAATCGCTTGAAAATTTGAAAAAGTGAATACACTGTAGTAGACTGAAATAAAATGATGGGAGTAAGATAGAATTTGAAAAAATTTACATAAAAGCAAAATAATAATAATTAAATAAAATATTTTAAAAAGAAATTGAAAGTAAAAATGAAGATTTTCTCTTTCTGCATTCAAGAAAAAGAAATGAAAAAGAGAAAAAAGAGAAAGAAAGAAAAAAAAGGAAATTTGTTTGAAAATTTGAAAAGTTGAGTACACTGAAGTAGACTAAAATAAAATGATGGAAGTAAAGTAGCATTTGAAAAAATTTACACGGAAGTAAAAAATATAGTAATAAAAATTAAAGACATATTTTTATTTATTTATTTATTTATTTTAATTTTTTTTTTTAACGTTTATTTATTTTTGAGACAGAGAGAGACAGAGCATGAACGGGGGAGGGTCAGAGAGAGGGAGACACAGAATCTGAAACAGGCTCCAGGCTCTGAGCTGTCAGCACAGAGCCCAACGCGGGGCTCGAACTCACGGACCGTGAGATCATGACCTGAGCCGAAGTCGGCCGCCCAACCAACTGAGCCACCCTGGCGCCCCAAAGACATATTTTTAATAAAAATTGAAAATAAAAATGAGTTTTCTCTCTTTCTGTATTCAAGAAAAAGAATTATAAAAGAGAAAAAGGAAAAAGAAAAAAAAATTGAATAGATTAACCTAACAGAAGAAGTAGGACTGAAATTGCTTTGTTTTCCCCTAGAAGTCAGTCCATGTAGCTCTTTATAGTCCATAAATTAAACTGGTGGTGAGGTTTGTGTTCTTGAAGAGCGAAGTTGGCCCAGTTGGGCAGGGCTTGGTGTAACAGCTCCGCTCTCCCCTAGATGGCGCTGCTAGCCTACTGGGGTGGATTGTTGCGGTGCTCATCAGTGCGCATGCGCAGGAGTGGTGAAAAATGGTGCGACCCAGCCACCCAGTCTGTTCTCCCCGCTCAGCAATCGCACACCAGTCCTCCGTCTTCAGCTCTCGTCCACTCCCCGCTTTTCCACTCTCTGTGACCAGGCCCCAGGCAGTACCTCTCTCCCAAGTTTTGTCTCAGATGTGGCTGTTTTCTCTGGCCCCTTACTTCTGAAGGACTGCGGCTTTGACCTGCTCCGCCCCTCTGTGGGAGGGTCTCACTGAGCAATGGCGGAGTGAGCAATGGCCAAATGTCAGCTGCACCCAGGAACACTTGCTGGACCCTGCTGTTGCCGGTGCCCTGAGACCGCGGCCAGGTGCCAGCCCGCTCCCCCCAAAAATCGCGAGACAGTGTAGCCTCAGCATTTCAGGGACCATGGAAAATTGCAACACACACCTGGCACCAGGCTTCACCCTCAACAACCTTGTCCCAGCACCAGCGAATGTGGCTGCCTTCCGGGGTCTGCTGGGACCAGGTGGCTTCAACAGTCTCTACCAAATGTCCTTCCAGCAGTGGAACCGCTTTTTCCTGTGTGGCCCGAGAACCTCCTGGACCCCATTCTGTTCCTGGGGATTCACCTTTCCCACCAGAGCACCGCCAGGTATCGAGCTGCCGAGTTGCAGCCTTTGTGTTCCCCTTGTTTACAGTCTTAATGGAATTTAAACCCTCTCCTTTCTCCTTTCTCCCTTTTTAGTTTAGTCCCTACGGCTGTTTCCAATTTTCCACTTTCTCTCCAGCTGCTTTTGGGGAAGGGTGCTTTTCCCGTATGTTCTCCCTCTCCCCAGTCTCCACCTGCAAAAGGGGTTCCCTAACTTTCAGGGCTTCTTGCTCCCCACGTTCAGCTCTTTGTGTTGTGTACCTGCTGAATTCTGTGGTTCAGGTTGTGCAGACTGTTGTATTAATCTTCCAATCGGTTTTCTAGATGTGTAGGATGGTTTAGTGTTGGTCTGGCTAGATTTCCTGGATGCGAGACACACGAAAAGCTTCCATGCTGTTCCGCCATCTTGGCTTCTCCCCCTGCAAGTAGTTATTATTAATGTGATGGTTTTGAGGATTAACTAAGATAGCATATGTGAAAGCACCGGCACAGGGCATGTCACATAGTAGGTTCAGAATATTATTTTCTTCATCTTTTCGTTTCTCTTCAAGATGGGCCCTGAATTGAGCTGCTGAAGGATGACTGGTCTCTCTCCTCCCTTTACATGAAGACTGAGTCCTTTGTAGATGCCAACCCAGTGTTCCCTCTCAGCAGTCCCCTTTTATATGTGGTTAAAGCCCAGTACTGCTGCTGGTGACATCTCGATTCAGCAGCTGAGCTGATAATACAAAACAGAGGGTCTGATTCCCATTTTCTCAGAAAAGAAAAAAACCAAAAAAGTCATGTCATCCACTTTATTCAGACAATCGGAAGTCAGCCTAAGCTCTCAAAATTTCCATTAACCGGATGGTTTTCAAAGGGATTCGTAGCAGTTAGGAACCAAGGTGGTCAGCAAGGATGATGGATGTGGAGCAAATACAATGATCCTCTCAGTGCCCCCGTAAGAATCTCCATGCGGTAAAAAAAGAATGAGGGTCACTGGACTCCAGAAACCAATCCCATTGGCTTTTGGCTCTGGAAAAGCCCACGGAGCTGTGCCAAGACTTTTCTTTGAAATTTCAGAGATGTCTGGCTTATCTTTATTTGTCCATCCTTGAGGAGTGGTGGAGAGATGAAGGGCATTTCTGTGTTGATGTGATAGATGGTGAAATTGAAGTGTAGGGTAATTTCCATGGTCTGAGGCCCTGAGGTCTTTCAAAGAAAACATTAATGATGATCTTCTCATGATTCTAGGCCCTCTGATCCCACTTCTGGCAGAATCGGGATGCCACTGAGAACTTTTGGCTCTCTTTATGTCTCTATCGACTTTTGCCAACACCAGCTCCAGGTTATTCTACTGAAAACAATTTAGTCAAAAATAAGCTGATCAATGTAACTATTTGGCAAAGAAAAACATAAAATGAATGTTCTCCAGACACTATTCCTTGATAATTTTGGTCCATGATTGTGACTGCTTTGCATCCTTTATTTATCTTTAAAGATTTCTGTCCATTCTAAAATTTAACTTTCAGTATTTCCCTATATGTTTATTATTATATTTCAAATTCATTTCCAGCCCATTATTCCTATTCTTTGGTATTTGTTGAAGTGGAAATTTGGGATAATAGGATTTAGTTGAAACATCCAAAATATCCAATAATTCTTAGTCTGATAAAATAAACATACAGGTTCAACATTATATGTGATATAATCTTATATTCATAAGATAACAATAATATATAGATAAGTATTTGAACAACTTTACATCAAAGTCTGAGTAATGTTTGCCTGGGTGGAATTATTCTGCTTATTTGTATTCTGTTAATCCATTCAATACAATTTTTGTTAAACTCTTCTAAATGTCTTCTAAACTCTCTATGTTGGGGCTAAAGTGATAAAGAAGAAAAACAAGAAAGTTTTGCTTTCAAGAAGGTACAAAAGAGTAAGAGAGAAAGAGTAGACAGAAGAATCAAGTCAAATATATCATAGGGTTGATAGTGAAAAGTACTATGGAAAAAGAATGAAGCCAGGAAGGGGGATGGAGTGTTGGGGAGGTTTCCAATTGTAAATAAGGTCATCAAGGGAAGTTTCACTTGTCAAAGTAGCTTTTGAGTAACGATCTCAAGGAGATGAGGGTGTGAACCAGATATCTATCTGGGGCAAACACATGATAGTAGAAGGAACAGTAAACTCGAATAAAAGATAAAGAGAATAGTCATGAATGAATCCAATTTTTTGGCCTGGGCAACTAGAATATAACTGCATTAATGAGATGGGGAGGTCTGCAGGAAGATGAAATTTGGGAGGCAAGACCTGGAGCACAGTTTTGGACATTTTAAGTTTGATATCCTTGTTAGTTTAATGAGAATGCATTGTTTTTGAAATTTTGAAAACCAATAAACGATATTTTAAAAGACATTCTATTGTGGGACTAGGTAGTTCCAATGAATCTTCTATTGTTGGCCTAAATTTCTCAGTTGACTAAATTTCTGTGGCCAAATTGTTTTCGGTCAACCACATGGCACCCTTGCTCTTAAGACCACCCTGCTTAAAAGAAATTTGAAAGCAGACTCAATGGTGCTTTGCTGTCTTGACTGTCAGTGCCATTGACTCAACTGACTTCCTAGATGCTTTTTTAAAACACCCTAATCCCTCAAACTCTGCCTGACTTCTTGGACCTTTGACTCTTCTGTCAGTTTCTCTGTTTTCAGATATTTACCTTAAGTCTTAAGGCTCCGGAGCACCCAGACCCTTAGTTCTTCCTTTCCCCTGATGGTCCTTGCCTGATCACATCCATCTTGTAATTGCAGCGCTCTTATAAATCAGTATACACTACATTTCTTGAGCACCTATCTTGTGCATTTTTGGGCAGGTGAAGAAGTTGAGATGTGGCACTGACAGTCTAGGAATTTCCAATGTTGTGGAGTATATAAGTATATATAATGAGGTGGTAATGACAAGCATTTAATAGAAGGGAATCTAGGGTGCTGACTTTTGTAATAATGATCTACTTGATCCCACCACCTCTACTCCAACATTTTATAGATTTTTCTCAGAGGCTTTTATGTACTTTTCACTATTTATCCTTTATCCCCCCTGCCCTACCCCCTGCCCCACGATTAAAAAGTAACAGATATTCATTGTAGAAAACATGAGAAAAACAAAAATATTAAGGAAAAAAACTAATAATCTTATCTAGAGACAGAATGTTATTGATTAATGTTTGAGTATATTTCTTCTCATTCTTTAGAAAAAGTTTTATTGTTGGCATTTTCCCCACATCATTAATATCCTTTGGAAGAATGTTTTTTTTAATAGCTGAATGAAATTGATGCTTCACTATTCATTTCCTGGCTTCCTAATGTTGAGTCTTTTCATGTTTTCATAGCTAAGTTCCCTCTTGCTTGGGTTACATAGGCCTAGTGTTGAGGATGTCCAGGGATACCTGGGGGAGAGTAGTCTCATGAAATGGGAGTGTGCCCATATGAGTGCACTTGGTGAGAGGGGCGTAGCCACTTGGGGCATGAATAGCAGCACTGAATTAATCCATGCCTGTCTCCAAGCTCGTGCGTGCATGAGTATAGTAGATACCACAGACGAAATGTCAGAGAGGGACTGTTCTATATTTGAAAATCTGCTTATCATTGGTAGACCAAGGAACTTTGAAATCATATGATTTTAATGTAGTGCATTTTTTTATGATAAACATCAGTAGTTATATTTGTGAAGGAAGCTTCATAAAATAGGAATGACACAGGACTCTTCTTTTAAAAAGTGAAGAATGATCAAAACAAGATCAAAGAAAGCAGCATGATGGCTCTTCTTAAAATGTAGATGAGTCTCCCCATTTCAGTGAGATTCCTCCAGGGGAGTGAGTTTAGGGGCAGAGACAAGAAATAGGAAAAAAAATTGGAAAGACAATATTATATTCTTTTAGAATTTGAAAACCAATAATGCTTTTCAAGGCTGGTATGTGAAATTTGCCCTTCTCTTTTGGCTATTCCAGCCACAGATGAGTGTTTCCTTGCCAATTAGAACATTCTTGAGGTGTTTTCTTTTTCTTCACGTGATGTTGTTTGAGATCCCATGCTTGCCATTATTTATAAATTAATTTCTGGCATTGTAGTAAATTCTAGGAAAACCAGTATAACCACAAGTGTGCAGTTAAATACTTCTGTGTTTCTTTTTTTTCTACTTGTTTTTTTGTTTTGGGGTTTGAATCTTTTTTCCTATGGGAAAGACAAGAAAGGAAAAAAAAAAAAAACTCCACTAGTGGATAGGTGATTTATAGAGTACATTTCTAACCTCCATTATTCATTTATTAGTCTTTTCATTGCTGTGAGTGTGTTCTCCCATTTGCTTAAGGCTATTTGGCCACCTTTTTTTGATAGGAGTGGTAAAGAAATTTATCATAAGGCTCTAGATTGATGGAAAGGAAATGAATTTCTTTTGACAAGAAATGCCAAAGATGATTGTCAATAAATACTTCTTTGAATGTATCCAAGCCATAAAGCCAAGTAGAAAACTGGTAACACCAGTAAAGTGGTCATGTATAAATGGTCACATATAAATGGTGTATTGGGCTGACATGAAACTGTCAGAGAGACTCAACTCTTTTTAAAGTGTGTTTTCAGCTGTTTCTGAGAAAGACTTTCTCAGGAATTTTGGAGAAGTAGTTCTGAGTGCTATAGAACAGCATCTCCCAAAGTGAGTTCTGTAGAGTGTTAAAGAGTGGAGTGGTTATCTGTTCACATTTCTTTCTGCTGGTAGTAATACCCTGATTTGCCTTCGAGGAACTACTTCTCCCTGCTGTTGGTACAAGTGGTTTGGGTGTGGCTGAGTCCAGAGGTGGATTGATGGCCCAGGATTGTTCAGTCAGCATAGTCTATCACAGCTGTCTTGGGAATTGGTGCAGGTATGACCATGTGACTAAAGACAATCTAGTGAGATTCATCCTGGGCCCTTTTTAGGATTACTGGGAAGGGGAAGCCCCTTTTTCATTGAGGTTGCTGAAAAGAGAGAATGTAAGCTTAGTGCTAATGGTCACCTTTCCACCTTGTGGAGAGAGCGTGTTGGAATGAAGCCAACACAAAGGACTGTAGAGCCCAGAAATGGAGACAGAGCAAGTCAACATGACATTGTCCAAGAGCCTGAGTCCTCTAGGCCTAAAGCCAGCCTATTCTTGGATTTAAATAAATTTTTCTGTTTTAGCCAGTTTGTACTGGGCTTCTCTCACTTGCCACACTTTATCTAATTGAAAAAGTGTTCTGTGAAGATTGATCTGTCATCAAACATGTGTGGGAAACCATGGGAATATTAGTTTGAGTTATCTCAGAAGTAGACCCTACAGTTAAATTTGTGTGCAAGTAGTTTATTTGGGAAGTGGGAAGTGGGGAAGTAAGATAGTGAAGAAGAGAAGGCATCTAATAACTGGCACCTCATCAAGCCAGCAACCACTGTGGGCAACAAGAAGTTAATCCTATGGGGGAAGCTAAGGGAGGTAGTATAAAGCACATACTTCAGAGTTATCCCAACCAAACAGCAGAGGGCTGGGATAATTATAGGCAGTTATTGGTTGAGGGGCTGCTCTTGGGGTATGAGTTCCTGGTACTTCAGGCCAGCTCTGCAAGCAGGCAGAACAGTCTTTTGAGGCTTGGGGTGGGAATTGGGAGTGGAGAGAGAGAGAGAGAGGAGGGGAGGGAGAGAGAGACCTTAGACAAAGAGGTGCAAATAGGGACAGTGGAAGGCAGTAGGAATCAAGGGATATGAGCTAAACAAAGCAAAAGTTCCTTTAAGACTTCTAAGTGCCACACACACACACACACAAAAGACTTCTAAGTGCCTTTAACATACTAATATAGATACTGAATATCCCTGGGGTTATGGTATTCTGTGTTTTCCAAATTTATTTTATCATAGAATTTTTTCTTTATGGATTGTTTTTGGAACTTGCAGTCTGTAGCACATGCTTTGGGAAATGCTGTCTCAGAACACCTAGAGTAAAGGCTTAATGTAGCTATAAAAACTTGCAGGACTCAATAGCATCCACCTCAAAAATTTGAAGGAATCTATGGGTAAAATTGTGAAACCTTTGGTTATGTGATGGACTGAATGTTTATATTACCTCAAAATTTATATGTTGAAATCCTAACCCTCAATGTGATTGCCTTAGAAGGTGGGCCTTTGGAAGGTGACCAGGTCACGAAAGTGGAATCTTCATGAATGTAATTGGTGCCCCTATAAGAAGAGGCATGAAAGAGCTTTCGTCTTCCTTTCTTAGCTCTCTACATTGAGAAGACATAATGAAAAGATAGCCATTGAGCTGAGAAGCAGCCTCTCACATATTCCGGATCTGCTGGCGCTTTGATCTTGGACTTCTCAGCTTCCAGAACTATGAGAAATAAATCTCTGCTGTTTATAGGACACCCAATCTATGGTATTTTTGCTATAGCAGCCCAAACCAAGATAGCCGATAAGTGTAATTGTTCAATTTTTTTAATTTAGTAAATTACTGCTGTAGATGATTCTATAGTCTCATCACCATTTGAATGGTGAGACAACACATGTCCAGAAAGTTTCAGTCATCTTATTTAACGCTATTAACTGTCTGTGCAGTTAGAACGAGAGTCTATACTCGGGGATTTTTTTTTCTTCCTTCTTTCCATGGATCAAGCATTTCAAGGCTATGTTGGAAACGCATTTTGTCCTATAATTGTCCAAACATGCTGCCAATCTCCTCCAACACTTATCTTTGTCTAAGTATTTGCTTTAGCAGGTAGCAGATTCTGGAGTTGTTTTTCAGGTCAATTTTGCAAATACAGGTCTTGGATACTGTGTACTATTCCCTAGGGCTGACTGGCAGGCAGCCTTCATTGTCTTTAGACTTAGGATTTGTTCTGGCTTTGTGAAGAAGTCTATGTTTCCACCCACTTGCTTTTCTAGATCATAGTCATAAATGCACCCAAGCTCATGGATACCAATGAATCAGAGAGACTAGTTAGGTCAAGAACTGCACTCATGGACCAGCTTATGGATAATTCTTCGTGCTACTGAGCATAATTGGAAACAGTAGTTTTAATGTGTGGCCACATCTATTAGGTGGTTATAGGCATTCTTATGGTCTTGGCAAATACGCATGTAGCAGGCATATATCTACACAAAAGCTTAGCAGGCTGACTTCTTATTGCCCAGGATGTTTTGCCTAAGTAAGTGGGGTTTTGTGTCCAGGAACATAGCCTTGGTTCTCAGACTGAGGGAGATAATGTGGAAGTGTTTCTGTAGAGATAAAAAACAGTGAGTTATTATTTATTCTTATCCTCCATTCCTAGCATGATAAATGACAATGAACAAGGTTTTCTGCTGGCTGTTCCTGACCATCAACCTTTTTATGCTGTCAACTACTTTATACGTTCCTATATATTGATGCTCACAAATTTGGTGTGTAAATCACTGGAGGTCTGTATAGTAAAGGCAGTAGTAAAAGATCTTCCAATAATCAGTAATATCATTGCCAAGCATAGCCTCTCTTACCCATTTCTGCTCATCCTTTAAGACAAAGGAAAAGATACGTACAGTTCATTAGGTATCTGAGTTGTGAAAATACTTCAATTTTTCTCTAAACAGTAATAGAGATTTAAAGGCTTGTTTTCATTAAAATTGCTGAGTGGGAATGCTACAATGTATCTTTACAATGATTGGTTTACATACACTGTATATAAATACCAAATATTTAACCAGCCATCTCTATCTGTGCAACTGTGGGGAAACTGTCTTAAATATGCCTCTTACTGTGTAGCTCTCGATACATAATATTTGACATGGTTCAAATGATGTACACTGAAATATAGCATCACAGAATGAAATCTCAATACAATGTGATATACTCATGAATAGTTTTATCAAACAATATTAGTGTTTTAGTGGAAAGGCTATTATCATTAAAAATATTTTGCAAGTTTTAGTTATCATTCATCTGGACCCAGAATGGTGCTAATCTTTTGGTGGATGCAAAATTCAAAGGGAGATGTGGTGTCTACTTTCTAGAAGTCAAATGGCTAGACATGTATTTGTAATACATAGAAGATAGTAAATCCCAGATATCATCAGGCAATACATTGTGATATAGACTGTGAGGGAAAGACACATTCACAAGAAGGAAGAATCATTGTGAGTTGAGGAGGTTGGGAGGGACTTCCCAGAGGAGGGGGACTTTGTTCAGTATTTCATACCTCTGGGCCTTGAAATGTATTCCTGCGTTTACTCTTGACTCAATGCTTATGGATCTTCAGTCCAGTTGATATGTCCTCGCAGGTGGACATGATGGAGCTGATTCTCCTACAAACATTGTCTTCTGTCTACTAAACGAAAGGTGTTTCTTTTTTTTTTTTAAATTTTTTTTTTCAACATTTATTTATTTTTGGGACAGAGAGAGAGAGACAGAGCATGAATGGGGGAGGGGCAGAGAGAGAGGGAGACACAGAATCGGAAACAGGCTCCAGGCTCTGAGCCATCAGCCCAGAGCCTGACGCGGGGCTCGAACTCACGGACCGCGAGATCGTGACCTGGCTGAAGTCGGACGCTTAACCGACTGCGCCACCCAGGCGCCCCACGAAAGGTGTTTCAACACCACTGTTCAGGCAGTATTTTGCATCTATGTTTTCTTTTCATATTACTTTTGGGTGGCTCTACTAAAGAGTATGAAGATATACTCCAAAGTTAATTTTTTGGTTCTCTTAACATGAAATGGCAGTCTGTGGGTGCTTTTACAATTGAGTTTTGTGATGTAGAGCAATGAGATTGGGAGTCAGATGATCCAGATTTGCGTCCTGGCCCCAACATTTCCTGAGAGATGTTACTCAAGTAAACTAACTTCTCTTAGCATCAATTTTCTTGTCTCTAAAGGGGAAATATATGACATGCTCTGTCCACCTCCTGTGTTATTATAAGCATCACGTGAGATAAGTCAAGTAAGAGTATTTTTATAACCTGCAGTATCTGATACAAGTATGAGGTATTAAGTGATGTTAGATAAATGCATCATTTTCCTCACCTGTTAAATAAAGACAGGGATTGTATGCACCTCATCGGATTATTCTGAGGAGTAAATGGAATAAAACATGCAAAGCCTTCTAGAACAGTTTGTGGCAAATAGTAAGTACTCAATAAATCTAGAGATTACAAGGGTAAAGAATTTATGGGATAAAAAGACTCCTGTTAAAGCACACGCACACACACACACACACACACACACACATATAAGTTTTTGCCTGTAACATTTTCACTAGTCAACATTTACTTTTACCTTCAATGTTAAAAATGTCAGCTTCAAGTGAGGTTGATCATTCACCAAATAAAAGTTTCCCTTTTCAATCAGCGTTGCTCAGATTGAGAGAGCAAACTGGTCATGCGGTTCTGCCCAGATGGGATCAGTTTGGAATGGCAATCAATTATATTAGAGATTCTCAAAGTGTGGTCCAAGGGCTGTTCTCCTCTATTATTCATGCTGTAATGTGACAGCATCCATTCTTTAGTTTCTGGCATAAATTAATAATTTGATACTGAATTAATAATTATCCTATTGAATACAAACCAGACATCACCTCATTGGTGTCTAATTGAAAGCAGTGAATTTCCTGCCAGGTACTTTGGGAAGGTTTTCTGAGGATGACGTGGATGAACTTGGACTATGAATGGGTGAATGCCTTGATGAAGTGATCCCTAGATCAAAGAGTCTTTACGATCCTTGGATTAGGACTTCTCTGACTGTAGTTTTCTGTGGAGTGGACAACCAGAAGGAAATGCTGTGGGTCCACATTAAAGAAAGCTATTTTAACTCAGTATGGAGTTTATCCCTTATATATTCATGGGTGTATTTTTTGGAAAATGGAACAGAAAATTCCTAAAAGGGAAAAATCGCTTTTTCTGGAAAGGTGAAAGATCCTGGAAGATGTATAATTTTTCTTAAACTGAAGATAATTTTCCAGAAGAATCCATCATGTTTGAGAGTATCCAACTCTTCAGTCTTTATCTCCCCAAGGGTCATGCTTTTAGTCTGTTAAAGAAAAATATTCAGGCAGACTTTATTCAGGACCACTACAATAAGTATAGGAATGACTGCAATGGGATTTTACAGTGGAGGAGAGAGACTGGGTTCAGCCCTGAATATAGCATGGACCAGTGGGAATTTAATGCCAAGGAGCAGGGTGGAGATCAGTGAATGGAAAATTACTAGAGAAAACATCAGGTGTAATGAGGGGTCCTGGCTAACCCAACCTAACAGGATTGTTGCTGAAGATAGGCCAAGGTGATCAGACATCACCTGGGTGATGGTGAAGGCTGAGGAACCTGATCAGATATCCAGGGTGGAGAATTCTGGTTAAACTGATTTGGCAGGGTTTCTGCTAAAACTAGATTTTACAAGAAAGTGCACAGCTGGGCCTAGGAGAATGTTCAGGAGACTGACTACAGTTTTGTCAAGCAAAGGATCTTTGTCAAGTGTGACAGACTGAAACCCACCAAGGAAGCTCTTAGAAAAGTCTTGAGTCTGGTCAGATACAGTCTGCGGTAGCCAGGGGTCAGTCATGGGCCTATATGAGTGAGTGTACAGCATTCAGCCTTCTGGGTTTCGGATGTGGAAGATACTGCTCACTATATTCTTTTACTTTGTCACCATGCACGTAGCTAAATTACATTTCCTAGCCTCCTCTGCAGTTAGGTGGGCATACGACAGTTCTGGCCACCAGCAGGTGGGTTGGAGTGTTGTATGCCACTTCTAGGCCTGACTCCAGGACCTGGCTTAACACCATGTTCCTTCTTCCCAGTACCCCTGGCTTAGAGGTAAAGCCCTCTAACTTTGTCAGCTGTGGATGGATTTTCACTGGGTATGCCAATTGATTTCCAGCAGCTGCACTCTGATTTTTTTTTTTTTTTTTTTGAGAGCTTTGGTGCAGATAACTGTTATTTTTTCTAGCTCATGTACATATTCATTTTGTGTTTGTCATGGAAAAGACCGGTGCAGATAACTGTTATTTTTTCTAGCTCATGTACATATTCATTTTGTGTTTGTCACAGAAAAGACCCCATCTAATTTTTAGGATGCAAGGAGTCATTCAGTTGTATGGAACTCTCCTAAAAAGTTCTCTGGATTTCTAAACCCTGCATCCTCAGCATGTGTCATCATGCTGACTTCACTTTCTTCTCTGTGGGTCTTATATTTCTTGGGGGCAGGCTACAGGAGTGTATCAGATTGTGTGTTGTCATCTGTAAATAGAAAGAACCCAATGAAAAATGATGTAAATAATCTGGACATTTTTATCATGTCAAATAATAAGTTTGAAGATAGGGCAGTTGCATGGTTGGTTCATTTGGAGGATCAACCTAGTGAACTTCCTAGGTTATTTCCATCTTTCTCGCTCGGCCATCCTTACCCTATTTGGTTTAGTCCTTGAACTAACATATTTTCTTGATGGCAATAAAGCTGCAGCAGCTCCAGGCATCACTTCCTCACCCCCTAAACTGAGAGTGGAAAAATGGGTTTCTATCTTTTTGCACATTTGATTTTAGGCACAAGAAGACCTTTCTCAGAAATCCCTCTCCCAATCTCTCCTTAATCTTACTGGTTTGAACTGGATCACAGGCCTACTCTTAAACCAATCACTGGGAGAGAATGGAATTACTGTGGTTAGCTTAGATAAATTAAGATTTACTCTTGGGAATTGGGAGGGGTCCTGCCTTCTTTGAAGCATACAATTGTGCCCCCCAAGGAAGAAGGGGAAAAAGGATTTTCATAATAAGTAAAAGAGACAAGATTCCAGGCTCCTTATGAAAGCTTTAACTTCAAGATTTTTTTTTGAGCTAACTTTATTAAACATTCAAAAAGGAAACAAATTCTAAAATAAAAAGTTAATGAGTCTTGCTCTTTTCCCATGCCAATCCCACTCGTCAGATGAGCCAGTCATAAAATCTTACTCTTTTTCCTTCTAGACTCTATGGTGTCAGGTTTAATGAAAATACACGATCAGGACAAATTTAGGGGAAGAAGTGGCATTTTTGTAATTAAAGCTATAGTCTGGGCCCTTCTGAGTGATGTTGCTCTGGATTCCCTAATCCCACATTGTGCAAAACACCCAGGGTGAGCCTAGACCTTGATGATGCCCAGAACTGGACCAGAGGGTGTCTCTCTTGGACATGGCGTGGTGGCTATTCAGAGTACCAGACAATGATGAATTTTTCCAGGACATTGCACCCACTTTTTATAAAACATATTAGTGTTGTTATAAATCAATGAACATGGTTCATAATAGCAATAATGCCCTTGAAATCTGTTAATCCTGTCATCAAAGAATGGTATGCCAGAGCATTTGCTGCCCTTGGCTTCACCTTGGGCTATTAACTAACAAATCAGTTATTAGCTGGTGGTAATGACCAATTTTCAAGAGATGATTGCTTAAATATTGCCCACCTTGAAAAGAGAATTATTACTCAACCGAGAACTGAACCCTTATTTTCGACTCAGTAGAGCTAATGATCTTATCTTACTCCACAGTGCTTCCCTCCCCTGATGCACCCCCACTCGACCCCCTTGCTTCATCTGCTCTCCTTCTATCTATGAGGTGTGCAGAGATCACATGGTTACATAACTGCTTTCCTCTCGGCCTCAGTGACTTGAGTCCAGGAAAAGTTCCATATTTAATATTTATTCACTAAGCAGTGGTGGATGAAGACAGATGGTAATGAAATCAGTCTTGCTGAAAGTGACCACAATGATAATAGATTCTTTATGATGTCCAGGAATTCTGGACTCTTAGTCTCTGCTTAAATGCATGTTGGCGCCAACTCTGTCGTCTTAAGCTTTAGTATTCTTGTCATCCTCCTGACCTCTCCTTAGACCAGAGAGGGCAGACTGTGCTAAAGGCATCAATCTGTCTTTCTCCTCGTATAAATGCTTTAAACACCTATGGCCACAAATGACTCACCAGCAAAGATTTTTTTTCTGAACAGGAAAAGTGAGAAGATAAAATAAAAGAGCCCCTTCAGAGCTGGCAGAACAGCTGGTACCCGTGTCCAGGCTGGCTTTGCTTTTGCTGCCCATTGCCTGCAACTGGTTCATCTGAACACCCAGCTGATGACCCAAGCTGAGCTTGTTGGGGATTTCAGAATTCCTCCAAACTGGGAGAGAGGGTGGGGCCAGGGGGAGGAAGGAAGAAAAACAGATATGGAAAACTGAAGCAGAAGCAGACTTGGCAAAGAATCCGTGCTCCTGTCAAATGAGTAAACTCAGACTGCTGATTGCAGTGGAGATAGCAATATCCTGTGCTAGCCAAGCTTTTTAAAGCAATCTGGCAGCTCTTTTTAGTAATAAGAGGTAAATCATTCTGATGATCCCTTGCTATTCAAAGCATTAATCATGTTGAATTCCTTTGTTATTCTGGGGTCTGGATCAAGTGTAATTCTATAGGAATTCCATTGTAATCTAGTATTAATTAATCTCTGTTTTATAGTGCCAGAAACCTTTCTCTGCATTTGTTTGCTTGTACATCAGTTATTAGCTTTGTCATAGTACCTAACTGGCTGGGGAACTCCAATCTCTCTCTCTCTCTCTCTCTCATTTTCTTTTTCATCTCCATCTTGGAAATTGTCTTTTTCCTTAGGTAGGAATTCTGGGCAGCTTGTATATTTTGTTACACGAAAGGGTTTTGAGAGGTGGGAGGTGAGGATGATGAGAGGGCTGGTTGCAGTCTCTTTGAGGAGCCAGAGAAACTGGGGTTCAAACTCCAGCTCTGGCACTTACTCACTGTGTCATTTTTGAGCAGGTTAGGTTACTTCAGTGTCCTTTGCTTTAAAACAGACATTAAAATGGTTCTTATTTTCTCACATTGTTGTGAAAATTAAATAACAATTTTTCTGTCTCCAGTGATGACTAAGCCTGCCCAGGGAGCGGATAAATTTCCTGCCCCATGACGGTATCATCCTCAGTCAGCGATGCTGTGAGTCTTTCTTCCAAGATGTAGGATGCAGGGTAGATCATTGCTAGTGTCACTTCCAACTTGAAGATTTGGAGTTTTTGCATAGATACCCTGTGTTACCGGCTCCAGGAAACACCTGCCTGCCCCTCGGCTCTTTCCAGAATATGCCTAAACAACAATGGAGGGTCAGAGGCTGAGATTCTTGGCTTTTCAGTGGTAAATAATGAATGTTGCACCAGCTGCTGGCAGACTCTGAAACCTTCTGTTTTGAGATGCAGGAGAGGGAAAAAAAATACCCAATATGCATTTATCTGGTCCATCATCTTTAAATAGCTCTCTTCAGATTTCAAAAAAGGTAACACTATCCTCTTTTCTGGCTGGCTCTCTGTATCCTACCACAAAACAGGACTACTGGCCCTAGATTCTGACCTGGTATAAAAAGCAGTATATTTTTATGACCTGGTAACAGTCACATTTCTACACCATAAAATATTAAAGCAGGCATGACAGTGCCTTTAAGATCTTTGAGGCAGGTGCTATCAAAATGTGCCCCTTTATTATTTATTTATTTGACTCTTTCTGTATAGTGAAGCTTAAATGCTTTTCAGGCCAAATAATTAAATTCCATTATGGAAAGTGAGGATTGTTGGCAAAATGTGCTCACTCTGGCTATTAGACCCTTGAGTCCCCAGGGGAAGTTCATGGAGGGGAATAAAAAAAATCTGGCTTATGTTTATATGTAAGATATGAGTATGACATATATTGAGCCCATAGGAGTGATGCCACATAAGAAACTAAATGGGGAGGGGCTATTAGAGATCCTGTTCTAGCCAGGATCCTCTTAGAGCAGGGAATTGCAAACTCTGGCCCTTGGGCCAAATACTGCATGTTTTCATATATCTTATGAGCTGAGAATGGTTTTTACATTTTTAGATGGTTGAAAACAAATCAAAAGAAGAATATTTTGTGGCATGGGAAAATAATACAAAATCAAAATTTCATTGTTTGTTAAAATTTTTATTGGGACATAGGCACACCCATTTGTTTAGTTATGATCTGTGACTGCTTTTGCACTGTACAAATTGAGTGGTTCTGACAGAGACCATGAGGTTGCAAAGCTGAAAATACTTACTTTCTGGCTGTTTATAGGAAAAATTGGCTGACCCCTGTCCTAGAGGAATTTGGACTTGGAGTCTGGAAAGGATAGCATTGGGACTAGAAGAGTTTAAGGTCTTTTATGCTATTGATGCATTTGGATATTGACTCTTGATGTTGATGATCTTCATTATTTCCTGAAATGGACAGACAGGCAGGTTAAGGGAAGAAGACAGAGATTAAAAAGGTAGTTTTGGGATCCCATAACTCTCTCTCCCCCAAAGGCACCTCCCAGGACTGCACAGTAAGTGACATCCATTTCTTCTCTCTCATCGTCTCCACTTCTGCCACTCAAGAATAAGCCATAACCATCTCCCTTAGTCTTTGAGAAAAGCCTTTTAACTTGTCTATTTCTGTTCTTGTCCAATAACAGTTCTTCCTCCACTGATTTTTTTTTTTTTTAAACAAAAGCGATCATATAACTTCCCTCAGATTTTTTCATGGGTATATGTTCTCTACTTCATTCAAGTCTCTGCATCAATGATACCCCCTAGCAAAGGCTTTCCTTTATTTTATTACCCCATTTTATTACTATCCTAGCATTTGTCACTGTCTTACATTATCTCGGTTGGTTTACTGGATTATGCTTCATTTCTCCTAGTAGAATGGAAGCTTCATGAGTGTAGGCACCTTGACTCTCTTACTCATTGGGGTATTTCTGATACTCAGGTATTTCCCACATGAATATTCATAAAATTTTGTTGAGTGAATTCCGGCAGAAGCTCCAAACAGCATTGGCATCACATTCTGCCTGTCTGCTTCTCTGTTTGTATAGTGACTTTCTTAATTTCCTTCATTGTCTCTTGTCCATCAATGTCTCATAAGGCAGCATATTGACCAGTCAACTGCATTGAGGGCCAGCTTATGAGAGTTTAGTCCTGTATTTTGTGCCTTTGATCACTTGAAAAACCTGAAATTTTTTCTGGATGCTTTTCATCTTCAGGGCCATTATAAAGGTGGTCAGAATGTCCAAATATTAATATTAGCTTCATTATTAAGAGCTTGGGTCATGGAGTTAGACTGACAGGGTTTGCATCCTTGATTGCTGTGTGACCTTGGGCCAGTCATTCAACCTGTCTGTGCATCAGTTTCCCCATCTCTAAAGTGGGCTTAATTACAGAACCAGCATCACAGTTTGTTGTGAGTCTCAGATGAGACTGTAAATATTACACGGATGATAATATAGATTATATAAATATAACCCTGCCATATGGCAGACACTTGATGAATGTTGTCATTGTTTCTATGATTATTATTAGTTGAATATCTCCCACTTAATTAATCATTTATTTATTCAACAATTCTTCTTAAAGAATTAATTGTATGCTAGAGACTATGTTAGATTCTGAGGGTAAACTGGCAAAGCATACATATCCCTGCCCTCAAGGAGACAAAAAGAAAAATCACTTAAATTTTGGTTTTATATTTTGGGGAACCTGGGTGGCTCAGTTGGTTAAGTGTCCAACTTTGGCTCAGGTCATGTGGAGGATCTGAGACACATGTAATGCATACTTCTCCCCTTTGAGGCTCTGCTGTAACCTGAATGTAGGTGTCGTCCCAAATTCATATGTTGAAATCTAATCCATAGTGTGATGGTATTTGAAGATGGGGTTGTGGGAGATGATTAGGTCATGGGCTTGGAAGCTCATGAATGTGTTCAGTGCCCATATTAGGAGACCCC
The DNA here is from genome assembly GCF_028749965.1 of Puma concolor. NCBI lineage: Eukaryota > Metazoa > Chordata > Mammalia > Carnivora > Felidae > Puma > Puma concolor. The sequence goes on from NC_141667.1 coordinate 50,149,570, forward strand.
AGAGAGGTCTCTCACCCCTTTGTCAAGTGAAAATACTGAGAGAAGATAGCTATGGATCAGGAAGTGGGGTCTCATTAGACACCAAATCTGCTGGCACCTTGACCTTGGACATCTCAGCCTCCAGAAATGTGTGAAACATAGATTTGCTGTTTCAGTTACCCAATCTACGGTATTTTTGTTATAGCAGCCTGAACAAAGACAGGCACTTACAGTTTGTTTGACAAGCCAGATCAATACAAGTGTGAATAGTCAATGGCAATATTGAGTAATACTGAACCATAAGGTTGCACAGGAGAGAGTGAGACCTATAGTGTGAACATCATAGAGGAGTCAGGACCTAAATAGGGTCTTAAAACCTGGATAGGTGGAGGAGTAACAAGGGGGCATTTCTAGAATAATACAAACAGTGGCAGGGAAAGATCTCCTAGACCTTGGTACAAGGTAGTCTAGTAGAAGGTGAGAGAAAGAAAAGGGTGAGAGAAAGCATAACAGAACCTTGGCAAAATTAGCTCTTACCTTACCCCCAAATGGTATCATTGCTTACTCATCATGTCTCTCCCCTATAATGCTGACATAATTTCTCTGATTGATTCATTAAAACACTTTTCTCAAAAGTTATACAGCTAAATATGGAATTTTATTTTTTGTCTTTAACATCAGCTTCAAATCACTACTCTAGCAGGGAGATAACATTAGAGTATTTTTTATTTGAAAAGTACTTCAAAATGATTTTTGTGAGGGCTTCCAATTATACACGTTGATCAGTACTCTTATCTCCATTTTATGGATCATCTATCAGGAGTGAACTGACAAAAAGACAAAGGTCTAACAAATGAAGAGTGGCTTGAAAGGATGAGAAGTGCAGAATTGGGGTAATGATGAACAAGGCATGGCTGCTAAGTCTGGCTTTAAAACTTACTGTGAGACCAAGGCATATTATTAACCTACCTGAACTTCAGTTACATCATCTGGGAAATGGAGATAAAAGTATTCATCAAGGTCCCTATCAAAATCAAATCAAACAATATTTATACAAAGTGCTTACTGCAATGATTGGCATAGGTTAACTTCTCGATAACTGATAGTTGTAAATATTATCACTGAATTTCTTGGCTGCCTTTTGAGAGCCATGAGTCTTCCTCACATATTTTTATTTAATCTAAGTTTTGAGTGCAAGAATTGTTCAGTTGTGAAATGAACTCAATACTAGAGCAAGAAGGACCCTCAGTTTCCCAAAAATTAGTGCCCTGAGAGAAGATTCTAGATATCTGGATCCCAAAGAATCCTGTGGTCAAGTAAATAAAGAGCTCAACAGTTAAGCCAACTTCTTCAAGGCGGTACTTTTACTATGCTAATGTGGATTTCTAATAGTGTTTCCTAAACTATATTTCCAGAACTCTTTTCCATGAACACTTACTAAAGCTCATGAAATTCCACTGCTCCTTGTAATAGGCATTGGAAAGTCCTAATCTGGTTAACCCTCATTTTACCAAGGAGGAAGCTGAGATGAAGGAGGGAAAATAGCTTATCCAAAGTCACAGTGAGTTCATGGGGCCTATGAGTAGAACCCCCATCTTGATCTGGTACACTTTGTCTGTTTTTTATTTTCTCCCTCCCTTCCACTCCTCAGTAGCTGTTTCCATGGATGTTTGTGTTGTATTTGGAGACATCTCCATGTCTTTCCACATCCTTTCCTTCAGCTCTCAAGTGTTTTTGACTGCACACCCCTTCACAGAGCCCCACCTCCTTTTACTCAGGAGCACCTCCTCACTTCTTGTCCCTTAACTTTTCTGACATCTGCATCCTTCCTACTGGATCCTTTTCTTTTCTAAGGCTAGCCTGCCCATTTTGCACTAAACCTTTGATGGCTGAGAAAATCTTTATGTGCTTAGCAGACACTGTCATGCTCCACCCAGATCCTCTTGGATCTCTTTCACGTATCTTCCCCTGGGTGCTTTTTCTTCTCTGACCTGCCCTTGTGAGTGTTTTTGAAGGACATTCTAGGGCAATTAGAATGGCTTCACCCCAGTCCTCAGAGGGGTAGAAATACCTGGCATTTATTTGCCCTTGCCCAGGGCTGCTCTTAGCCAACAACCAATTTGTGTAGGAGTACAAAAACCCACCTTCTTTGCCTCAAATTGAGACAAACTCTGAGGTATGTGATTCACACTCCAGAGTTCCCTGTGGGAACTTATTCTTCCTGAGATTTGCCAGAAATCAAGCCTTGGCTTAGCTTGTCTCTCTCCCCAGTTCTGCTTCTCCCTTACTGATTTCTCCTGGGAACATTTCTTTAACAAATCACTTGCCCCTGAATCATCCTCCCAGAGTCGGTTTCTGAGGAGCTCCACCTAACACACTAAGTTTCCATATCTTAGAGAGATACATAAGCATTTAATATGGAGGAAGTATACAAAGGTAATATCAGCCACTAGATAAAACTAGTGTTCAATACACTTTATTTTTTCTTTTGTGGGTAGGTAGTGTAGGAGAGAAGACAGGGGTACTTTACTGGGTGCTGAAAATTGAGCCATGTAGGTGACTTACGTTTTAATGTGTTAGGTCTGTTCTTAGTAAAGGAAGGAAAAAAACAAGCTAAGAATGCTCTTATTTGGGTAATGGATGTGAAAAAAATCTAATCATATATTTGGTTTTATGGATCAGAGCACGGGTCAAGGAAGAAAAAAGGGTAGTTTTGCATCTAGGAAGTTCTGTCGGGGTCCATTTTGACAGATGTGCTAAGTTCCTCTGTAAGGATCACGTACATGCCACCAATCCTTTTTATCCTGCACATGCTGGCAGCTTATTTAAAATCACCATGCCCCAAATGACATGGTTTTTGCCCTCCACCAGATGGTTCGATTAGTCAAGATTCTGAAAGAGCCAACTGGAACATTCTTCTAGCCCATCTATTCAAGTCAGCCAACGCTTCAAAGCTGGGTGGGGACTCTGAGAGCAACAGATTTACCCAGCCCCAAGGCATCAGGGTTATTACTTTTTGATGGGCTCCTGGAAGGCTGGAGGAGGCTGCCAGTGTGACTTATATATTGGGCACTTCCAACACTAGAAGAAAACGGAGAGAAGACCTTTTTTTCTGTTGGACTGTTTGGAACGAACATGTTAAGGACGTGTGACGGAAGAACCCCATTCCTGTTCTCCTGCCACGACACACTCCAAGTCAATGCAATCATGCTGATTTTAATTCTCTAGTATCTTGGTGCTACCTGGATGCCTTTACTTGAATGAAACATGGAATTAGTTCCACATTTCTTCCCTTGCAATTAGCATATCAATGTGGCAGATTGATAATTCTGGAAGGATGGATGGTTGAGCACACAGGCTGCCTTCTTCTGAGTGCTCCAACTAGCAGTTTATTTTTTCAGAGTCAACCTCAGCACATTGGCACCAAGTCATAGGATTTAAAATGTGAAAGGCATCATTTAGTTAACCTTCTCATTTTACCTGGAGGAAAACTAAGGCTTAAATAGATGACATGATCTGATTCAAGGGAATCTTGTTGGGCCCATAAACTAGAAACTGATTGAATGGAACAATTTTCTGTTACAATTTCTTATGGGAGGCAACTTGGTGGTGATGAAAAACTTGAAAAGAATCTGTGCTTTCTAGTCAATAGACCTGGGTTCAAATCTTGACTTTGTATTAGGTATAATTTGGATTAAAAAAAAAAAAAAAAAACAGACTTCCTGAGTTTCAGTTACTTTACTCTTAAAACTGGGATAGAAGTACCTTCTAAGGGGAATTAAACTGAAGAAAATCTGTAGAGAGGTTTTTTAGCACAGAGTTGGCTCACAGCAAGGACTATACAAATGTTCTCTTGTTGCCTTTTCTTTCTTCCCAAAGACACAGAGCTGATTAATGGCAAACCTGAATTCCAGTTCTTTTGACTTCTGGTTTGGTATTCCTTCTACCCTACCTTTATTCCTTGATTCTTATGTAGTCTGAGCAATTTTATTCTTGTGACTGGGTTTTTCTGACTGTAAATTTTGGAACATTAGCAACTGTAAGATGGGGATGATGAATTGTTGTAAAGCAATACTCAGAATGGAGTGGTTTATTCCAGATACAGAGTAGCAAGAATGGGTGATAATGGGGAATGATGTTGACCAAATAATTAATTCAATAAACACGTATTGGGAACCTGAACTCATTGGGGCACAAGAGGTAACTCGGAGGTAAATAAAGCAGATACGGTCCCTGTGCTCACCAAGTCAATTGGGGTGGGATCAGGGAGGATTTGTTTTTCAAGCGGACCTTGACTGACCTTTACTCCCTTTGAGCTTGTGAAATATACAGCTAAATGTAGGTTGAATAAAAGGAAGCCCTGGTCGACATAACTTGTGATCAGAATGTGGGACATGGAAGACATAGTAAAAGCTGAAAATGTAGCTTTTAATAATATTTAGGAAAATACTTTAATGTTAAATGGATAACTGGGTATGAGGGGAAAGAAAGACATTTTGAGTATATTCCCAACCTTTGAGATTAATACAAAGAAGGCAGAACTCTTTCTGTATGTCATTCTTTTTGGAACAGGATGGAGTCATGAGAGTTTCCATTAGTTAGCACTTATTAAGCACCAAGCATTGTTTTAGGTGACTTAAATGCATTATCTCACTTAATCTTTACAGAATGGGGTCGTACATTTCAATATCATTCCTATTTTTAAAGATACAGAAGTTGGGATTTGGACAGTCTGACTCCAGAGCCCAGGTCATTAAACCACTTCTTGGCCCAAGTTTGGAGTTGAGGCACATGTCGCAGGCTCAGCTGTGCAGTTTACAACCCTGCACACGTTAGTAATTACTGGATATCTCTGTGATTTAGTTTCCTCATGTGTAAAATAGGTTCAGCCACAGTGTTGTGCTGAGGATCAAATGAGATAATAATAGTCAAAGCGTATGGTTAATTTGCCCAACAGGTAGGGTGACCAATTGTCTCAGTTTTCTTGGGAGTTTTTTATTTTTAGTACTGAAAAGTCCTGCATCCTTAGAAATATCTCAGGTCCAGACATATCAGGACAGTTGGTCACCTCTGCGCAAGTCCCATTCCAACCTGTAGAATATTTGGGCCAAGTGTTTATAGATTTCGGAGAACAGGAAGCATCCCAAGGAGGCAAGTGAATATCAGCTGCTGATCTAAGTCACTGTCAACTTCTGTGGGTTGAAAGGCTTAAGGGAAGTCTGCCTGATAAAGCCTGTGAGAAAAGTGGGGGAGTTAGAGCAGCATTCAGGAAACAGGATGCTTGCCAAGCCATGGTGCTAATGCTTTGAATCTGTAGCCTCTGATGCACAGCCTGGGTTTAGAGCCTGGAGATAAATGACTGATTACAAGGAGTGGGAGTGGGAAGGGGAGTGGTAGGGGGCAGGAGTCCTGGTGGCAAAGTCAGGCACCTTTGGCATCTCCAGGTATAGCTTTTTCCCTTTCTCCTTTTATAGAACATGCATTTTGATGAATTTGAATCTGGCTAGTAAATAATGCTGCTATAAACATAAGGGTACGTGTATCTCTTTGAATTAGTGTTCTTGTGTTCTTTGGGTAAATACCCAGTAATGTGACTGCTGGATCATAAGGTAGTTCTATTCTCAACTTTTAGAAGAACTTCCATACTGTTTTGCACAGTGGCTGCACCAGTTTGCATTCCCATCAACAGGGCATGAGTGTTCTTTTTTCTCCACATCCTTGCCAACACCTGTTGTTTCTTGTGTTTTTGATTTTAGTCATTCTGACATATGTGAGGTGATGTCTCATTGTAGTTTTGATTTGCATTTCCCTGATGATAAGTGATGATGAGCATCTTTTCATGTGTTTGTTGGTAATCTGGATGTCTTCTTTGGAGAAATGTCTGTTCACATCTTCTGCCCATTTTTAAATTGGATTATTTGTTTTTTGGGTGTTGAGTTGTGCAAGTTCTTTATGTACTTTGGATACTAGCCCTTTATCAGATATGTCATTTGTAAATATCTTCCTCCATTCCGTAGGTTGTTTTTTAGTTTTGTTGACTATTTCCTTTGCTGTGCAGAAACTTTTTATTTTGATGTAGCCCCAATAGTTTAATTTTGCTTTTATTTCCCTTGCTGCAGGAGACATATCTTCAAAGAAATTGTTACGGCCAATGTCAAAGAGGTTACTCCCTGTGTTCTCTTTTAGGAATTTTATGGTTTCAAATCTTACATTTAGGTCTTTAATTTATTTTGAATTTATTTTTGTGTATGGTATAAGAAAGTGGTCCAGTTTCATTCTTTTGCATGTTGCTGCCCAGTTTTCCCAACACCATTTGTTGAAGGGAGTCTTTTTTCCCCATTGGATATTCTTTTCTGCTTTGTCAGAGATTAATTGACCATGTAATTGTGGGTTTTTTATGGATTTTCTATTCTGTTCTATTGATCTATTTTTGTGTCACTACCATATTATTTTGATTATTACAGCTTTGAAATATAACTTAAAGTCCAGAATTGTGATGCTTCCAGCTTCACTTTCCTTTTTCAAGACCACTTAAGGCTATTTGGAGTCTTTTGTGGTTCTATGCAAATTTTATCCCCATCACCTCTTTCACCAATCCCCCGCCATCCACTTCCCCTCTGGTAACCATCAGTTTGTTCTCTGTAGTTGAGTCTGTTTTTTAAAGTTTTTATTTATTTATTTTGAGAGAGAGAGAGCGAGCATGCACACAGGCATAAGTAGAATTAGGGCAGAGAGAGAGGGAGAGAGAGAATCCCAAGCAGGCTCTGCACTAACAATGCAGATGTGGGCTTGATCTCAAGTACCCTGAGATTGGGGCACCTGGGTGGCTCAGTTGATTGAGCGTCTGACTTTGGTTTAGGTCATGATCTCATGGTTTGTGAGTTTACGCCCCACATGAGACTTGCTGCTGTCAGATCAGAGCCTGCTTTGGATCCTCTGTCCCCCTCTCTTTGCCCCTCTTCCACTCACTGTCTCTCTCTCTCTCTCTCTCTCTCTCTCTCTCAAAAATGAATAAACATTAAAAAAAAAAAAAGAAGTATGGGATCATGACCTGAGCTAAAGTCAAGAATTGGACACTTAACCGACTAAGCCATTCAGGAGCCCCAAAGAGTCTGTTTCTTGATTTCTCTCTCTCTCTCTCTCTCTTTCTCTTTCTTTCCTTTGTTCATTTGTTTTGTTTCTTAAATTCCACACATGAGTAAAATCATATGGTATTTGTCTTTCTCTGACTGCCTTATTTTGCTTAGCATAATACTCTGTAGCTCCACCCATGTTGCAAATGGCAAGACTTCATTCTTTTTTTATGGCTGAACTATTTAACCTCTTTAATCCTTAATTACTGCATCCATAAAAGGGAATGATCATAATCATTCCCAACTTCCTGTGATGTGGTTAGGATTAAAGAGGAAACTGACTGACATGAAGGAAGCATTCAATAATTGTTGGTTACTGCTATTGCTACTACTATTCTTATTCCTACTATTATTATTAAATATTCTATTAGGATAGGGTTTCCAGATTTTACAAATAAAAATACAGCAGCATTTTATTTTACAAATAAAAATACAAATTGAGTTAGATCTGAATTTCAGATAAACAAAAATATTTCTCAGGACATTCCTGAACTAAAAAATTATTCATTGTTAATCTGAAATTCAAATTTAACTGGGCATTCTGCATATTGTCTGGCAATCCTATATTAGAGTGATGAAGCAGCAGAATCTGCAGGATTTCTTGGGACACAAGACTTTCAGTCTAAAATCAGGACAGTCACATGGGCATAATTGGTGATTCTGTTAAGGTAGCAGTCTGGCTGCTTTTTAGAAGATCACATTTGAAACTCAAATGGTTTCAATGCACTGTTTCCCTAAAAACACACATATATATGAATGCAGTGTTTTGCATATGTTTTCAGGAATTTCTTGGACCCTTTGAAGCCCATCCCCTGAATTCCTGGTTAAGAATGTAGGCTCTGAAAAATCATCTGAGTTTGAAGGTAATTTTCTTATTCTTCTTTGGCAAAAACTGTGAATATATTTTGAGGAGACTCAGGAAATAGGTGGTGAGGGACCTGAGGACCCTCCAAATGAGTTTTCAGTAGATTAGTACATTGATTGATAGAGGAAAGATTAGTGCCTATGTCCATGTAGCATAAGAGGAGGTTGTCTCTGTGTTGAAATTCATCCACTTAGTTAATTCAAGCCTTCTTCTAAATCCACTTTGAGGTCACAGTGATCCGTTTTGATGGTCTCTATTGATTGAGTTGATTGAACTTTCATATTTATTATTTCACCATATGAAGAATTAAGGCAGGTCATGGAACCATCCGAATCTGGGAGATATCATACAGAAGCTATGAAAAAGGAATATACTTACCTAGCTTTCACTCCTTTTTCCTTGTAGAAGTTATTAGTTTTTGTTTTCTTTTGGAAACTATCATGTAATATACACACAATTGGCTGAAAATAACAAACAAGGACAGTGTAAAGAGTGATAATAAATAAACAACCACGTACCCACCAACCAGCCTAAGAACTAGAACATCATCAATCATTTGAAGACATCTGTGTGCCCTTTGTTTTCACTGTTGTACGGTGTTCCATTGAGTAAATATATTTTAACCTACTTATCCATGATAAAGTTGAAGGACATTTGGGTTGTTTCAAGTTTTCTTTTGTTCTCCTGTTACAAACAATGCTATCAACATTTTTACACATGTCTTCCTGGTACACAAGGACAAGTGTTTCACTAGTGTGTACATTTAGAAGTGGAATTTTTGGGTTGGAGAATAGATATAGCTTCCATTCTATGCTGATTGTTTCCCCAGGTGTTTAGAGAAGTCACAGTCTCACCAGCAGTATATGGAAACCTCATTACTCCACATCTCTCCCAACACTTGGTATGGTTAGACTCATTACTTTTTGTCTACAGGTAGATGCAAAATAGTGTCTCATTGAGGTGAAAACTTTTTTTTTCTTATTACAAATAAAGCTGAATGTCTTTTCATATGTTTATTGCTATTCATTGTTTCTTTTTGTGTAAGACGCCTATTCACGTCTTTTGCCAATTTTCTACTTTTGTTGCTTAGATTGGTTCCTTGTATATGTTGCAAATATTACTTCCTAGTTTTTGGCTTTTCTTGCTACTCTCTATGAAGAGTGGTTTGTTACCTGCTTGTGCTTGTCATATTTAAACTACTTGTTCAGTGTCTGCCCCTCTGACTGGACTGTAAGCTCCAGGAAGCCAGGCATGGAGTCTGTCTCTGTCTTTGATGCTAGCACAGCACCTGATGTACATAGTAGGTGTTCAATAAATATTAATATATAAGTATACTTACACATAAATATTTTGTATAATATGGAGTTATTGTGGTTGCTGTTTTTTTTTTTTTTTTTTCCAACCTTTATTTATTTTTGGGACAGAGAGAGACAGAGCGTGAACGGGGGAGGGGCAGAGAGAGAGGGAGACACAGAATCGGAAACAGGCTCCAGGCTCTGAGCCATCAGCCCAGAGCCCGACGCGGGGCTCGAACTCACGGACCGCGAGATCGTGACCTGGCTGAAGTCGGACGCTTAACCGACTGCGCCACCCAGGCACCCCTGGTTGCTGTTTTTTAAACTGCCTTTTACATTGAAGGGCAGAGCAGGTTAGGTTAGAAAAACCTCTGCTGCTTACTAGCTTGGTGACTATTGGCCAATTAACCTTTTGTGCATCAAATCCTTCACCTGGAAAATGCTATCTCATAGGATTGTTGAGTGAATAGGTATAAGGAACTTTGAGCAGTGACTCGTATGCAGTAAGCACTACACAAGTATGAGCTGTTATTCTTATTTTTCTGCTGAGTGAAAACCCACGTTAAAGGTTTCTAATGATAAGTTTGGGACTCATAGAGTGCTGGCTTATTTTGCATTGCTGAGGGGAGAATATTTAAAATGACAGGGGCTGCTGGGTGTTGGGCAGAGACAGGGCTGGGTAGGGGACACTCCAGGGATGTCAACAGCACTGTCAACTGTGTGTTCTTAAGACTAGCAGAAGTCCTTTAATCTGATATGACAGAAGCAGTTGTGCAGTTAATGAAAAAAAAAAAAGGTTAAATCAAGATATCACTTAAAAACACGTTTAAACATTTTATTTTAATGTAAGACACATAAAGCAAATGTTCATCTCCTCAGCATTTGATATCTGGCGAAGGCCTTTGTTTCCTGGCCAAGTTTCCTGCTATTGAAGTTCCTTGCTTTTCTTGCACCAAGTGCTCCATAATGCATCATCTGTGAATTCTAGTTTTTATTTTTAAAAACTAGATTATCAACTTAAAAGAAAAACAACTTTGCAAGTAATATCAATAGAGTCTTTCCAGAGGTTTACTCTACCCCCATCTTTTGTAGTGACCTTTTTTCTCAAAGATTGAACCTGACAGTAACTTCTCTAAAAGTGCGGCTTTATCAATTCTATATAAAGCATTTACCTCAGTTTTGATAGAGATGAGAGCTGTATTTTTATACTTATATTTTATCTGTTTGTATTTAATTAAATTACATAACTGCAATAGCAGTATAACTGTCCCAAACAAGACTGGGGATAACAACCTTTGGGCATCAGTTATGAGTTGTATATAGGTCATGGGAAGCTTGGGTCAACTCAGTGGGTGGTCAGATAGAGGTCAGTCAGTAGCTCTAATGTACCTCAATGGAGACCATGTGCTGTCTTTTAATGAAATTATCAGTAAAATCCTCATTGTTTGCTCATTGTTGTTCCTAGCTCTCTGCAGTTGGATTCTTTGGGGGCAACCTGAGGAGTTGAAGTTCACATCTGGGTGTCTTCAGTAGAAAACTGAGAAGACTCCCTCAACACAGTAGTCAGGGAAGAGGGGGCAACTGAGTAAGTCTGAGGAAACTACAGGTATCGTAGGAAGATGTAGGCTTCTCCCACACTACAGGACTGAAATTTTGAGGTAATTCTATTGAGAATTCAAGAGTCAGAGAAGTCCCAGATGACATGACAGAGAAATAAATGTGTTTGAGGGGCTTATATATTAATTCAAAAGGAAATTCTCCTGTGTTTTTTCCTAGATGTTTGTATGTTATAAAGACCAGAGAGAGGTGATTTTTACAAGTGGTGTTTTCTGTGGGCCATAAGTTCTCTCCCTATGCTGTTAGGCCTGATCTACCTGTTCAGCCACTTTTGTCTTCTTCTCAGTCTCTATGTGTGGGGCTCAGCCTGGCTAAGGAGATTGGGGTGTGAGAAAAGAGGTAGGAGGCTTTATCTGCCCAGATCTGAAAGGTATCACCATCCTGCCTTGGTATGTGCAACAGCCTCCCTCAGTAAAGCTCAAACCTTGCCATATTTATGGAGTACCTCACAGTTTATAACCAAACCATAATTCCGATCCTATTTACTCCATGCCACGTTTTAGTCACTAATGAGGTAGGCCTAATGCTTGCCTCTTAGGATATTAAAAGCCTGGTAAAATGCAGATTTGATAAAAGTGATAATGGAAGAAACTTCCATCCACCCATAATAGTTTAGAATGAATTAATTTTTCAAATTAGTGAAAAGAGAGTAGAGTCTCAAGGGAAGGGAACACTTGGTAGGTTTTGATTAGGGGGTGTGTTATCTGAAGGTTGAGAGTACATGAGTGTACTTGAGAAAGAACCTTAGCTAACTCTGAGACTCTGGGCACTAAAAAGGCAACATCACACACTGGGTTCCTCCTTGGGAGGATACCAAAAAACGGGAATAACAAAGAGCTGAATAACACCTTGATCTTTTTCACAGTCTTGTCTAATGGCTCTGGCCTTGACCGTTTGACTCTACTGGCTGACCTTGGCTGCTTTCTATTCAGTGGAAAGGTCAACAACTGGCCTTGTGAAATTTCTTTCTCATATGTCTTATGTGTATTGGTTTCCATTTTCCTTGAGCACAGGGAAGCTCTGGTTCTTCCCTAAGGACACTGAGGGGCAAATAAGTATGCTGGATTTGGCAGAGGCTGGAATAACCACATGCGGATGATGTATCCTATGCTTTCTTTAATATATGTTGCATGGATGAAATCACTCATTTAGCTGGTTTCATTATCTGGGTTCTGAATTCCCAGGGGGCCTGGACTGTTTTCCATTAACAATAATTATTATTATTTTAGTAGCTAATCCTTATTTGAGTTCTTATTATGAGTATGTACTGAATTAGACACTTTCTATGCATTATCTCATTGAATCTTCCCAGCAGAACTGTGAGATGGGCACTATTATTTTGAGGAGACTGAGGCTGCTTAGAATTTTTTTAAAAAAAGCTGATAAGTGGCAGAGCCAGGATTTGAACTTGATTTGTCTGGCTTTAAAGCTGGTACTCTTAATGACCATGTGGAAATATTGCCTTCTGAGCAATCAAGGAAGGCTACACATTTTCTTTCAGTTCTAGAGAGACCACAGGAAGTATCTTTTCACCCCATTTTCAGACTTACCTGAGCTGAAGTCTGTTGCAGCTAAGAGGCTATCTATCCACTGGGCTTATGCCAGTATGTGAGAAACGTGCAGATTGCTGTGGCATCTCAGGATCATTGTGTCCAGGTCAGAGCAGCAGAGAAAAACTCCCAAACATTCTGGGACTAATGACACTGTAAAACCCAGGCCTCTGTAGGCCAAGGCTGCAGCAGTCATAGGAACAGTACAAACAGGAGTGGCCAGCTGAGAAAACCTTCCCAGATATACGCAACCACCACCACCACCACCACCACCACCACCACCACCACCACCACCACCAACAACAACAACAACAATGAACAAAACCAAGGGAGAAGTAATTTTTGGAGGGGGAGGGGTTGTGTATGCTTGTGACTTCTTGGAGCACTTGGAAATTACAGAAGTTCTCAATTTCAAGATATATTGCACTTTTTTTTTCCTCTCTGAAACAACCTAAGTGCCCATCTCACTTGCAGGCTAGAGATTCAACTTTGCTGAGTTGTGGGGACCATCTCTTGGAGATGGTCCCAGGTCATCAGCCATCAATGTGCCTTGTTTGCTGAGATTCCCATGTACTCAGCTCACATGGTGTGATTCCTGCCCTGTTGCTTTTGTGCCACAACAGGACCAAGAACATTGTTGTCAAAGCAGAGTGCTACACAGCCATTCCTTGCTAAAGTCTTGTTATTTTTCCAGAACACTACCAGACAGCCTCCTCAAGTCTTTGCCACTCATTGGGAAAATGTGGCTGTCTTTTGCTTTTAGGAATCTCCTTCTTAATCTTGAGATAATTTGTTTTTCTTGTTTCTATCAAATGAATTACCTCTAGTTTCCAATCTTACTTTCCTATTCATTGAGGACTCCTGGCATAGTCTCATCAGTACATTCAGGCGAAGAATCGCAAACTCAAATGCCTACAGAGGCTGGATAGGAATAGAAGTGAGTAAAGCAGCTTGGTAAGGACTTGGCACATAGTCTGTCTAAAGCGGAAGCTGCTACTTAGTTCTGGCTTGCTATTGTCACTCATGGTGCCCTGTGTTACTGGATCTTCTGATTTTTAAGAAAAGCTAAAATCCAGATTTTTATGAGCAATCTCCTACATGTCTCCTGAAGTCTTTAAAATTACTTTGTGCAGGCCAAAGTAGATTGTCCGTGGGCCATCAGGTTGCCATTGCTAGTATAGGCTTTTGAGAACAAAAGTCAGGGAAGAAAGTGTTTCAGTCACAGACCTTCTCTCAGGGAAGCACAGGGCTTGGTACTTGATTGGATACAGGGGAAAGGTAAAAGTAAAAGACAGGAAAGAAAAACACATAAATGAATTTCTCAAACAGTTGTCCTACTACAGAATGCACCGCTTTGACTCACAAGGTCTGCTTTCCTGAAAAGAAGTCTTTTTTAAGTCTTACGCTTTGCTGTTCTCAAATCATTTGCTTGGGGGTTAGTAAGTCAACCAATTTTTGGTTCAACATAAATTTCACACACTCATGATACACTTAGTTGTGAGTGATCTTGCATTATGAACATAGAAAGAGTTTATACCTACTTGGTTCTAAAGTCAACATTATGTTTTGCATTGCTGGAGTTAAGATTTATTGGAGTAAATTTGGTTCATTTCTAGTTTTTAATGCAAATTTGGTTCATTCTGTTTTGTAGACAGCATTACCAACTTTGGAGAGATGTTTCACAGGGATATTGCCAATGACTCAAAAGATGAGAAGTGTGGAAGAATGTATACAATTGATTCCAATTTCTACTACTATTCATGAATGAATTTTTATTTATGAAACCCTCTATCAGTCCTGATTAATTTAGCTGAATTTGATATATACTTAATTCAAACTGGCTTAAGCAGAGAAAGGATTTTTGTGGAAGAATGAAAAATTGTCTCTTTCCAGTGGTATGCTTCAGGAGTGACATGGTCCAAGGGCTCAACTGATGTCATGAGGACTTGGTGTCTCTTCATTTCTCAGCTCTGCCTCTTGCCATGTTGGCTTCATTCCCAGGCTTCTTGTGATGGCCCTGGAAGCTCCAGACTCAAATTCTCTCTGCTGCTAGCAGACCCATGGGAAAACATAATGCCTTTCTCTCCTCAGTCCCAGGAAAACCTCTCTGGCTCTGATTAGATTACAAGCCCATCCCCAAACGAGTTCCTTGGCTTGAAGAATGCAGCTTTTTGAGTAGCTAAACCTGCGTTAACATCACTCTTATGCCCCACCCCCTCAAACAGGGCCTGTTGGAGACCAGAGTAGAATCAACTCCCCACAAAGCACATGGACTGAGAGTTAGAGATGAGGGTACCAGAGCAAAGTTGGGACGCTGTTATTTGAAGCAGGATATATGGATGCTAGGTGGAAAAATAATAGATGTCTATGCTGAGTAGACTAGTAAATATATAGTTTTCACCATCGTATCCCAAATACATCAGATTGTCTTCAGAATTTCTAATTAATATGCTGATGGTGAAAAATGTTAACTTCATGGAATGGAGATATGGTTTGGGGAAGTCAAAATGGGGGGGAAAGTTGAGTATTTTATGTGGAGGACTCTGGTTATTTCTAGGAAGATAAAGAAATGGGAGCAATAACTCATCAGGTGCCGGTGTCTCATTTAAACAACAAAACTAAAAGCTCTATGAAAGTAAGAATTATGCCTTATCCTGATTTTTTTTTTTTTTCTCACAGACCCTGGCTTCACAAAAGTAAGCATGTAAAAAATACTTAATGGCTTGAATCATTGAGGAATCAGTGATACAAAAGGAAGTAACAGCTAACATTTACAGAACATTATGTCCTACACTCTATCAGACTTGACTTAAAATCTCAACTATGTCAGCAAGTGACTCAGTTATCTCAAGCATTGTCTGTACAATGGGACCAAGAACAATACTTAGGCTGGATTGTGGTGAGACACAAATACGACATAGTAGGTTCTTGGCATAGTTAGCGCTAAATGAATACTGGATATTATTATTTTTATATTATCTTTTTAATGATCAACACTTTTCATATTATCATGTTTTATTCTTCCAACAAATAATAATGGAAATACTATTTTTATTTCCATTTTATCCATAGATCCAAAAAGTGTAGGCTACTCAATCAGGGTCATATGTAAGTGAGGGATGGAGCTAGAATTTGAACCCAGTTTTGCCTGACTCCAATTTCTGTGTCCTTAATTATAATTTTATTCTGCTTTATTATCCTCTAATATACCAACTGAGAAGATGTAAGTTACTCAATCCCTGAATTCCTGTTTCTTTGTGGGGAGTGAGGCAAACCACTGGTAATGCAGAAAGAAACCAAAGAACCTCTTGCTTTGTTTAATTAATTTGTTTTTCTCCACATAGGGCAGTTCTGCAGAATCCCAACACTGAGGCTTCCCTAACAAATGCAAATGAATGTACATCATAAGACTGTTCTTCAGTTAGACCAGAGCCTTTGGTAAATGCTGTGGCCTCAAACATCTGGCAACCCACACATGGTTCATTCATCTCAAAGCTGTGATTGTTGATGCAGGGATGACGTTGGCTGCGGGAGCCCCCTTCCTCTCAGTCATGGGCAGCCAGCAGGGGATTTCACTGAACAGTTAAGAAGTACTTACTTGGTTCTGGGCACTGTTCTAAGCATTTTACAAATATTATCTTGTTTAAGCTTTTCATGAACCCCTTTGAACTCAAGAAACCATCACCTGTGCTTTCATTCTGAATCCAAAATAGAGTGCTTTGTGCTGAACACTATTTTAAGTGCTTCAGATACACTGGGTTATCTGTTTAATCCTTACAAACAACCCCATGATGTAAGATACTTTTATTATCATCCCTGTCTTACAAGTAAGGAGATTGAAGTATGGGAAGAGGAAGAAATTTGTCTAAAGTCACACGGTTCGTAATTAGTAGTTCTGGGATTTGAATCCGAGCAGTCTGGCCTCAGAAAACACACTTATCTACTAACTACCCTGGGAAGTCATCTCCCTTCCCCTGTTGTTTAAAAATAGGTAACTCTTTTTGCTCCTGAAGCTTTAAGAAAATAAATACAGTAGCTCTGCCTAATGTGAACATTGTTGGTTCTCAACTTAAACTCATTGGCTAAATTTTCTAGAATATTTAGCTGAGATAATTAGAAAAGGAGGAAGGTGTGAAGGGTGTAGACTGCTATGAGCCATTTATTGGCTGTATGACCTTGGCCAAGTTACTTTACTTCTTTGAATCTCAGTGTATTAATCAGTAAAATGGGGCAATAATATGCTTACCTCATGGAGTATAGTGAAGAGTGAATGAAAAAACCTTGTAAAGACCTCATATAGTGCCTGAAATGAGGAAAAACTCCAGTAAGTAGTAGATATTTTTATTATTACAGACAAACATTTTGTCACCATAGGGATGGTGTTTTTAGGTAGCCTATTAAACATGCCCTATGAACACTATTCAAAAAAAATCTTCATTTTGTAATTAATCACTTGATTGTGTTATCTGATGAATGGCAGTCCCTTTCACCAAACTATAAACTCCTCTAGGCTGTAAACTCTATTAGTCTGTGAACTCCATGTATGTGTTTATGTTGTCTGGTTTTGATGCATAGCCTTATTGGATACCTTGGCATGCAGAAGGAATAGCTGTGTCTAGTGACTTGAACAAGGGTCGGACATTTTAGAATATGAAACACTTAAGGACAACTCTAGGTATAGGAATATTAGTTTACAAAACACAGTCGAGGTTTAATTCTTTGTTGGTTGGGACCAACATCATCTGATGGGCAGTTTTCTGTTTGAAGTTTGGTTCAAGACTGACTCTTTGCAGGTTTGAGTTTAGGTGACTGTCCTCTGGAACACATCTATTTGCACATGAACTTTCTCTGTCTGGAGACCCTCTGCTATAGCACCCAACCTAAAAAATCCTCCCCAGAAGTGGCCCATCCTCTATTTTACTAAAAAATTAATTGTACTTGGAGGGGAAAACATTTAAATGTTAACAGTGGTTCTCTGAGGGTATAAAGTGCTTACATGGAGCGTGACACAGTTTTTATTAAAGAGGAAGTACCAAAAAAGAGAGAAGAAACCCGAAGAAAGAGTTAGAATTTTACATGAAACTGAACAGATATCCTTTCCCACTTTTGCCCTCATAAAAATGAAACTTTTTTATGGTGACATTTTTAGCCCACTCTGAAATGTATTGATTTGTTTCCTGTGACTCATTGTCTGTTTCTTCTTTCTATGTTAAAAAAAAACATATTAAATATCATTGTGATAATATAAATATATATGTGTGGGTGGATGGAAGGGTGAAGGGAATTTTCTTTTAAATTCTAAGAAGGGAAATAGCTTTCTCATGTGTTCCCACATCATCAATCAACTCATCACATCCTTAGTCTACTTCATTTTCTCCCCCAAAATAATCACTTCTGATCTCAAAGCTTGAGAAAAAAAAAGTTTCAGAAAGTTCTGGAGATGGCCCATTAGTTGGGGCGACTGTAGACTTTTTTGTACCTTTAATTCCGGGTTGAAGGGACATCCAGCCGCTATTTCCACTTTGGGCAGTAGAGGGCAGACTTCTCTACTCCTGCCTACCCAAGATTACCCGGCAACATTATGTTTATGCAAACAGCCTTTGACATAATAGCTTTGAAACAGCTGAAAATTGAATTGTGCCTTGAGGCCAAACATCTAGACCACCACCTTTGTTATATTCATCTGCCACAGTAAATTGGGTTCACCATTGGCTCCGGGAGCTGCTTTTTCCTAGATTCTGGCCCCACAATAACTTTGCGTAGGAGAAAGACAAATGTGACTTCCTCACACAAAATGTTGGCAGGGTTTCATTTCACAAACTCTTATCCGAGGGGCTGGAGATTGCAGTGTGGATTTCTCCAGCCATCTGCAGACAAGAAAATAAAAGGAAAACTGGAAACCTAAACCAAATCCATCTAATTCTGGAATCTCTCTGTGTGTTTCCATAGCTTTTTAGTTTCTCCACTTAATCTAATTAGGACTTCGCCTCCCGAAATAAATACCTAATAAAGAATGAACCTATTAAAAGACTAAATTTACTACACACCCGTTTGTGCAAACCCGCTGCATGTTTCCTTGAAGCGGTAATGCCGATGAAATTGAACGTTGTTTGACTGGATAATGGTCTCCCGCTGTAAGACGGATTATAGAAAATAAACGTCGAGGGGGGGAAAGCCAGTCGCTTTATTGAATTCCATCGATGATAATGCCATCACCTGAAATAGCTGCCTGAAAAGAGTATAAATGGGAGAGAAGCAGCAGCATCCAGAGCCAATTTGCAACTGGGGAACAGTTCATTTTATTGGAAGTAATTTTATTCTGTTTTGGGTTCACTGCCCTGTTTGGGGGTTGACATAAACTAGATTTTTTAAGGAAATATGTTTGTGGGCACCATGAGTGCTTTTCGCAGGAGGGCATTTAGGCATTGATTAATTGATTCATTTGTTTATCAATTAATATTTAATGGGGACCTACTGTGTGCTGAGGACTGTTTAGAAGCTGAGGATAGGATAGTGAGCAAAATAGGTGTCATTACTCTCAGGGAACTTATGGTCTAGTGGAAGAGGTAGAATCCATTCAGTAGCAAATATTTATTAAACACCTACTTAGGATCTGGCTCATGATCACAAAATAACTATAGATTTGCAACCCAGACAAATAGTATGAAGGCAAGGTAGTGAAATTGGTAGCATACCATGCGTTTGAAGAATAGTTTTAAAAGAAATCATGTAACATCAAAAGGACTCCCGGATCAGTATGGAGATGGCTTATCTAAAGAGTTTAGTAGTATGTTGTGAGTTTCCTTAATGGATAATGGGTTCAAATCCAGTCACCGTACTTTTCTGGGACTCAGTTCTTTGTTTTTCTTAATAGAAGTTTACAGTAATTCCTGTCCAATTTGCCTAATAAGATGCATGTTTTAGTAAAATAAGGGAATATGCAAAAAAAGTGTTTTGTAGTTGACAAAAATGGTAGGAATTATTATTGTGGGCTGGTGCTTTTCTAGGGCCTACCTACAAGGATCCTACAGAATTCTTGGCTAGACAAGAGGAATATAGCTTGATCAACAGTGAGCAATTCAAACAGTTTATGGGTAATAAAGTATGTGGCACAGATGAAAAAAAATATGTTGCATGAAGTCAGGGAGAGGTTAGGCCTTGAAGAGTAGATGGGGTTTAGAAAGAGGAGAACAGGACCCCAGAATAGTCTTCATTTTGGGCTTATGAGATGCTGATGTACACACTAGCAGTTGGAAAACCCTGGTGGTGGTGGAGGGTTGTTTTACTGGATACAACTCAAGTTCAGGGTTCTTTATGGACCAATGTATTAGGTTGACATCTGACATTATGTTGGATGGTACTTCAGTGACCTTTTGTAAGGCTCTCCTTTGCTCGTTGGTGCCTACCCTTCCCTTGCTCCTCATGTGTCACCTGGCTACTCCATATTCTCTATCACTCCTCTTCCAAGCCTTCTCTGCACCTTGAGGACCCTGCTCTCCAAAGTTGTGGCACTTGTTACATAATCAATGCCAAGACACTGATGGGAGATCATAAGGGCATTCACATTTTATCCCACTTTCCTGAAAAGACAGTGCTTAAAACCAGGGCTTCTTAAATTTTTGTGATGTTTAAATTTTGGACCTCTCTTCCAAAAAAGAAAAAAACTTCTCTCAACTCTAGAGAAGACAACCCTATTTGGAAAACACTGACTTAAACTTTCAATTGTAAACTATCATTGCTAAAGAGAAATTTTGGTCTTATAGTTGCTAATTTTTCTCTTTTGAAATTATCATTGAAATGAAAACACATAGTTGAAAAATGTTTTTGAAACTTTTAGGCCCTGGGGAGGAATGGGCCTTTCAGAGTCCATTAAATTAAGCACTTCAGGGGAATCCCTACACCCCCAAGGTCTCAGTTCCCCATTCATTCTCCCCATTTTTCTATTATGTTTCTTCAGACAGCCAAGTGGCATTTCTTTGATGATTAATGATGCTGGGATCTCTCAGGAGTCCCATACTACCTCCTTGTAAGGACCCAAGAAGCAACAGATCCCCGAATTTCTGTTCAAATGCACTGTTATGTTTAGTGCCTGTTCCAGAGACCAGTTCTACACTTAGCTAAAAGAGAACTAGCCCTGTCTAAGGCTCCTGTGAAGTTTCAGAGAGTCAGCTTCATTGTGTGCCTCAAAGTTAACATATTCTCCAGCCTCATGGAGAAATCTGGGCAGAAGAGGCAGCCATTTTGAGGCAATTTCCCTACATTCTGACCGTGAGTTCTGTAAGCTCAAGAGAGCATCTTTGAGTGATTCAATTTGCCTTAAGTTATCCTTGCTCATACCTTCATTATGTCTACATCTTGGGCAGCAGGAGAGGAAGATAGGAAAAAGGCAAAGGTAGAGTATAAGAAACATAGAATGATTTGAGGAACAAAACATGGTAGAAAAGAAAGAAAAGAAAAATGTTTCCATGTGGTGTCATCAAAAAAGACATCGGGCAGTGGGACTAAAATATGTTGAGTGTCTGCTACATACCAGCTGATTTACTTACAATGCACCTTGCTGTATAGTGGAGAGGACTCTTCATCCACGAAATAAGCTATATAATAAGTCAATTTAAATCCGGCTATAAGCCCTGAATCCTGATGGTTGGAGGGAAACCCAGCCTCTATCATTATGGGAGTTCCTTCAATCACCACTGTTGCTCCCCCCCACACTCCACCAGGGATTTGCCAAGGTCCTAGGCTTTTTCTCAGTGCTGGGTAGAAGTGGCCACATTGGTCCATATGGTTAGCTCTCAGTGCTTCTATAAGCCCTTTGGGGCTTGGCTCTTGGGGTTTGGACCCTGATGAGCCTGGGAACCCTTCTGTTCTGTGTTGAGATCCCATTAGTCTACCAAATATCTATCCCTATGAACTTTACTGTTGGTGCTGCCTGACCTTTACTTCTTTCTTATTACAGAAACTTTCTTCTTCCCTCTCCACTCCTTTCCTCAAAAGCACACCTCTTTCTTCTTCTTTGGGTCTATTGTCATGATCTCTTCAAAGTTCTGGGGCTTTTACAAAAGATAGAATCATTGACTTAAGCAGCTCCTGTTTTCTATCCTGTAGAATTCTCTAAGGCAAGGAATTATTAAGGGTCTGAACACATGTTTGGGAAAGGGAAGGAAGGAAAAATAAAGCAGAATACTAATTAATTTTTTTATATTTTATTTTATTTCATTTTAGAGGGAGAGAGAGAGAGTGAGAGCATGAAAGTGGGGGAGAGGGGCGGAAGGAGAGAGAGAGAATCCTAAGCAAGTTTCACATTCAGCACAGAGCCCGTGACCCTGGGATCATGACCTGAGCCGAAACCAAGACTGAGCCAACCAAGCTCCTCACTAATTCATATCTTAAAGATATTTCCTGCCAAGTGGTAATACTGAAATCATGCAGGAAGGGACTTGTCTTCAGGATCTCTTTAGAGTATGATGACAGAATTTGAATATTTATCCAATTTTCTTTCTCTGGCTCTTTAAAAAAAGAAATCTTTTGAATAGTACTACTTGCTTGCGGTTCAGAATTCAAAGGACAAGATATATCATGAAAAGTCACTCTTCCAACCTTATTCCTAGCTACCAGTTCTCCCCAGGGGCAATCACTGTTACCTGTTTGTTGTGTTTTCTGCTGAAATATTCTGTGCCTGATAATCATATATGAACACAGTATGTTATTCTGTACTTTTTTTTTTGCTTAATACTTATTTTTAACTTCTTTCACATAATAATACAGAGCACTCTCTTTAATTTTAACCTTAACTATATTTTACTTTATGTATTTACCATAATTTCTTTTACCAGCCTTTTGTTGATGGACATTCAGGATGTTTTAATTTTTTGCTAATATAAGTAATGATACCATAACAATCCCAGTTATTGTATACAGATTTAGGTAAATTTCAAGATGAATCACTAGAACTTTAATTGTTGATTTAAAAGATATATGCATTTTAAATTTTGATAAACATTATCAAATTTTGATAAACATTATCAAAGGTAAAAACTAAATTACCTTTCTCAGAGGTTAAATCATTTCACATTCTTATCAATCAGGTTTTAAATGTATCTGTTTTCTTACCTTCAAAGCAAGTTGCTATAATTTTTAAAAATCTTTATCAATCTGAGAGGTGAAAGATGGTATCTCAGTATAGTTTTTAATGTTCATTTCTCTTATTGTGAGGAAGTTGTGTAAGTTTAATATGTTTATAAGTCATTTTAGCTTTTTTTTTTCTTTTTCCGTTTTTTAAGTTTATTTATTTTGAGAGACAGCATGCACACACAAGTCTGGAAGGAACAGAGAGAAAGAGAAACAGAATCCCAAGCAGGCTCTGCGCATCAGTGCAAAGCCCCATGAGGGCTTCGAACTCATGAACTGGTGCCCCTAACTAATTTTCTATGAAGTGTATAGGTCTTTGCCTATTTTTTCCTTTGGTAGTGGATTTTTCTTATTGATTTCTAATGGCTTTTTGTATATTAATGAAAATAGGCTTTGGTCTACGATATGAATTGCAAACTAGCTTTTCTCCAGTTTTTTATTTATCTTTGACTTTTTCCCCTTGATTTTCTTTCATATAGAATTTTTGTAGTGAAATTCATCTATAATTCATTTTGACATCTGAATTTTATGTTATATACAGGAGTGCTTTTTCTGTTAATGTTATATTCTAGAACCTTTATGGTTTCATATTTTGCACTTTAATCTTTGGCTGCTCATCTGGAATGCCTTTTGGTGTCGGGAATGATTTAGTAATCAAACATCATTTATTTTCCCAGATGATTATTCAGTTTTCCCAATACAGTTTTACTCATTTTGCAGGTCTTTAAAAAAATAAATAAGAATTCTTTGGAATGTATGCTGTTTCTGAATTCTGATTCCAGAATCTGAGTGGGAATAGTTGGCAGGTAGGTTGAGTTTCCCAGGTACACAAATAATGAATGACTGCTATTGAGAAGTCAGGAAATGAGTCCCAGTGGTAGAGGTGGGGGAGGAGTCTATCTTCATTTCTTAACCCCTTTCATAATGTTTATAGCCTTGAGAAGAAAGGGTTGGCTAGAGTTAACACTCTTGGTGCCAAACTTTGGCAGCAAATAAAAAACCTAGTTAGAACTGATAGTAAATAAGGTATAATGAGCCCATGTTAAATATATACTTTGCTATCATTTTGGAAGGCCATTTGGTTTTTAATAGCTTTTTTCTACTATAAATTATTCCTTAATATTTCTAAGGACGTTTTTTACAAAAATATCTCATAGAGGTGATTTTTATCTCTAGAGGCACTTATTCTGAACTGTTTCCGTTTTGTTTTTCCCCATAGAGTGATTTACTGTACTGGCTGCATTTTTTCCATAGTCAACTCTGTTATATGAAATTCTTTGTCCTATGTCACAGTCACAAACCATTTATCTTGGTTATTTTGGGGTAAAGATACTTTCCAATAAAATGTAGTTATTCTGTCACATATCCCCCCTGCACTGTCCTTGTCTTTCTCTGGGCCTGTGTCTCCATGAAACGCTTGGATCATCAATCAAGTTTTGACTGTCCAGTTCACTGAGGCACAGATTTATCCAGTAGTTTTGGTTGGGTAGACAAGGAATTTGGCATTGTGCGGACACAACACAAGTATCTCTCAACAGGTTAATACTCAAATGTTCAGTAAGAATGCATTGATCTTAAAGTCTTTAAATGGAAAATATGTGTGACAAGGGAGCCATCTGAGATAAATACTTATTAGGAACTCTCACTTGGGAAAAGAGCATATTCTCTATCTAGGTCAGTTCTAAAAATTAGTGACTATATTGGGCGCCTGGGTGGCTCAGTCGGTTGAGCGTCTGACTTTGGCTCAGGGCATGATCTCCCAGTTCATGGGTTTGAGCACCACGTTAGGCTCTGTGCTGACAGCTCAGAGCCTGGAGCCTGCCTTGGATTCTATGTCTGCCTCTCCCCTGCTCATGCTATCTCTCTCTCTCTAAAATAAATAAACATTAAAATTAAAAAAAAATTAGTGGGTATAAAAAGCACCTGGGGAACTTGTTAATGCTGATTCTTTGACCCCACCCCTAGAATTCATGACTTCTTAAGCCTGGGATGATTCCTAGATAATTTTATGTTAACACACTCCTCAGGTGACTATGATGTAAGTTGTCCACAAACAACACTTTAAGGTTCTTCACTAAATTATATTTATTAGACAGTGCTTGTTTTTAGCAGAGTAGGTGAGAGACCATGTTTGACTTTGGACTTCCTCCTTCATGTTTTCTCCATGCTCTTCTGCTCTTGGTCTCCACTCTTCTATCACCTTCAATTCCACCCTCACCCCAAGTGCTCTTGGCCACTACAGTGGCCAGTTTGTCTTTGGGTCTCAGCTGCTAGCTACAGCCTTTCTCCTAATGAAAGGAGACTGTCTTGTTTTCCTCACCTGAGAGTCTTGATGAGAAATGGAATGGCTATTCTAGTGGACTCATGATTTCAAGTCAACCAGCATCCTTTTTGGAATCTTCAATATATGTTAATTCAGTTAACATTTATCTGCTTTTCACAAGGTGGTGGGGATAAGAAAATGAAACACACAGCCTCTATCTTCAAGGGTCTAGAGCAGAATTTGGTGATTTCTTTTTCGTAAAAGCTTCAATAGTAAATGTTTTAGGCTTTGTGTGTCATAAAGTCTCTATTACAAGTACTAAACTCTGCCATGGACAATATGTAGACAATGAGTGTCGCTGTGTTCCAAAACATTTTTATTTGCAAAAATAGTTGGTAGATCCATGGTCTAGAAGGCATGGGCATGCGATCAATTATATACATCGTGATAATGCTGGAATAAAGGCTAGAACCAGGAATAGCTATTGTGCTTCATCTCAAGAGCCAGCTCTGATCAGCTTGGAGCACTCCATTCGTTCATTCAACACATATTGACTTATTTGGTACCTTTATATGCTGGATTTAGTAGAACAAACTACTATTATTTATTCACTTTGTTTTCCATGGGCAGGGAGTTACAGCATTAGGGCTGTGTATTTGCCACCAATTAACTGTCTTAAGGATACACAAATGAATAAGGAATATTCTACATGTATAAGCCCATATATTCAAGGAATTCAGTTTTGTGCTAACCAATAAAGCAAGTACTATTATGCCCCTTTTACAGATGTTAAAGGAATGTTAAGGAATGTACTAAGATCACTCAGCTAGTGAGCTGTGGAACAGCACTTCAGCCCATGTTTCCTGCTCATAAATCCAAGACTTTTCTACTACACCCCAGCTGCTTTTAATAATAATGATTTATAGTACAGAGTTCATGGCTTGAACTTTAGTGTAAACCAGAGGTCAATGACCTTTAAAAAATTCCAATCTCTTTCCTTCTGACATGCCTAGACAAGGTTAACATTGAAGCTGATCATGACAACCTTGTTACCAAGAGTAGTTGAGCTTTTGCTGTTTGTGTGTGTCTGTGTGTTTGTGGATGAGTGTATAACCCTACTGAAGACAGGACTCACATAATCCAGTCTCAGAGCTGTGTTGCAATCAAAGAACTTAGTTTAAAGAAATGTTAATATCAAACAACTCAAGTTCTTTGTTTAAATTGCTCAAACATTAAGAAGGGATACATATGCCACAATAACTCTTTTAAAAGTATCCCTCTTACCTAATCATCTAATTCCGTCATACCTTGTGGCTTCTCCTTTTCTACAATTTTTATAACATTCCCAGGAAAGCTTCACCTCCAGTGCTAGTAGCCTTTGCGCTCTTTTGTTTATCCACCTTCCCTGCTTCTATCACAAAATTTGAAGAACTGTTCTGACAATGGCGGAACCTACCTCAGAGAGCTGGGAGGGGAATAAATCAAGTGAGCAAAACAAAAAGTTGTTTGTTAGGTACTCATGTACTTGTTTGTTCTCACAGGCAGGTCTTCAGAAATCCTCCTGAAGCACCCTATGTAAAGTTGTATCCCTCAAGTCTTTCTATTCTATTACTTTGTTTTCTTTTCTTTATAGAACTCATCATTAACACTAATTAGTTACAGCACTAATTGGTTTGTTTACATGTTTATTGTCCATCTTTTCCCCCCACCCCGTCTTCTAAACACTAGACTGAGTTCAAAGAGAACTATCTTGTTTATCCTGCCTTTTGGTATATAGTATATGCTCAATAAAGATTTGTGGGAAAAATGAACAAATGATACAACCTTAACATGTTAAATATCTTAGGGTTTTATAGCTCTCTTGCAGTTTTATAGGTAATAATGCCTTGATTCAAAGGAATTCCTAATAATAAGATACTGGGTGTCAGAATCAGGCCTGTGGGGAAGATATTTTTGGTCATGGGACCTTCTTGGTATGCTTTTAATCAAATAGGTAGATAGTGAAGGATCTTGTTAATGGTATACCATGGACATTACTATAAGAGTTGTTGTATTTTGACAAATGTCAGGAGTTGTAGGACTGTCCTGTAATTGTATGTAGCTGTTTTGTGTATTCACTATTCCTTAGAGGAAGGTCCACAGCTTTCCTCAGATACTCAGTCCTTCCAAATTTTAAGAACTCCAGCTTTCCAGCACTGTTACACTTGTATCCATGATCTTTTTATTAACATTCTGCAGGAGCCAAACATAGCTGGGTTTTCAGGAGAACTGGAACAATGATAGCTAGAATAGTAGGAGGATGAGTCTTCTCTCTTTTTCTGTTTTTTTTTTTTTTTTTTTGCGACTTGTCATGTACTCATGATACTTGCATTTTTTTCAAAATGGAAATCTTTAAAAAATTTATAATAATGGAATATATTTGTAATTTAATAAAATCCCATAGTGTTGCAAGTCTAACGTGAAATTCTCCTATTCCCGCACTTTACAAATGACTCCTAATACCTAATACTCCTAATAAGTAGCAGATCCAAGACTTTCAGGCAGCAAAGCCCACCCTCTTAGTTTTTCACTCCAACTCTGGCAGGATACAGGAGTAGTGTGTGAGGAGTAAAAGGAAGTATTTACTCCTCCCTGAGTTCTTCCCTGGTGTAAGGTCATGGAGTATAGTTCTCTGAACCTCTGCCCTTGTCTCCATCTGCTGTTGTTTGAGGAAAGAATGAATTGGACTCAATGCAAATTATATTCCTCAAAATGGGTGGTCCAGAAAAACTCAGAAGGGGGTACAAAAATTGAACTGTGCATCTCTGAAATTTTTATATCAAATTACTTTTAAAATAACTGTATTAAAGCTTCCCATGGCACAAGAACTTTCTAAGCAGGAGTGGGACCTGTAACTAGTTCAGGGAGAAAGACGTTAATGATGTGATGTGATGTGGTAGCCAGTGGAAGCTGGGATTTCTACTCTGGTTATTAATGATAGTAATAAGGATGATGATAAATGAAGTGTATCTGTTAGATTTCAGCAGAATCTTAATTAAAAGATGAACACAAAGACACCCTCTTTCCAACAAAGGCATTGGTGTATGAATGGTGATCACTAATTAGTTGCCCATTGACTATACTTCTTTTTTATTTTATTTTATTTTATTTTATTTTATTTTTTTTATTTATATATGAAATTTATTGTCAAATTGGTTTCCATACAACACCCAGTGCTCATCCCAAAAGGTGCCCTCCTCAGTACCCATCACCCACCCTCTCCTCCCTCCCACCCCCCATCAACCCTTAGTTTGTTCTCAGTTCTCAACAGTCTCTTATGCTTTGGCTCTCTCCCACTCTAACCTCTCTTTTTTTTTTTTTGTTCCCCTCCCCCATGGGTTTCTCTTAAGTTTCTCAGGATCCACATAAGAGTGAAACCATATGGTGTCTGTCTTTCTCTATGGCTTATTTCACTTAGCATCACACTCTCCAGTTCCATCCATGTTGCTACAAAAGGCCATATTTCATTTTTTCTCATTGCCACGTAGTACTCCATTGTGTATATAAACCACAATTTCTTTATCCATTCATCAGTTGATGGACATTTAGGCTCTTTCCATAATTTGGCTATTGTTGAGAGTGCTGCTATGAACATTGGGGTACAAGTGCCCCTATGCATCAGTACTCCTGTGTCCCTTGGATAAATTCCTAGTAGTGCTATTGCTGGGTCATAGGGTAGGTCTATTTTTAATTTTCTGAGGAACCTCCACACTGCTTTCCAGAGCGGCTGCACCAATTTGCATTCCCACCAACAGTGCAAGAGGGTTCCCGTTTCTCCACATCCTCTCCAGCATCTATAGTCTCCTGATTTGTTCATTTTGGCCACTCTGGCTGGCGTGAGGTGATATCTGAGTGTGGTTTTGATTTGTATTTCCCTGATAAGGAGCGACGCTGAACATCTTTTCATGTGCCTGTTGGCCATCCGGATGTCTTCTTTAGAGAAGTGTCTATTCATGTTTTCTGCCCATTTCTTCCCTGGGTTATTTGCTTTTTGGGTGTGGAGTTTGGTGAGCTCTTTATAGATTTTGGATACTAGCCCTTTGTCCGATATGTCATTTGCAAATATCTTTTCCCATTCCGTTGGTTGCCTTTTAGTTTTGTTGGTTGTTTCCTTTGCTGTGCAGAAGCTTTTTGTCTTCATAAGGTCCCAGTAATTCACTTTTGCTTTTAATTCCCTTGCCTTTGGGGATGTGTCGAGTAAGAGATTGCTACGGCTGAGGTCAGAGAGGTCTTTTCCTGCTTTCTCCTCTAAGGTTTTGATGGTTTCCTGTCTCACATTCAGGTCCTTTATCCATTTTGAGTTTATTTTTGTGAATGGTGTGAGAAAGTGGTCTAGTTTCAACCTTCTGCATGTTGCTGTCCAGTTCTCCCAGCACCATTTGTTAAAGAGACTGTCTTTTTTCCATTGGATGTTCTTTCCTGCTTTGTCAAAGATTAGTTGGCCATACGTTTGTGGGTCTAGTTCTGGGGTTTCTATTCTATTCCATTGGTCTATGTGTCTGTTTTTGTGCCATTGACTATACTTCTGGTCTGAGAAGAAGAGACAGCTTCCCAGCTTCTGCTCTAGGAAGGTTGGTGAGCAGGCCAATTCCAGGTTGACAACCTTATAAGTAAGAGGTACTGTTTCAAAATTCCACTCTTAGGCAGCTAAAGTCCTGAGAGTTTAAGGAGAATTTCCTAACATGTAGGACCCTTGGAAAATATGAATAGGAGAATTTCCTAATATGTAGGACCCTTGGAAAATATCTTGTCCAGGTCCTTCATTTATACATAAGTAAGCTGAGGCCCAAAGTGAGAAATTCCTTGCCCAAGGTTACACAGTTGCAAGGTCAAGACTCCAGATTTCTAGACTTCCATGATTATATACCTTTTATCTTTTCAATGTTGCCTCCTTAGGATTTGGACTATAAATGGTCTTTAACCATTTCTTCAATAGAAAACTATGCATTGTTTAGGGCATACCCTTTTAGGCTGTTTGATTCTCACCTTTCATCACCCTTAAAGTGTTTTATTACTCTGTAAAGTAGAGATAACAGATAGCAAGGCAAAAATAATTCTTGTTTCTTGATATGCAATTGAATATGCAGTTGAATTCTGTCTGGTGGACAGCCATGCAAAAGTCATTTTGTGTCCATTTTCACATTTTAACATTCTTTTAAATAACACAAATTTGTGCTTTTACGTTTGAACTGGTTATATCATCCATTTGGTTTATTAAATAATAAATAAAATCTTTAACATGTTATTTTATGTGTGTATAGGTTATAATGATTTTACTTTTGTGGTGGAAAATATGTTTTAACACTACCATTTTCATATGTTTTGGACATAACCAAGAACTATCTTTTACTTAATATCTTTCTTGAAATTCATTCACTTTAAAATACTTAATCTATTTTACAAGGACATTTGGTATCCATACTACAAATGGAAACTATTTACCATAAATAAGATTTAAGGATAAAAAATAAATACACTGAAAACAGAACAATGTTATTGAGTTTTAATTAGAAATGGTTTGTGGGCGCTCTGAAGCCAAGGCCTGCTTTATCTCTGTTATAATGAATATTAGCGGGAATTAAGGACACTCTAACATCAAAATGTATCTTTCTTCTTGCACTGGCCGGGTCAGAAGAATTAAAAGAAAATGGAAATGAAATGAACTTTCTTACAATGAGAGTCAGTGTTACTTAGTGCCATGTTCAGAGAGGAGTTAAGATGGCGGAGCAGTAGGGGGACCAGGATTTCCCTCCTCCCTCAAACACAGCTATTTTGAGGTCAGATCACTTGGAACACCCAGGAAATCAATCTGTGGAGTGGCAGAAGGATCTCTGTAGGTGGGAGGAGACAGCTTGGCAGACAGAGGTGCGTGTATGTGAATTGGGGGAGATAAAACAGGATAGGCACAGGGGGGAAGGAACCCCTTCTGTGGAGAGACAAAGGGGAAAGACAGGCTGTGGAATTACAGTATTGTGTTAGTATAGGAGAAAAACCTCTACGGACCATGGACTGGAGAAGGAGAAATACGGAGAGTGCCAGTTTCTATTTTGCAAACACTTTCAGGAGATGAAGATCAGAGTTTTCAAAAGTGCAGGACTTTCTCTGCACCAAAGCCACTGCCCTGTGCACTCGTCTTGGAGGTGGGGCGGGGCGGGGAGCTACCCCAGGTACAGTAGCTATCTCAG
Organism: Puma concolor; assembly: GCF_028749965.1. Classification (NCBI taxonomy): domain Eukaryota; kingdom Metazoa; phylum Chordata; class Mammalia; order Carnivora; family Felidae; genus Puma; species Puma concolor. The sequence goes on from NC_141667.1 coordinate 50,180,624, forward strand.
GGATGCACTGGGAGAGAGCAGTCCCCTTCCCCCGAGTACTGTGGGAATAGGGTTTATTGCCTCCCCAAGGACAGAAGACCCTGCAGGCGCCAGCCAAAGGCCTTTTATCAGCAAGGCTGAGTGGCGCTACACCAGAACAGGGTCCAGGCGGTGCAGGGCCCTTTGAGACATTGGGTTTTGAATCCCAGCAGAGCACATAGAAGGCTCGGGAGGCTGTGGAGCCCAGCAAGTGGACTGCCTGGGCTGATCCGGGAGGACGGCCTGAACGGCATGGTTCGAGACACCCAGTCCAGGGAGGAGACACTGGGGTATTGCCATTTTTCTCCCCATCACCGTCACAGTGGGGCTTCAGGAAACAGCACAGGGGCCCCGAATGGAGGCAGGACCTGCTTACACCTAACGCCGCCCCCCTGTGCCTGGTAATTGCTTATTTACTGGAACAAGACTGACACAGAATTAGACCGCCTCCCCTCCAGACCAGCATAGCCACCAGTCCAGGAACCAACAGACAGCTGCCTTGTGTTTTTGCCTGTTAGTCTGTTTGCATCTTCTCTTCTCTTCTCTTCTTCTCTTCTCTTTTCTTTTTACCCTCTTCTTCTTCTTTTTTTTTTTTTTCCCCTTTGGAACCAGGCTCATAGTTTCTGATTTGATTTTGGTCAGTTTTTAACATATATATAAAATCTGGGGAAGGAAACAAGCATCCAAGTCCAAGAGGCACAGAGAACTCCCTTCAAAATCAACAAATACATATAATGTATTTTTTCTGGTTTGTTTGTTTAATCAGAAAATTTTACTCTATTCTTTTTACACCTTTTCTATATCTCTTTCTTCTTTATTTTCCTTTCTCTCTCTCTGGACTAAGACTTATAGTCTTTTTGATTCTCTGATTGGTCTTTTTTTTGCCCCTTTCATTTTTCTCTTTGTATGGGATCAGGCTCCCCACCTTCCTTTTTTTCTTCGTTTTTTCAATGAACAAATCAAAGCACACCTGTTGGAAGGTCCAAACACTCCACCACTACACAAGGAGGAGCTTTGTAGAGGACTGACCAGTGGGATAGAGCAGCGAAAATGCAACAGCAGAGTGCATGCAACAGTCCAAAAACACCTTCTAAAGTGCCAGGCCCTGGACCTGTGTATGACTTCGTATTAATATGGTAGTACTCTCAAGTTCAGGACACATAGCAAGTTTTAAAACACATAAAAGACAGAAACCTAACCAAAATGATGAAACAGAAGAATTCTTCTCAAAAGAAAATCCAGGAAGAAGTGACAGCCAGAGAATTGCTCAAAACAGATATAAACAATATATTTGAACAAGAATTTAAAATAACATAAGACTAATAGCTGGGCTTGAAAAAAGCATAGAAGACTAAGCAGAGAATCTATTGCTGCAGAGATCAAAGACCTAAGAAATAGTCACGATGAAAGAAGAAATGTTGTAAATGAGTTGCAAAATAAACTAGATACAGTGACGGCGAGAATGGAAGAAGCAGAGGAGAGAATAGGTGAGATAGAAGATAAAATTATGGAAAATTATGAAGCTGAAAAAAAGAGCAAAAGGAAATTACTAGACCATGAGGGCAGAATTACAGAGCTAAGTGATTCCATGAAATGAGATGATATCCATATCATAATCATAGGAGTTCCAGAAGAAGAAGAGTGAGAGAAAGCGGCAAATTTATTTGAAAAAATTATAGCTGAGAACTTCCCTAATCTGGCAAAGGAAACAGGCATCCAAGTCCAAGAGGCACAGAGAACTCCCTTCAAAATCAACAAAAACAGGCCAACACCATGACATATCATAGGGCCATGTTCATGTACCATCTAAAATCACTTCCCGTACCACCTAAAAGCATCTTCAGGGTACAGGGAGGGATATGTGTCCACATTTTAGGAAACACTGCTTTAGATAATTAGCTTTTTGCTAATCTTGTAGATGGAGACAGACAATGCTTATATCATTTACAGTAGCACATGATAAAGTTGTTTGCATTTAAAAACTAAAATGCATTTTATAATAGCATCATTTTATCTAAAACCTTAACAAGAATTTATCCATAAAATTGAAAATAGAAAATGTCTCTGAGTTGCTGTGACAAAGGTCCATTATTTTATTCTGCAGGTCTAGCTACTTTCATGCCTTTATACAGATAGAGTAAATGTAAAATAAAGGTAGATTTAAAGTAAGTTCTGTAGAATCATGGGGACAACTAAAGTCAAAAGAAGGAGTCCTGGGAAAGCAGAATGGTCTGGACCATTGACTGTAGGAGCAGATAGCACTATTACATATCAATGAATTCCTTCGACCCTGCCCATGTTTCAGCAGTAACTGTTTGGAATGACTCCCGGGTCTTTAGTTCCAGTTCAGAGTTCTTTCTTTAGCTCCTGCTCTACATAAACCATAACCTTGGAGACATCCTTACTGTGAGAACTCTGTCGAGGTCCAGGAACCAACTATCATCTTCTGCCCCAATCGTGTTTGTCCTCTTGAGTTCCTTAGCTCAGTGAATGGCATGTCTATCCTTCTAGTTACCTGAGCCAGGAAACTGAGGTTATTTTTTGACTCCCACCCCTCTCCCACCATATTCAATTGATTATCAGGTCCTTTGGGGTCCACTGCTTCAAAAATTTCAAATTGGTCAACTTCTTTTTATTCCTAGTGCCATTATTTATGTTAACTCATCTTCTTCTATTATGTAGACAACTTCAACATCTTCCTAACTGGTCTCCTTTCCTTTAGGTACCCTTGTGCACCTCAAAGTCTATTCTACATATTTCTGTGAATAAATTTTATGATGTGAAAATCTGCCTAAAAATTTAATGTAGCTGTGTATTGCACTCAGAATGAAGTCTGGACCACTTATGGCAATTTATATGATCCTTCATGGTCTGGCTCTGCCTCCTTCACTAATCTTTATTGACAGCCCCTCTCTCAAGCACCTATCTGTTACCCTATCTACCAGTATCTGCACCCATATACAGTTTTGAGCCTGTTGTAATAAGAATTACTCATGTATCTAAAGCTAAATTCTTTTAATTGTACCCTAAATCCTGACATCCTGCCACTTAGGGACATTATTTTCACAATTCTCCCCTTTCTCTCCTACAGCCTCAATCTCTGTAGGAGGTCATTCCATCAACATTTAAATATGTGGTTAGTTTTCACATCTTCTCTTGATTCTGCCTTTTATGCTAATTGTGACTCCATTTATTTTTCTCTCCTGTGCTGTCTTAATTTTCTTCCTTCCTTTTCTCTCTTAAACTCATCCCACTCAACCTTTTGCTCCTATATCCCTCATCAAAATAGTTTCTGTTAAGGTTACCAAGTGACTTCCATACTGCTTAATTTAGTGGTTGTTTTTCAGAACTCATGTTATGTGACCTATCAGCAGCTTTTGATCCAGCTGAATACTTGCTCCTTAATGCTTTCTTCCTTTGGCTTCTGGAACATCACACATTTGCTTGGCTTTCCTCCTACCTCAGTGGTTGGTTCTTCCAAATGTCCTTTCCTAGTTTCTCTTCTTCCTGACATCTAAATATTGGAGTGCCCCGTGGCCATTCCCTAGTCTTCCTCTTTTCTCTATCTACATTCATTCTTTTGGGGAGTTTGGCTGGTCACTTGGATTTACATGCCATCTATATACTGGTGACTTTCCAGTTTATATATTCAGTCAGACTTCTTTCCTGAACCTCAGACTCATACATTCTGCAGCACACTGAGCTTCTTCACTTGCATACTGGATAGACATTTCAAATTCAACTTGTCCAAAACTGAATTCCTGACCTTCCTTTTCACCTCTGTCCCAAACCTGCCTTATCCACAAATTTTCCCTTCTCAGCTGATAGCATTTCATCCTTACATATGAGCAAGCACAAAGTGGGGAGACATGCTCAAATACTTTGTCTCTCACATCCCACAACAAAGCTGCAGGAAACACTATGGACTTGGCTTTCAAAATGCATCCAGAATTTAACCCCTTCTCATCTCTACTGCTGCTACTCTAGCCACTGTCATCTCTAGCTTGGGTTAGTGTGGTACCCTTCTAACACATCTCTCTATGTCTACCTGCCATGGAGCCTCCCTCTGTCTGGAATGCCGATTCTTCAGACAGCAGCATAGTGAGCTCCTTTAAGTCTTTGCTCAAATGTAGCCTTTTTGATGAAGCCTATCCTGACCATGCTAGTTACATAGTACATATTATACAAAAATTCATCTATTAAATTTATTTTTTATTCACAGTCTTCTGGAAACAGGGGAAGTTGTCTATAATGAGGCTATGCCAGATATGATGCCCTCCCTCTGCTTACCTTGACTCATGGATGGGATGTCTAGCTCAGGTGAACAATGGATAGTGGGCATGAGCTAGTGTTCCTCTTACCTTCCAGAACATGGTCCCAGAATTATGGGGGCACCAGATCCCTTGGATGCTATGAAAATGGAGTCACGTGGTAAGGATGGAAGGACATCCATGTTCTGAGCACTATTTGTCTCCTTCTTCATGGATGGCTTTGGATAAATCCCTTGACTTCTTAGGCCTTACTTTTCTAACTTAAGAATTTCTTTTGCAAGCCTAAATTTTCCTTCTGTTCTTATGTTGATAAACTAATTAAAAATATAGCATATCAAGAAATATAGCATAGTGGATACAAGTGTAGACTCTGGTATCAGGCTGCTTGGATTCTAATCCTGACACTGTACTTATAGGTAGTATGACATTGAACTTCATCCCCCTGAGTTTTTCTATCTATATAAAACACAGTTACAAGACCTCATTGTCATTTCCAGAGATAAATTACATTATTTTGGGTGTAGGGGTTGGGAATGGAAGGATATGGGTAGAGACACTGAGGGGAAATTCCAACAAAAATTTCTTTAGAGTCTGTGTCTGTGGGAAATTGAGAACAGCAACTGTCATCCTTTGACTAAATGAGTTCATTTGGGATTGACTAATTGGTGGACACTGCTCAGTAAATGCTATTTGAATAAATAAATGAATGAATGTAACTGGAAAATAATACTGTACCTGCATCCTAGGACCCTGTGAAGTTGAATTAGATATCTAGGTAGGAGAGCAATTTGAATTTATATAGCCCTTTTTCTCTAAGTATATCAAAGTACATACAGTCAGTTCTGGTTTATATGTGTGTGGTTAGCTATGGTAGATTTTTAATGTCCTGCTGTCTTTGCAATGCATGTCAATTTGGTTTTGGGCTACTTCTCTTTGTTCTCAGGTTGGGAATAGTGGGGAGGGCACCATGAGGCAATGCAAACTCATTTTAGTAGCAGTTTAGAAATAATGATGAAGACAAAATGGGGTTTGAAAATGTAAACTGAGTATTCCAAAGCTGAATGAGAATGAGTTTTGTATTATCTGTTCATTTACATTGTTTACATAGCACTTCCCTTCCCACAGTGTGAATAATTACTGTGGGGAAGTGGAAAGAACATGGGAGTTAAACTTGGATGCATCTAGGTCTGAGCCTAAGTTCTTTTACTTTATAGCTGTGTGCCCTTAGCAAGTCCGTTAACTTCCCTGAACCTCAGTTTTCTTATCTTTAAGTATAGCTGTTATGGACTGAAATTTGTAGATTCAATCTCTATGATCTTATTTGGAGATAGGGCCTTTAAGGTCGAGATTTTCTCCAATATAACTGGTGTTCTTATAAGAAGAGGAAGAGGTACAGGGATGTGCATGCACAGAGGAAAGGCCAGGTGAGGAATTTTACATGTATCATTTAAAATTGCAGAAGGCAGCTGCCTGCAAACCAAGGAGAGAGACCTCACCAGAAACTAAGTGCCTGCTGGCACTTTGATCTTGGACTTCAAGCCTCCAGAACTGTGAGAAAGTACATTTCTGTAATTTTTAGAAAAAGTTTATCTATTTTGTGGGAGAGAGAGGGCTCCCAGCGCAGAGCCTGACACTGGGCTCAATCTCATGAACCATGAAATCTGGGTCTGAGCCAAAATCAAGAGTCGAACACTTATCTGACTGAACCACCCAGGTGCCCCTAAATTTCTGTATTTTAATTCTGTTTTATTATGTTATGGAGGCCTGAGCAAAGTAATCCAATAGGTAATAATGCTGCTGCTGCTGGAGACTGTGATGAGTCACAATAAAACTGCCACCATCAGAGGAGGTATACTCTAAGGGTTTAGAGTGAACTTTTGAGGTCAGAATTAACTAGGCTCATCATAGTTCTGCCATTTATTGGCTCTGTAATTAGATTTTTAACCTATCTGAGCCTCAGTTTTCTTAGCCATAAAATAAGCATCAATACAACACCAATCTCAGAATGATGTCATAAGACATCATTGAATAAGTTATTGTGTATAAAATGTTTTGCACACTGCTTGTATATGCCATGAAACAGGATATATGCTTCCTACATACTGGTTTAAAAATCACACTTGCACAACTTACCTTATAGAGTTTTGTGAGGATGAAGTAAAATATTGCACGTGAAGGTGCTGTGTAGAATTAAGTAATTTTATTGTTATAATAAAGATGTGACAATTTTGGACATTAGTAAGAATTATTCATTTAACAAATACTTAATGTGTTTATATTATATATAAACTCTCATTAATAAATTCTAATTCTATGGTATTTATCTCCAAGCTTCTCAGATAAGTGCAATGTTTTTGAATAGTTAGGTGGCTGTGCTGTTGGTCAGAGCTACAGCAATCTCAGAACCATATCCTTTGATTGGCTTTCAGAGGCAAAAGTTAAAACTGCATTCTGTTGATCTCCATAACCCAGAAATGGTTGGTTGTTAGTGAAGCAAAATCATTATTTCCATGTAAAGAATTCACCAAGAATAAAAGTTAATGACAGAAAGGAGTTCAGATCTACAAGCCCTTTATAGCATTATGTGTTTGAGCTTCTGATTGCTTGATGCTTTTCAATCATGCCTGGGTTTATTTAAAAGATTACAAAGATATTGGTCTTGATTTTTTTTTTTTTGTTAAGTGATTCATAGGAATTTTACCTTTTTAATTTCTATGTAAATGGGATCTTTCTTTAACATGAAATATTCTAATGGATTTTTGCTGACATACAGTAAAGCTATTAATTTTGTTTATTTATATTTTATCTTACTCCATGTTGAAGTCCCTTATTAGCTTAAATGGTTTTTCAATTAATTTATTTGGATTTTCTAGGAAGATAATTATTATTACAAACAATAATTTTGTCTTTTCCTTTTTAATATTTATTTCATATTTCTTTTTCTTGTCCTACTGCATTGGCTAAGACCTCCAGAACAAATCTCAGTGGTATTGGCATCTTTGCTTATTCCTAATTTTAATACAGGTATCCTTAGTCTTTCATCATTACATAAGTTTACTGTTACTATCTGATATATATTTTAAATACCATGTTAAGAAAGTTTCCCTTGATTTCTAGCTTAGCAAGTGTTCATAGTTTGATTTGTTTGTTCCCTTTAATAGAAGTCACTATTCTCATTTATTCAGACTAGGGCCATCATCCCATTCCCCCTGGACCCATAAGCCAAGGCCTAGGAGGGAGTTGTTGGAAAGTTTGGGTCAATCTTAAGCAGCCACAATGCTTCATTGTATAGATTTTTCTTTTAAAATTTTTTTTTTCAACATTTATTTATTTTTGGGACAGAGAGAGACAGAGCATGAACGGGGGACGGGCAGAGAGAGAGGGAGATACAGAATCCGAAACAGGCTCCAGGCTCTGAGCTGTCAGCCCAGAGCCCGACGCGGGGCTCGAACTCACGGACTGCGAGATCATGACCTGGCTGAAGTCGGACGCTTAACCGACTGCGCCACCCAGGCGCCCCATTGTATAGATTTTTCAAAGTTAAGCCAACTGTAGGAACTGGAACTAAACTGATTAAATGAATCACTGACAAAAATGAGGACTAATTTTTTTGAACTCTCAAACCAAACCCAAATGTTATTTTTTAATTGAGTGAGAGTCAAAGAAAAGGTCTTTTTTCTTTTTAAAACTCCCTAGGAAATTAGTTCAAAGCAGTCCCAAAGCTATATATTTTTGAGTACTGTTGAAATGGAACAAAGGGAGAACTTCAAATGTCTCTAAATTCAGTCTGCTGGGACAAATGCTTCATCCATGCAAAGTCCCTGGTAACAGGAGGCATACTGCTGGAGTTGGTGTGGCCAGACTCCGGAAATGGCAGCAGAACTCCAGCTCTTACTTCTGATGTTGCAGTGTTACTCCAGCATCACCCCAGGACGTAAGTAGAATATGAACCTTGGTCAATCTGGTATTAGGAATCCAGCTCAATCCATCACTTCCTAGAATATATTCTTGAGGAAGGATAAATAAACTGCACACACACTTATATATGTAATTCATCTGCAACCACCCCCCTACCTCTTGTCATAACAACAAAGCAAATGAAATTAGTTACTTTTCCATGTAGGTGCTTTCCTATGAAAAAGTTGAGAAATAGGTAAAATGTCTTCAGTCCTACAGTTTTGCATCTCTGCCCCCTTCCATTTTCTCAGAAGACAGGTCTTATTCACCTTTGCAGTACTAAAATGGTCCCACAATTTAAAAGTTTAATTTTTTAGGGAAAACTTCTTTGACTGCTATCCTAACCCAGTTTAGGTCAGTTTGAATCTTCTGACTGGTTCACATTACACACTGTGTTCACATTACTATCCCAACTGAAACAAAATTATTTCTATATGTTTGCACATTTCTCAGTTTACTATCTGTCTTCACAACTAGCAGTTAAGCTCAATGACGGAAGTTATTTGGAATGTGACTCATCCATAGTATGTTACCAATAGACATGGAAAAATGGTTGGATGGACGACTTGGAGGAGCACAGGGAGAGAACTCTAATATGGCCGTGGTTGCCAGCCTTTTTGGATATGACCATAACCTGCTCTCTACGTGTTTAAATATTCCTCAGTTTATAATGTCCCCCCACTCCATGATCATAATAGTAACCATGCTAGATGTACTTTTGGGGCACATAACCTTTGTGATTAATCTGCCGTGCCAAGCACTGAGTTCAGTTGGGCTAACAGGTGAAATGCAATTCCTGAAAAAAATTTCAATTCAAGCTCACCCACAGTCTGGTTTCATTCTTATATCTTACCATTTCTGTGAGGTAAGAACACACTTTGTACTTCCTGCTCCTTTGCCTTTGCCCAAGTTGCTGTTTCCCCAGCTATGTAATGCTAAGTATCATTCCAGGAGTGTGCAAGTGCTCCTGTGTGAGCACACGTGCACACATATGCACACACACATGAGTAAGGGAGGGCAGAGAGAGAGGAAGAGAAAGAATACTTTTCATGTTCATTTATTTTTGACAGAGAGAAAGAGAAAGAGTGCGCGAGAGCGCTAGTCGGGGAGGTGCAGAGAGAGATGAGGACAGAGGATCCAAAGCAGGCTCTGCGCTGACAGCAGAGTCTGATGCGGGGCTTGAACTTGGGAGCCGTGAGAACACGACCTGAGCCCAGGGCAGATGCTCAACCAGCTGAGCCACCCAGGTACCCTGTAAGAGAGAGAATCTTAAGCAGGCTCCATACTCAGTGTGAAGCCTGACACGGGCCTCGATCTCACAACCCTGAAATCCTGACCTGAGGTGAAATCAAGAGTTGGATGCTTAACGGACTGAGATACTCAGGCACCCCCCAGATCAAGTTTAAATCTCACCTTCTCCAGAAATCCTTCTCTTACTGCTTAATTCCTCCCTCTTTCCAAAGAGTCCCCTTAGCACTTACATTCTGATGCTTTTACTTAATACATAGCCCTGATGGTGTTGACTTTAGCTCTGCCACAGGCTGTGTTCCCTGGGAAGCAGATTTTGAGGTGGGCTTGAGTAAGGTAAGATGTTTGTTAGGGATTGCCCTTTGGACTAACAACTAAAAGGGAGATGAAAGAGTGGGCTGAGGGAGAAACAGACCTGAGATGTAGGTAGACGTTACTAGAACCTCCACTGACGAGGGGAGCTATGACCAGCCAGAGTTGCTTGGCATTGACTAAAATGGCCAAGCTTTTACACTCCTATGGTTATCAGTCACTGGCTGTGGCCACCTTGGGCAGGGAGTGGTCTTGGGCAAGGCAGCTCTCTGCAGTTGCTATATTCCCCTGAGTGGGGGCAGCTAAAGGATCTCTGCACATAGCACTCCCAGCAGGGGGGACAAATTCTTTCTTGAAAGGCAGTCAGTGCCTACCACAAGTTTGTTAAGGCACAGACCGTATCTTATTTACTGGTGAAATCCCCATAGTGCCTAGGTCTGTGCTTGACACACAATCAATGCTCCGTGCATTAATAGATGCTAAATGAATTGCCAGTTGCTTGTGGTCTAGATTCTTATTTCTGATCATATAGTGAGTTCTTTGAGATCAAGAACACTTACTCCTCCACAGCTTATTACTAGGCTTTTCACATAATGTGGGAGATTGATCTGGCTGTCTCTTAGAGCTAATGCACTGGTATGTGTTTCATAGTTGGGTGTGTGTCTGATTTGGGTTGCTTTATACATCAAGATACATATGTCATGGAGGGTGAATGCGTGTTCTGGTTGGCGTAGGTTGTGGCTGAGGGCTTGGGCATATGCCTGTGATATAGCTGAATGTTTATGTTGGTGTAGTTGGTTGGGTATGCTAAGTTTTTGTGGTGCCTTAGTTGGCGCATATCTTGTCATGACTTGGTATACGTAAGTTGTGATTAGAAGTGTATGTGGATCGTGGATGGTATTGGTGTTTGTGGTGGTTGACTTTGGGCATGAGGACTGGGGATGAGAGAGAGATGAAGTTGCCAGTGTGTACGTATGTTGTGAGGGCTGTGTGTATGTACGTGTATGTATGTATATGGGTGTGTGTGCACATAGATATGTGTGTTCATGCTTGAGTGTGAGCATGTGGTGTCTAGAGTGCATCTGCCCTGGGGTGTGGTGCACAATGTTGGCTGCAGTTGGGAGCCCAGATTCAAAGCTGGAGGCCTTTCTCCTCCAGCCTTGCGAAGGCCGGGCAGGCCGCATCCCCAGGACTAGCAGCATGAAGTCCCTCCACTTTCAACAGACAGCAGTATCAGCCATAATTAAAGCTAATTATTCCACAGTGCTCTGCATGTGTGTTGGCCTCCAAAGTACCCTGCGATGAGCAGGGAGGCAGCAGGGCTGTTTTTCTTCATAAAAACTTATGAGGAGCGCTGAGCAGATTAACAGCTTTAATGACAAAAATTACCGCTTACAACACTGACTTCAAATCAAAGAACAATATCCGCAGACAGATATTTTCATGGTTTTCATAACAATTCATTATAGGTGGCACCAAGGGATTACATTTTTATTTCCCCTGTGTCGTCTTTCACAGACTCAGGTTCATTTCTCTTAATGAGGCGGCGGAAGATAAAGGGCAGAGACAGTGCCTCCATGGCGGCTGCTGCGCGAGAGGCATTTAGGGTCACAGAGCCTTCAGAGCTTGGGAGAGGAGGGGCTGAGGAGAGAGAGTGATGGGAGCAAGAGGCTTCCTGCCATAATGAACCAAAATTAAGACATAAATTCTCCCACCTTTGTTCCGACAGCTCCAACTTGGGGATTCAGCTTTTTAATGAGGAATGGATCAGAAGCAAAAATTATTAGCTAATTAATTGTACAGAGAACAAAAAAAAAAAAAAAAAGAAAAGAACCAAAAAACCTTGCAGGAAGGATTGGGAGAGGGGAGCTGTCCCGTCCCAGTAGTTCTTCAGAAGCAGCACTGAAGAGAAAGTTTCCGTGTTTACACAGTGGCGTTGGGGAGTGGAAGTGGGTATGTGTGTGTCTGGGTGGGGGGCTGGTTGTTGTTTGTCAGGCTTGGCTTGGTAAGACAGAATGTGGTAGCGATCCAAAGGGCTTTTGGGGAGGAGCCTCCCATAATGCCTTCTTGCTGACTTCCTTTAGACTCTTGCCAGTGTGGCTTTCTGATTAAGCCAAATGAGCAGAACCATTTGAAGAGTCAAGTGTAGTAGCTTCCCACGTGTGGCTTCTGACCCCTAACCATTGGATCAGTGGCTCTCAAGTTTAAGTGTTCATAAGAACCACTGGGGAAGCCTGGAAAAGTGTAGCTTCCTGAGTGTGACTCACCAGGTCTGGGCTGGGGCCTAGGGATCTGCATTTAAAACAAGTGTACCAGGTGATTTTTCTGCCTACTTAAGGTTAAGAGCCACCGGTCTGTGCTCAGAATCAGGAATTCTATTTCATTTCTTATTGTCCCCTGTTTCTGCCTGTGACTTTGGACTGTTTATTTCTTTATTCTATGTCTTGGTTTCCTTGTCAATGTACCAAGTACAATAATTCCAGTTGAGAAATTGCTTTGAGATGAATGCCTCATTTGCTTTCACTGCTTGTAAAACCCAAATTAAATCTCGAAATCCTGGTATACTCTTTACAATCCATTCAGATCTCTAACAGGTTTATAAGTAAAATAATTAAAACAGAAAAATATATTGCTTGTCATCAGCTTTTCATTTTGAATTTGGTCTTTCCTTTCTTTGCTGCTATGTTTCTGGGTACTGGTATGGTAAAGATTTAAAAAAAAATTTATTGTGGGACTCCAGAAATAGAGAAACAAAATGGTTGTAGCAGGAATATAAGAAAAGGCAGATGGGTCTATAGTGCATTTAGAGTGCAGCAGACAACATGTGAGTGTCTTGATTAAAATTTGTCAGACTATACACCTCCTTCTCTCAATTTCAACAGGTCACAGAACATTACCACTGCAGCTATCTGTGAGGGACAAATGCAACTGCATATGATTATTTTTGTGTATGAGGCAATGAGGGGATTCTGCCTTATAGAATTCTGATTATAGCTTGTGTGCTGGACATGGTGCTAGGTATAAATATTATGGAGATAAATAGGACATATTTCTTGCCAATAAGAAGTTCATAGTCTAGAGGAAAATAGCTAGAGGAACTGATAATTATGATATTGTGTGGTGATACATGCTGGGTACCATGGAGTTACAGAGGAATGACACATCATTTTTGGTAGGAAGCAAAAAGAGGCTGTGGAGTGTTTGGGAGGATGTCACCACATTGGAAGGCAATGAAGGGAGATTCTTATTGGCAGGACCACTTGACACAATTGTCAAATGGGTAAAGATTGTTTCTCGCACATCCTCAATCTCTTGTTTCAACAACTCTCTCCACATCAGGTGTCTCCTGATCCCAGGGGAAACCAGTGACTTAGATGCCCGGGGATTCTGCTCAACACCACCAGAATGTGACCCTCTTTATACTCCCCCTCATGATGAATGCTTCCTAACCACCAACACTTCACTGTGTTGTTCTCTAATCACTTATCTTTCTGACATGATGATTTGGAACAACTTTAACCCTTCTCTCTTTTCCTTTTGCCTGTGACATTAAACAGTCACTAAAACCCTTTGCTTCTATCTCTTAAATGTCTTTTTATTTTTATTTATTTTTATTTTAGAGAGAAAGAGAGACCACAAGTGGGGGAGAGGGCAGAGGGGTAGAGGGAAAGAGAGAAAGAATCCCAAGCAGGCTCCAGGCTCAGCACGGGGCCCAACAGGGGGCTTGATCCCATGACCCGGGGATCATGACCTCAACTGAAATCAAGAGTCAGACGTTCAACCAACTGAGCCACTCAGGCTCCCCTGAAATGTCTTTTGATGTCTTCTTCTCTCCCTTTTGACTTTTCTATCATCTGACATCATATTTTTTATCATCTCTGACCTAGATTCTTAGCAACCTTAAGGTAGCCTTTTTGCCTCTAATTTTTCTGCCATTTGATACATTCTCTATATGGCCATATATACTATTTAAAATGAAAATAGGAAGAGTTACCTTTTTTCTTACATTTGTTGGATAAATGCAATCACTTCTTTGTGGCCTTAGAGGACTTGAATATTTTGACCCAATTCCTGTCTTTCTAGGATCATCTCCTTCTGCTAGTTTCTGGCTTCAACCACGCAAAATGCTCTAATATTGTCTCCAGTGAGCCATTTGTCCTCCTTTGGGCACACAGTATACTTCCATGGTTTTATGCTTGTCTAATATGATTCCTTCTGCTTGGAATGCGTTTTAGAGAAATTTATACTCCAATTCTTCCCTAGAGGAGTTAAAAATAAGATCGGATAATTGAAATGATTAGATGATTGGATGGTTGAAATGATACATACTATCTCCTCTATCATAAGTCCATGTGATGGCTGAAAAGAAGTTCATATGGTTTGATCTAGTCGTTGATCTTAACAATTCAACACATTAAGCAGCGTTTACTACTTTATTCTGGCCATGTTCCCCCTAGTCCCATACTTAAATATATGTTGAGGAATGTTAAATATTTACAGTTGATTTTGTAAAGTATTTCATTCCTTTTGGACTTCTTCTGTAATGCTGTTGGAATTTAATGAGTTTAAAAAATTTTTTTTAATGTTTTATTTATTTTTGAGAGCAAGAGAGACAGCGCAAGTGGAGGAGGGGCAGAGAGAGAGGGAGACACAGAATTCAAAATAGGCTCCAGGCTCTGATCTGTCAGCACAGAGCCTGATGCAGGGCTCAAACTCACACACCATGAAATCATGACCTGAACCGAAGTCAGATGCTTCACCGCCTGAGCCACCCAGGTGCCCCTAATAAGTTTTTTTTTTAATTTTTTTTTCAACGTTTATTTATTTTTGGGACAGAGATAGACAGAGCATGAACGGGGGAGGGGCAGAGAGAGAGGGAGACACAGAATTGGAAACAGGCTCCAGGCTCTGAGCCATCAGCCCAGAGCCTGACGCGGGGCTCCAACTCACGGACCGCGAGATCGTGACCTGGCCGAAGTCGGACGCCCAACCGACTGCGCCACCCAGGCGCCCCAATAAGTTTTTTTTTTTAACGTTGATTTATTTTTGAGCGCGCGCGCGCACGCGCGCGCGCACGCACACACACACACACACACACACACACACACACACACACACGGGTGCGCGCGCGCACGCGCGCACGACTCGGAGAGGGGCAGAGAGGCAGGGAGACACAGTGTCCCAAGCAGGCTCCAGGTTCTGAGCTGTCAGCACAGAGCCCAACGTGGGGCTCGAACTCAAGAACCATAAGATCATGACCTGAACCAAAGTCGGATGCTTAACCGACTGAGCCACCCAGGCGCCCCTAGGTGTGTGTGTGTGTGTGTGTGTGTGTGTGTGTGTGTGTGTTTTCTTTAAACTTAAGCACTCAACTTCTTTTTTCACCTATTACAAACTCTAATGATAAACGTTTATTAAGTGCTTATGGTATCTCAGGCATAGTTCTAAATTACTTACCTGAAATCAACTCATGAAATTCTCACATTAATACGACAATGTAGGCTCTACTATTATCACCATTTTACTTATTTCATTAAAAAATTTTACATTCATTCATTTATCTTTGAGAGAGAGTGAGAGAGAGAGAGCAGGGGAGGGGCGGGGGGTGGGGGAGAAAATCCCAAGCAGGCTCCACACTGACAGCACAGAGCCCAATGTGGGGCTTGAGTCCACAAACTGTGAGATCATCACCTGAGCCCAAATCAAGAATTGGATGCTCAACTGACTGAGCTACCAGGTGCCCCTATTATCACCATTTTAAAGATGAGGTCATTGGAGCCGCAGAAAGGTCAAATTACTAGCCTAGTAAGTAGTTGCCCTCTGGCTCCAGGACCCATGGTCATATACACTGAGCCGGTAATTATGTGCAAATGGATAGGGAACTGTCTAGTGGAGGTATTGTAGGCATCCAAATTCTGTCTGGTCTCAGCCATTCCTCAGCAAAATTCTTAAAAGATGTATGCCCATAACAAAGCCATTTAAAGGGACATTTTATTACCATCTTGAGCTTAGCCTCATACCTTATGTAGAATCCTTTGGGCCACATGGGGGACATGTTTTGCCTAAAGCAGAAGATTGAGGTCTAGAATGTAAACTGGCAAAGAGGTCTCCTTTGCCTCCTTTTCTGAGCCCTTGACTCTATTTTATTACTCTTGGTAAGCAAAGGTCAGTGGTGAGAGGAGTAAGTCAGAGAGCAAAAATAGCAAGAAACAGGCATTAGTCTTGCTGCCTATAGCAGAGCTGACTTAGGCTGCTGGCAGATGGGACCATCTAGAGAGCTGTTGTATACAGCACAGTGCATATTCTTTGTATTCTTAAGGATATTAATATGCATATCATATCCATCTTTGGTATATTGTAGTAGACTAGAGAACAATGCTGGGTTCATAAGAGGTCTCAATAAATTTTTATAGAAATGAATGCAAGATTCTATAAGTAGAAAAAAACACAGCAGCAGCTTCATGCATAATTAGGTAATGTTTATGTAAATTATGGTTTACTCATATAGTAGAATGTTTTGCCATCATTAAAATGTTTTTTTTTTAATTTTTACAAATAATTTTAAATGAAGTAAGAATTTTTAATGATGTAATATTAAGTGAAAAAAGCAGGATGCAAAATTATTATACGATGTGGTCTCAGCTATGTAAAAATAGGCATTAATAGTTATTAAAAAAGAATAAAATTATATATACTTGCTTCTTTAGCATATATTGTTAAATAATAAAGAAGGAAGCAGAATAGGTTCTATAGAATAATATCAGTTTAGGTAAAAAATATATTTCAAGTCCACACAAAAAACTGATACTCTGGGGAATAAAACTGGGGGTGGTAGTGGCTACAGTGGAAGAATAGAGTGGAAGAACTTAGTTTTTATTAGACATTTTTTCATGCCTTGGATTTTTTTTTTACCATGTCCATAAAATGAAAGTTTCTTTTTTATAATGGTATATATATATGTATGTGTATATATATAGCACTAATGGAAGTATGAGTTTGTGAACAATTTTTCTTCTTTTATCTTTTTTTGATTTTTTAAATGTTCTACAATGAATACATCTTATTTTTACAATTAAAAAATATTAAACATGATTTGAGACAAGCTGAAAACCTGGAAGGGTGGCTAGGGACAGAATTATGAGAGAAATCTCTGATGTTCTCATGGAGAGCTCAAGTATTCCCTGGGCATGTACTCAGAGATTGCCTCCTCAGAGAGGCCTTGTCCTGAGTCCTTGCTCCTAGCTGAGCTTCTTCGATTCTTCTCTCCACTGCACCTTATTTGTTGTCCTTCATTGCATATTATCATTTTGTTTGTTGATGTGGTTGCCTATTTTATATTTGTGTCACCCTCTGGGCTGTAGTTTCTGATCTGGGATCACGTCTGGTTGTTTACTATACTCCAGCACTCAGGTCCAATGCCTGTTGCATAATAGGTGCTCAATAAATATTTAGTTACTAAATGAATGGGTGAGCATTCATCCTCTTCATGCTCCTTACATCCTAGAACCCATTAACAAAAGTCTTTGTAGATGAGAAAAGAAACGTTCACAATGGACTTATGCTTTAGCATGTTGGCTAAGCATGGTCTCAACAAGGCAGCAAGAAGACAAGGGTGGTGGGGCGCCTGGGTGGCGCAGTCGGTTAAGTGTCCGGCTTTAGCCAGGTCACGATCTCGCGGTCCGTGAGTTCGAGCCCCGCGTCAGGCTCTGGGCTGATGGCTCAGAGCCTGGAGCCTGTTTCCGATTCTGTGTCTCCCTCTCTCTCTGCCCCTCCCCCGTTCATGCTCTGTCTCTCTCTGTCCCAAAAATAAATAAAAACGTTGAAGAAGACAAGGGTGGGCTGCAGGAAATGGGTGAGAGGAAGGAGAGGGATGCCTTATACTTAGGATAGATTTGTGATACTGTCAAATGGGCATCCTCATTGGCATGGTGGCAGGTATCAGCTTGTCAGATTTATGGTGGAGGCTCCCCTGTTGTCACATGGGCACATGTGTTGGGAACGAGGGATAGAAAGTGGACTAACAACTGTTATCATTAACCCTAGTGAAAGCCCACATTTCATTTGCAAGGAAGACTGTGATATTAGAGGTAATGGAGCATGAAATGGTAGCAAAGAATGGGGAGCTGAATTCTTCCAGACTTGGCTAGGCTAGGAGCTGGCTGTATGTCTTTGTTGTAGTCACTTCACCTTTCCAGACCTTGTTTTCTCTTTTATAAGGTGGGGAGGGCACTGAGTGATGATCTGTGAGGGTTTTGGCGGTGTACCATTAAATGTTTGTACAGATTAAGAGGTTTTGAGGGCTTGGCTGGAGAAACTTTTCAGTATAATTTCCAGCCACTGCTAACAGCGTCCCAACCTAAGACGTGGTGCAAATGTGGGATGTGAGTCTGGTCATAGATGAAGGGCTAATATGTGATAAAAGGTCACCCCAACATCTTTCTATAGAGAAGAGATAAAGTCTGGAGTGCCTGGGTGGCTCAGTTGGCTAAGCCAACTTAACCTGACTTTGGCCCAGGTCATGATCTCGTGGTCCGTGAGTTCGAGCTCCTTATCAGGCTCAGTGCTGTCATGACAGATAAGAGCCTGGAGCCTGCTTCAGATTTGTGTCTCCCTCTTCCTCTGTACCTCCCCTGCTCATGCTCTGTCTCTCTCTCTCTCAAAAAATAAATAAACATTAAAAGAAAAGAAAAGAAAAGAAAAGAAAAGAAAAGAAAAGAAAAGAAAAGAAAAGAAAAGAAAAGAAAAAAGAAAAGAAGTTAAAGTCTTTAGTGACCACAACCAATAAGATGCATGAAATGGATCATGTATGTGCATAGGTAATTTCAGCTCTACCATCTACTATCTGAGTGACCTTGGGCAATTTTATAAGTCTTGGTTTTCTATAAAATGGGGGTAATAATAGTAACACTTGTTATTATAATGATTTCTCTAAGAATCAAATAAGAGGATGCATGTAAACACCTAGAATGGTGCCTGGTCCATAGTACTGCTCAATAACCACCAGCCTTTATAATTTAATATAATATCAGCTACAATTACAGAGTGAAAACCATGTGCAAGCATTGTGTTGGTTCTCCATGGCCCTGTTTATACCCTATCTGCTATCATGGGAAAATGCTTCCTATTCTAGAGAAAGACCTCTATCAAAGATGTACATATTATTAATAAAGCCACCAGTTTCACCCTCCAGGTGCTTGGTCTCCGTCAACTCCTTTAGGCCTCACAACAACTCCTATGGGGTCAATCTTCCTCTCCCCTGTGTGGCTAAGCTTCGGCGAAGTTGCCTGCCTGAGTATGGGGCAGTGTCAAGAATGGGAACCGAAGCCTGTTGGACTTCAAAGCCCATGATGCATTTAACTTCTGGGCTATACAGCCTCTTGCAACTGTTATTTGTCTTTTCTCTAAGCTCTTTTTTCCTGTAGCCAAAGGTCACTCTCGTCCTTCCTTTTCTGTTGTAGGCTCATGAGTCACAGAGGGTAGGGGTTGGTCTTCTTCATTCCCCATGGATTTCCTGGGCCTGTCTTCCACCCGTTGAAGCATTAGCTGCAAACTGTGTGTAGGGTCTTCAACCCTAAGTTCCTCCTGACACTTCCAAATGAGAGAAGGTGACCCCAAGTTCAGGCCAGCATGGGCTGTCCACAAAGCGTGGGAACATTATCAGCAGAGACAAAAAAAATTTTCTCCCTCAAGAACTGTTTTTGTAGGGCTGCATTTTCCGATGTGAAGAGCACATTTTTTGTTAATCTGCTCCCAGTGGCAGAATCGGGGAGAGTGGGAACAGGGATATTTTATCTACCCAAAACAATTCATCAAACAAACCCAGGAGATCCGAGATAGTGTCTAACAAGTAAAAGTCAACATTACTCCCTTTGTCTTGGGCCACACACGCAAACCATTTCTTTTAAAGGTAAGAGGGGTCATCTTGATGTTCTATGGATGTCAGCAGGCACCACATGCTTTCTTTTACCCCCTTCCTGTCCCCCAGGGAAACCTGGTGATCTCAGAAGCTGCTTAGGAGGAAGAGTGGGAAATAAATGAGTGTCAAGGGAAGGCAAAAAGAACTTGGTCATTGTGGAGAGTTTGGGCTTCTGTGGGGAAGAACTGGCTAGGCCTCTGGCAAAGCACTGAAGAGCAGAGACATGGTTCCTCCCACAGAAGGCCCCCCTCAAAAACATGTTTGCTTTCCTTCTGCTTTGGGACAGGAAAGGTAATAATAATGATTCCAGCTAGTGTTCCCTGAGCACTTCCAGAGTGCCTGGCATGAGGCTAAAGGTCTCCATAGACTCTCTTATTTTATTTTTACAATGGTCCTGGGAAGCAGTGACAATTATTATTCCCAATTTCTGAATTGGCAACTGAGGCTCAGGGAGATTAAGTTGCTGGCCTTAGGTCACACAGGTAGAAGGCAGAAGAGGCAGGATTTGGACATGGGTGATTTGATTCTAGTCCCATACTCTGAGGCCCAGAGAAGCTGTCACTTGGTCACAATCTCAAGCTAGTTAGAGAGCAGAACTAGGAGTAGGATTTAGGGTTTCTGATTTTCTATTTTTCTGGAAATATTACACTACTCTTTGATTTAAACTGTCTGTCATAGGAATGACATTTCAAAGGAGCAAATTCAATGTAGCATTCAATTCATTCAAATTAGTCTCCCAAATGAATGGACAAGCTTGGTAGTCTCTCTTAAACATTGTCAAAGAACAGTCAAGGTGATTTTGTTGTTGTTAAACTCTTATTTTTTTCTGAATATAAAAGTGATACAGGTCAGTTGCAGAATATTTGGAAAATATAAGAGTAAAAAAAAAAAAAAAGACCTGTAATTCTACCACCCAGAGATAATCTTAGTATTTTATCATGTTTTAAAAAGCATAGCTAGGGGCACCTGGGTGGCTCAGGAAGTTAAGCAACTGACTCAATTTCGGCACAGGTCATGATCTCACAGTTTGTGAGTTCAAGTCCCACATGGGGTTCTGTGCTGATAGTGTGAAGCCTGCTTGGGATTCTCTCTCTCTCTCTCTCTATCTCTCTCTCTCTCTCTCTCTTTCTCTCTCTCTCTCTCTTCCTCCCTGCTGTGTTCTCAATCTCTCTCTAAAATAAAAAAACTTAAAAAAAGCATAGCTAATATCATGTTTGTATATATATTATTTTATATCCAATTTAAAATTGTATTAGCTATGACAAGTAGGCTTTAAATTTGATGCACATACAATTCATTGATATTTAAAAGACTTCTGAGGCTTCATATGGGTTCTTGGTGTTGTGATGAACTAATGATAATTGCTATTGGTTCATGGTTGAGTACTGCATCTGGAGAAACATTTATTTGCCATACTTTCAAGGACTGCATCATGGCTGCACTCCATTTGAAGACATTTTGATGATAGTTTTATTTCCAGGAACAATGATGTTGAGATAAGCTGAGGGCTTACTCTCATATTGATGAGGTTTGCCTCATGGCCTGGATTAGAGCCAGGATTTCCCTTGCTGCCAACACTCCATGTGCCAGAAGGATATGGGTAATTTCTTGATAGGTATGTGGAGGCCCCATTCCTGGGGACAGAGGGACTAGCTGCAGAGGTAACTACTGCCTTATAGACTCAGCCCAGGACACTGCCATCCTGGTAATTGAATAGCACGCCTTGAAGAGTTTGTCAGTGCTGCCTTACTCCATCCCATGTTTGTCTGGATACTTGTTTTTTATCTGGCCTGTAGCCTTCTGCACAGCCAAGAGGAGAAGTCAATCACTGATGTCAGAACCCTTTACTACCATTTATGAATCTTATTGAATCACTGAAAGAGTGATCGCTGGAACCTTAGGGCTGGAAAGTACCTTCAGGTACATTCCCAAAACCTTATCTTATATAAGAGGCCACCAAATCTCACAGTGTATGTCAAGGACAGGTTATTCAGCTAATCGCAGAGCCAGACCTGGGTTAAGTTCTCCTGACCTGTGTTCAGTTATTATCTTTCCTTGTTGATTTGTTTTTAAACCCTATGGCATTGCATTTTTTATAAGGAAGAAAAGCAATTGATGGATAGATTTAGAGTCCTACAGAAATGATGTACTTAATAGAGAAGAGCATTGTTTATTAATTTACATTTTACATGTTGATTCTTCCAGTTATCTCTATCTACTATGACTAGTTTCCAAATCAAAAATTAGATCTTGTGGTCAAAGTGTTATTATATTTGAGAATTTATATTTTAAAAAATTTTTAATGTTTTTATTTATTTTTGAGAGAGAGATATCAAGCATGAGCAAGGGAGGGGCAGAGAAAGAGGGAGACACAGAATCTAAAGCAGGCTCCAAGCTCTGAGCTGTCATCACAGAGCCTGATGCGGGATTTGAACTCATGATCCATGAGATCATGACCTGAGCTGAAGTCAGACATTTAACCGACTGAGCCACCCATGTGGTCACCCAGGTGAATTTATTTTTAATCAAGGTCTCATAAAGGTTTAAAAATAAAATCATGTCTACTTATATAATGATACCTGATATTTATTGAGTAAATACTGTTTTTAGTTTTTATGTGATTTTTCTCCTTTAATTTCCCCACAATCCTGTCAGGTAAATATCAAGAATATCTTACTCTACAGATGAGGAAAATAAAGCTTAGAGAAGTTAAGAGACTTAATCAGAGTCAAAGCTTATAAATGACATTTGTCTTTCTGACTCACAAATCTGTTATCTTGATCACTATACTATTCTGGTTTCTGGTTCACGTTTGCATACACATGAGATATAATTTAGGAATCAACTGACTTACTGAAAATAATAGAACTACATGAAATCAGATAAATCTGGAGTACAAGGTCACCATCCCCATGACTAAAGATCTTTGATTATTTGTCCTGATATACTGTGAGCTGGCACCTGGTGGCAGGTCCTCCAAAGTCAGATTTAACTATGCTTAGGAGACTTGATGCCACTTATGTCTATTGTAATTGACTGACCCAGGTTGACTTTTGAACTTTCCAGTGTTCAGACTCTTTTATCCAAACCACAGTCTCCATTCCATGGGTTATGGGCTTTGGAATTGGTTGAATTCATGGAGGAGAAAGGGTGAAGGTGGCAGGGGATGGGGCTAACCTATTGGAAGTCCTGCTTATGATTTTGGGACCATATTCCCCTTGAGGTCCTGGTGCTCTCTCATCAAAGCCTTGGTAACTTAATCGTTAAATGCATTTGCTCACCCTTTAAAAGACAACAGTTTCATCACATTACTTTTAGGCTGTCTCTTCTTGGTTACTGAATGTCTGGGCTATGTCATAACAAGACCAATTGAAAAGAAAAAGGTGCACAAAGCCAAGGCACATCCCCTACCCTCCAAATCAAATCACATTCTTCTTAGGATGTGCAAATCTTCTGCTCTTCTGTAGCTCAGGGTTGCTTCCTTGGAGTTCGTTGTGCAGTTTTATGGCCTGTGCTGACTTCATGATGTCATTGGTCATCAGAGAAGATGCTAGAGGTTAAGAAGACTAGCTCCTAAGAAGCAGGACCAAATATAGAGGGTCTATGGAGGGGCCTAGAAACAGTTGTAGGGGGCCAAGGAAAGGAACTAGGGAGGATCCTCAGGCAGGATTTTGCCACTTGCAGCGAGGAAACTCTTCTTACTACACTTGGGCACATGGACATGATGGCTATCCATCAGCCAGCTGTTTGTACCTGAGCATGAGATCTGGCTCTGAGGGTCTGGACAAACCAATTAACCAACCAACCAACCAACCAACCAACCAACCAACCAACCAACCACAGAAGTAGCTGTGCTGCCCAATAGACTGTTAAAAACATTTAATTAATGTGTAATTCCATTTTAGTCCATTAAGTGTAGAGGTCTCATTGATATACATCACATAGGACATAGGCAGATAACACTAAGGGATGCCTCTGGTTCTAACAATGCTGGGAATTTATTCTGCTTGTGGCCATGTTTATCATTTCCAAGGCAGGTTTTTTTTCTAAGATTTTTTTAAAGTTTATTTATTTATATTGGGGTGAGGGAGGAGCAGAGAGAGAGGGAGAGAGAGAGAATCCCAAGCAGGCTCTGCACTGTCAGTGTCAGTGCAGAGCCTGATGTGGGGCTTGAACTCACAAACTGCAAGATCATAACCTGAATCCACATCAAGAGGTGGATGCTTAACCAATTGAGCCACCCAGGTGCCCCATAATAATAATACTAAAGAGAACTCCATCAGGCCCATTTCTCCAGGAACTCTGGAATTCTAGAGAGTTAGGAGAGAGATGTTTGTTTTGGTCAGGAGCACTGTCAGAAAAATGATGGCCGATAGAAAGAACATTGGGTTGAGAGATTGAATATCTGTGTTCTGAAACCCTGTCATTTTGTGGAGGACAGTGGACAGATCCTAACCCCCTATGGCTTCAGCTTCCTGCTGTAAATGTAAGATTTGGAATAGCTAGCTCTTGGAGTTTTCATGTAGCTTGAAGACACCAACCATCTATTTCTTTAGCCTCTTTGTGATGTAATTAAATAACCCTTTCCAACTCCTGTGGCCGGTGGGGAATGCTCTTTGCAAATAAGTATTTATCCAGCCCCTAACTCATAGAATCTCTGTGAGCTGAATTGAAAAGCCTTCAGAGGTCACTGGGAATCACTTTTGTGGATTAGTATCAATATAGAGATCCGGAGGCTGAAAGGAATTAGAGAAACAACAAATAATAAAGCAGGCTGGACATAGTGAGACTTGAGTCATTTGTTGATAATAGATGGACCTTTCCCAACCATCTTCATCTTTATGATAGTTTCATTTACAGATAGATATTTATTTATTTAATAAATGGAACGTGGCTGAATTTGGTTGAAAACAAAGTTTGTTTAAAATATTTTGTAACCTTTGAAGATCATCCCCTAAACAACTGAGAAGCCACATGTGATATAGGCAGAGACGGGGAGTGCTCTTGGCGAGCACTTCATTTAACGGGCAGCCATATTTAAGAATCTTCAAATCAGGGACTCTTGGATGTCTCAGTCAGTTGGATGTCACTGACAGTGCTGAGCCTGCTTGGAATTCTCTCTCTCTTTCTCTCTCTCTGCCCCCTGCCCTGACTAGCAGGTGCATGCATGTGTTCTCTCTCTTTCTCAAAATAAATAATAAAAATACACTTAAATTTTTTTTTAATTTAAAGAAGTTAAACAGGAAAAGAATCTTCAAATCAAATTAAAACAACAACAAAAAAAGGACTTAAACTCTGCCTCCCTCCCAAACCACTGCTCTGTGTCTCCCCTATGTTTCCAGATGCTCTTCTGAAGAATAGGTGTTATATGTTACCTTTCTTTTAGTTTTGCCTTACTTTGTGTTCTGCCCCCAGGACTTCCCTGATTTCTGTCACTTCTAGGCAGTTTCATTGTTGCAGCTCTGTGTCTCCTGTATTCTGTTAGCCTTTATCCTACTTGCCCTCGTGAAAGCTTCCAGTATTATTGGCAAAATTGCCTCCTAAGCCACTTCCCATTCCCTTTAAAAAAATACTATTATTACTAAAAACATAATCTTGGTTCATTGTAGAAAATTTAGAAACTGAAAGACAAGCAAAAAGAAATACAGAAATTACCCATAAGCTGATGACCCCGAGAGAGCCATTATTAAGATGCTATTCTGTTTTCTGGCATTTATGAGTGGAGAGAAGAGAGTGAGGAGAAAACAGTGCAAGATTAGGCTAGAGAGAGGGGTGTGCCAGGCACAGGGCCTGGTCCATGTACTAGAAATTTGGGACTTTTTTCTGAGTGCAATGAGAAGATGACGAGGGATTTTAATAGGGTCAAGAGAAGATCATACATGTGTTTTAGAAAGATTACTATGACTGCAGTGTGGAGACCAGATTGAGGGCAAGAGACCAGTTAGGAAGCCATCCAGGACACAGCTCGTGTTTATTCTTAGTACTTCACCTTACATCATTTCCCTCTTCTGGAATATTATTCTTTCTCCCTGGATCCATACAAACTCTCCTCTTCCTTCAAGCACCTTGAAGTGACCAGGTATTCAAACCCTTCTTGACTTCATTCTTCCCCAAAGTTTTACTCAGTTCATGGGCCCACATTTTACTTACTGCTCCATGGTGTATAACCCACAGTTGCACCGAACCACGGCAGGATTTGTGGAGCTGAGCATAAAGCATTTCATCTTTGCTTCCCCATCATCATTACTTGCATTGTCTCTTGAAAGATCCTATCAGACATAAATTTATTAATACTAAAATGGAAATGAAACTAACTCTATTAATCCTCCCAGGGTAACAGCTTTTCAAAAACTTCAAATCCATTGATAGTGGAGAGATATTGAGCTGGGGAATACCACCAGGTTCCACAGTAATCAACTAAAAGCAGATCCTGGTTCTTTTGCACTCCCACCCACTCCACACTTCCTAAGACATCTTCCATTGCAATTGAATTGTAATAAACAAAATAAATTAACCCAAAAGAATGCATCTTTAAGGGGGAACTACTGGCATTTTACCAGTAAAAACAATTTCCATAGGTGCTTTTTTAAAAATCATGTAACATACAAGGAAGTTCAGTTCTAGCACTGAGTGTTGGGACTCAGTGTGTGTGTGTGTGTGTGTGTGTGTATGTATGTGTATATATATATATATATATATATATATATATATATATATATATATAACCATGAGACACATAATGCTTTTGGGAAGGAAAATGTTGCCATAAAGTCTAGCACATTTTTCTGGGGGATTTGAAATAGCATGTTAAAAAAGAGATCAAACTACTCTTTTGAGGAGAGGTGCCCAGCAAAGAAGAGCATGCCAAACAGAATGACCTTTTACCTGTAAAGATATTTGAGGACAGGAAATGTGCTGAAGGAGTCAGCTCCCACAAAACTTGGGTAGTACTGGAGAGTAGTGCTCAAAAAGGCAATCTTTATTCTTTTTCTTTAGGCAATATAATTAAATGATAATAGTACCATGTAGCACAGTTTTATGAAGCAATAATCCAGTTCCCAAATGGGTAAACTATAAACCTGATGGCCAAGTCATTTATCCCAATGAGGGAGCCTGATTATTACAGGGGAAAGCAGGGGATCACCCTTTATAATGATTTTGCTACATGAGCTCAAATAGGTCTAAGACACTTGATGCAGATTCTAACCCTGGGTAGGGAAGCTGAAGCTTTGAATCTAGGAGACAGATGAAGGTAAGTGGGGTGGGTTGGGGGCTAGGGGTATGTTGGAGAGAGCTCAGGGAGGGTAAGACCCTGCAAAGGAAGTTAAATGGTTGGAATCACTTAGCAGGGGTGGGTGAAATCAAGAAACTTACAGTTTCAGAAAAAAATCAGACCACAATTGCTTACACTTCCTTGCTCAGAAAGCAAGAAACTATTTTCTAAGGAAAATGGAGAAGGGAAAGGAACTATTAAGTTTTGGGGCTCCAATTATGTGCCAGCATTTTTATAGATCTTATGTCATGTAATCCTCACTGCAATGCTGTGAAGTGAGAATTACCTTCTATATTTTAAAATTGAGGAAAAGGAGGCTCCAAGAAGGTTAAGTTATTCACCTAGAGACACAGAACTCATGTTTTGAGGTCAAAATTCAGACCTGCTCCTTTGACTACTGTAGTTTGTCTCACCAGGGCAGTTCCAAAAAAGAACCTCTGAAATCTGACCTGATACTGGATGGATGGTCTCCAGGGTACACTTAGTGGTTCCTGATGACACAATGTTCTTATACTCTGGGTAGTATGCTGAAAGAATGCTGAACACATTTTTTTTCTAATGGGATCTTTGGAGCCAGGAAGGCAGCCTCCCATGTTTCACTGAGCCCAGATCTGTTCTCTTCACTGGCCAAGCACTGTTCTCTTTCCCCTGCAAAGCACTTATTTTAGTCTGCCAAGAACCCAGCAGTTTTCCAGGCACCTGATAAGACATCAGTAAATCTTGCGCAGTAAATAAATGCACAAATAAGTGAAAACATCATCCTCACATGTATCTCTGCACATAGAGGAGTATTCTACTGTATTGCCATATTTTGGGGGTAAGGTTCAAATGTTCACCCCTCTTAACTTCTTCACCTTACTAAAGTCTGCTGTTATGTTCTCTTCCCTCCCGCCCTGCCCCATCTTCCAAGAGCACTTATTATCCATACCCTCATGTCTCCAAGAACTCATATACTGTAGTCTTTGTTCTTGGTTTGGCATGTGAAAATCCTGCCTTTCCTTTTAGATCTAAGGATATGGACTATGTCTTATCCTGTGTCTCCGTAGCAACTACCTCATCCTTCCATTAGAAGGTTCTGGTGAATATTGGTTGAATTGAAGAATCTAAGTGAATTTGGGGAGGCAGAAGTTATAGTAGTTAAGAGCATGGACTTCAGGGAGAAACAAAACTGTTTTAGAAAGCTGGCTTTATACTTGCTAGCCTTGAAAGAAGTTATTCTCTCTCTGAATGGCATCTTCCTCATCTGTAAAATTTGGATAACAATAGCAGCTGCTTATAGGTGGATGTAAAGGTTAAATGAAGCAGAACATGGCAAGCACTAAGCACAGTGGTTGGCATATGCTCGATGCTCCAGTAAGTGGTAGGAAAAGGAAAAAAGGAATGTAGAAGGAAGGCGACCTCAATTTTCTTATAAGAGAAAAGGGTGTGGCTAAGGAGGGGAAAGTGCAGGGAATCAGTTAACAAGATCCAACAGTGATAACCCCTGGAGGTGTGGATCACTTGCAAAAGCCACCTATTCTTAAAGGTAATAGCTTTTGTTATTTACTCTCTTCTCGTGACTTTGAGATGTTATTAGTCATCTGTGTTCTCTCTCTCTCTCTCCCTCCCTCCCTCCCTCCCTCCCTCTCTCTCTTTCGTTTGGGGGTAATAAGTTAGACCCACACCTGGTGCATCCCTACTGTTTTCAAGTCTGAGAAACTAGAACCAGTTGTTCCTTACAGTGATTAAGGAATCCCATCTGAGAACATCTCTCCCCAGCCAAAGCCAAAAAGCCAAAAATCCCCCCCCCCAAACGCACCACCACTAGCAAAAAACCAAAAACAAAACAAATCAAAAAAACAAACAAGAAGAGCACACACAAAAAAATCAAGACTTACTGAGTGCTTCCCATATAACTAAGCATTTATTGAGAATGTGCTATACTGGATTTTGTGAATAAAAGTAGGACATTCTACTGGGAAAAGCAGGAAATAAAGAAATAAGTAATATATTTAATGTCAGATTAGTAGTCTGACGAGGAAAATAAAGTAGGGTAAGGGAACAGAAAGTGCTAAGAATACTGTTTTAGATAGTGGATTCAGGGGGAGGCCTCCTCGATAACATGACATTTGAACAGAAACAGAATATGGAGGGAGTGAGTTGCATCAATATCTAGAAGAAGGACACTTCAGATGGAGGAGACAGCAAGTCCGTGAAGGTGTTCAACACGGCTGTTGTGATCAAGGAACTGCAAGAAGGCAGTTCAAATCCCATTGAATTGGCATGGTAGCGGACAAGAGTGACAAGAGAGGATGGGGAGATAACCAGGAGCCAGATCATATGGGACCTATAGGCGGTATTGCCCTTATCCCCAGGCAAGAGCATTAAAAGATCCTACATGCCACAATCACAGAAAGCATCAATTTATTAACAAGCACACTGGCTTCCATTCCTTGTGAATCAGCATTCAGAGTTAACACACAGCAACCCAAACTTGAAACATCCACTCCTGCAGCTAACTCTGTTCAGGCCCCAGAGGAACACTTTCCCACATCTCTTGCCCTGTGTCCTCAAAACAAAAGGTCAACAATGCATCCAAATGCTGTAAAGTTTTGAGTGAAACTTTACTGCTGCTGACTTTGTAAATAGACACAAATTTGGAGTGTGGCAAGGATTTGACTAGATGAAGTCTTTAGGTAAAAGAAAAGACAAATTAATTTGATAAGTTCTACTTCTCAGATATCAAAAAACGTTTGCATGATTACGTGCAAAATTATTTCCCAGTTGTGTGAAACATCTCTTTTCTTGCATCACCTCAAATTCAAAAATATGCTTCTGAAACTATTCATGGACACAGTTGCATGGGGTAGCTGAGGAAGATTTTGCACTAGTAAGAAATCCATATTACTCTTAAATTTGTATCTATATTTTTATATATAGTAGTGAAAAGCGTGAAACATAGAGTGATTCTGAGTCTTTATACTGGTGACTAGATGACCTTTCAAGCCAAATCTACAAATGGTTTCATTTTAATAATAATATTTGATAGATTTAATTAATTTTTCAAAAAAATAGATTTCAGCTTCATTTAAATGATTTAAAATATTGACATTAATTACTATAATTAACCTTACACCTTTTAATTTTAGTAAATAATTTTGAATATTTCAGGATAAAAACAGCATTTTTGCGAACAAAAATTTAAGTGTTTTGTTCTTTTTATTTATATTAATTAAATTTTTTAATGAAAGTTTACTCAAATATTATATACTTTCAATATAATTACCTTTTAATACTTTAGATTATTGCTATCAATAGAACATAATGATGTGAAAATCTAGATTATTATGACATGATGATTAATTTTGTTAAAGTTAAGACAAGAAAAACTTATGGAGTGAATACATAATAATTCATAATTTATCCACATATTTACTTCTTATTCATCCAAACAGCCAAATATTCATAATAACAATTAAGTTGAATAATCTTTGATATTTTGACAATTTTTAGGCATTTAATCATAGATTTATACTTTTAGTCATTTTAACGGCCATAGATTTACATATATGTATATATATGTATATGTATGTATTTTTTTTAATGTTTATTTTTGAGAGAGAAAGACAGAGTGTGAGCAGGGGAGGGGCAGAGAGAGAAGGAGACATAGAATCTAAAGCAGGCTCTAGGCTCTGAGCTGTCAGCACAGAGCCTGAAGCAGGGCTGGAACCTATGAACCATGAGATCATGACCTAAGCTGAAGTAGGACACTCAACCACTGAGCCACCCAGGCACCCTGATTTACATATATTTTTAGATCTCACCATTTTATGGATTTATCAAGTAGATAACAGAAAAAAAATTTTTATTTATTTTTATTTATTTATTTTTTCAATATATGAAGTTTATTGTCAAATTGGTTTCCATACAACACCCAGTGCTCATCCCAAAATGTGCCCTCCTCAATACCCATCACCCAACCTCCCCTCCCTCCCACCCCCCATCAATCCTCAGCTTGTTCTCAGTTTTTAAGAGTCTCGTATGCTTTGGCTCTCTTCCACTCTAACCTCTTCAGAAAAAAATATTTTGAAAACACTTTTTATCTTGATTTAAAACTTAAAAAAAATTAAATATGGTATGTGGACCCTCATTTGAATTTTTGCCCTGGCTCCTGCAAATGTTAGTAGAGGCTGACCTGTAAACTATGGACCTAACTTACGTTCTTTTTTTAAATTTTTTTAATGTTTTATTTATTTTTGAGAGAGAGACCAAGTGTGAGAGGGAGAGGGAGACACAGAATCTGAAGCAGGATCCAAGTTCTGAGCTGTCAGCACAGAGCCCGATGCGAGGCTTGAACCCAAGGCAGCAAGATCATGACCTGAACTGAAATTGGATGCTTAACTGATTGAGCCACCAGGCGCATCACATTCTTAACACGACTGCTGTGACTCCTGGTGGGGAGCAGGTGAAACGGGGCCAAGCAAACATGGTAGCAAACTAGGCTATTGCAGTTCTCCTGGAAGAGTGGTGGAGATAGAATTGGTGAGAATTAGTCTGAATCTGTTTTTTTGAAGGTAGAGCCAAGATTTGCTTATGGATTGGTATAGAATGTAATAGAGAAGATGCAAAAATGACTCTAAGATTTTTGACCTGAGCAAATGGTAAGTGACAGGGCTATTTAATTCTTGCCTTTTAGGATTGTTGTGAGGATTATTTAACTGAAATAACATATGTAAAATCTCTAGTACAGAGCCTAGTACCTAGTAGTGGCTCAATAAATGGTAGTTGTGAGCATTTAATTACCTTATTTGCTCATCTCTAAAGCCATGCAAGATACTGATGTTATATTGTGTGTGTGGTTTTTTTTTTTTTTTTTTTTTTCCCCAGAAAAAGAAATTGGTCAAGAAATGGAATGAATTGGTCAAGGGCATATAGCTAATGAATTGAAAAGCTTAGAATTAGACATTTCTCTATGAAAGGAGCATGCAGAAAGCCTTTGAGGGCAGCTATACCAGGACAGGAATTGGTGTTTGCCAAGTGTGGTTTGGGAACCTGGAATTTAAACTTTGGTTGAGGTCTATCCTGAGGGGGCTTTTTCTGTAGACCTACATCACTGGAAACGCCTCCTAGAGGATATGTGTGGTTTCCTTTACTCACAGAACTATGTGTTAGATCTGTGGGAAAGAACTACAAGACATCTATCTGCTGACACTCTGAGAAAGATCTGATAGTCATATTTTTTAAATCTTAGGTATTGGGGTGTTCCAACAATATAGTTCTTGGGTGTGATAGTTTAGGGGTGAATATGATTTGAACTCATTCATGTTTACAGGGCGTCTGACATTAAAAACCGGGAGATTCATCTACTCTGACCCTAAATATGGCCTTAAAGTAAAGGAATTGGATCCCAAAGATTACAGGTGGGGAATTTTTTTTTGTTTAGATTCTTTCTGCCCCTCTTTATTTTTAAAGTGAGTAATTATATGCTTACTTTGTAGGTTTGTTGGAAAGATTTATATCTTTTTTTTCACCTTCAAAAAATGTTTTTAATTTTATTTTTAAGTTTTTAAAATTTACATCCAAATTAGTTAGCATATAGTGAAACAATGATTTCAGGAGTAGATCCCTTAATGCCCCTTACCCATTTAGCCCATCCTCCCTCCCACAACCCCTCCAGTAACCCTCAGTTTGTTCTCCATATTTATGAGTCTCTTCTGTTTTGTCCTCCTCCCTGTTTTTATATTGTTTTTGTTTCCCTTCCCTTATGTTCATCTGTTTTGTCTCTTAAAGTCCTCATATGAGTGAAGTCATATGGTTTTTGTCTTTCTCTGACTGACTAATTTCACTTAGCAAAATATCCTCCAGTTCCATCCATGTAGTTGCAAATGGCAAGATTTCATTCTTTTTGATTGCTGAGTAACACTCCATTGTGTGTGTGTGTGTGTGTGTGTGTGTGTGTATACATACATATATATATATATATATATGTATATATATACACATACATATATACCACATTTTCTTTATCCATTCATCCATCGATGGACATTTGGGCTCTTTCTGTACTTTGGCTATCGTTGATAGTGCCGCTATAAACATGGGGTTGCATGTGTCCCTTCGAAACAGCACACCTGTATCCCGTGGATAAATGTCTAGTAGTGCAATTGCTCTGTTGTAGGGTAGTTCTATTTTTAGTTTTTTGAGGAACCTCCATACTGTTTTCCAGAGTGGCTGCACCAGCTTGCATTCCCACAGGTGGGGAATTTTGAAGTATGTCCATATTCAAGTGGTGATCAAAGAAGCCCAACCAAAAGAACTCTGGACTGATAGTGACAAATGGATTGAACACAAGTTCTTCTTTTCAAAAAATTGTGTGTTTATTTATTTTTGAGAAAGAGGCAGGGCGAAAGAGAGGCAGAGAGAGAGGGAGACAGGGAATCCCAAGCAGGCTCCATGATGTCTGCACAGAGTCCGATACAGGGCTTGAACTCACTAACTGGGATCATGACCTGAGCCAAAATCTACAGTTGGATGCTTAACCAACTGTGTCACCCAGGTTCCCTGAAAGTTCGTTTTAAAAGGACTGTTTTAGGGGCACCTGGGTGGCTCAAGCGTTTGGGTGTCTGACTTTGGCTCAGATCATGATCTCACCATTCGTGAGTTCAAGCCCGGTATCAGGCTTTGTGCTGACAGGTTGGAGCCTGGAGCCTGATTGGGATTCTGTGTCTCCCTCTCTCTCTGCCTCTCCCCTGCTCACGCTCTGTCTCTCTCTCCTTCAAAAATAAATAAACATTAAAAAAATAAAAGGGCTATTTTGAAGGTTATGATTCCGACTTTGGAGCAACTGTGGTGATTGGGAGTGGAAGGAATCACAGGTAAAATTTCTTAAATAAAAAACTTATAGTCTTAAAAAAAACAAACGTTAGTATCTGCAGATGTGTTTTGGAAGAGGAGCAGGTAAAAATGCCTCTTCGTGGAGGTAGGGATCAGCATTTCTGAGCCTCTGGAAGAGTCAATTAGTGGTGAGGCCAACTCATCAGGAAATCAGAAGCTTTTCACCCTAAGTCAGCTTAGATTACTGCTTTGTCCTTCTTGCATCTGTTAGTTTCAATGAGTTGCAGCCATTTTACAACATTTAGTAGCAGCAGCACCCAGTGTCTATTGATTGTTGCATTCCGGGCACCATTATAGGCCCTTTACCTATATTATTTTTCCTTTAATCCTCACAACAGCCTTGTGAGGGAAGTAGTATAGTTATTCCTAGTTCACAAGTTAGGAAACTGAGGCACACCCTGGTTAAATAACTTGCATAAGGTTACACAGCTAAGTAGTAGCAGAGCCAGGGTTCAAACGTGAGCAGCAGAATTCACCTGGTTTCAAGTTAAACCTGTTCATTTTATAGATCCTAAAACTGAAGCTCAGAGAGGTTGAACACCTGGCCGAGGATCACACAACTAGTTGATGGCAGAACCTTAGCCCAAGTCTGTTTCACCATCCTGGGCCGAAAGGGGCTTTTGCTTGCCCTTTGGAGGCTTTGGCCTGCTTGAGGAATGGATTCTATATCTGGGCACAGTGTCCGATTTTTTGCATGATGGTTTTGATATTATGGCTTTTTATAACTTTTTCAATCTTGTTTTATGAACCTGGTTGCAGGACCTTATTCACAGTTCTCTGCTTAGTTCCCCCCTGTAATCAACAGCAGACTCCTGCAAATGTCAGTTCCAAAAGTTTTTCTTTAAACAGTAGAATTACAAGGAATTTTGATGGAGTTAGGACTTGCTTTCTCCTCTCCTCCTTCCTTTCTCACTATAAAACTGTAAGAGAAAGGCTCACCGGCATAAAGGAAATGGAGTAAGTTCCTTTTAAATTTGCATCCCCAAATTAGCCCTCAAAATGAAAGCCTCACACTCAGCCTGATCCTATGGGCTTAGGAAGTCCATTTCAACTTCTTAGAGGACAGGAGAAAGAGGCAGAAAGGTGGCTGGGATGGAATCGTGAGGATAAACCTCCAGTGGATATGATCCAAACTGCAGTGAACTTACAAATTCCCTGCCTTAGTTTCTTCACATGCAAAGTTCTTGCAAGGGTCAATGAATTATTTCCTAAATTTTATTCCTAAATAACTCACTTGTTGTTTAGAATAAAAAAAAACCCACAAACCAATAGGCCTTGCTTCCCCCAACACCACCCCACCCCAAACTACTATAGTTTCTTACTGAAAGTCCTCTTGTTATTCTTTGCTTTAACAGCGGTGAGATTCAAGAAGCTAATCTTTGCTATAACTCTTCATCTCTGTAGAATATTTTCCATTTGATTTTTGACTTCCAGAATGCCAAATGAGATTACAAAGGATCTATGTGTCTAAAGAGTATAATCTACCATGCCCAGAGTTTCTAGGAGATAAGGGGGGGAAATGCTTAGCCACTTGCAATGGCTAGTACAAGGTTCACTCTTGGAGCTCTGCCCTCTATGAGACTGGCTGAGATGTCATCGTGTCTTATCTAGGTAAAGGGCAGGCCCTGTCCAATTAGAGATTTAATTTTAAATAAAAATGCCAGAGCTTGCTTGAGATTTCCTTTTTAAAGCCCCATTGGGTGTGATTGCATTCTGGGGACATAAGATGGGGCTAAAAACTCTCCAAAGCTGCTATTCTAGGTGTCTAAACTCACTTGCTAAGATCACAGCAGGGACCACAGACGTCACACCTGGAATCTGGAATGAGCATTAAAATTGGCAAGGCTGAAAAGGCATTAGTAAACATTATTAAGAATTCCATGCAGGCAATTAGACTTCAACAGTATCTTTGGAGTGGGTGTTTTTTCCCTTTTCTTTCTTCCCTTTTTTTTTTTTTTTTTTTTTTTTTTGCATCTTTATTTCTATCTTGCTAATGAGAGAGTAATGAGCCACATACTTGTTACCTAGAAGGAATATCTCGGCAAAGCTCTAGTGAACTTAAAAACAGTATTTACAAACTGATTATTGTTCGCATTCATTATAAATTTTAAATTAGAAGGAATTGTAATAAAGAGAGCCAGGAAACGAGTTGTTCTTACTTGGAGGTTTCATGGGCTCTTAAACGGTGAAATGCTGATTTCTGCCACTGCCGAACTGGCAATGGGAGATGTTCGTGGACTCCAGAAGAGGATGTTTCACAGCTCTGGATTTGTTTGTTCCCCTTGTTTATTTTATACAACACGATTGTCCTAACTCACATCCAAGACAACGATGTCTGGTATGTATAGCCGAAAGATTGGCTTTCTGTTGAAAACACATCAGAATTTTCACACTCTCCACTAACTCATACTACCCCGTCCCTTCCTGTTTACTTATTCATTTCCTTCCTGAGCTCCCTTCTCTAAAAGAGGGAGGAATTTGGTTAATAAGACCTGGCTCTTGACCATGGCTGAAACACTTCCCTCCTTGCCTGAAGGGCTTATGCTTCACTGACCTGCAGGGACAAGGAGATAGACATGCCAACCCTTCACAGAAACTCCATTTTGAGTCCTAACGCCATTTAGAAGGGCTAGGAAAAGATGAGCTTTATTTCTTCTCTGCCCTTTAATTTCCCTTTGGCTGTGGCAGAAAAATTAGAGAAGTACAGCTTTGCTACCCAGCATCACTTTGGCCTTCTCATTGCCTTGATTTACTTATTCTTGGTTTGGTTTATTCTTGGTTTATTCTTATTTTTGGTTTGGTTTAGTTTAGCATCTGAGTGTAATTTACATGTGTTATTTCATTGGATACTCATGACAGCTAAGGAAGCTAAGGCTTAGGGAGATTTAAAAAGTTGATGAAGCAGGGGTTTAACCTAAGAGGTCAGACTTCAGAACACTTGCTCAAGTGTCAGTTGAATTGAAGCAAACACTGTTAGATGCAGATACTGTATATTGTTTCTGTGACATGAATGGGTTTATTAAAATACTCTGCCACTTAAGGAGTAAACTGATGGGCAGAAGGAGTACTGAAATGGATACAGGAGTCTAGAATGGGACACTCCGGCTTCTAAATATTGGGTTCCGATATCCAGAAAGCAGATGAGTCCTATTGACTAATAAACAAACAAACAAACAAACAAACAAACAAAAACAACCTACAATGTGTCTTCTCCTTTATGTGGGAGATCCACTTGCATTTGGTTCTTTTCTTTGAGTTGTATTAACAAGTTCTCTTGCTGTCTAATCTCTGACAGTAGCTGTGTGTCAACATTCATGGATTGGTGACCAAAAAACAGTGGTTTCACAGGACCTTGAACCAAGTTGCCAGTTGACACAAAGCGTAGGCACAAGATGTCCTATGTGTAGTTCCCCTCTGGGAATATGCTTGATCTGGGAGCCAGGAGACTTCTGGTGAATTTGGAGTTGGAAAGCCTTCATTCATTTCAAAGAATAAAAACAAATTATCTTAGGGTGCCTGGGTGGCAGTCAGTAAGCATCCAACTCTTGATTTCAGGTCAGGTCATGATCCCAAGGTTTGTGAGATCAAGCCCTGGGTGGGGCCCCCTCACTGTCAGCACAGAGATTCGCTCTTACCTTCTCTCTCTGTCCCTCCCCCACTTGTGTTCTCTCTCTCTTTCTTTTCTCAAAAAACAAAAACAACAATAACAAAAGTATCTCTTGTATTAACTAATTAAGAGCATATGGCGTTGGAGACACACATGAGATCCAATTTAAACCTTTGCTTGGAGGGGCGCCTGGGTGGCTCAGTCGGTTGAGCGTCCGACTTCGGCTCAGGTCATTATCTCATGGTCTGTGAGTTCCAGCCCCGCGTCGGGCTCTGTGCTGATGGCTCAGAGCCTGGAGCCTGTTTCAGATTCTGTGTCTCCCTCTCTCTCTGATCCTCCCCCGTTCATGCTCTGTCTCTCTCTGTCTCAAAAATAAATAAACGTTAAAAAAAAATTAAAAAAAAAATAAACCTTTGCTTGGCATCTTAGTTGTGTGTTATTTTATTTTTTTATTACATTTTTTAAATGTTTATTTATTTTTGAGAGGGAGGGAGGGGGAGAGAGAGAGGGAGACACAGAATCTGAAGCAGGCTCTAGGCTCTGAGCTGTCAGTACATAGTCAACACGGGGCTTGAGCTCATGAGCCATAAGACCATGACCCGAGCCGAAGTCAGCCGCTTAACAAACTGAGCCACCCAGGTGCCCCTAGTTGTGTGTGATTTTAGGTACATTCTTTGTTTGGTTCTGCCATCCATTAAATGGAGATAACAATTCTATATATCTCACAGAGATATTATGAGGGTAAATGAGATAATGTATGTGAGATGCTTAGCCCTGTGCTGGGAATATAGTAAATGCTCAAGTAGTATTAGCTATGATTATGTGTCCATTTTCCTTGGACACAATAGAATTTTGTTGTTGGCGATATAAACATATGATAGGAAAGGCTATTTCAAGCTTTTTAAAAGGGTACATAGGGACAATTTAAAGGGCAGTGCAAATCAGTGCAAAGGACATAGGGACATATGAGACAGCCATAGAATGCTAGGAAAGAGGATGCTTCATAAAGAATTTCAATCAGCAAGCCAGCACCTTGCCACTAGGTCTAGCACAGAAATGACCCCAGGTCATTTCCAAATTTGAAAGGAACTAGAATTGGGAACACTCAGGCATACTGCAGATGTATGAAGACTAGCCTAGGAGGTGGGCATTACTCTGGTTGGGGACTCTGAATTTCAGGTGAATGCATCCAGGAGAAAGGCAAAGTCAGAAACCAAACAGAAGCAGAAATGGATGCAACACACAGACACAGACACACACGCTATTATGGTTTATGAAATGCTTTCATAGTCATTACCATTATGCAGAGTATAACAAGCCATGAGTCATTCCTGGGTGAACAAAAACCTTGTAGTCTGAAAAAAAGTCACGGCTTTTAGGAGCAAGGAGATCCATAAGAACAAAGGACAAGTAGGGAAGGCAGGTGACCAGATGTGAAACATCAACATTGACAAGGTTACCTTTAATCAAATCATATGATTTTGCTGAGCCTCAGTTTCTTTATTTGCTAAATGGGAATAATTATGGTATCTACCTTACCAGGTTGTCATTAAGGTTGCATGAAGCAATGAATGCAAAATGCTTAATGGTAAATAAGTTCTTACATAGTTTTGAACTGGTCAATGGTGAGGAATGTCTGGGATGTTTCGTGAGGACAAGTACCTGGAAACAGATTCTGAGAGCAATGAAGGAAAGAGAAAGAGAGGGCTGTGGAAGGAAAGTGAACAAAAAGAATTGTCCTACTTCGTAGTTTTGGCCTAATTTTGGAATTAGCAAAGCTAGAAGCAGGACTCCCTGTCTAATGTTTCTTCTCCTGTATCAGTCTTACTTTCTAATCAGTGTGCTTAAATAAGAGACCTCTGTACCCCCACAGATTGCCTGGCACACCAGAGATCCATCTGACCTCACTTTGTCTCAGTGAATTCCTAATGCAAAACACTATGTTCTTGGTGTGAGATCCTAGGCCTCTGCAGAGGATTAGCCTGAAACATTCTGTCCCTCTGATTTAGAGAGAAGATCTTTCTGCACATTTCTGAAGAAGTTGGCAGTGCTTATGGAAATATCGCTGAGTGGCCAGAGCTTTGGCTAGACCTGGGAGCTCACTCTGAAAGTTTCCTTGGAGAGTAAGAGCTTACCCCTAATTCTAGGCCTTACTAGATCTCTGGTAAGGTGTCTCAATCTCTTAGGTGACAGCATTCACTAGCAGTGTTCTCAACAACTTCTGATTGTGATCATCATCAGGATTCCCATGGCTACTCCTTTTCCACTCTCACCTCTAGGACTCTCCTTTTTGAGATTGTATCTCATCAGCAGTTTTCTTCTTAACTCATTATCTTTCCATCCATCCATCCATCCATCCATCCATTGAACCCTTCATTTACCATTAATGCTTACTTTATTCATATTAGACTTTTTTCTCAGGTTCTGAAAAAGTCTTCACTGTAGTTTCCACTGCTAACCTCTATGGACTTGTCAATTTCCCTGTTTTTTTTTTTTTTTTTTGTTTTTTTTTTTTGTCATCTTCTAACCTCTTTCAATTTAGTACATTTCTGGATCTCATCAACTTGCTTTCTCATATCTCATGGTTACCTAGGCTGCTAGTCTAACACTAGCACTCTTAATTTTCAGAGGTGAAGCTTTTAGAGGCTTCAAAGAAGTACTGAATTTTGGAAATATGTTGAATTTTTCCTTCATTTTAAGCGAAGAAAATAAGCTTGCTTGTCCAGTCTTTAGAATGGGGTGTGACAATTGAAACTTGGGTGGCCTGCTCTTTGCTATCAATTGGCAAATAAGAAAATGCTGAAAATTTCTTCCTAATTTTACATTTCTGGCCCTTTTCCACAATCCCCAAACTATAATATTCTCTTCAAAGGGACTAGTTTCCTTTGTGAGGAAAGCAAAGTGATCAACCAAGATGCCGAATATACCAGTCATTCTAGCCCATCAGTTGCTTTTACTATCTACAGAACAGATGCTAAAGAATTTTCATATCCATAACTTCCACATCACCATATCCCGTCATGAGGGGCCAGGGAAGGAGCTTGATTTCTTGAAGTCCAAATCATTTTTTTTCTAAATTGTAAGATCCAGTCTTTATTTGTGTCCAGGAACCTGCAGTGATAATATTATTAGCCATTGATTCTTACCTATCCTGTAGTTCTCTTTCTTTAAAAACCCCAACTGTGTGGTCACTATAAGGAGATGTCTAATTTTGGGAATTTCTTAATTTTGACACATACCTCACACCACCACTGACTTGGCTAAATTCAGGCCTCTGTAAAGAGTAAAGTCTCTTACTATACAAAATCATCCAGTTCTAGTCTGGTCACCACCTCTTGACAGGGCTTGGACCCAAACCCCAGTGTGGCCTTCCCACCTGTTCCCTGGTTTTCTTGCCCCATTTGTGGTTCTCATAAAGCCGGTAAGCAATTAGGCTGTTCAGTTGTGGCACATGGTAGTGTAAAATTATGGAATTTAGGATTTTAATGAGTTCAGGTGCCATACAAAAGAACTCCCCTACTCCTACCCCCATCCCTTGTCCATAAAATTATATGGCTTTAGAATTGGGGCTTTTTGCAGCCTGGACTAAGCCATTTTATTTAAAGAAAAAATATAGGCCAGGGGGAAAAAAAGAACCAACACAATTATATGCAGATTTGTTCATAAATCAGGCACCGCAGCAGCTGTGCGGCACATGTTGGCGACCCTGAGTTTGTTGCTGGAACTTGAAAGATAAACATGAACCTGTTTCCACAGAGGAAAATCTGTTCACAGCAAGGAGCTGACCTTGTTCTTTAAACAAGGATGATGGTGTGGCAGCCTGCTGTGCCCTGCTCTGTGTTGCTGTTTGGTGGTGAGGGTCACATAAAGAAGAGAGCAAAGAATGAGAGGCGATTTACCTGGGGCAAAAGGAATCAGCAACAGACCCCAAACAGTAGTCAGAACTTGACTCTTCCACCCAGCATTCTCGGGCCCAATTAGCTAGGTCACTGGAGCAGGCCAGATTTTTCTTATGTATTTTCAGAGGTGAAAGATCTTTTGCCCTTGAGCTAAATAATGTAGAAAAAAGGTATGCAATTTATGTTAAAAGAGTAGTTCTAAGACTTATGTCCTTTTAAATATATGTGCATGTCCCCAGAGCTCCTGCCAAGCCCTGTGCTTGCCCTAGGTGTGTGAAGAAGGGAAGGACAAACGGAGGGGATCCATCTGTTTTCGGATTCACCGCAAGGCTGATTGCTTTTGCTTTGGCTTAGTGCCAATAGTAACTCATTGCAAGGTCCAGCTGTTTCCAGTCGTTTCCTTGGTCCAGGTATTCCTTTGGGAATGGAATGTAGTGCAATATATTTCTTAGCTGGCTTTTTGTGGGACTGGGTACCCTGGCTCAACCTGCCTCTGTCTGTTTCAAATGAAAGGAGTAGCATCGCAGGGAATCGTGAGGGTCACTTTGTGACAATATGGTGGAGATTGATACTTACATCTGTGAGGTCAGTTAATTAACTGGGACTAATGGTGATGTAAACTGCCCGAAGCAGATGTGGCTAACTTCCTTTCTTCTACTAAATAAAAGGAGAGTGTTTTGAAGAGAGTCTGATTGTCTTCTTTTCCCTCTATTTTTTCCCCTAGAACTCTGCCTTGGTGATCCAATTGAGAAGAGTCAATACTAGGAGAGCCCTTTAAGGAATTTTAGGCTAAAGGCATTGGGTGGTTCTGTGCCTTTCAAGAACTTTATCCCAGCACGGTCCTCTACATTAGGCACTGACTGAGTGGAAAGGTCTGTTATCACTAGATGATTTCCTCAACCTGGAAAAATGGTAATGATCTCAGAGGCATGACTTTTTGTCCTTTCAGATGACTACTGTTCAATCTGTCACCCCAAGGCTCTAAAGGGAAACTCATGTACTCGAGACACACATACTATCACACACACATACACACCCACACACACGTGATGCATCATTATTAATAAATGAATGGAGCTATTTGTTATTTATTATTTAAACCTTCAATACTGGCTGGCCTGAGTGATACATGAAATATAGGCAAGTAATTTATTTATTAGGGAAAATAATGATTTTTTCCCCCCACAGCATAACCCTCTCTGACCCAAAACAGCAAGAGCTTTATCAAATACAAATACGATGGCTTGTAATTTTAGAGTTTTCCAGAGCATTGTAACTGACAACCTTTTTAACATAAGTACATTGAACAAATAATTTATAGACATATTCTGGGAATATTTTAAGGTATTTTATTACTACTTCTGAAAGCTATGGCATGTTATCGATTTTGGTATATTAATATAACCTAAAAGGGAGGGCACATGCTCAGCTTCTAATCCACATCAGCTTTGATGGCAAACAATATATTTTACTGAAGGGAGCCTTGAACCAAAGCAGTAGAGGTTAACAATTACACATCATAGCCAAAAGTTTAAGATAATGAATTTTACTCATTACAGAAGTTGCATTTTGGGGACGGAAACACATTTTCCACACTTAGGATTTCATCCAAATTTCTCAACCACCGTTTGTCAGCATGAACTTGCCTTTCCTTAAGCCCAGTTCTCTCCTGCCACTTCCTGAGGATTCATAAAGCCTACTTCCTACTGAAAGGACCACTATTACCCCTTTTCCCAAAACATATTTTTAGAGTGGGTTTTGGGGGCTCATTTAAAAGAGGTTATAATGTCCTTCCTTGTATTACTTTCTTATTTTAGGTGGTTTCTAGATGGTTAATGCTTAAACTATCAACATCTTGTTCATATTTGGTATTTTTAAGTCACTATCTCCATGTTATGTTTTAACCCAGAACCTTATTACACATACATTATTGTCCAAAATTCTGACCCCAGCACGGAGGCTCCTCCTTAATTGGTCCTCACTACCTTCGGCCCTCAGTTAGAACTCGGTGCTTATGCCAAGCTGGCCTCTTGCTGTCTCTGAAACCCACCCTGATCATTCCTGCCTTTATGCCTTTGATGCTGCCGCTCTTCTCTTTTCTGCCATCCCATCTTCTTTGTGTGTGAAGATTTTCCCGACCCCTCCAATATATAATTATCTTCTCCTTCTCTGAACCTCTGTATAACTCAGCAGCTCTCCCTTATGATTTAGCACTTTACCATGAGTGGCCTTGAATTAGTCCTAGTATCTCTTTCACATATATCATTTATCCTGGATCGACTATGAGTAATTTGAGGAAAGGAATCATATAGGTTCCATTTTCATTGTAGTGGCACATCACTCAGGATGTAGCTAAGCAGATATTGGCAGTTCAGTCCACACTAAACTCAGTACACAACAAATTTAATTTATACTGAAATCTAAGGAGAATCAACAACAATTTTCAAAGTATAGCTCAGCCCGTCTCCCTCTAGTCATTCAAAAATTACAGGATGATCAGATATTCTATAAAATTTTTCTGGGCATAATTATAGGGGATGACCTTTCTTTGCCTTTATTATTATTATTCTGAATGTAAAAAAAGTCCATTATAAATATAATAAATGCTGTTAGAAAGACTTGAAAATTTGACAAAGCAAAAAGAAGAAAATAAAATAGTCTCCCATAATCCCCTCATCCATAGCAAACACTAAATACCTTGGTATCTTTACGCTTCCGGACTATTTTGTGTGCATATATGTAGGTTTATGTGTATATATACATACTTTTACATATGTCGCTATTACTACCTTCATTCATTCCTAAGGATAAATTGCCAGAAAGAATTTGCTGGGACAAAAGGATATCTGTAACATGAAAAGACAAGTGTGTGTGTGTGTGTGTGTGTGTGTGTGTGTGTGTGTGTGTGTGTAAGTAGGTACTTTGAAAAGGCATCATACACTGTGCAGTCTTTTGTAACCTATTTTCCCACATGTCAGTAATGTAGCTTTCATGACTCTATAGCAAGTCATTGTACCTTAATTTAGTTAACCAATTAATTATTTTTGAACTTTTAGGGTTTTCATCTTCTTACTCCTAAAAACAGTGCTGAAAATGAGTTTTCTTATAGGTAGATATTTGTGCACGTTTTCTATGATTTCCTCTGGATAGATTCCTAGAAGTGGAATTTTTAGGGTAAGAGGGTGTGCCTATTTTAAGACACCTAAGACCCATTGCCAAACTGCCTTCAGAAAGGTGGCATTTATTTATAGTACTAGGGGTGGTAATTGAGGTGGGCATTTTCCCATCTCG
The DNA here is from genome assembly GCF_028749965.1 of Puma concolor. Lineage (NCBI taxonomy): Eukaryota > Metazoa > Chordata > Mammalia > Carnivora > Felidae > Puma > Puma concolor. The sequence continues at coordinate 50,225,289 of NC_141667.1, forward strand.
GCCACTTCAAAGTTGTTCCAATTGAACATGAAGAGCCACCATTAGGAGAGTAAAACAGGGTTTACAATGAGGGAAGTGAACAACTGCCAATATGCTGCCATTGCAGCTTCCTAAAAGACAGACCTAATTGCCACTCACCTGCTTAATTAAAGTCCCTGTTTGCCTCTGATCCCCAAGAAATCAATTTTTAACCCCTTGGCTGGGCCTTTTGTGATCTGTCCTCAGTGTATGGCTAAGCTCTGCTGACCTCCATTCCCCCACATCCATGCACTTTAAGCTCCTCCTGTGCTAGGAACCTCACCTGGGCCAGAATACATCCTGCCCTCTCATACCTCTACATCTCTGTGCCCAGGGGCAACACTCATCTATACAGAAGCATTCGTTACAGCTATGGATTAGTCATAGTTCAAACAGTAATAGCCAGTGCACTTGTCAAAAAAGGAAAGTAACTATGAGTCAGTGAAAACTCTGTTACAAAATCTTGATTGTTTATTGTCACATGAATAAAATAGTAGCTAATATTCTTTCTGTGCTAAGTAATGTGTCATGTGCTTTCCTTGGATTATCATCTGTGGGTATATTATCATTCCATATTATAGATTAGGAAACTAAGATTCAGAAAAATTAAGTAACTTGTCCAAGGACATGACTAGAAAGTGGCAGACTTTGGATTTGAAACCAGAAAAGAATACTGTTAATAATGCTGATAACAATACTGTTAACCACACTACATAATGCTGTCTACCAGAGATGCCTCATTGGGTCTCTTGACAGCCTGCTATGTTCATGCCAGGAACTATCCACAGGATGAAAGAGTATCTGCTGGCATAAAAAAAAAAGCAAGGAGCCTGGTGTATCTTTGGAATTTAAGACTAAGAAGTAGATAGTTCAGGCTTTAAAGTGAAAAGTTAAAATATCTAGTGGAAACTTTATCGTATCCATGTAGATCAGGGTTTCTTAATAGTTGCACTATTGACATTTTTGACTAGAGCATTCTTTGTTGTGGAGGGGGGGAGCTTTGGATCCCCTGCCCCTAATTGTGACAACCAGAAATATCTCCAGACGTTGTAAATACACCCTAGTAGAGGCAGGCATAATCATTCCCAGGGGACCACTGGTCTAACAGGAAAAATGTAGTGGACTTTTGTCATTATTTCTGGCTATGAGCAGCTGAACCTTTTTCCTGTTATTCTGGAATCCTCACCTTACGGCATGAGGCATTTCTGATCGTCACAACTGGGGGCAGAAGGTGCTATTGGCATCCAGTGGGTAGAACTACAATGCACAGGAGAGCCCCCCACTATAAAGAATACTCTAGTCTAAAATGGCAATGGTTCCTTTACCTTTGTGAGCCTTCTGACAAATTTCTTGATTTTCAACTTAGGCTAGTTCAGTAACTGGAAACTGACAAAGAGAATCTCATGGCATTGATATCTTCAGAGTCTCAAAAAATCCAGAAGCCCTATAAGAATTGCTTTGTACCTGGCATTGTTTGTTTAGTCAAGTAATAGTTATTAAGCATCCTCTGTGTGCCAGGCACTAGGTGCTGGGAACATAATAGTCAACTGACAGACAAGGTTACCACTCCTAGTCAAAGAGACAGCTGAAGAGTAAGAGGGGAAGCACAGAGTGGGAGGGGCATAGTATTAGGGGATATTCACTTTGTTTGGGGGAGTGTTATTGTCAGAATGCCCAGAAAAAAAGATGTTTAAACTGAGGTCTGAAAAAGGAGTAGAAGTAACCCAGGAAAGACCTCGAGGAAGAGTGTCCTGTGCAAAAAGAACAAAATTAGGAGAGAGGGGACAGGAAGAAGAGGGAGTATTGGGTATAGGAGAGAAAAATAAAGCAAAGAGAGGAGAGGAAGGGTGGGAAGGAGGAGGGAGGGAAGAGGGCAGGGATAGATATAGGGATGGGGGTGGGGAGAGAGATTGAAGAGAGACAGATCTCCTAGGAAAGAACTGAAATCTGGAGTGGTTGGAGCAGGATTTCAGTGCATTCTCTATAGCTCCAGAACCAGCCAGGGGAGGTCTGTGAGTTATAATTCCCACAGACTATACATAGGACCCTCAAGCAACCTACCTTGAGGGCCAACAGTCCCCTGCTGTGGCAGTGCAACTTGAGAATAATATCTGGTGCTTGGAGCTGAGAAGGGAGGGAAGAGATTACAATAGACATTTATTTATTTTTCATTTTGCATTTAGCTTGGTGTGGACTGACTGCTTTTCAGGATCTGATTATTCCCTCCCTGAGGGTCCTGTGGTCAGACGCCAGCTGTGAGGATCTGTTACCATGGGTGACATTTTCATCCAATGGGGGACGTACAGCTTGTTTGCAGAGTGGCAGATGGAGCAGCTAATCGATACAGTCTGGGAGGTGGGCGTCCCCACCTCCAGTGGCCCTGCCACACAATGAGAGCTGGGCCCCAGGGGCTTGTGGAACACACGCCAGTGACTGGGCCTTTGATTAGAAAAGACCTCACTCACTAGGGGTTCTGGCCCCAAACAATGCCCTGTTCTTTACTAAGGTGGCCTCAGCACTTCCAGGATTTTTACAGCCCCTGCCTCAGGCAACACTCCTGGGAAAAGCTGCTGCCAAACCCTTCTCGGCTGTGTGTGGATGATACTGAGTATTCTATTCCAGTAAAACTCAGCAGACATTTTTTTTTTTAAAGCATCATCTGTGTTCAAGCAATATACTGAATGGAGGAAAAGAACAAGGTAATGTCCTGCCCTCAAGGACCTTAGGATGTAATTGGGAGCCTTCAGTCTGGTCGTGGAATAGCCAAAAACCCCTCAGCCATCCATCCACGTCATTTACTGAATAACCCACGACGTATTAGAGGTTGTGATACAAAGAAGGCTAAGATGTGGTTGGTGCTCCTGGTACCATATTTAACTCTATATGCCATTGAAAACTAGGAACAGCTAGTATTTACTGAGTTCTTTCTCTGCACTACCTATTAAGCATTTATAATTCTAAGAGATGGATACCAATATTGTCTCCATTTTTGGATGAGGAGACTGAGATCTAGAGTAGAGGAGTGATTGGTACTGATCAACAGTTTAGTATTATTTCCACTGATGTCTCAAGTGTTTTGGCATTTGAAATTCATACCCACACACGTGTGTATGGGTATACACGTGTATATATATGTAAATTGTCTTTTGGTAAAATATACTGAATGCCTAGTAACATGTTTGTTATGTTACAAAACAAAATCTAACTGGTAAAATTTAAGGATATTATTGGCTGTATTAAAAAATTCATGAATCAGGCAGCATCCACTCTAGAAGACAGGGGCTCTGAAGAGCTGTACAAAATGAAAGACTTTTATAGGCAGAAGAGAGCAGGAACAAGGATGCAAAAAAGCAGATTGGTTATTGCAAGGTAACTTTCCTCTACCGGATGGCAGGGATCAATTGGGCAGATTACCTAACTAATGCTGATCAGGTGATTCCTGATTGACTGGCTTAAGATTCCATCTCTGGGAGAGCCAAAATTGTAATGAAGTCTTGGTTTGGTGACATGGGGCTTAGCATAATGACTCTATTTTGGGAATGTTGTCTTATTTTTAACAAGTATTTTGGATAACTTAAGATCAGGTGGTAAGAAAAAGTTTATTCCTTGATTTCTTAATCCCAGTGGATTAAGAGTCAGGAAACCTGGGACCTTGTACTTGTGAGTGATGTAGGACTAGGCTGTTCATCAAACTGAACTTCAAATTTCTCATCCCCAGGTAGGACTATTAAGATTGGCCTTGTGTGTACCATAACGGGGTTTTGTGATAACCAAATGGAAATCATATAAAGATGTAATCCATGAACCCAGTATGATATCCCGTATTATAATCAGGAATCTTCTGGGCTTTATAAATGCAAGTTGTGGTGTTCTTTGTTGCTTTTGTTTCCATTACCATTTCTGCTGTTTTAATCAAGGAAGCTTGCACATAAGACATTTCTAGAACTGGGAGGGTAGTTCACCAAATAAACAAGGAGATTGCACTTCCCTCTCCCTACTTTTACTAGAAAAATATGAAATTAAACACAGCCAAGTTTTCATCATCTCCCTCCTTCCTCTTTACTTTATGTTTCTCAAGTCTTATCCCATACCCACTTCTTCCCCACTGCCCCAAAGTTGTAATTTATGTCTTTTAAGGCACTACACATATAAGCATCACTATTTTAATTAGTGAGGAGCAAAGGGAAGTAAGGAGCTAGAAGGCACAGCAAGAGAGCCCACCACTCGCATGCTTTAATTATTCATCGTGGTAAATAAAATTAAATATTTTCCCAGCAATCCAGAGCAGTATCTGAAGTAATTACACTGTCAAATTCATCAAAAATTCCCTCATCAAAATAAAAACCTTGATGTCATTTAATAATTTATAATACAAATACACAGAAATTGTAAAATATTATAAATAGAAAACTGCAGGGTAAGTGAACATGAATTAGTTAGGGGTTATGTTCTAGAAAGAGGCTGTCATGAGCTGTATAAATTTTTAATCAGAAATATTTTTGAGGCCTAATTTAGAGTATGGAATATACCAAGACTGTAGAATACAAAGAACACAAGAAAACAACATGTTCCCGCTGCTTGAAGATTTACAAATTCACGGCTTTTTGAGAAAAACAGAACTCAAGATGATTGCAGGCAGAAGGAAGGAATCTTGTCTTTGATGCTTTGTATATTCCAGATCACCTGTGGCACCTTACATGTTGTCTACATGGGAACAAATGAATTAATTAACCTGCAGGTATTGACCCTGAATAGCAAATGGAAAAAGTCTGCTTTATTTCCACCAATAGAGAAAGGCAGTCTCAACCACTGAACTTTGTAAAACAATGTGTGATTCTGGAAACCATATGGTTTCATCCCAGTTTGGAATGGTTTTGATCTGTTGAGTTTCTGTCCGGAAAAAGCCTGGAGCAAATAGAGTAAACCAGATTTTTCTTCTCCTTATTCTCAGAGAAGTATTTTCATACATGCGTGTCCTGTCTTGCTTTAGAAAACGTCTGTGGGGACTTACCTGTCTCAGGACAGGTAAGGAGTGGCCAAGGCTTTGTTTTACAAGAATGAATGGGAGAGCAGCTGCTCCTCTGATCTCTGGTCACCTCCACTGGTCAGGAAGGGAGTTCAGAAAGGAAAAGTGGGCTTTCAAGGTGCTAATTAATTAGAAAAGAAGCAAGGGCAATTTTTAAAAACAATTTTGCTTTATTGTGTCATCTCAAGGATCTAAGAGGTTGGTATGGACGGTGACATGGTAATCAGAGAGATCTTTTCACAAAAAAGGTAAGACTGATAATTTTTAAACTTAAAACCTTTCAAAAACTGGGGTGCCTGGGTGGCTCAGTTGGTTAAGCATACTACTTCAGCCTAGGTCGTGATCTTGCCATTTGTGAGTTTGAGCCCTATGTCAGGCTCTGTGCTGACAGCTCAGAGCCTGGAGCCTGCTTCAGATTCTGTGTCTCCCTCTCTGCCCCTCCCCTGCTCATGCTCTGTCTCTCTCTGTCTCTCAAAAATCAATGAATATTAAAAATTTTTTTAAACGTTTCAAAAACTTCCTCTTTTGCTTAAAAGTTGAAGACCCTTAAACATTGCAAGGCCCTGAGGGTTCTGATTCCTGTGGGCTTCTTCAGACTGATAGCATACCCATGTGCCCTTTGCTGTCTGTGCTCTGAGGACATAGCCCTTCTACCTCCAACCTCCTTGAACACACCCTGTTCCCTCTGCTTGGCACATTCTTCTTCCTTTGTTTTGTTTTGTTTTTTTGTTTTGTTTTGTTTTTTTTCTGGGAGAACTCCTTACCCTTCAGGACTCAGCTTAGATGTCCATCTTTCAGGAAGCCATCCATGATCACCAAATGCCATCAGTTGTCCTGTTATATCTCCCATGGCACCTTGAACCCACCCACCCCCCTTTACAAATGTGCTACATTTGTTACATTTAGAGTGAATTATTTATAATATTGTATTTACTCTTTATCTTCCATTATAAATAGAAACTTGGTGAAGGCAGAAACCATCTATGTCAGAGATTTTCTTTTGATCCCCACTATGAAACACTTTATGATCTGTAACCCTGATCCCCTAAATCTACCCCCTTTCTTCATCCTCTGCCTCATCTTCTATACTCCCCAATTTGTCCACTAGGATCAACCTCTTCACTGTTCCTGACCTGCTCCTGCCTCAGAACCTCTCTCTGGAGGCTCTTCCGCAGTTATCTGAATGGCATGCTTCTTCACCTTCTTCAGGTCTTTAGTTACATATCATCTCCCAAGTAAAGTTTTCTTTCTTTTTAATGTTTTATTTATTTTTGAGAGAGAGAGAGTATGAGCTGGGGAGGGGGAGAGGATCCGAAGTGGGCTCTGTGCTGACAGCAGTGAGACTGATGTGGGGCTTGAACTCACAAACTATGAGATCATGACCTGAGCTGAAGTTGGACACTCAACTAACTGAGCCACTCAGGCTCAGATTTTTCTTTTTAAAATTTCTCTCCATCCCCCTACATCCAATGCTGCCTGTTCCCCTTTCCTGCATTTTTTGGGTCCCCTTAGCATTTGTATCAGCCCACTTGCTTCTCATCTGTGTCTTTTCCCTCAAAGTAAGCTCCATGAGCACGGGGGTTTTGTGTATGTTGTTCATTGCTGTAGCCTCAGTCTGTAGAACATGACCTGGAACATAGTAGGTGCTCAAGTAAATATTTGTTGATATAATGAGTGGAAGTGACCACCTCTAGGCAGAGGTAAAAACAGATGAAAAGCTAATATCTTTGAAGGAACTCCTCTTGGATGTGGGGGCTTGGAGGAGTGGATGCTATAATGGGTAAAGGTGGCTTCCCCCCTTCCTGGTGTGGGCTGTTTAGGTCTGTATGAGGTCCTAATGGCTATGGTTTATTCTGAGAAAGGCTTATGCTTGGTGAAGTAATAGGTGGGAGAAAACACTGGTGAAGAAAGGACTAATCTGTTGCTATAAATCAGGGATGACAAATGGGCTTCAATGCCCATGCCCATTCCATTTGATTGGTAATAGTTGCTTGGAAGGCTGTGTTGAGAAGGATTCTGAGGGCTTTCTAGATCTAATGGAAAAGAGTGTTGCAATCAGAGATGTCTTGGGCTTGAAGGGAGGATGTGGCAGCATTTGCTTCGTGCATTTGTATCCTGACCCCTAAGCTTGAACTTGGTTCTGGTCTCTCCCATGAAACCAGGCTCACAGAGGACCTAATGATACCCCCAGTAGTCTATTTGTTGTGCAAGCTAAAGGTTAAGGTATTCAGGAGGGGACTATGAATCCAGATCCTTTGGGGATTTGGCTCTATCCTGTTGATGGATTTATTTTTTTTCTCCAGGGGATCAAAAGGCTGAGATATAGTGATTATTTATAGCTTAGGGACTCTAAGCAAGAAGGTAGAACTCTTCTAGTCTCACTTATTTAGACTGGCCATTCAGACCAGTTCCCTGTTGCTAAGAGAGTCTACAGACAGTTACCCAGGACAGATCTAGTTATGTAAAATCTTGGCCTGAAAAAGAGACTCTGACCCTGATGTGATTTGCCCAGCACACCGACCCTGTGAGCTCATTTGCCCATACAAGCTATTCTTTCCTCTCCCAGTGCTGTCATCAACCCCATCTGCAACAGTCTTCCAAGGTTCAGCTCCCCCTTCTATCAATTGTAATGGAAGACATTGCTTCTTTTCTGAAAAGCTCTTCTGTCCCTACACTGACACCCTTCACTTCACTGAACATTCTCTTATCACATCTGCTTCCTTGCAGCTGTCTCAGACTGTGCCTGATTCAGTTTCTTATACTAAGCATTTATGTATTTTTAGTATTTTCATATGACTCTGTTTTCTCCCTCACTAGATTTAAGCTCCTTGAGGAGAGGGGTCCATTATAAATATGTCCAGAATCTTTTTATACTGACTACATATAATGAACACAGCACACTGTGTGTGTGTGTGTGTGTGTGTGTGTGTGTGTGTGTGTGTGTGTGTGTCTGTAAGGATCAGTGTCTAAAACTGTTGGCTGGATTTAGTAGGCCCACCAGTTTAAAGGTATAATTGATATAATCTTTTTTTTGGAGGACCATTTTACAATACCTGTCAAGTTTTTGAATGTTTATGTTTTCCAGCAATTCTACTTCTTGGAATTTATTCTACAGAAGTACTCATAGGAGTATGCAGATATCTATATCAATATATAAAAGAGTGATATAGATATCTGCATACTCCTAATGAGTACTTCTGTACAGACTTATTTGTGATGATGAATGTGAGAATAACCAAACGTCCATCCTGAAAGAAATTATGATATAAATTATGGTACATACACACAGTGTACTACTATGCAATCATCAAAAAGAAAAATAATTAGCTATATGTTGACAAGCAAAAATGTTCATGACATTATGTATAATTGTGTAAAATGGTATTTTTCTTTGCAATAAGCCACAAATATATGTATAAATCTACATATGTATACAGATGTGAACATACATAGAAAAAGGACTAGAGGACATACACCAAATTATTAGTGATTTATCTATGGTGGGTAGAATTGGGAAAGCAAGACATTTTATCTTTTTTTAATCTTTCACTGATTTGGACCTTTTTATTCTCTTTTTTTCCCCCAGCTTTATTGAGATATAATTGACATGTAACATTGTATAAGCTTAAGGTATAAGGTGATTTGATACATTTATATACTGCAAAATGATAACGACCATAGCTTTAACTAATATATTCTTCCCATCACAAAATTACCATTTCTTTATTGTGGTCAGAACATTTAAGATCTGCTCTCTTGGCAATATTCACTAAATACACTATTACACACAAATACAGTGTATACATAAAATACACTATGGAAAGAGTTTTAATGGGCATGTAATCATGCTAAAACAAAAGATATTTTAAGAGGAGTTTATTATAAAAAAGGCATGGCAGTTGTGTTTGCTAAAATATCCTGAAGTTTAGAGATGTTATCAAAATAATTCAGTACCCATTTTAGTTAACCCTAGGGTGCTCAGCTATTTCTTAGAAGAATTGAATACAGACTAAATGTAATATTTACATAAGAAATTGTTCTTTTTCCCTTCCTCATTGATATCAAGCTAGACTATGTGACTTGCTCTGGTTAATGGCATGTGACTGAAAGTGATACACATAATTTCTGAAAAAGCTTTAAGAGCCAGTTCATGGTTTGGCATGCTTTGTTTCTCTCTTTGTCACAAAATCAGCAATATTTCAGAAAAGAGTTTACTCATTGGCCTAGGTCCCAGGAGCAGAGCTTTGGCCAACACTGATGGACATGTTACACAAGCAAGAAATAGAACCTTGCTGTAGTAAACCACTGAGATTTGGGGTTGTTTCTTACTGCCACATAACCTAGACGGATATAGCTGCTAACAGACTTCACCACGCCTTACATGGAGGCTTTCATTGGCCTGGAAATGATGATGTCTGGTTCTAATCCTAGCTTTACCATGAGCTTTCTGAGAGATTGTAACAGGATGTTTTACGTTGAAAGAAATTGAAAGTACGGCAAAAAAGTAACTTAAACAAGGTTATTTACTATCATGCATAACAGGCAGCCCAGATTTACAGCTTCATTATATCACTGGGGACTTAGAGTTTGCCATCTTTCTGCTTGGCCTTTTTTGTCATGGTTGCATGGTGGATATAGAAGTTTCAGGTGTCATAGGCAGACATAGTATCCCATGAAGAAGAAGAGTGTTTCTTCCTATGTGTTTCTTTTTCTTCTTTTAAAAAAAATGTTTATTTATTTTTGAGAGAGAGTGTGCACATGTGTGCATGAGCAGGGGAGGGGCAGAGAGAGGAACAGAGGTTCCTAAGTGGACTCTGCACTGACAGCAGCCAATGTTGGACGTTTAACCAACTGAGCCACCCAGGCACTTGGTTTTTCCCTTGTTTTTATTTGAGGAAAGTATTTACTGGAAATTTCCCTGGAAACTATCCCCAGATCCCATTGCCTAAGATTGGTCACATGTCTGTGTCTAACCAGTCACTGCTACTAAGGCAGTGATGTGGCTGTGATTGTCTTTGGTCAGCCATGTTTCATTCCTTTTGGGGGTAGCAGTGGACCCCTTTTCTGAATACATAGCTGTATGGCAAGTGGTTACTCAAAAAAATTGCCCTCTGGGAAGAAGAGGAGGATAGAATTAGTGTTTACCTCAATGACCTTAAGCAAGTATGTCCCTCCTTGGACCTTAATTCTTCCACTGATAAACTGAGGATATTGGACAAATGGGCTTCTAATGCAAGGATTATTATCACAGAGTCCACAGGCATTTCCCCTTAAGGAATGGAATTGAAACTTCCTTACAGGGCTTTGGATACGTCAAAGCAATTGTCTATGCCCCAGGGTGCCACTGGCTTAGGTCATCAAAAGTCTTGTCTCATCAGCTTCCTGAGAGGCAGACACATTATGGCTTCCAACTCCCATAAAATCTTGCATCTTGGATTTTACATGCCCAATGTGAATGTGATCTAGGTGAGGGATATATATGTGCAGTTTTGTTAGCTTTTACTTACATATCAGATTGACTTTAAAAGTACTTTGAAAACTTATAAAGTGCTTTGTGCTTGGAGATTTTTTTCCAATAGCTCCCTCTTCTCCCATGTGCCATACTCCCAAATTTCTGCATCCTTTCACAATTTGAATCAACTCAAGATGCTTTATTGGCCAATTTAATATAAACCAGTCTCAAGTGCTCTTGAGTCATGAACTCCAAAAATAATTTATAATCATTATTATTGAAAATAATAGAAATGATTTTGGGTCAGGGAGCTAAAAAAACCATTAGGGAGATCTCGTGGGATTGAAGCTGAGGTCTTCACTTCTCTTTTCAAGGCACCAGTTTTCTTTTATCCAGGCATTCACTGAAAACTTCCTGGGAATGAGATGGGCTCATCCAAGAAAAGTGCCAGAGCTCTTATTTTATTAGGCAGGGTAGGCACGTATACAGCCAAGACCTGTTCAGGCAGCAGAAGGGGGCTGGAGAAGGATCTGTAAAAATGGATACAGTTGAAACCATCCTGTCTCCCCCACCCTACTACATGCCCTGAAAGGCTTTTATGAACTGTTTGTAGCTTTGTCACTTGGTTATAACTGTGAGCAGTTGTCCTAAACAGTGTATAATTTCTTGATTGGCTTTGATAAGTTCTTTTTTTTTTCATGTTGATAATGTGCTAAGATGCTGAAGTCACCCTCTTTTTCCCAAGAGACACACTGGTCCATGGGAGGGATGACTATTCAAGAGAATGACTCTGGCCATCTCAAACTATCAGTCCTATTTGTCACCACTAGGAGATAGCCTACTAGGGCTCCTGGATTGGGTTTGCATTTCTGGAAGTCCTCTTAGAAATGTTGCTTTTGGGCCAGATTAGTTGAAGAGGTTTCAGTCAAATCCAGATCATCAGATTAAAAAGGGCATAACCCATCACACAGTTGTTCCAAAATATCATGACATTGAACAGTGATTGAATGATTGGCTGATTGGCTGAGTCTCTCTTTCTTTCTCTTTTTTAAAAATGTTTATTTATTTATTTTGAGGGAAGGGATGGGGAGAGGCAGAAGGAGAGGGAGAGAAAATCCCAAGCAGGCTTCACACTCAGCACAGAGCCAGACATGGGGCTCAGTCTCACAGCCATGAAATCATGACCTGAGCCCAAATCAAGAGCTGGATGCTTAGCCAACCGAGTGGCCCAGGTGCTCTGAGTTTCTTATAGAGGTAAGATGTCTTCCTCAGGTCAAGTACTCGTAAAACAAAACCAAAGTGAAAGAGGAAGAGTGGATTGCTCAGTTTGTTAAATCAAACACGGATACGAAAAGTTGCACAAAATAGCTATGTAGTTTAATAAGTTAAAAGGCAGCACCCTTCTAACTGTTATTGAAGTCAAGAGAAAAATTTTGTCATCCACCCCAGAAGGCTATCTGCCCCATTCAATCTCACCCCTCCTTTACCCCCAAAGTAACCTCTATCCTGGTTTTTATAACAAACACTTCCTTGTGTCCTGTATAGTTTTATCATCCAAGTGAGCATCCCAAGATGCTCAAGTTTAGTCTTGGCCATTAAAAAAATAACATGAGGGGCGCCTGGGTGGCGCAGTCGGTTAGGCGTCTGACTTCAGCCAGGTCACGATCTCGCGGTCCGTGAGTTCGAGCCCCGCGTCAGGCTCTGGGCTGATGGCTCGGAGCCTGGAGCCTGTTTCCGATTCTGTGTCTCCCTCTCTCTCTGCCCCTCCCCCGTTCATGCTCTGTCTCTCTCTGTCCCCAAAATAAAATAAAAACGTTGAAAAAAAAATTAAAAAAAAAAAAAACATGTCTTTCAAGTCTCCTTTAATGTATATGTTTCTCATCTATTCCTTTCTTTTTCTTACAGTTTACCTTTTGACCTGTAGAGTTTTCCTATGATATGGATGTTGTTGATTATACATTCGTTATACAGTTCAATATGTTCCTCTGTCCTCTGTATTTTCTACAAGTTGGGAATTGTATTGAGACATGATTAATTTTAGGTTCATTTGGCAGGTGGCATTGAGTTGTTTCACCAGGAGGTACGTGGTGTCCAATTTTTGCTCTTTTTAAAATGTTAACATCACCCAATGCTCAATGTCTGGATCCATTAGTTTACTGGGAATTACTAAATGGTGATGTCTAATTCTACCATTTCCCTTGCATTTATTAGCTAGAAAACTTATGAGCAGATGCTTTCCCTCATCTACTCTTTGATTACCCAGTGGTACAGTTGAGGCTATGCTTAATTGTTTCTCCTTATTTACCATAAAGATGACAAATTGGTTCCTATCCTCCTCTGAAGGTAACCAATTAGTTTTTTTAAATATCACTATAAATTCAAGGACTTGAGCATTAATTGATGGGTTCCTAGACTGCATTTTTAATTTATATTTCCATTGTCTTTAATGTTTGGAATACAGGGGTCAGTGTTTGTGCTTTGGAACTTGGCTATCTCCCTGGCTCCAAATCACCTGGAGAGGAAGCAACCAAATTCTCCATGGATTGCTCAAAGACCAGTAGGAGAGGCTTGATTTTAGTTTTGTGTTTATTTTCAGCTTTAGTTACAGGTTAGGGCTAGTGGCAATGAATATAAATAATTCTAGCTGAGGGACTTTGAAAATTTATGGTCCAATTGTCAACATCTTTGTCACCATCAGATGGATGCTAGTAAAGATCCCATTCATCCATTCTTTTCTCTTCTGATTTCATGAACTCCAAGCCCCTTTTGATCCTCATGTTTGACTTTCTGTGTGGCTTGACAAGAGGAGAATGCCCCAATCATACCGGTATGAATATTTTCTTTTTGCTCAATGATTAGTTTCTCACTAGAAATGAAAAGAATTGGCATTTTGTTGTCAAAATTATATTTTATATTCTTTTCCAAGGAAATGTAAACCCTAGAAATGCTTTCATTATAACCTTGTTTCTATCAAATAGTTCTGCCCAGTTTTAGGATAACTTTTTACGTGGACTGCTCTTTTTCTAAGTTTTTTCCAAGGGAGAGACCTACAGTCCTTCTAGGTAACTGAAGAAAAGCGCATTCTTTTCAGGCTAGGTTCACCCACCCACATGGCCCTGAGACAGGCCATTGATTACTCTCACTCCAACTAGCAATGAGGTACTACTGTTAGAAACCAGGTACCTTTCCTTGGCAACAGCAGCTGCTAACTAACAAGTAGGTCATTAACTAAGGGTAATGATGGATATAACCAGATTGCCTTGCTGGCCTTTAAAAAAAAAATCACTCCTTACCAAACTCCCACCATCCCCAGAATGAATGAGAATGTCATTTTGATATTTGAGTCTGGAAAGAAGCATTTAGAATCCACAGATTAACTAAAACACATTCTTAGTTCATCTCTCCACAGGTGGAAAAAGCCAAATTTTGTTTTTCATTTTGTTGCTCTTTTTTGTTGTTGTTGTTGTTGTTTTCTGGACATACCTAGGCACAAATTACAAAATTGCTTACTTGGGGCAATAAATCCAATGTTTTCTGTTATCTATGGGGAATTGGTTTGTAAAATTTCAAAACCCTAGTCTCTTTGACTGGCTGAGTCCTATGGAAAATAAAAATTAATGAAAAATAGTAATAAATACTGATTTTCTATAATCCAGTAGGCAAAGTCTAAATTAAATGACTTTACTTAAAGCTTTGTTGGCAGAGAACTAATTAATGAAAAACACCAGGCTTAAACAATAGGCCATCCATCTTTAAGCACAAGTGAGGGACGGAATCCATATGACATTTCACTGAGGATGAAAAATGAACAATTGCTTGGGTCCTGGATGATCCTTATTTGACAGAGCACCCTGGAGACTTTTTCAATGTCCCCTTTTTCCTGAGACATATGGACTCTACACCATTGTCATATTTAATCTAAGAAACTGGGTTCCCATGCATTCTATTTGTTTGTTTCCTTGCTTGAGGCCTGTGGCTGGGGCCTCATGAGTTTGTAGCAATTGGAGTCAGCTTTTGTTTGGCCTTTAAGATGAAATAAGACAAAACCATAAACATGCTACAAAACACCAGAATATAAAGGGAATTATTGGTGCCATAATTAGAGAACTAGGAGGTCATTATTCCAGTTGTCCCTCCACCCTCCCAACCACATGCCTCTCTGCTACCCCAGGAACAAAAGACATTTAAAAATCAGTCCTGAGTTCATTTTAATGGGAACCTTCTTAAGTCTGGGCATAGTTGGGGGGCATTTACTTGACAAATGAAGACTGTTTACTCTGTCTTGGAGTCTCAGAAATCAGAGAGGCATCAAAATAAGTCAGCCTCAGATAACCAAAGAATCTGAGCATCTTGTTATGTAAACTTGTCAATTGTGTGAGAAAAGAGACTCACCTATGTGCATAACCCTTCAATTATTTGAATGTGCACATTCTCCTTCAACTCTCATTTCAAAAGTCTGACAGCTAGAGGGAACTGCCTTCTCCCGAGGAAGTGAGTTGTCCATCACCAGAGGTGTTTAACCAGAGATCCAAAAGCCATCTGTCAGGGATAGTGCACTTAGGATTCATTCACATAGGGAGTAGATATTTGAACAAGATAACTCAAGACACTTTCCAACTCTGAGCAGTTATTTGTGAGAATGCAGGCATGCAAATTTAAAGGGAAATTAACTTTTGAAGACCATAGAAAATACCCTTCTAGGAAATATGTTCCTAAGGGATTGAGTAACAAAGAACTGCTTTTGGAGACTAGGATAAAATATAAGACTTGAAGCAAGTGTGGTCATATTGGGAATCAGTTGGCTATTGAATTAAATTTTGATATTTCTGTACACCTCTTGTTCTTCTCAGTTTCTCTTACTGTACGTTGTGCCCATTTGATAAAGTAGCCTCATTTGACCTTCAATGAAAAAGAATAACTGTACAAAATACATCAATATGTGAAAATCTCTCTTATCTAGTTCTGACTCCCAGGGAAGAAGGAGACAGGAAATGGAAGTATGCATCACATAGTCAAACGTTGATTTTTTTCTTTTTTTTTACTCTTTTGAAGGCTCTTTGCTTAGTAAGTTAGTTATTCAGAGAGATGTGCTATCTTCTTAAGACATACAGAGTTCTTTCAGGACTCTCATAAATCACTTTAATGGCACACCGGCAACTGGTTTAAAACTATCCAGCTAGGGTGTAGAATTTAATAAAACATCTTTTTCTATTCAAGAATATTGGGACATTGGAAAAGCTGAAGTTTAATGGAACAATACTGAATTAACTGTTAATGAGTGCCCCAAATGGGTGATAGCATAAAAAAGATATGGATAGCTAAATAAATAAATATAAATAAATAAATAAATAAATAAATAAATAAATAAATAAATAAATAAATAAGATATGGAATGAGCCACTCTATATCCTGGATTAAAAATAGTAAAAATGTATCCTATATACCACTAATTCCCGATCTCGCACTCATGGCCGACATCACTAATTGAGTACAGCACTCTTTAAACTCCAGCTTAATTTCAGAGTCTTAGCATAGAGCTCTAGGCAGTTGTGTCATTGGAGTAGCGTCTGTTCTGTTGGTCTTCCATGAACCCTTTTTGCAGGCTTTCATCTCTACTACTGACAAAAACAACTCTTGTCAAAGTTACTGGTGATTCAGTTCCATATTGCTGAGACCAAATGCCACTTCTTAGGGTACATCTTGCTCAGCTTGTTAGCAGTTGATCTCTCCTTGTTTCTAAAAGTACTTCTTCACTGGGCTTCCAGGACACCATACTCACTTGGTTTTCCTTTTACCTCATCCTTGTTCCTTCTCAGTATTATTTCCTGGTTCCTTATCATCACCTAGATTTCTAAATCCTGGAGTGCCCTCAGACCCTGACTTATCTGTCTCCACTTACACTTGATGGTCTCATCAGTTTCATGGCCTTCAATACAATCTGTATGCCAATAATGACCAAATCATATCTTTAGCTTGGACCCCTCTTCTGACCTTGAGTCCTAGCTCCCTATTTAAAGTTTCATTTATGTGTCTATTAGGTGACTCAAACTTAACATGCTTAAAATGTAACAATTTAATTTTATCCCCCAAACCTATTTCTCCCTGTAATATCTTTTATTTTAGTTGCTCATACTAAATCTTGATGTCCTTGTTGACTCCTTCCTTTCTTACTTCTTTCCTTCTTTCCTTCCCCTTCCTTCCTTCCTCTCAAAACCATGTATAATCCATCAGAAAATCTTAAATATGTATCTGGAATCTAACTACTTCTTACCACCCTTACAGTTGTTTTGTCCTTGGGTCTTTTGTTAAATACCTGCTGGGTGGACAACTTTGAGAGAAAGTAATTCCCTCCAGCTGACAGTCTTCAGAAATGAGGATTGAAGGGGATAATATTGTGGTTTATAATAAGAAAAAAAAAATATATATATATATATTTGTTCTTTGCTCCAGTTTCTGGCATAGTCCTGAAACCCTTGGAATTTCCTAAGAGATGAGAACATAAAGGTGTCTGTTGTTAGGTTAATGAGGTGACTTTTGGAATGCACCCAAAGCACCTAAAGATGGGGGCCAGTTGCCTATGGGGCTAAACATGTGGTTAGAGAGTTGGAACTTTCACTCCTACACCTCTGACCTCCAGGGGGGTGGGTAAAGAGGCTGGAGGTTGAGTTTAACTGTCAATCACCAATGATTTAACTAACCATGCCTGTGTAACAGAGCTTCCAGAAAAATGCACTGCCACATCTCTGGCACTTAGAATGATTCTGTCTTCGATCAGATTTCCTGAAAATAGGCTTTGAAACCAGTGTGCAAGAGATTTTCTGGGGATGTGTTTGCAGGAGCAACACCTGTGAGGGAGTGAGGCAGTAGGATTGGATAGAGGTGGATGTAGAACGGACTGGTAATTACAGCAGAGACTGTGGCCTCAGGACTGGCATAGTCCTTGGGTTGCGCTGAATTGAGGCAAGGGGGCTAGACCTTTGCATTGCAGAAATGAGCAGTCATTGGATGTAGGCTGCTACCAGAGAAGGAGCCAATATTCCTAGCAACTATGGGAATGAATATGTCAGTTTGGGTGGTGTTCCACAGCATCCTCTATGTGTGATTGAAATGTGACTGATGTTCTAAAATATTTGCTTTCTAAAGCCAGGAGATAGAGTGGAGAAATGCAGAGGACATAGGCAGAGTTAGCAGAGGACCAGCCTTAGAAGCCAGAGCTGGCTTTTGAGCTTTAGAAAGTGTACCAGACAAGAGAGTGGGAGACATCTCTGCTCTATGCCCTTGGGAACAAGATCAAGAGAGAATATTTCCTAAGAAGGGAACATGTTGTTTTTGGGCAAATTTTTCCTAGAGATTCTTAAAAATGGAACCATTAAACTTGATACAAACCAGCTGAATATAAGTTTAAAAATATATCTTTAAAATATAAAATATAACTTTAAAAAGTTATATCACACTCCAAATTAATTTTGAGTGTCTCAAGACTCCAAGATTTATGCCTCATGGAACACTCAAAGCGACATAAGCAAAGTTATTATTCATTCATCCATTTATTCACTAATTTATTCATTCATTCACTCATTCATTCAATAATTTCTTATCAAATTGGTAGGTGGTAATTATACAAAACTAGTATTATTAACTGCCTTTTGAAAAAAATTCTTACATTGTGCCAGATACCAGGCTAAGTAGTTTGCTACATGGATTATTTTAGTTGATCTTACAACAATTCTATAAAGTAGGTGTTATGGTACTATTTTTTTGTTACTTTTTTTGTTGCTGTTAGAGTAATTAAATCATTTGCTCAAGGTCACAGAATTAGTAAGTGGCAGAGCCTGGATTGCAATCAAGATGTTTGAGTTTGTAAAAGACTAGTACATTCTCTAGATAAAGAATAACTAGACATATTCCTTATCCTCAAGCGGCCTACAGTATATTAGGGAGACAGATAAATCAATAAAAAAGCTACCAACAGAGTAAAGATGTGCATCTAGGTCTATGTGTCAAGTACATTTTCTTTCTTCTCTACCTATTTGTATAGTTTGAGGATGGAATATTGTATTATTTCTAGTGATTAATCAGGATGCTTTGACTATCCAACAGAAAGTGGTTTGAACAATAGGATTATTGCACATTAAGAAGAATTCTGGAGGTAGGAAGTGCCAGGGTTGGTTGGTTTGGTAGCTTGGTGAGGTCAGACCTTTGGGTTACCTTCCCCAGATGCTTGCCCCAACTCTGGACTAGTTATGGCACAAATAGAATAAAGAAACGTATATATAAAAAGACTAACAAGGATGTCTTCCTTTCCTATTTCCACACAGCTATTCTCAGGGACTGGGTTAGGAAGGATGACACTACCTGGGTTTTGTCCTTTAAAATGTTCAGAAATGTACCATAGATTATCCATTGCTGAGACACACTACTTTTAATGGAAAAATATTCTTGGACAAAATCTAGGGGGCTACGGAGCACTAAAGCAGTTTCTTGTTTTTGAGGATCTTGATGGAGTGTGTGAAACATTTGCCCATTAGTCCTGTAATTGCACCACACACTGATTCTAGTACTTACCGAAGGAAGTTGCCCTGCGTTTCTTCTTCCTGGAATAAAATGTTACTTACCACTGTGAACATCTTTCACTGGGTTCGTGAACAATGTAGCGGAACTGAGTAATAAACAGAATGCTGTCAAATATATATCTTCCCATAATAGATCCTATACCTTAAAATGCCTACAGGGAATCACTTTTTAAAGTCTATAACATGCAGTAGTTTTGATACGACTGGTTGAGCCATGCAGAAATGATTAAAAAAAGAGTAATAAATTCAGATTTTACACCAGGCACCGAGCATTAAGCCAAAATGAAACTACCATAGTCAAATCTTCTACAGCTTAGAGCTAATTAGACCTACATTTCCAAATGGCACAAGCATCATGCAATGCAGCAATTGTTATAATAACTATATTCTCATCTAGTGCTGGGTGGTGATTTACACCAGCAACGCCTGCCAGGGCTAATGGATGTTCTAGGAGGAAATCTCTGGGGGCTCTGGAGCAAGACTGGGAATTTTGCCCCTGGGCATCTCTCTCCATTGGATTTCTGGTGATTGTGCTGAGTGTTTGGCAGGGCAGAGATATAGCCCAGGGGGCAGTAATATCTCTGTGCATTTTAATTACCACTGAAACAGTGGTAATGACTGGGTTTATATAGATTTAAGGAGAAGCAGTAGTTCATACTACGTTTTGAGTTTGTTGGGAGGGTAAAGTATGGCTATGTCTATTAAGTTCTTAGCATAGTGCCTAGCACATAGTAAGCACTCAGTAAATAGTAGCTGTTTTCAAAAATAAATGCTCCATCTATGGGTTGGAATGTATGGTTTATTCTAGATTGACTTTTGGCTCTAGAAGGAGACACTATTTCAACTGAAGCAGGGTGGTTAGTGACTTTAATGCCCTGGATTTCCCCAGAAAATTACATAAGCAAGGGTAATCCAGGGTCTCTGTTGATCCTGGCTGACGTTCCACATGTCTAAGTATGCTTAGCTCCTGCCTGAGAAATACAGGCTTGATTCAGTGGAAAACGTGTTTGAGCATTCCAGTCCCCACTCCTCCTTTATAAAGAGAGCCTGTTGTGCTAGTGAGAAGAGCTCCAAATTACCTACAAAGGGGGTGGTGAGAGTGTAGAAGGTGGGTAGTAGGCTAGGAGACTAAGTGGGAGAGAAGAGGTGATTCCTCATAAATGCCGCCCAAAGGCATGATTCAAGGACTTGGTGTGGACTGTCTTCCTGGGAAACCAGATTGCCACACGATGATGACTTTCTGAATTCTTTTCAAATTTATTATTCATATCTTAAAATGAAACTCAGATATTTTGAATGTTTCTTTTCTGCCCAGAACTGGGCCAAAACTTTTATATGTGTGATCTTTTCTAATCCTCTCCATAATCCTACAATGTGGATATTATTAGCCTCATTCTTTATGGGGAGGGACACTGACATTTAGTGTGGTTACATGACCTGGCCATTAGGCCACCCAATTAATCAATAGACTGGAGTCTATCTCAGTTTTGTCTTACTCAAAAAACCATGATCACACCACTGTCCCCATGGTCCCTGCTGGGGAGACTGTGGGATTGTATTTGCTCATTGTCCCCAGATGATCTGAGTTTATAGTACATGACCTCATGCTTTTTGGCTACCAGTCAAGGAATGAATTAATCCTCCCACCAGCCTTGATTGATTCCTTGCCTTGTGCTCAGCACTCCACTAGTTAGAGTGGGCATAAATAAAAAAATATGAAATGAGGTCCCTGGTTTCAAGGAAGGAACACACATGAAGCATTAAGTGAACAGTGTAACACCTTACATGATCAAAGACTAATATGGCAAGCATCCCAACCATATACCACGTAGCTCACAGTATCTACTTCTTGCACCGCATGCCAAACACTCTAATTCTTTTCTTCCTGATTCTGGACATGGTTTCAGTCTCAGAATCCTTCTCAACATAGCACCCCAGGTGGCCACAACTGGTGGATACAGTCACCATCTGTCCTGTAAGTGTTGTTTTCATGCAGGAGATTGAGGAGGTCTGGAGGGGCCAGTGAAGGCTAAATGGGAGTGGTGGGTTGAAGCCCAGCCTTTAAAAAGGGGGAAAATTTAGTAGTGGGATTTCAAGAAAGGTGGATATCCAGGTGGAAAGAAATACATTAGCAAGGGGCCCAAGATGAGATTGAGGGAGTAGCCTCCTATGGTTTGGGGACAAGAGTGAATTTCCTGATGTGATGCTCTTGGGGCAGAAACAATGAGATTGAATAAGACCTTTTTTTTGGACTTGATTTAGACCTATTTGTGAACAACATAGCCTATCAGAGATAATAAGATAGTAAGAATATTAACTCCTATTTATGAGGGTTATTGCACCCGTTGTACCACTACTGCATACATGCATTGTCTTATTTTATCCTTGGAGCAACCCTGAAAGGAAGTACTAGTATTCACATTTTATAAAGGGGATTAACTAATGTTTAAAGATAATGGGCTATGTAGCTGGTTACATAGCTGGTAGGAAATGTTACTGGAGTTCAAAAACATCTTAAAGACTTTGCCAAAAAATATCTGATATCGTGGACTTTATCTTCCCAGCATGTCCTCGCACATGTGCACAGTCATATATATATATATATATATATATATGCACATAATACACATGTATACATACAATCTCATATGTATAGCCTCATACACACATAACACATACAGATATAGCTATACATATACACACATATATGCACATACACACATACATATTCATTCATACTTATACCACACATATAAATATATGCACATATACATACACCATATGAACACTATTCTGCTGGGAAAAGTCACTGCTCTTTTTGATTGCAGTGGTAAGTATATGGCCCAAAACAGGCAAAATCAATTTCTCCTCCCAGCATTTGAATCTTGAGCGGAGATACATAGAGACAGGAGGAAGCTGAGTCATCTGATAGCAGTGCTCTTGAGAAAACATGAGTGACTGATATCCCTGAGCTGCCTATTTCTTGTCCTTCTTGTGCTTTGTCTAGCTCTTCCTTTTATTCCACAAGCTGCACAGTAGACTTACAATAATTGCTTTTTTATCCCTTAAGTCAACTTCTGTTGCTGGCCACCAGAAAGTGCTAAATGATAGAAATCATCTCTTCAGTTTAGCCAATACCAGTGATGGGGTGCATTCCAATGAGAATTGTGGCCAGTGAAATGCTGAAGGAAAGAAAGGAGCATTTTGTTGCTTTGTTACAACACTGTCTGTGGGGTAGGATCATGATGTAAATGAGACTGATATATGAGGGCCTTCTAGAATTTACGGTAATAAACCATTTACAAATAGGGGCCAAGGCAGAGTGCCCTTATTCTGAATCCATGAATTTCTAACTCATGGTCTGATGTTAATTCTCTTGGTTATAACTTGCCTTCTGTTTTCCTCACTCTTTCCTTTTTGGTGATAATATGATGGCTAGATAATATATTGTTTCTTTACCCTTCAGTCCTTCAGGAGATATTTATGAGAGCACT
Source organism: Puma concolor (assembly GCF_028749965.1). NCBI lineage: Eukaryota > Metazoa > Chordata > Mammalia > Carnivora > Felidae > Puma > Puma concolor. The sequence continues at coordinate 50,247,852 of NC_141667.1, forward strand.
ACACATAATGGTAGATGTTTGGGAATAGAGAAGAAGTTCAAGATACACAAACAGAAATTTGGAGCTGGCAGATACATTTAAAGTGGTGTAGTTCAACCCTTCGTATTCTTAGAGAAGAGAAAACAGAGGCTCAGTACAGTTCAGTGACTTAAGTAGGATCACAAAGCATAGTGGTAAGTCTATGTTTTGGGACCTATGACCTAGGTCTTTTTGCCTAGGTCAGTGATATTTATGGTTTCTAATCAAATTCTTGGAATCTGGGTGAGAAGATGAGGCATGCAAAGAGGGAGCAATTGGCAAACTCAGCCCTGCATCAAGTGGCACTCCTCTTTTTTCCACTCAGTAGTTCTGCAGAAACCAAATAACCCAAAACTCACCCCTCCCCCAATACAGATGGAGGTCTCCAGCTTAAGCTGAAAACTTAGTTTGGAAACTTGATATGAAGTCTTTCCATAGCATCACTATTACTTTTCTCCTTCATTCCCAAATTGGGATTTTTTTAAAGGTATAATTGATATACAACATTATATTAGTTTCAGGGTATAGCACAATGATTTAATATTTGTATATACAGTGGAATGACTACCACAATTAATCTAAACACCGTACATAGTTACAAAAATTTCTCTTTCTTGTGATGAGAACTTGTAAGAGTTACTCTTCCTAGCCAACTTTCAAATATGCAATACAATATTATTAATTATAGTTGCCACGATGTACATTATTATATCCCCATGATTTATTTATTTTATAACTGGAAGTTTGTACCTTTGACTCCCTTCACCCATTTCTCCTCCATCCCCACCAAATTGGGGTTTTAAGGTGATATCACTCAAGGGGAGAGTAAGATCTGTTACGCCAGTGGTACTCCAATGAGCCACATAGAGTGCAGAGCCCGCTTTTACTCTGTAGGCACAGAGAACCCCAACAGTTGAGAAAAAGAGACAGGTGTCTTGTATTCAATAACTTTTGGCATGTTAATTCTGCCCAATAGAGAAATGTGGACCAGTCAATGTCAGAATCTTGCCATCTTGTCAATCAAATAAGGATCCGAAATTTTAATTACTACCTTAGGCTCCCTCGATCTTTGCAGTATAAGATAGAATGTTTCATTTATTCTTCCTTGAAATTCAATTTTTCCTTGACTTCTATGACACCCCATGACTTGATTTTCTCATTTCTGGTGGCTTCTTCTCAATATATGCTCTGTGGGTTCTACTTAACCACTTATCTTTTAATGTTGGTACCCTACAAGTTTTTATCTCTGATATATCTCTCTTGGCATATGAACTCTTCCTGGTCAACTTTATTATGGTGGCCATCTGCTGTTTTGGCCCTCCCAGTATCCATCCCACCCTTCCTTTAGTTAGAGCAAATTATTCTGTTGTGATGGAAAAAGCAAAACCTCTCCCATTCTCAGTATATGTGATTCTGGTGTGCTGGTGAATTTTTAACAATCAGCATTCAGGGGGAAAAAGCCATGATTTTTAACATTTCCTTGGTTTAAATACTCCTACCATGCTCAGAGCATATTAATTTAAGACATATTTATCAAACACCAAATATGTACCAGGAGGTACTGTTTTTAGTACTGGGAATCCTGAGGGTGAATAGAACCTAAATAGTCTTGGTGCTCGTGGTGTTTATATTCTAGTTGTGAAGATCAATAAAAACAATTAAGTGCATAAATTAATTAACAAGGTGATATCAGGCAATGACAAGTGCTGTAAAATAAAGTAGAATAAAGGTTAAATGAGTGAGGTAGAGAGCTATCTTAGATATCTTCCCTTAGAGTCAGGGAAGTGTTCACTAGAGATTGACATTTGAGCTCAGACCTGAATGAGGGAAAGTGAACTAGGTAAGAGCTTGGAAAATAGCCCAAACTTGCAGCCCTGGAACTTTTGCTGGATCTATTTGGAAAGAGGTGGTCTTTTTTCAAGGAGGTAACTTTAAACTTGTAGGATGTCTGCCTGGAAGTGCTGGTGTCCACTATCCCACCTCGAAAGGTGAGAAACACTAAGATAAGAGGTGGAGAAAGACTGATTCCTAGTGGTAATATTTGGACATTTGGATATTTGAACATTTGGACATCCTTACCCCTCTGTATCTAATGCCAGCATATTCTTGCACTTTTTAAACACATGAGCCAATAAATACTACTGTCCCCCCCCCCCACTCCAACGTTTTTTTGGTTCAGTTTGTGTCTTAACTAATGTCTTAATTAATATACATATCTACCCTTCATGTCTTCAAATCCTATTTATGAACTGAATGACTCCAAAATCTCTCTCTAGATTGGATCTGATTCTAAACTCCAGACATATGTAGCAGCCACCTACTAGATATATTCACCTACGGGTTTTTGGAAACATCACAAATGTAATATGTATAAATTTCAATTAATCATCTTTCTTTCCCAAACTGCCCACTCTGTTTTTTATTTCTACTTGCCAAACCAAGCCAAAACCTGGGTGTCATTCTGTACTTCTTACTCTCCTTCAACCTTTTAAGAAATTAACTATTAATTTCACGGACCATGGCTCATAAGTGTTTTGGAAACACACCCTATTCTCTCCATTCCCACTACTCAACCTTAGGTGCTTGTTTCTCACCTAGATTTCAAGTCTTTGTCTACTCTTCCTACTCTTTAGTATTAGTTTCCACCATGTGGCCAGAGTAAACATTCTCTTTTTTTTTATTTTAAGAAGTTTATATAGTAGTAAATGTGACTTAAGACCTTGTGTCAGTTAGGATCCTTGAAAGAAACAGAAGGAGGAACCTCTAGGAGTTTTATATGTATATGCATATATATTTGTATATATGTATATATACATGCATATATATAATGCATTAAATCAGATGTATTTTAAGGAATTGGCTCATGAAATTGTGGTGGTTGGCAAGTCTGTAATGTGTAGGGCAGGCTGGCAGGCTGGCTGCTCAGGCTGGATTTCTGTTATAGTCTTGAGGCATAATTTCTTCCTTGGGAAGAAATTCTTCTTAGTCTTCTTAGTCTTTCTTCTGAAGGATTGGCTGAGGCTATTTCATGTTATGGAGTATAATCTGCTTGACTTAAAGTCAACTGATAGTAAAAGTTAATCATATCTACAAAATGCCTTTACAATATCTAGACTAGTGTTTGACCAAACAACTGGACACCATAGTTTAGGTGAGTTGACACATAAAATTAACCCTAACAGACCTAGAATAGGCATGACAGAGCATGCCACCTCCAGACTTTGAGAATTCCTAGATGATTTCAATAGTTCCTTTAGAAGATAAGTTGAGGCAGCTGAGGGTTGAAGGCACAGTTTAGTGTGCAAAAGAATCATCAGTGTGCTTGTTAAAATGTTGGTCTCCTGACTTCATTCTCCAAGGATTCTTATTCCCAAGGCCTACAGTGGGTATGAAATTAATTTTATGGGTCTTTACCAAGATTTTTTTTTTAAAACGGAGAATTAGGAAGGCCTGGGTAGCTTAGTTAGTTGAGCGTCTGACTTCAGCTCAGGTCATGATCTCGTGGTTCATGAGTTTGAGCCCTGCATCGAGCTCTGTGCTGATAGCTCAGAGCCTGGAGCCTGCTTTGGATTCTGTGTCTCCCTCTCTGCCCCTCCCCCACTCATGCTCTCTCTCTCTCTCTCTCTCTCTCTCTCTCTCTCTCTCTCTCTCAAAAATAAATAAACATTAGAAAAAATTTTTAATTATAAAATAGAAAAAGGAGAATTAAAAGATTATAGAAAGAATTGGAGGGCATCCCGTGTGGTAAAAGTGAGTATTTTTTCAGGGAAATATGTTTGTTTCACCTGTGAGTTTGTGCATGGGGGGTTGGGGCATATTGTAAAATGCATTTCTAACTGTGGGTCATAGTCAGGGTCAAAAACGTTTGAAAGCCCTGGTGAGGAATATGGTCAGTATTCACCCTTGTGGCATGATGTGGCAAGTGACTCTTCTCTTATTACATGGACTTTTATTGCCATTGACAGCTCCATCCATCCTTCTGTGGGCAATTTTTTCATCTTTTGGTCTTGCCAAGTCCGGTGGTTATGGAGTAATGAAAGGTTAAGGCAGAGAGGGTACAAAACAAGAGTTTGAAATCCCCACTCCAACAAGCTCCTGCATTCTCCTCCTTCCCGTCAGTTCCTCCTCACCCTTCCCTGGAGTCTCTCTTTGCAATTTGTATGACTTTTTGTTGCCTGTACTGCAGGGACAGGAGAAGCCTGCAGTCAGATGTAGGGTCAAGCACCCCACAGAGCAGATGGCAATAGCAAAGTGTACTTTAATAACTCTCTCTTCCCGAGCAGCTCTGGAAACCAAGCACGAGATTTCCAGTGCTGTTTCTCCTCAGCTTCCTGGCCCGGGGGGAAGACCTGACTGATGGCTTTGAATATCCATCAACAAATAATAAATAATAATAATAACCTGCCTGTCGCAGGCTTGTCAGAGCCAGGGAGGTTGGGTTTGCTGACGCTTTCTCGCTTCTTAATACAACCTCAAAGTCAATTTTAAGCAGAAACCATAGCAGCTTTGCACTGCAGGAATTTCTCCTTGCCACCGTCCTTAAGTCTGATTCCCAGTGTTGAGACCCATTTGGTAAGATTGTGAAATGGGTGGTGTGTCTGTTGTGACCTGGGATTCTCAGATCTGCAATTTTTTTTTTCTCTCCTCAGATATACCCTATCTCAGGCACCATGCTGTTCTCAAATGTCCCAGTTAACCCCCTTTCTTCCAGGTTATAGGTTGGAAAAGACCCAGATTGACTAAATGAGTCCTGGGGTGTGAGAGGTATCCCCTCAGGAAGACTTGCCCTCCATAATGATTTAAGATCCTGGGCTTAGGGGTACGAATGCCTAGGTTTGAATGTGAATTTCTGCTCTTTCACCTCTTTGTGTGTGTGTGTGTGTATGTGTGTGTGACCTTAAGCATATTACTCAACTTCTCTAAGTCTCATCTGTAAGGCAAGAATAATATTAATAGTAGTAATTATAATAGGTAACATTTATTTGCTTGCTGTGTTCCAGGCAGTGTTCTAAGTGCTTTACCTACATTGGCTCCTTGAACCCCACGAGGAAGGTAATATAATTGTCTTTGGCTTACAGATGTGGACACTGAGGCAGGTGTGGTTAAAGAGTGTGCCCCAGGCCACAAGCTAGTAAGAGTGAGCCAGGATTATTCACTGGGCTGAGCCTCTGCTCCTGCAAGCTAAGTGGAAGTAAGCATAACCAGGCTTACTTACAAATCCAGGCTTTGGGACAGGGGAATTTTCCCTTTAGGATTTTGATTAACCCAAAGTAAATATTTTGAAGTCCACATTTTCAGGCACAGGGAGATTGTTGGTACAGATAATTATCCCTACTCCACTCAACCTCCAGACCAGCCCTGTACCTTAAAGGCAGGTTTGGGCTTTGCCTCTCCTAAATGTCAACTCATTGGCTGGACAGACTTTGCATTTCAAGATTCTTTACAGCCTCCAGAGCATTGAAAAGTTTATCCTCAGTGTTGAGAGAGTTTTAAAGTCCACTCTGCATGATGGATGAACTCCTGTGTGAGAGCCCTGACTCCCAAGCCCTTCCTCTCCCGATCTGTGTAAAGCGTGGCCTGCCCATGGCAATTCTCCTTTAAGCTGCAAATATTCTTGGTTGGAGAAAACTTTGAGACATCAACTCTTCAGGTGCCTTCATTTGTCACATCACTTTCCTCTCTGTTGTGAGGAGCCAGTCGCTGTACCCAGGTAGAAGAGAAGTTGGAATTAGGTGTTGACTGTCTGAGTTTGCTTTGTGCTGGCCACCCCTGGCTGGCCTGGACCACAGACTCCATCTGAAAAACTGTCCTGGGTTGTGGCATAGGATGATATTTCTTCTTCAGTCATGGAAAAGACTAAGGGGGCCCTCTTATATTCTTGACTAGCTGGGTTCTGGGCTGGGGATCTTGCATTTGTTGTTTTCCACACTCGCTGCTGCCTTGTTGCTCACTTGTGGACCTCCTAGAGATGAATAATTTAGCTGGCATAGGAATAAAAGTCCCAATACTCTCATCTCACTTCATTTCAGATTCACATTTAGCTACTAGAGGTAGAAGGGGACTGGGAGAGTGACTGAGAGAGACCATAACCCGTGATATGTCACAGCTTTATGGCCTCTCTCATGAAGGAAGCTTGCCAGTCTCAGGCATGAAATGGCCCAAATCCCAACCGTGGGAAGCACGTTCCAATAGGACTCCTGGAAAACGATTCAGCCACACTCACTCCTAATCCAATTTAATGATCCTATTTTGATAGTATTACGTATTTATTTGCTGGTTAGGAGAAAAACCACCACCTCACAAGGTCTCCCTGCAGGTGCTCTAAAAACAGGGCTACTGGAGGAGCCCTCTTCTTGCTCCATGCCAGGGGCTTAGGGCTTTAATGTGAGAATGTGGCCTTCAGACAGGCTGGGATGTTTGAAAGGGCAGGGACCAGGGAGTGGGGTGGCAGTGCTAAAAGTTCTAAACAAGCCAGCTGGGGCGGGAGCATGGTCGTGAGGGAACATTATCTGGTGTGATTCTTTGTTTTCACGGCATCACCTCCTATTCCTCAGCCCAACAGAATCACCAAGCTGTAAACGGCACACCTTACAAATCAGGGTTCCCTGACGTGGCTGGAGCGTTCATTACCAGCCGTAAAGGCACGCCAGCAAGAGAGGTTGCTGTTCTGTAGCCCAATTTTCCATCGCAATAACCCAATTAACTGGTGTGTGTGTTTGTTTTACAAAGCTCCAAGCTACAATAAACCATACAGATACGTGGGCTGCAGAAAGCTCTGTAATTAGGACAAGGTGTACAAATTAAACTACTCTTTTTAAACTTCAAACCAGCTAACTTCTGACATACTGTACTGCTGGGGCTTCTGGGACTGAACCCAATTAACATCTTAGTATTTTATAAGCATCATTTTAATTGCATTTGTATGCAATCTTCTCTCCAAGTGCCTTTCAAGGTGCTAGTCCTTGGTTCTGCTTTTATTACTTTGGTGATTTAAATCTTCTCTCTCGGAGGTTCCCGTTAATAATGACTACTGCTACTTCAAATGCTGGTCCAACATAAAACTCGTCTCTCAAAAGAATTATGCATTAAAACAGTTACATTTAACTTTATTATTACATTTTTAATTTTTTCTCTGTTTGAACATTATGCCTTGAAACATTTTATCAACCTGTCAGCCCTCGTAATGGCTAGAAAAGAGATTCTTTTTGGAAGCTAGGATGATGGCTTTTTCCCCACCTCCTTACCTTTAGTCTGGATTAAAGGTCTTTGGTGCTGTTGGATGGTGTGATGGTGAGGGGGTATTTAAACAAGTAGATTTGGGGTCTTTAAATTTCCTAGAGGGTTTTGGAGCATCTTAGTCTATTCTGGGGCTAGGAGTAGGATAAGGCAAGTGAGACATTTTATTTCTGGGTGAAATTTAAGTAGGCACCAAAAAAAATGCAGGGATCAAGATGAATAATATTTTAATGCAATATTAAGAAATAAAATCAGTGAAATATAACTTGCAGACCAGCTGGCCTGTTTTTGTAAATGAATCTTTGTGGGTCCAGGGCTGAAGTGAGTGAGACGACATTGTATAACTATAGACTGGGTTTCTGTTTTTATTTAAAATTCTGGTATTTTGTTCACTGTGGATTTTTTTTTTTTGGCCTTCATTTCTAATTTTTTTTTAAAAAATGCATTAAACTACTCATTTTGGTTCCTGAGTTTTTGGTGTCCTCTTAAATTTTGCACCTGGGTAAGTGTCTCATTTGCCTCCCCTGGTTTAGACCCTCCTATAAATCTAAGGGCAGGGAAGACTTTTAAAGGGATTTAAACATATGAAGAAATCCCGAAGGCAGGTTTTCATGCAGTGAGTCAAAAATGTAGGGAAAAAGTCAGCTCTGTGTGTGTTTCTTGCTGAAAACGGTGTCCACAGACCTCACTTTCTGCTTAGAAGCCCTCAAAGAAGTGACCACGCCTGAGTTTATGAGAACAGCCGAATGGCGAACTCTCCTCTTTCATAACCCCAGCCTGCAAAAGCAGAGTGTTTCCATAATTTTCCTTTGGTGCTTCTTATTTCAAGAAGGAGTTAGGAAAAATGAGTACTAATGTTGTGTTCAATTAGGATTTCTGTTATCTGGATAAAAATATACAGTCTTGAGCAGGCAGTGAGATCCTCCTGGAATATTTTAAACCTTTTTGCTTGATTGAGTGTCTTGTCAAACAAAACTGGCAACCTCTCTCCCAGAGCTGCCTGAATCTATGCAGATATGATTTCTATCATGCCTTTATTATGTGTAGTCTGTAATAAGGATGAGCACATATAAATCATCTCTGGATGGCAGTTAGGATGCAATACTCAAAGGAGAAAGACATTTCTGCTTTCAAATGTCTAGTGATTTCAGATATTATATAGCAAGTCTCCCCCGAACTGCACAATCTTCAATTCTACTCAAGCTCTTCTGTGGAAGAATGAGACTTTCATATCTTTCTTTGCAAGAATCACTAGTGAGATAAGAATTGTGTCACTAAGACCAGAGCACTGTATCTTCTTGGCTAGTCTGATATCAAAGTTGCATTTGAAAAGATGATCCTTCTGTAATTTGATTCAAGAGGCTGGTCTTGAGAGATGGTGGGGAGACCTCAGATTTTGGGTCTGCTTTGTTCTACTAGGAAATATAGAAGATGTGGAGAGGTACAAAATTCTGCAGCAAGGACAAAGTACACTTCTGGTGACATTTCAAAGGGTTGTTCTTTCCCCTGCATCAGGAACTGAGTCATAAGTATCTCAGGCTCCTCTCCATGACACAAAGGGAAATTTGGTAAAAACACAAAGCAAAACAAAACAAAACAAAAACTGTATTGCAAATCCAAAGGGAAAGCCTCCAGACCTGGCTACTAATATTGTTGAATGCTTATCATATTCCAATAAGCATCTTCTTGTACTATTTCATTTAGTCTTCAGTAGACTACAACAATGTAAGTACTATTAAAATACCCATTGTACAGATAAGGGAAGGTAGACAAGTTAAGTAATAAGCGTATGGTTGCAGGATTAGTAGTAGGTGATGGGCCAGGATTCAAATCCAGGTACATTGGTGCCTGATCTAACTTTTCATTCACTTTATTTTCACATGCTGTGTGGTCTTGGGACCCTTTACCCCTCAGATCTTGGGAGAGCCAAAACAAGAGTGAAATAGCTGGCTTGGAAATTGAAGCAAGTGGGAGATTAGAGGCTCTCAAAAGCCCTGATCTCAAGGTCAGCCTCTGTTAAAAGACAGTCCATAGGAATTCTTCAGTTGGGTTGTGGTGTGTGTGTGAATGGATTGAGGGTGGCAGTGGGGAGTTGAGTAAATCCCAGACCTATTGTGAAGTAACAGTTATCTTTAGTCTCTCCAATTCTCTGGTCTGGGGTTGTCTTTCCCTTTCAGTGCCTTCCCTTCCTCTCTCTAGGAGCCTTGGATTTGACTGCTGTAGGTCCACCAGATCAGCGCTCAGCCTTTCTCATGATGCAGCACACATAGAAAATGACAAATGAGAACTTCGTATGAGGGACTAGGCTGCCCTTGTATCTGCTGCCCAGCTGCCTGGAGACTGAGAGGAATTAGGATATGCACTCCTATATCAGAGTTGAGGGAATCTGTATATCAGACCAGGAGTGCCAGGAGGTCTGGAGCCATGTATCTTTATGCCTATCACCATTGTAGACTAGATACATCACTAGATCCACTCCTGGTACAAAGGGAGACATTGTGATAAAATAATTCCCACCAAGTTGCTAGAGATTTAACTAATCAATATACATATGTCAGGCTGCCCTTCATTTTGGGAACATTAACTCTTGCAAAAGGGAGATTTTTGGGGGCAAGGGACTTTTCCCAGCACCTGTCATCATGTGAGTGGCTTCTCTGCCCTGCAGTGAGAGGTGAGAGGTGAGAGGTGAGGACTAGCATGCCTCTTATCTTATCGGTAAGATAAGGAAGGAGGCTTGGGGAGAGAGCAAAGAACAGAGAGAAGACAAAAAGACAGGAAGAGAGGAGCATTTCATGGCTGGAGTCTTTTTTAATGGGACTATGGGGCAGTGGTTGTCTGAACACAAACCCAGGAAGTAACTGTGACGTGCACTATTTTCTACCTTATCTTCAGGCAGCTCCGGCCAGATAAGGGGTGTCACTGTAATTTCTCACTCTTGGCTGCTGTGGCTGTGCAGCTGTCCAACCCCCAGCCCTCAATGTCTGTGTAGAGCTTCCCTGGGCTTTCTCAGAAATCCAAGTGGTTGGCATAAGGATTCAGACCTTGTCTATTGAGCTACTGAGAGCTGAAATCCCAGCTGGTAAAATGCATGGCTCTCCACAGCTTGATGGAAGAAGCATTGCCCTGTCAGGGTCCCAAGATCTCATTCTTCATTATAAACTGGAGATAGTAATTTCTTCCCAGACTACTTTCCAGAATTGTCAAAGATGATCCAATCTCCATAAAAGGCTTTGAACACTGTAAAGTCTATACAGCTGTAAGGTATTACTATGATTTGCAGTGGCAACATAATTTCAGATTTGGAAGGGAGGCCTGTATCAAGGTCAGCTGACATACCCCTTTATCTTAATGCAAGGTAATTTGCCCTTAAGCAATTTGATACTAAGGGTTGCAAATCCTACTCTGGAGCTCTCTAGGGGTGGGCTTTCCATGGCCTCATTCACTCTTGCATTTGGGAAGTCCTTCTTCACACTTAACCTAAAATTTTCCTGTTGCAGTGGGAGCTCTTACCTTTCTTTACTTCTGATACAGACAGAAGAAAGAGAGTCTAAATCATCCACAGAGACATGTACCTTTGTGTACTTAAAGATCATGTGGAGTGCCTCTCACAGATTTCTTTTCCTTCCAGTAGGGGACCCTGATCTGAGAGGTCTTTTGACTCATTTCCCAGTCTCATTTTCTTTCCTTCAGTCATTTGTACTGTTCTTTGTGGAAGCTGAGGTTCCAGTCCTTCAACTTCTGTCATGTCTGGTGGCCAAAGAGTGAGGACATGCTTAGCCTACTCTTGGCAGAGAGGAGGTGTGGTTGAGAAGTTGGTGTGGCCAGCAGTTGGTAATAGAGGAGGGGTGGGCCATTTTGGTCCACTGTGTTGCTGATTGTTGACTTAAGAGAATCCTAGTGGCAGCCTCTGGCCAGATTTAGCCCAGCCTCTGGCAGCTGGAAGCCTGTGGCAGGTGATAGTTGCTGAGCAGATTAACTTTGCTAGCTTGATGCAGAAAAGCTCTGGGGCATGGCCCAGATAGACTAAACTCAGTGTATGCTGATGTATGCATATGGAAGACATTTAATATGTGATTCAGTAATTGCTCAGATAGCAGCCTGAGGTCAGCAAAAGAATTCTAGAGAAACAGAATTCGAAGCTAGTTCTAGCCTTTGACAAACACTGTGACTTGGGCAAGTCACTTGGCCTCTCTGAGCCTTGACTTCCTGATCTATAAAATGAAGGCAATATCTATTTCACTGGATGATGTGCAAAGTCTAGATGAGGTCACATGTGTGAAAATGTGGAGGACAGTTTAATTTGCAAATTATATAAAGGACTGTTATTATTTTTATTAACATTCTCATTCACCTCACTAAACAAACTTTGCTATCTCCTTAGACAGAAAGGAAGGGAAACGTAAATTTGTGGCCAAAAAGTCATTGTGTCAGCTTAGATTTCCCATTCAGCACCTAAAACTCCCACCAAGTGGGGGCATTGCCTTTCCATGGTGGAGACTCTGGAGCTTGGCAAAATTTCCTTGTCTGTCTGGGCCTGGAAGGGCCAAGGCTGGTTGAGGTGCCCAAGCCTGAGGGGGACTGAGCATTGATTTATCAGCTGGCCTTTTGAATGTTATGTCAGGGTGGTTGAGGGTCCACTGTCTTGGAAACTCTCCTGAGGCCACAGAAATGGCTCTGACACTGACCGTGCACTCGAGGACTTTCCAGGGTTCAATAATTTCTTCATTCAACAGGCATTTATTATGCTACTATGTCTCAAGCATTGTGTTAATTTTTGGGATACCATTGTAAATAAGACAGATACTGTCTCTGCTCTAGTGGAAGCCACATACTAAATTGCTGTGGATGGACTTTAGGGCATCCATGAACTTCCTGAAATTGGATACAAAATTACATGTGTCTGTGCACTCTTTTTTCCCTTGGGGAAATATTTGTATCTTTGATAGGATTTTCAAAGGGGCCCAGGACTCCCAAAAGGGTTAAGAACCATAGTCTGGTGGGAAAGATAAGCTATTCACATGAAGCAGTAACTACAAGGCAGGAAGTGTCTTGTTGTAGAGAATATACTGTGGGAGTACACTGTATACAAAAGAGGGAATGATTCCTGTCAGCTGGGCTGTTTGGGGGAAGGCTGAGTGGAAAAGGATGTATCTGACTTGATCCTTAAAATATGGGAGAGTGAAGTTTATTGCCTCTTCATTGAATAACTCCAGGAGAAACCATTTACATCATACTTTATTTGAATAGTGCCCCTTGGAGTTGAGCAGTGTACAGCCTGAGTAGCCATATATGACGACCCTGATTTGATTGGAGGAGAGAAACCATCCTTGTGTTGGTGAGTTATGACTCTCTTGAGCAAGTTATTCCAATTACTCCTTTGTCATATTTTGCCAACAGAATAGAAAGACTAATAGGAGAAACACCAAAGAAGAACTCTGTAATATCACTGCTTGTGGAGCAACCTCAGTATGTAAATAGAATCAGTTTTCTTATTTTTCCATGTAATTGCTTGAAATCCTCACATGACTTATTAAAGGAAACCCAGAGTCTCCCACCACCCCTTAACTTATCCCAAATCCCAGGGCTAGCTTACTTAGCCCGAAGGGTGGTTAGTCTTTGTTGGATACTTACTGAGGAGGGAATTGGAGTACGGTCAGTCTTCTACTGATGTGGTTTCTCACTGGCCCATGGTGTGACTGGTAAAGCATAATTCTGCACCATTCTTGGGGGGGAGGCTTCAACTCAAGTCTGGTCATGGTTGCACTGGGAACTTAGGCTCTCTTAGCTTGTCCTCACTTGCTCCAATGTCAGAGTTGTCAATAGTATCATTGGTTGGGGGCAGACTTCAAAGTCTACCTTTTCATCAGCCTAAAACAATGATCTCACTTTCTTTTCACTGACCCCCTCCCCTGGGGTGGGACTGCTTCTTTCTCAAACCCTCAAAAGGCAGGAAGTTTATTACATCCCTATGTGAGAACAGTTGAGTACTCTCACAACACCTCCCTTTTTTTTTTTTAATTTTTTTTTTAATTTTTTTTTTTTCAACATTTATTTATTTTTGGGACAGAGAGAGACAGAGCATGAACGGGCGAGGGGCAGAGAGAGAGGGAGACACAGAATCGGAAACAGGCTCCAGGCTCTGAGCCATCAGCCCAGAGCCTGACGCGGGGCTCGAACCCACAGACCGCGAGATCGTGACCTGGCTGAATTCGGACGCTTAACCGACTGTGCCACCCAGGCGCCCCAACACCTCCCTTTTAAAGAAAGTTCCCTTCAGGGATTTATACTGTAACACAGCTGGTAAGAAAGAAAAATAACTTAGCTGGAGCTCAGTCTCTGGTAGGCAGTTGTCTGATGGGCTCCCTCTCTACAAACAGGCTTCACAGACAAGGTTGTGCAAAGTTTAGAGTATGACTTTGGATTTGGATGCTGTGTCAGATCTGTGACCTTGGGCAATTTATTTAATCCTCTCTGAACTTTAGTTTCTTCCTCTGAAATCTTTATATATACTCAGAAGGTTGTTATGCAGATTAAATAAGATGATGCATATAAAGCACTTAACATTAACTTGCCTCAGAGGTAGTACTCAATAAATTTTATCTAGAAGTAGTAGTAAGAGATGAGGAAGAAGAGGAAAAAGAGGAGGAAAAAGAAAGAAAATTGGACAACTGGCTAGAATGCTGAGGGGGTAGCAGGTAGACAGCCAGCACCCTACTCTACTCTTACTTTATGTACCAGCAGCTATCTCCCCATTCCTTCTTTTCCTCAAGAGTAGAAAAGAATTGTAACCAGGGTTCTCTCCCAGTTCTGGACCATCGTGGGTGCCATTTTTGCCTTGGGAGCTTTTACCTCCTGGTTTTCTCAGTGGATAACATTCCTTTGACACCCCAAGCTGACCTTTTCATCTGCGAAGCTTCAGTTATCCCTGCCCCTGGGCAGCCCAATGCATCCTCCACATTCTCCCCAGTAGGTCTGCTCTGGGAACCCCAGCCAGTCTCCCAGTCAGCTTCTCACAGCTGATCCTTCCTGCTTATGGCATGGAGGCATTGGTAGTCTTGGTTCCCTTAGCTCTGTTCTGCCAAGCATCATTGTAGGGATTAAGGGAGCTCTTTCCAGGAGACTTGGGCCCTCCAGTGGGGTGTCTTGTGGGACTGGGGCCTATGGCCAAGGGATGATCCCAGTGACATAGCGACAGGAATCAGACATGTATTCTGTGCTCTGGTTGCTGCTTCCTGCCCACCGCAACCCCCCCACCCCCACCCCCGCCGACTCCTGCCAGTCCAGGCAGTGACCCAGGGTGTGTTTCAACAAAACTTGACATTTGGCTATTGAGCTCTTCTTGGCACCCACTGGTCAAAGAAGAGTGATGTGCTATGGCTATGATCTCCCTGGTAAAGGACAGAGGGACCCAGAATTCTCTGTGCTTCTTTAGGGGTTAGCAAGCCACTAGACTCCAGAAGGGCACTGTTTTGCACCCTGAATCCAGTTGTGGACATGGCATTACTTGGTGCTGCCATTTCTCACGGTGTCTAGCCAGATCCCGTGATAATTAGAAAATAGTTACAGTATGTCAAGAGGTGGAGAGGAGGAGCACTCTCCCTTGCCCTCACTTACACATCGACATTAGTTCTGTCACCTGGAGCAAGTCACTTCCCTTGTCTACAGGTTTTCTAATCTGTAAAGTGGCGATGGTAATGGTGATTGTGATAAGATGATTGACACAGTGCCTGGCATGTAGTAAGTGATTAGCAAACACTTGTTACTTATTATTATTTGCTTGGATAGCTCTTTTAATTCCCCAAATCTTTCATACACCTCTTACTTAAAATTTCAAGCCTGGTAGAACCTCTTGGTGGGAAATCAATCTCATTTGACTGTTGAAGAAATGGAGGCATAGAGAAGTAAGGTGGCCTGACTGAGATAACACAGCAAGCCAGGATCAGGTCAGATCTCCTGACTTCAGGGGTGCTCCCTTCTGGACCCAAGAGAATAAATCCAGGGACTTGACCATCTCTAGGAACAGCCCAAATGCAAAAATCTCCACAAGAGGTTTTGTTCCTCTGGCATATGTTGATGCTTTGGTGAGAGCTTGCAGTAAAATCTTATTCCTTCCTCAAAATCCTGCTCAAATATTGTTGACTATGTAAAGGGAAGTTTCCAGCTCCCCAGGCTGAGTTAATCCTTCTTGCCTTGTATTTTGGACAAATATCTTGTGAGACACTTGATGTTATACTAGAACTGAATTATGATTGACTATAAATTTTGTAAAATAAAAAACAATGTTTTATGCATATATGTATCCTAATCAGTTCAGAGTAGGTATTCCCTAAATATCTATTGAATTAATTATACTGATAATGGTGCCAGTAACTATGGTCCCATTTAATCTTACAGCAACCCTATGACAACCATAATTATTCCCATTTTTTGGACAGGGATACTGAGGTCTAGGGAATAAAAGAAATTAAGTAACTTTCTGAGGTCACAGAGCTAGAAAGTAGCAGGACTGTGATTTAAATCTAGATCTTATTATCTTCAGCATTGAGCTCTTAGCCAGTTTCAGGTTCTCATACCCATTCATATAGAACTTTTTCTTCCAGGTGATAAATACCTATTTCAGAAGTTGTCCAGGCTTGCCTGCCAAGAGGGATAAGTAAGAGGGAGCAGGGGAGTTGTGAGCTGAATGGAACAGAAGAGTGTGAAAAAGGCTCCTTTTCTCTGTATGAAGAGGCAAATGTCTTCAACTCCTCCAAAGTGCCTCTCCCTGAGCAGCCTCATGGCTCAGCCACATATCAGGTTGTAGCATGTTGGAAAGCCTTTGAAAAATAGTATCTATTCTCTTGTAGTTGACCTTTTCCAAGCCCCATGAGCCAGCCAGCTGACCTTTGCATGCGCCCTCACCTGCAGTGGCTGAGGGATCACTCTTCAGGAAACATTCCTTGTCTGTTGCTGCATCAAGTAAATGGAAGTTTCCAGTGTTTCGTCAGGACTAGGAGTTAGGTTTCCAGAAAGGAGATTCTACAGGGAGAAATACCAGTGATAAGTTCAGTGAGACTGGAACTATGGTTGGGTAGCTAGAGCTTCCGGGTCAGGAAGTGACAAAGAAGGCGCCTTGGATTAAGGCGCCTTGGATTAAGTCACATAATTGTGTCTGGGCATCAGGATCATCATGACATATCTCTTAACTCAACTTTCTAGTTAAGTTCAAGGAAGAAACCCATGGCATCTGCCCAATGCTCTCATCATAGAGTCTTTGGACTGGAAGGGACTTTAGAGATTATCTAATCTAGCATATATGTAATATTCATCTTCCCACTCCCCAGTCCTGTGCCCACAGCAATGGCAGACATCACTAACTGATGGCAGTATTCTCTCTGGAAAGGCCTAGATACAGCCTCAGAATCCTTTAATACTTAGTGGTCTGTGCAATCATGGAGTTGGCCATAGATGCCAACCGAGACCTTTAATTTTTAGCTTAGTTCTCTCTACGTGGTGCCTTCTTAGGTTTGTGGGAATAGGGGACTTGGGGAATCCTTGGGAAATATAGGGGTTTGAATATTTATTGGATGTCACTAGGGTTAACATGAGGTCTTGGAAAAGACACCAGATCAAAGATATGAAGTCAGCACCTAGCTCTAATGTTGTCACAAAGGAGTTGAGTGACTTAGGCAAGGCATAACCTCCCTGGATCATTTGCCCCACCTGTAAAATGAAGGGCTTGAGAGGAGTGCATGATTGCCATGGACCCTCTTTCAGTGGTGTGGCTATGTTGAGATATGGCATGTCCTTGCTCCTAGGGGGCAGTGTCTATATGCATGTGGACATTCACACTTCTATTCCCCACTCCCATGCCTGTAGCTTACATTAGCAATGTGGAACCTGTGTAGACTTGGTTTTAGAGTCCTTTTCAGCCTTTTTGGCAAGGGGTATCCAGGCAGCCACTACCAGTTGATCAAGGCTTGCAAGGAAAATAAAAACCATTTGCCTCTGCTATGGGCTGAATTGTGTATTCCTCAAAATTTCATGTTGAAATTTGAATCCCTTAGTACTACAGAATGGGGCTGTATTTGGAGACAGGGCCTTTACAGAGGTAGTTAAATTAAGATGAGGTCAATAGGACGGGCCCTAATTCAATATGATTGGTATCCTTATAAGAAGACAAAACTTGGACAGAACAATGTACAAGGGAAGACGATGTGAAGACACAGGAGAAGATGGTCATCTGCAAGCCAAGGAGAGACACCTAGAACAGATCCCTCCCTCATGGCCTTCAGAAGAAAGTCACCCAGATGACACCTTGATCTTGGACTTCTACCCTTCAGAACTATAAGAAAATGAAACTCTGCTGTTAAAGTCATCCACCGAAGGATATTTTGTTGTGGTAGCCCTAGCAGAATCATACACCATCCTTGCCTACACGGAATCTGGCAGGCGAGAAACAAACAAAAATACAAAATAACCAGACCAAGTTTACTTTTGTACTCATTTGCTTTGTAGAAGCCTGGCCTTGAAGACCTGCTGAGTTTTGGATTTTACTGTTAAGGAGCTAGGAAAGGAGAATGTGGAGAGCTATTCCCCTGTTCTATGGGCTTGGGTAAGTCCTTGAATTTCTTGGGACCTCATGCTCCTCATCTGTAGAGGGAGACATTTAGATTGAAGCAGATGTTTTCAAACTTCTTCACAAGCATCAAAATTCTTTATTCAAATAAAATTTAGGCAGACATCGAATAGGTAAAAGCTAGATAAAAATAAAGCTGCTCTGATAGAGGTAGAAGTGTGTGTGTGTGTGGGGGGGGGGGGGGTGGGTATCTTAAGCCTGTCTTCTCTTCTCTATTCCATAGACCCTTAGCACAGCCAGAAATACAAAGTCCTTATCCCGAGTCAGACGTCCTGCAAATCTGAGAGTCTAACATCTGAGTCCATTGGACTGTGGGACACTTGAGGGAGGAACTGTCTCTTAATTAACTTAGCATAGTGCCAGGTATACAGCAGGCACTGAATACATGTGAAAGGAAGGGAGGAAGGCAGGAGGAAGAAACAATTGGAAAAAAAGGAAAGAATAGCAAATGTTGCCACAGAATTCCAGAGGTGGCCTGAGCAGTTCTGCAGATATATCTTTAAGATGTTCCAATTTGTTTGCTTTGAAGTCACCTGCAGTTCCCCAGCATCAGGCAGAGCCTGTTGGTTCACCTAGAACTTCCTTGCCTTTTCTAGGAACGAAGGCCACAAACTGAAACTAAATCAGGTACTGGAGAAATAGGCATGCTTGGAAATGGACTAAAAGCTCCAACAAAGCCAAAGGTTAAACTGTTGTTTCAGATCATTGGGGTTTGACTGGCTGAGAGTTAGAAAGAGAAGCTGGAAGCCTGGGGTAGGTGATTTTCTTCTCAGCTCCTAGCTAAGGGTTTGGCATTTCACCTGCTAGATGGCGCTGTCCTCTAAGGAAAGACACTAGCTCTGCTCCACTGGGGACTCAGTCCAGGAAACAGGAACAACTGAAGTTGAAAAGAATTGATGGGGAAGAGGTAGAAGGGATGGAATAGGGTCCTTTCCCTGGGGCAGCAACATCTCCTTTTGTGGTGGTTCTGGTTTCCTTTATAGTTTTTATTTTGCAGTATGGGTGTTTCACACACTTCATCTGAAAAGTCACAGGGTCTTTTGCTCCTAATAAAAGTGAATAAGAAGTGAAGCGTGTGTGTGTGTGTGTGTGTGTGTGTGTGTGTGTGTGTGTGTGTGTGTATAGAGATGGTCACTGGGGTTCTACCCTAAGGCTGCAGCTTAAAAATGACGTGTCCTGGCTCTGGTATTTGACCTTGATTTAAAGGAGATCAGTTGGGGGAAAAATAGTCCTTTCTCCATTCTGCTGGCTGAGCTGTATCCCTCAAATTCTGGGTACTTTCTTTATACTGAACCCTTAAAGTTCAGCTCCAATCTGTGTGTAAGGGGTGGGAACTGCATGTAGGGACTGAGACTCCCTTTCTCTGGGCAATGTTAGCTGGCTCCATCCGGGTCTGCCTGTGAAATCAGGGCTGCAGCCTGCAACTACTCCCACTCTATCAGCGGCCAGAAGGAAGGAAAACAAAGATAAGTGGGGGCGGGGGGGGGAGTATGGAAACCAGGAGGGGACCCAAGAGGAGGGAGGGGAGGGCTGAGGAAAGACAGGAGACAAGGGAACAAAGACCAGAGGTGAAGGGTGAAGAGGGTGGGGAAGGGCAAGAGAGACACGAGGGACCAGGTGTCCAGAAAGAAAGGGAAGGGCCATGTAGAGGAGCTGCAGTGGAGGAGAGAGAGTGGACCAAGCAGGGAAAGGGGAAGACAAGGAAGCTGGAGTGGAGCTTTCAAGTCTGTGCTAAAGCCGGGAATCTGCACAGGCAGGGGAAGGACGCTCTGCCAGGCAAACAGGAAAACAGAAGGAGAGGAAGTGTAGTAATTAGAGAAAACCTGACCAAGGGCCTGAAAGGAAGGGAAAGCCACTGCAATGGGGACATTGCAGGAAAGCAAGGAGTGAGACAGTGGTGAGGAAGCTTTGAAGCAGGAGGGTGAAGCAAGGGAGGCAGAGAGCAGAGCAGCGAGGAGGTGGAAGAAGCAAAGCAACACAAGTGAGAGTGAGGGAACAGGGAAGGAACCATTAAAAGAATGCTTACCTTATAGTCATAAAAACAGGAATGTGTGTGTTTTGGCCTGTGGCCATAGTCCAGGAAACACAGTGTGGCTTTTAGGCAAATTGTGGAGTGCTTGGTCCACACATTGGTAGCTTGCCCTGGTCTGCTGCTTTGAAACGCAGCTGCTCTGAGCTGCCCACTTGTTGGCAGGCAGACTGCTACTAGGGACATCAGATGGAACCTGCTGTCTGTACCCAGGGTCATTCCTGCTCGATTTATGGTGCTCTAAGTTCAGAGGCACCGGCTTCTCTTCCAGGGCACTTGCTTCCCTTTGGGGGGCAAGAGCTGAGATGTGTATCATGTGGGTGACTTGCTTGCTGTCTCCTGAATCAAGGGTTCCTTTGAGGATGTTTCTTGGTGGGACTGGCCGTGGGAGGGCAGAGGGGGAGACATGTTAAAGGCAGTGAAAGATGGATGTTAAGGAAAGGGCCCCTGGAGTCTGACAGCCATAATTCGGTTCCTAGTTTTACCATTTGACTGTGTGAACTAGCATATATTCTTTAATGTCTCCGAGCCTCATCTGTAAAACTGAGCTTATAATCACACCTGTCTCACAGGGTTCTGTTGAGACCTAAATGAGATGATGCATGTTGCTGGCAGAGTGGCTAGCTCGTATTAATGCTCACTAAATGTTTACTATTCCTGTCTGTATTATTGTTAAAGACCAGATAACCCTGTGTGTATGTATGTGTGTATGTTTGGAGAATCAGCCCTTGAATGCAGAGTCATGGGCTTAGATTTGAAGGTATTTTAGCAAGGGAATGATTGCTTGTGAGGACAGATCTAACAGTGATAGGTATGCTGCTTTGGGGAGTAGGTGAGACCATTTTGGTGACCAGAGCATGCATGAGATAGTAAGGAACTGGACTAGGGATGGGGGGAGCTGGAAAAAATTTAGGGGGTATTTTGAGACGCAGCCCAAACCTAAAGATATTTATGATGGACAGGTGGTGGGAAAGGAACATTTAAAGCATGACTCTAAGGTTTGTGGGCACAGGACAAGGTCAGAGGGAGCTCTCAAGCTAAGAATGACTTTTTATGTTTTTGAAAGATTGTAAAAAACAAAAATGAAAACAAAGAACACAAAGAGACAAAGAATATGGTGACAGAGACCATATGTGGTCTGCAAAGCCTAAAATATTTATGATCTGGCCCTTTATAGAGTTACTCCACCTTTGGCCTGGTCTGGCCTAGGGTATCAAAAGAAGACTCTGCCCCCAAATTGGGAAGCCTAGAGGGGTTTAGACAGACAGCAATGTCCCCAGAAAACTAGAGCATTGAGACTAAAGCAGGAATGAGGTTTGTGTGAATAATATACCAATTCAAGAGTCACATAGTGATTCCCTAAATATTTTTTGAATGTGGGTTCATAAGACAGACAGACCTGGTTGAATCCTGGCTCTTTCTTCCTACCTGTGACCATCACCAGGTTATCAACCTCTGTGTGTCTCAGTTTCCCTACTTGTGGAATGGAGATGATAACTCTACTTACCGCCTGGAATTGTTTTTGGAAGATTAAATGCAATAAGACATGTAAAGCATTTAAACAGCGTCCAGTGCACAACACACAAGAAATACTAGCTTTTAGAGTTTTGAGAAGATAGAGACCTGGAGATGGAAATGAACATGGCATATGGTAAGCAACAGTAAGATGGTGGATTGGTTTGGTAAATAACAGTAAACAAATATCACTTATCATTATTACCATCAATGCTATGACTCTGTTGCTATTATTGGAACTCAGGGTCTGGTTGAGGGAACCTGGTGCTCTCCTCCATAAAGCATGGGGGTTGCTAAGGTCCCTTCCAGCTCTGTCTTTTTAATTTTTTGCCAGTTTCTCCCTCCTTCCTTCCCTCTATGCGGAACATGCTTAATTCTCTTTGACGTTTCTGATAGCAGGGTAATTTCTTCCCCATCCTCTTTAAAAATCCTGATCATGTAAGAACTGATTCTGTTTTTCCCTTCACCATTCCCAGTGATCTCTCTTCCTTTTGTAGCCCCTCCCCCTCCAGTCACTTCCAACAAAAGAGTCAGGTCATTTTTCATGTGGTATCAGCGGAGCGTCAGCCTCCGAAGCGTTTGTCCTTGTTTCTCTGAGTGTCGGAAGTTCTCCGTCTTCCCACTAGGACTTTCTGAGAGCATGGAGTGGCTCCCAGAATTTCTAATCCTTCCTGCTGCAACTGACCCTCTTCCCACACTTTGAGAAAAAAACGATTGGGGAAGAAAAAAAGGCCAGCAGAGGAGGGAGGTATGCAGCCCTGGCCCACTCAGCCACACAAGGTCTGTGCTGGTGAACAGGCTGCACCCTGCCTGTTACTCATGGCTGCCTTGAGAGGCTGGTCCGGGGAGAAAGATTAGGGTCATCAAGATAAGGCAGAGAATATTCAAACTGGAAGCAAAGAGGGGCTGTTTTTCCAATAGTAAGCAATCAGGGAACAGGAGGATGTAATTTGCAGATTAGGAAAGTGAACAAAGAACATAAAATTAACTTTATAGCAAAGAGGAGCACAGTCTGTTTGAAGAAATAAACCTCCATAAAGCATTATTGTTGATAAAATCAGACTGTTGATTTAAACTAAGTAGGAAATATGACCAAATCAGGGAGACGATGGGGGCTCAGTGGAAGCTGAAGTTGAAACTTCAGGCAGGGATGGAAGG
The DNA here is from genome assembly GCF_028749965.1 of Puma concolor. Classification (NCBI taxonomy): domain Eukaryota; kingdom Metazoa; phylum Chordata; class Mammalia; order Carnivora; family Felidae; genus Puma; species Puma concolor. Next base: position 50,270,426 of record NC_141667.1, read on the forward strand.
CTGGGGTGGAAGGCTAGGGTGGGCTGGAGAAGCCTACTGGGGCATCTCCGCCCTGGGGGAGAGATTTAGGACCAAAGCAAGGATGCCTGTGCTCAGGGCATAGATAGGAGGGATGTGCCTTAGCAGGATGGCCAAGCCGCCTTCACTTAGGGATTGTCTTTATTTGAAAAGTGGCATTGATTTCTAAGAACTCGTAAATAGCAAACATGCTCCTGCACACATGCATTCCCTTCCTCCCCCTTCTGTTTTTAATTCTCAAAGACCCACAAAAACTCATCTGAAACACCAGCAACTCTCTGCTTGAACGCCAGTAGTGATCTTTGTACCAAAGCAGAAAAGTCCCAACACAATGCCTTTGATCCTGAGGTGATTGGAACAGAGTTTCTGTCTGCCCCCTTTTATCATACACAAGTTGGCCAGACTAGGATAACACTCATGCAGTGGGTAGTGAGAAATTCAGTTCTGTGCTGTGAGCTGCACTTTATTTCCCTGTGCCATGCCTTCGTGGCTCCACATTGACTGGCATGAGAGACTTATTATTGTTTTTTTGCTGTCTTTGACCTGTGGAGGCAGGACTCTTCCCAAGGACTGAGGTTCAGAGAAGCATCCCTGTGTAGTAGTGCACTCAGAAGTCTTAATTTGCCTCTCCCAGTCCAATCTTCTTCCTTTCCTATCCTGCTCTGAGCCCTGGAAGCTGCCTTGGAAACCCCTCACCTTCTGGCATTTGGTAGAATGCCAGTACAGCTTATGGGAGGCACCACTAGGACACAAGTAGACTAGAGAAAGAGGGAGAGCAGAGTACTATGGCCTAGATTCCCTCCCTGCCAGCCTGCAGGCTGGCAGTGCCTTTCTTTACCAAAGTTCAGAGTGAGTTAAGGGCCCTGGCCTTGTCCCTTCAGGCACAGGGGTGTTCATAGCCCCCTTTATAGCTCCTACACTTGGATTTCTTCACCATCCTTATTTGGCTTCCCTTAAATGTGCCCTTGCATAACAGTCACTTCATTAAGCTCCCCACTAATGCTCCCATTTGAGTGTGCCATTCTTGTAGGACCTCGAAGGATACAAATAATGAGAGCTCCTATTTGGAAATCAGAAGGTGTGGGCTACAGCTGAGAACCTCTTACAAGTTGACCATGTGAACTGGGCAAGTTGCTTGTCCTTTCTGGCCTTGGTTTCTTCATTTGTGAAATGGGGATGATGGTGAGGTCATCTTTGAGTTAAAACAGGCTGTAATTCTGTTTCCACTAGAGGTGTAGTGGGCAGGGCTCTGGAGGAAAATAAACATTAGTTTCAATCCTGGTTTTTATACTTTCTAAGTGTGTGGCCTTGGCCAAGTCTCTCAATCTCTTTAAATCTGGGTTTGCATCTTCAGTAAAACATGGAAGGTAACTCTTTCCTTGCAAGTTGAGGTGGTGCTTGCTTTGGCAGCACATATACTAAAGTTGGAATGATACAGAGATTAGCATGGGCCCTGCACAAGCATGACACACAAGTTGAGGGGGAGGATTAAATAAAATTACATGTTTGAAAGCAGCTAGGATAGTTCTCATTACACAGGAGGCCTCCAATCCATGGTAGAACCTTTCTCTTCTTTCCTGGCTTTCTTGAAGGGAAAATGCCAAAGCACGAGGGAAAAGAAGTTTGTTGGCTCTGGGATTTCCATTCTTTCCACCTCTAATTCTGTTTATTTATATTTGCTTAATCTTAGCTCACAGACTCCAATTCATTTATCCCTTCCAATCTGTCTGCAGATTTCTCCCTGGAGCCATTGCTTCAAAAGGAGGGCAGGTCTGTGGTTAGCTGGAGGAAGCGAACCAGAAGGATCAGGCTCCAGGTACTATGCTACTCGGCTGACCTAGTGTTCTGACTAGGACAAGGATTTCTTTCAGCTCAGAGCTCCCTGGGACAGCTGACACATTTCAGGGACCTTACTTTTCTTCTTTATGCAGAAGTCATCCTCATAACTGAAGGATTGGGCCTCTAATTTTTCACGTAACCATTCATACCTGGATTTTAGGTCACAGGGAACTCTCCTCAAACTCAATTATAGTCCTGTTCACCCCCAAACTTCCCATAAGTGATTTTGTAAAGTATATAGAGTGGGACTCTTTTAATTTTTGCTTCAAGTTTCAGTATTTAAGTGCATGAACTGCCACAGATAGGTCTAGATGTGGACAAAGCTGTGAGTGAAAAAAAGTTTATTATTAGTTTCTTCCATATATTTTCAGTGTTCTCTTCTTACATTTCAGCATCCCAGCCTCCAGGTACCCAACATCTGTAACTGCCTGTAGTTCACCAGAGACCCCTTGCAGTCAAATAGACCCCTGTAATTCTACCCCTATTGAGTATATAAACTTATGTGTCTGCCCGTACCCACTGAATGCTCTCAAATATGTGATAACTTGATCTGTTCTTTTGCCTATCCACCCATTCATCCGCCCACCCACTTTAACAGTTAATTGACATATGCTGATTGGAGATGCACAAAATGTGGTGATAGGCTTTGTGTAATCATTTTTTTTTTTTAATTTTTTTTTCAACGTTTTTATTTATTTTTGGGACAGAGAGAGACAGAGCATGAACGGGGGAGGGGCAGAGAGAGAGGGAGACACAGAATCGGAAACAGGCTCCAGGCTCCGAGCCATCAGCCCAGAGCCCGACGCGGGGCTCGAACTCACGGACCGCGAGATCGTGACCTGGCTGAAGTCGGACGCTGAACCGACTGCGCCACCCAGGCGCCCCTGTAATCATTTTTTAAAAATGTCACACATAGTTTCAGAAAATATCGAGTGTATTTGCAGGCCCAAAACAAATTAAAAAGATAAAAAATTCTCTCACAATAATACTAGTGCAAGTAAGGGCTAAGTATCCAAAAGTGAGAATAGACATTGTTGAGGTTCAGAAGAAAGAGGAAGCACAACAGGGAAAGAGTAATCAGTACTGTCTTTAGAGAAGATACGGGAATAGAGCCAGACCTTAAAGGATGAGTAGAGTTTCTGTCAGTAGAAAGAAAGGGGGAAGGTACCAGGGAAGGGATGGGGGCAGGGGAAATGAGAAAGATAGGAGATAGAATTCTAAAAGTAGACCTGTTTGACTGGAGTATAGCATTTGCAAAACTAGCTGTGCTAAGATTGGAAAGGTTGGTTGAGACTGGTTTCTGGAAAAGAGGCTGGAATGTGAAGCTGGGAAGCATAAGCATTTCCTACAGGTAATAAAGAGCTCCTGAAGATTTTTCTAGCCAGGGAGAGCTATCTAGTAGAAGTCTGCAGAATGACTTTGAATATGGAGTGTTTGCATTGTCTGTTGACTCACTGATTCACTGATTTCATGCAACAAGAGCTTAATGAGCCCTCCTAAGTGCTTAATTCAATGATCATAGCTGGACACTAGTTATTATGTCCTAGTTCCTTCAGAAATCAAAGGAACCCTTGCTTTGGGGAGAGCTTCTTAATTCATCATGACCAAATATTTAACCCAGAGAGAAGGAATACAAATAACCACTACAGTTAATACTTTAAAAAAAAAAATATTTTTATTGTAAAATTAAACACAGACACAGAAACCCAAACCAAACCAATGTGTGGCTTAGTGAAATTATTATACAGTGAACACTGTTATAACTACCACCAAAATCAAGAAATAGAATTGCCAGCCACCCCTATTATAACCCCTTCACATGCCTCATCCCAACACAATCCCTTCCTATCTCCAGAAGTAATCACTATTGTGACTTTTATAATAATTACTTATTTGCATTTATTTATGGTTTTATCACTCAACTGAGCATCCCTAAACCCTATAGTTTATTTTTTCCCATTTTTTAAAACTTGATATGTTTTTTAGGTCTCTTTTAATTTATGGTTTCCTCCTTCCACATCTTTCTTTTCCTTATAGTTTATCTGGTAACAAATTTGGGTCATTTAGCCTGTCAAGTTTCCTACAGTCAGATTTGCTGACTGCTCACTCATGGTACAGTTCAGTGTGTTCCTCTGTCTTCTCTATTTCCTGCAAATTGGGAGCTGAATCTAGAGGCTTGTCCTGACACAGGTCTGATGCCTTTAACAAGGTTAAGGTAGTATTATGTTTTGTGTCTGGTTTACGTTGTTCTTTAATGTTAGTCCTAGCAGATCTTCAATGTCTACATCCATTAATTCATTGGGAGTTGAAAAATAGTAATATTTTAATTTTATATGTCCTTTTAATTATCACCTGGCATACTTTTATAAAGAGACACTTTCCCTCATCTACTATTTTGTAACATAGTACTATAATTCATATAGGATAGCTAGGATGAGGTTTGATTATTTCCTTTTATTCACCCAGTTTTCAAGATGACAGTTGGATCATTGTTTCTTCAGAAGGTGACCAGTTATTATTTTTAAGATATATGTCATAATCTCTTGTATTTATATATATTTATATTTGATTAGTTTCAATCTATTATAAAGCTCAAATCTTTGGCCAGTGGAAAACTCTTCAAGGTGCTTCCTGAGATCTTCTGACATGACCCTAGTAGTTTTTGATAGCTTCCTTCTAACTGCATGTCAGGATGTTCCAAACTCATCATAAACATTTCCTGCCTTAGATCTGGAATTAGCCATTTCTCCAAGAAATCCTGGTTTAGTTCAATGGGCTATGTCATTTGAAGATCAAATCTGAATGCTGGAGATGAGCACTGCTGTTGGGTTGACTTTGTTTTTAAACGCTTTTAGTGAAAAGAGCTGGAACAGACAAATACCCCATGAGTTTATACTGATATGTCTAATTCAGATTCATATCTACATTGTTTATTTAACATCTTGTATTATCTACATAGTTCCTTTAACTAAAAAATCCTTTGAGGCGTGGGAGATGGTAGAATTAGAATGTCCCATAATTAGCATTTGCTTTTTTCTACTTTATATATACAACATCCTCAGAATAACAATAATTGTACTATTACTGACATTATTGTTAGTGAAAGCAGATAAATGTTTTTTGCATATGCTAACCATCTCCCCAATTTTTATAGTTGTAGTATATTTGCAGTTGAATCATATACTAGACTGTCTCCCTTTCAACCCTCATTTAGTTTTTTATCTACAAGTAACTATATATCTGATATTCACCAGCAGTACCTGACTGAAACTTGTTCTTTAGAAGACTCCTTAGGAAGGGCTCATGGGAATAATATTCTCTGAGTCTTTACATGTTATTAGCAGCTTGTGATTTCCTGGATAAAAAATCCTTAGTTCACATTTTCTCTCCTTGAATATTTTAAATACATTACTCTAATTTCTTCTAGCAAAAAGCTTTGCTGTCAAAAAAAAATCTGAGGATAAATTAATTTGATTTCCCTTGTAAGTTATATGCTCCTTTTGCTTAAATATCTATTTTTTCCCCCTTTTCTTTTAAATACAGTTTTTTTTTCCTGGAATATGTCCTGGTTTTGGTCATTCTGGGTCAATATTCTCAGGTACAGGGTATGTTTTTTCAACATATAGTTCAAATCACTTTATTATATTAGGAAAACTTTATTGAATTACAGTTTTTGGTATTTTCTTTGTTCTCTTTTTCTTGAGATTCTTCTGTTCCTTTGCTTTCTTCTTTAGGGTTTCCTAGTAGTTGTATATTGGATCCTCTTTGCCTATCTTCCTGTTGACTCTTTTTAATGTAAACTCCTATTGTTTGGATTTTACCATAATTCATAAGAGGTCTGGGCAAATGTGCACCTATTCCTAACTGATTTGTGATTTGGGGATAATGACTGACCATGGTCTTTTATATTATTTTCTTCCTACTGCGGGGGCAGGAGGGGGGACACTGGAAAAACTGAGCTGTAATCCCCAATGGATAGTATACATTTCCAGTAGAATAGTAGGCCAGTAGAAAAGACAGTTTGGTGTCCTGAGACTTTTGTTTTCACTCAGACCATGCAGTCTAAAAATCTGAGATTGGTACCTCCTATCTTTATGAGATTAGAAATCTTTGCTTTTTCTAAATACTAATGCCCATGGGGCACAGAAAACCTCACTTTCATCAAGCATATAAATTTAAGAAGATTTCATTTATTTGTTTCACCATAGAACCCAAAATAGCAATGATGAGAATGGCTCTCGAGGCTATTCTTGATATGAACAAATGCATGGAAGCCAGTCTGAGCAAAACATGACTTATGGCTTAATAGAATATTTTCTAATGGAGAAGGGATAAAATAATTGTCCTCCAACATCCTGTGTTCTGTGTGGTTCAGAGAAAAACCACTCATTATAATAGTGTGAAGTTGCTGGTCCACATGACCTGGACTTTTGTTTCTAAATTACAAATTTAGTGACTTAAACAATACAGATTTATTCTCATACAGTTCTGGAGGGCAGAGTCCAAAATGGATTAAAATCGAGGTGGGTTAAAATCAAGTGTTCCTTCCTCAGAAGGAACCCTTCTGATACTGGGGGCAGAATTTGCTTCCCTGCCCTTTTCAGCTTCAGGTAGCCATCAGTATTTCCTGGCTTGTGGCCCTTTCTTTCCATCATCAAAGTGTATCACTCCAATCTCTACCTCATCACTTCACTTTCTCTCTGCAGCCACATCTTTGCATTCTTCTTATAAGGACACTTGTGATTACATATAGGGTCCACCCAGATAATTCACAATATTCTCCCTATTTCAAAATCCTTCACTTAATCAAAGTCCCTATGGTCATGTAAGGTAAAATTCATAGGTTATGGGGATTAGGACATGGATATCTTTGGGTGGCCACTATTTAGCATACCATATGCATAACAGTTTTGCACCAGAGAATCCCTAATAACAGAGGGAAGTACACTCATTTCCAGGTTGGTGATAAGGTTGAATCTCAAAATAGTCTCCTGGAAGCCTGCAATTTCTTTGAAGACTTACATTTTACTTTAAAAATATTTGAGTTTTGCAGGGTACTCTACACGTATGCTTGCTTCCTAATAAGAATAATCTCCCTAGCATAATTTTCTGCAACAAAAGAAAAATTGGTCTGGGAACATGTGCCATAATTCTTCCATGGCTGTAAGGACTCTGGAATACCACATTACACCATAGTAGGAACCGTATCTAATTCGGATGGCATGACATCCCACCATAGGAAAGAGGGCAAATTAAGAGGTGTCATTAGCTTCAACTACAACTGACTCAGGCCTAACCCAACAATTGGTGGGGAGAGGATCTCCAATAGATTCTGATTTTCTCTTGTTCAGAATCCCCAATCATGCCTGAGTCCCATGAATGAGGCAGGAAGTCTCAGTGGGGCATGAGGTAAAGATGGCAAGTCATACTTGTTCTTCAATTAGAAAGCGAGTCCCAGGAGATCATGGATACCATCTACTCTACAGTGTTAAGTCAAGAGCTGATTCTCATGGAATACTCATCTGTGGAATGAGTCTCAGAATGGACCTTCCTTGTTTTCCTCACCCAGAGTTCATGGATGGGGTCTCCTGCCTGTCACAGGACTTGTCATGCACAGAATCAGCATTCTAGGCTTGACTTCTACTAAAGGAGAGGGAGGAGCTTTTTTTCTGTCCTGCAGTTCTTTGCATGATAGGCCATGCATAGTTATTATGCACACTTCTCTGAATCCTTCCTACTCTTCTCCCCCCAGCCCCTTCTGCTCTGTAACTGCTCAGGGTCCCAGGACAGTTGAAACTGGACCATCTGGGGTACTATTTTTAACTTCTTTGCACACAGCTGAGGACTTGGCCCCCACACCGTTGCATCCACCGTCTGTTTCTTCCTCTCTGAGTATATAGACAGAAGACCAATACCTGTGCCTGGAGTGGAGGGGGCATGGGAGGCAGGAGGCCCAGTTGTTGTCTCTCAACCTCCTGGTCTACCCACCTCTGCTTTTACTGCAGTGTGTAGTGCAGCAATACGGCAATTCATAAAATGTGACATTCATGTGTGTGGCACACTGCTGTGAGCCTGTTTTATTCCATGATAAAGGCTACATCTGTCAGCCTCTATCTGCTCATGTTGGGGTCAGGAAGAGAATTATATTGCCCAGAATTGCTCTCTCTTTTCCTCTTACTAGAGACAGACTTCTCCTCCCTCCCTCCAGAGTCAGCTGAGAGGACCTCTTTCAGGGGGCGGAGGGAGTGGGCAGAAATCTACCCACTGGGTGGATATCCCAGTATCTAGAAAAAGATGGATCAACTTCAAATTATTTCTCTCTTTAAGGACTCGCCCTAGAGTGTCAGAGAGTCTCTGTGACCTATTAAAAAACTGATACCATATATCTATATGCACACATAGAAACATATATACACACATACTATGTATGATGCAATATATATTACATATCACATTATTACGTATATATGTGTGTATAATACATGTACATATAAAAGAATTTTTTAAACTGATTTTAGTTTTGAAACTTTTCACCAGGCATTTTTGTTTCAGTTAATCACGTTTCTATTGCAGCCTGGGGACTTTTTAAAACATTTCTAGAACCCTCTATCTTGCTCCCAAAGGCTTAAGCATTATTTGATAATTAGCCTTCACAATTATGTTATACGTTTTGGAGAGAAGTGTGGGCTGGGGGAGGGTGGGAGGAAGAAAGTTGTGTGTGTTAGTTAATGTGGGAGGAATTAGGTTATTATCTAGGGATTGGAGGGATGCTTATGAGAGAAAGAAGTTCACTCTGTCAAAATTGTGTTGGTTGCCAGTTCTCTGTGAAACCCTCACTTAGACACAGGGAAGGATGGTGGCGGGAACACTGGGAACTTTCTCGCCTTTCCTAATTAAAATGATGCCAGAAAACAGGATCCACATAGGGGCCAGCTACATGCCACTTAAAAAGAAATATGCTTCATTATATTTTCTCTCCATTTCCTGGAACTCACAATGGGAATGAGAAAAAGGAAGAAGACGTGTTGAAATTCTGGACATAGCATTTTGGTACTTACCCGACTGTTAACTTGAAATCGCAATAAAGTAACCACTGCTAAAATGACAGTTTTTCTCTCTTTCTTTCTGCCTTGTGTTCCTATACTTTCTGCCTCTCAAAGTCCACACACTTACATAATCAAAATGTGCTATCCTGTGCTCTTGAAGTCTATTCCTTTGTTCATGCTCTCTCTGACCCTCCAGAGGAAACCATCACATTTTCCTCTTCAAAGAGGTATATTTGCTCTGTGTTTTAATTTTATGAAAATTATTGTATTTTTTTTTCTTTTTTAAGGGGAAAATTTCATTTTTTTTTTTTTTAATTTTCAATATTTATTTATATTTGAGAGAGAGAGAGAGAGACAGAGCATGAGCGGGGGAGGGGCAGAGAGAGGGAGACACATATTCCGAAGCAGCCTCCAGGCTCTGAGCCATCAGCACAGAGCCCGACACAGGGCTCAAACCCACGAACTGTGAGATCATGACCTGAGCTGAAATCAAGAGTCCCGTGCTTAACCATCTGAGCCACCCAGGCGCCCCTCTCCACAGGTCAGGGGAAAATTTCATTTTTGTTGATTGGGTCAGATTTCAACAATGTTGGGCATGTGGCTGATTTTGAGAGAGAGGGAAAATGAGAGAAGGAATTGTGTATTGTACTGTATATTGTGTGTATGTACACATAGAAGGTCTGAGCATTCTTAGTAAAGAATTGCCCTCAGGCAAAATATTAAAGTAGATGAACGTGTGTGCTAGGAACCACTTCCTTCTTCATCACTGTTATTCCAAATCCAAGATGTTAGAGAACCACAATACTTAACCCAAGCTACAGTGGGATTTCAGGCAGTACCAGAAAATGAGAAAGGCTTTTATGTGTGCTTGTTTGCATGCAATTTATTGTTATTATTATTATTATTATTATTAGGTTTTGGTTAGGGGTAAGGTGAGAGAAATTACTGAATTTAACAGTTCCTCTAGAATCACATCACTTACAGTGTTGCTTGAGACTGGACATGCTAAATGGTTTTCTTTTGGCCAGGGCAAGAAGCCTGCTGAAAAGTAGGGCTTCTCAGTGTAAAGACATAGGGCCATGACTGTGATGGAGATGAGTGGGGCCAGCTGAATGTTAGGCAACTGAGAGTGAAGGGGACTGTGCAAACAGGAGACCATGCCACCCAACTCCAACCATTGCTGGAGTGTGAGCCCAGGGTTGGCAGACGATTGATTTCTTTCCTGGATTATTTTGTGAAGTTTCATCGTTTTAAAATGCTGATCACTCTTCAAATTAAGATTTGGGGAAAACACTGTACCAGCCAAATAAAACACATCAGAGGTCTGTCTGGATGTCTCTGCTACAGAAGAGAGAGGGTTGAGTGCATTATGATCCATTAACATGCAACATGACCTTGGAAAGTCTGCCTACTCCTTTATGAACCAAATGAATTGGGATAGAAGAGCTCCACAATTTCTTCTTGCTTGGACCCGTTAGGATTTTTTGATTCCTGAGTCCTGTGTTCAGACCTCCAAGATCCTTTTGTCTGCTAGTATTTCATGAAGAGCTCCATAGATGCCCAAACGAAGAAAAGAGGAGAAGAAACATATATTGATGAGGGTCAGAAAGGATTATGTAACCTGAAATATTGCCTGCTCATGTGCCACTATGTGCTTTTGCAGAAAAGCCTTCCTTCTTTGAATCCTTTATGATAGCCATTTTTTTCCCCTCCCCTTAACATCCATAGTCCTTTTCCAACCCTCTCCTTCAACAAGTATGTTCATTCAATATATTTATTAATTGCCTGCCTGGGGCCAAGTGTACTCTTATGGCTTCCATCGCTTTCCTGCTTGTATTATATTTATTTGAATAAAATGATGGAGAAAACTTTATTCCCCCAATTCCCAGGATACCAGGGAAGGAAGACTGGTCTGTGAGATGTGCTAGCCATGAGAAGAGCAGGGTGGGCTTACACTTCAGGGGAATGTGCACGGTGAGGCAGGCCATCTCCTGGAGAGCCCAGACTTTGGGAGCCAGTGGAGAATGAGGTAAAGAGCCACCAAGATGGCAGAAGACCATGTGGTGCTTGATGCCACCCCTCTCCACTCATTTCAGTTCTTCCACAGAATTACCAAAGTCATTAGATGCTGGTGCCCAATCACAGCAAGAGGCTTAAATGCACAGCAGAGAAAGAAGGCCGGGGGTTTGCAGAGCTCATAGGGCCAGCTATGGATTCCAACAAGCCATGATATTGTCTGAACCAATTTCAGAGGTGGATGAGGCCCCCAGGTGATATCTGGGTATATTTGGGTACATCCAGGCATGTTACTGCCTTGGCTAGACTGTGAGCAATTTCAGAGCAAGACCCTTAGCAAAGTTGTTTCTGTAGGTTAAGTGCAGTCAACATGGTGCTTTGGTACACAGTAGATTCTCAGTGAATACTTGCTGACTGACTGACTGACTGACCAACTGAATGAGTGAATTAGTAAAGGAGAAAGCTGTTAACTCTAGCCACGAACGTGAATGCAGGCATTGCATGGACAGACAAGAAAGGAACCAGTCAGGAAACGGTTAATTTCTGCCTTCAGCATTCACAGGAAGGATAATGTATGCTGGGGAGGGAAAGCATTAGTCTTTCCCTTTTGAAACCCTGAAAAGATTTGTCTGAAGCATGTATTTAAATGGGCAGCATACAGGTGTTTTCAGAGCTGTTCCAGCCCCAGAGAAGGCCTCAGGCAAACCAGAGAAGACGATACTTAGTAACGAGAAACACTCCTCAGCTACTCTGCATGCTTCAGTGGGAAAATGCAAATCAACTCATTTTCGCTTTTGAGGACAACTTCAGATAAAGGGGTCCCCGGGCAAAGTAACCCCTTCAGTGTGCCTGGCTGTCTTTCCCCATTGCTATCTTTTCCTGCGCTACCTGCTGAGCAGAGCTGTAGGGGGTAGGGAGGGGCTGTGGATTGACTGCACAGGAGAAGGAGAAGAGATTGGAAGTGCATAGTAATAAGGAACTGAGGGAGGAGAGAGAAGGATGGGGGCGTTTCTGTGAAAGGCCTTGAACTAGGAGGTGGAATCACCTCCAGTTCTGTCTCTGTGGCCACCAGCTGAGGGTGACCTTGGGCAAGAGGTGGGATTCACAGGCAGTCAAAGCTAAAGTGAATGTTGAAAGTCATGTCAATTCCACCGTCTAGGTTTTTTTTTTTTTTCTCCCCCACATCGAGTAACTGAGATTTGAGGTATTAGTGAGGAGTAAGTAGAAAGCAAGGATTAGAATACAGGTCCCCCGGCAGCCAGAACAGAGTCCCTCCGCCCTTCCCAAGTGTCATGCTAAGAGGCACCTGGATAACAGGCATGGGTTTCCATGTTTTATAAATTTGGATGTGAATGTTTGCATGTGTCTCAGGGCTCAATTAAGATTTTAAAGATCTGAATAACTCAAAAATTGTGGTTACCTCTCCATTCCCAATTTAGGTGATTGAAAATAAAAACAAGGCAAAGCTATGACAGAAGTATAAGGAAGTAGAATAAATATTTTTCCCATGATGACTACTCTGATAATTTTTAAAAAATGTTTATGTATTTATTTAGAGAGAGAAACAGTAGGTGTGTGCAAGCAAGGGAGGGGCAGAGAGAGAGAGAAAATCCCAAGCAGGCTCTGCGCTGTCAGTGTGGAGCCCGATGTGGGGCTCGATCTCATGAACTGTGAGATCATGCCCTGAGCCCAAATCAAGAGCTGGACACTTAACTGACTGAGTCACCCATGTGCCCCTACTCTGGTAATTTTCAAGTAGCGAATTTTATTTAAAATTTTTATTTTGAGTGCTCCTGTTTCACAGGAGGTATATGCTTTTTCTGCTTATTGGGAAATCCAGTATATTACTTCATGTCATCAGGTACTTATTTTTGAGGGGGTGCATGAGAGGGTTGTATGAACACACATTTGGGCAATTGTCTGTTATTTTTGTGTTTATGTGGTTTTCTATGGTATTAAGTGCATATGTTTTATTTTTGTTTTTGCTTTTTTGTTTTTTTTTTCTTTTGGTTGAATATGTATATATACACATGCAGTTTTCTCTTTTCTTTTTCTACAGAGTGAGACTATCAAATGATTGCTAAAATTGGCAGCCTCTAGTTTGCCAAATGAAATAACGTTTGTAAAAGAGTCTTGCACACAACCTGTATTCAGTGCATGAAGGTTACTTTTTCTCACCAAGTAAAAGAGAGAGCCACTCTAAATGAATTTCAATGTAAACTTGAAATAGTCTGAGTTCTAAAAGCATCTGGGACCTGAATTTTTAGAGAAAGTTGTGTGTCATAGGAGTCAAAGATGGGGCAGGTCAGTTTTAGGCTTTAGACATTTTCATAATTTGCTTTTTATGGGTAGAGGAACTTACAATTTTCTGTCAATCAGCAGAGTTCACTGTAGTTTTCTGTGCTTACATATTATAAACTTATGTGTATGATACATCTATATACCCCTATCTATATCTGTATCTATGTATATAAACACATACAGACCTACATTACTTTATATTGGTGGCCTTTGGTTTTTGGCTTGGTTTGTCTCTCCAGGAACTGGAGGTAAGATGGCGCCTGCATGTCTTGGTCTGTAATCCATAACCTGCAGTCATTTTACCCCTACTTGCTCCCGATGTACTTTGGAGATTTTGGCACCTCTGGAAAGAGGTTTCTGCATGTTAGTGTGAGATACTCAAACAAAAGCCTGGAATTATTCCCAGTGATCATAACAAGAGCTGGCGGAATTCACTGTGGGACACTCTACGGTATTACCCCCCACCCCCACCCCCGGAAGCAGCTTTCTCATTTCTCCTCCTAGGTGATTCTCAGAAAAGATCATCCTAACACTGAGCTAGTGTTTTTTGGGTCTTTAGTGTAGACCAGTGGTTCTCAGGGGTGGCAGTTTTGCCTACTACGTCTACCTTCCCCTTCCAAAGGATACTTGGAAATATCTGGAGACAATTTCAGTTGCCACAACCGGGAGGGGAGGAGTGCTATTGGCTCCTTATGGCTAGAAGCAGAGATGCTGCTAAACAGAGCGCAACGCAGACATTCCCCCACCCAGCAAAAAATGTCAGGGATACCGAAGTTGAGAAACCCTGGTGAATGCCAAGCTCTGCGTTCCTTTATTACAGGCAAGTGTCCGTTAATCTCACAGATCCAATGGGCTAGGTACCATCATCCTCCTTCATTTGGAAGTGAAAGGTAATATGGAAGGAAGAAATGACGTGACCAAGTCCACTAAGCCCTAGGTGTAGGACTGCGTGGGAGTCAGATGCATCTGCTTCCAGACACTGTTTTCAACAGCCTTCTGTGCTGCAGACCTCCTTAGTTACATCTGACCAGCATCCCAGAGAATGAGCTATTTCCACTCAATACACTGGCACCCCTTGCAGATAAAGATGAATTGTTCCTGCCTTGGAGAAACTGGTCTAGATTTTGTTGTTCTCTCCTACCAGATAGTGCGTTTCTCTGCCAAAAGTCACATTGTAGTGTAAACGTTGTCCCTGTTACCCCCTTTATTTTCTTTCGTTTCTTTACCTTACCCTTTTGGCTTGGCTTTTCTTGGACTGCAATAATTTAGCTCTCCTTCAAAACTATAGCCCCTTTCTTAAAGAGCCGTCCAAGTAGCTGGAGGGCCAACTTCACTGATGGCTACCTGAATGGTTGTCCTGGGGGAGAGGGTGTTGATGATTGCCACCAGGCAGGAGAAGAGGACAATTTCCTGTGAAACAGGACAGTCCCTGACATTCATTTAAAAATTTTTTTGATGAAATTCTCTGGCTGTCCAGATTCCAGGAAAACAAAAATAAATCTGAATTTAGGTTCCAGACTGTGCCAAGGTTTCACGGGAAAGCTTTCTTCCATAAAGGCCTTCTGAGGAATTCCTTTATCAGGAGAGAAAAGCATTCCTGGAGATCTCATTAGGTAAATTACTCTCAGATTAACATATTTTATTAATTACCTATTATGAGACCCCAAAGCTAAACAATCATAAAAACAACAAAAAGAAGTAAATATAGTTCCCAGTGACTAATAGATGCCATAAAAGACATAATCAGTAAAATCAATTATATGCATTATTATAATGAAAGGTACAGTTAGTGCTTTAAAAAAATAATTAGGTTATTGGCTAAGAGGAAACTAGCCCCCTCCATTACCCCTGGAGCAAGCCCCGGAGGCTTCACTCAAAGGCTTTTAGTATAGAAATCATTGGTTTTATTGGCCAGGCAAATTAGTGACTCCATTAGCTTCACCAGTGGGGGACTCTGGTTTTCCTAAGTCACCAGGTGCTTTTGATCTGGTTGTGCATTTTCTCGAGTGGAAAAATATAGGGTTGGAACAATGCATCGAGATGTGTACAAAATATCTGCCAGTCTACATGTGCAGCAAGGGTAGGAATCAAGGGAAAGGAAGTAAAATGGGGGGTGATGGTTGGCCTGTGTGTGGACTGTGCAGTTTGTGTAGGGTGTGCGGTATGCCTCGTTTGTGCACTGGGGGTGCATGCCTGCCCAGTGCACACGTATGTGCCACTCGAGAGCTTATCCACAACATTTCCAAACCTCTGTCCAGAGCTCAACTTGGCCATCTTGCTTTTTATGTAAAAAATATTCCACTTAAACCTGTAGCAAAGCTACCTCCAAAGTGCCAATAAATAATATATGCAAAGTTTTTTTTTTTTTTTCTTATCAATATAAAGAAATGTGGAGTTGTGAGGCTGGTGAAAACTCGCATTAGACAATGTAATGAAGCAGGAATTAGAACAGCATAGTTCCTCTGGCCATTATAAATGAGGACGGCAGCTACCTGGAGAATGGGAAAACTGATGAGTACAGTCTGTTGGGGAGAGCAGGAGGAAAATTTCCCTCAGGAACACATTTCAAATTACTTATTTATGAACTGATGAACTGGGAGACCACCTATCGAGACATCGGCGTAAGCAGTCTGCTGCAGACAGCTACAGAACTCCAGCTAATTGTGCGGCTGTTTTCTGTTAGAACTCGTGCTATCCAGCTGGGCTTTGGAGGCAGGAAATTTAGGCTGTGACTAGAAGTTACGCTTTTCCTCTTTCTTGTCCTCATAAATATATGCATACATATTTTAATCCACTTGAATCGTTTGGTGGGGGCCTGGGAAGAAGTTGCTACAATTGGCCCAGGAAGGGCTGGAGTGGAGTGGAGGTTTTGGTGTTGAAAGGTTTGCAGTTTATGTCCCTCAGTCTGGGAGGGAGTTGAGTTCTGGACTCCTGCATCCGCTCTCTAAAGGCTATTGGATCAGGCGGTGGAGACCCATATCTTCCTCTTTCCCTTCTTGGTCAGTGTCCCTCTCCCCTTTCTCAACACCTTTATTGCCATGGTGACAGGGTATTGAGTGCTTCCTTAGTGCTGGGCTTTGTGCGATGTTTTACATGAGCGATCTCATTTTATCCTCCCAAGAACCCTATGGCAAAGGTACCATTGTTGTGCCCATTGCATTCGTATATAAACTGATGAATGAGGGAAGTGAAGTGATTTGGGCAAGGCCATGAGTCCAAGTCCATCTGACCCCATAATTTAGCCTCCTAATCACTTCCTGGATGATTATAAATGTTCATGGGAAGCAGTAGCATCTTTCACTGGGGTGTGCTATGGACTTTTCTCTGTGCTGCAGGCAGTGGGGTGAGGGGAAAGGAATTCAACAATCAGGAACCATGGGTATTGTTGGGAGATGATGTAACTGACTGGTTAAGAGCTAAGTCCCTTAGGGATTTTTATTATTATCTCCGTTGTACAGATATGGTAACAGAGACTCAGAAAAGTGCTGAAAACTTGTCCTAAATCACATATGCAAGTTGGAGAGATAGGATTTGAACTGGGTCTAGGCTGAGAGCTTCCTACTAGGTAGACTAGCTCCTTGAGGGTAGAGTCTAAATCTTATTCAAACTTTAATTCCCAGTACCTGAGAAAATGCCTTTGGAAATGGATCCTCAATACATATTTGCTGAAATGAGTTTTCAGCCTTAAATCCAGCAAGCTTATGGAGTTTGTGCAAAGATCCCCATTCCTTGGCCAATACTGCAATAATAGCAGCATATATTTATTGACCATCTAACTGTGCCAGGCCGTATGCCACACCAGTACCTGATCATTTCATTCAATCCTCAGAACCTGATGAAGATGGTATTTTTATCATTATTACCTCTAGATTATATTGAAGTCATTGAAACTTGGGGATGGTTCTCCAAGTGGTTCTCAACTGGTAGTGATACCCCCCATTCCTCGCTGCCGACAAAGGGGACAATTGCCATTTTGGACACACAGCCAGGGGCGAGGGAGGAGGTCAGGTGTGCTATTGGCATCTAGAGGATAGATGCTAGGGTTGTTGTAAACATCCTGCAATGCACAAAGTGTCTTCCTACAACAAAGAATTATCCTGCCCAAAATGTCAATATTGAGATAATCTGGGTTAAGCGCTTGCCCAAGCTATTAAGTAGCAGAGCCAGGATTCAAATTCCCTATCTGACTCCAGGGCCTGTGTGCTAATCATCTACTGAACAATTATCCCAGTCCCTGTTTTCTTGGGCAGGCTATGGTTTGCTCAGAAGACATAGTAACATTATAATGCGAGTGAGAGGGTGGTAAGTGCCTCGAGGGAACATATCAGGAGCCTCTGGTGTGGATCTTTTTGCAAAGTAAATCTTTAATCTCAGCCTGATCTTTGGGTCCTGACTACACCAAATAAGTAACTGCTGTCTGCATGGCAATTCTGTCAGGGCCAGATGAAGCTGGAGCCAGGAGGACTTGGTGGAAAGACTACAGGGCTGGAGGACCCCAGATGGCTGACTTCAATCACTCTTACTGTGTAGCCTCTGGAAATCCCCAAGCACTCCCTGAGTTTTTATTTCTTTAGCTGTGGGACAGAGAAGGCTCCACTCCGCCTGTTTCTCAGAGCTGTTTACAAAAGTCACATGAGAAAATGGCTGCCTGAGAGTTTTGAAAAGGGCTTACACATCGACTGGGATTCCCTTCATTACTTTGACAAACATAATGATAACAGTAAAAACTTACACCACTACTATTGAGTATTTGTTCTTTGCTAGACATTTCTTTAAGGACCAGATGTACTCATCTCATTTATTCTTCAAAACAATTCCATGAGGAAGGTACTAACCTAGAATGGCCCCATGTTTGGTTCAATACCCTGATGTAACCATAATTCTGGTATAAATTCTTTATAATATTTGAACAAGAGGCCCTGTATTTTTATTTTATAATGGCTCCTGCAATTTATGTATCTGATTCTTCCCTATAGATCTGTCTGATTCTAGCCTAAGTGTATATTAACCCCTCATTAGTGCACCTCTCAGAAATGGCCTGTTGCTCACTGTAGGGTCAGAGGTATAAAGGTTTTGAAAGTTGATTCTTTCCCTATGAAAAGGAGCAGTGACATTTACCAGGCTTATCAATCAGTTCTATCTACACATTGATCAGGTAGAGAGGACAGGAAACTAGACCAGAGGCAATAAAATAATAAAGAATTAGTTAAGTAGTTAGGCTCTGAGTTCAGATAGCATCATGACAACAGCCATGATAATAATGATAACAGAAATAGTATAATGTACAGCAAAACTTTCTTGAATTTCCTGTGTACATAGCCCTATGCTGTGCTTTGACATGCATGATGCTCTTTAATGCTCACAGTAATTCTTGGGGGTGTGCAGCATATTATTATTCATATCTTTCAGATGCAGAAGTCATGGCTGAGTGCAGTGACTTATCCACCACATCATGTAGCCTGAGATGGAAGCCTGGCTCCATTTGCTGGCTATAATGCCTTGGGCAAGCAACCATTCTGTGTCTCACTTTCCTTGTGTGTTAATGGGAATATAGCATACTTTGTAAAATTATTATACATTTTGAATTAGATAATATAATCTGGAATACAGAGGAAGGGCTTTGCCCATTTTGTTTATTACCCTATGCCATATTTTAGAACAGTGCCTGACATATGGTTGGTATATCAGCTATCCATTGCCAAAATGCCATGTAATAACTACTCACAGAACTCGAATGGTATACAGTAATAGACAATAAAATGTGATATTATTGCTTTTATGTTAACAGTCAGTTGATATAGGCCCAACAGTTCTTTTGCTTTTGTTTTTCTTGTGTTAGGAGGTATACAAAGAAAAATGTTGCTATGGCTAATGTCAAAGAAATCACTACCTATGTTTCCTTTCAGAAGTTTTATGGTTTCGGGTCTTGCATTTAGGTCTTTAATCCATTTTGAGTTTATTTTTGTGTATGGTATAAGAAAGTGGTCCAGTTTAATTCTCTTGCATGTGGCTGTCCAGTTTTCCCAGCACCATTTATAACAGAGACTGTCCATTCCCCATTGTATATTCTTGCCTCCTTTGTCATAGGTTTATCGACCATATAAGCATGGGTTTCTTTCCAGAGTTTCCATTCTGTTTCATTGATCTATTTTTATTTTTGTGCTGATAATATACTATTTTGATTATTACAGCTTTGTAGTTTATCTTGACATCTAGAATTGTGATATTTCCAGCTTTGTTCTTCTTTGTTTGGAGTCTTTTGTGGGTCCATACAACTTTTTGTATTAGTATTTGATAAGGACTGCATTTAATCAGTAGATTCCTTTGGATAGTATGGACATTTTAACAATATTAATTCTGGGACTACACCAAAATAAAAAAAAAAAAAAAAACCTCTTACACAGTGAAGAAAATCATCAACAAAATGAAAAGGCAACCTACTGAATGTGAGAAGATATTTGCATATGTTATATCCAATAAGAGATTTTATCCAAAATACATAAAGGACTTATACAACTTAGCATCAGAAAAATTCAATTAAAAACGGGCAGAGGAGAGGTGCCTTGGTGGCTCAGTTGGTTGAGCATCTGACTCTTGATTTCAGCTCACATCATGATCTCACAGTTTGTGAGTTTGAGCCCCACATCCAGCTCTGCACTGACAGTGTGGAGCCTGCTTGGGATTCTCTGTCTTCCTCTCTCTCTATGCCCCTCCCACACTCACATTGTCTCTCTTTCTCAAAATAAATAAACTTAAAAAAAAAATGGGCAGAGGAGCTGAGTAGACATTTTCCCAAAGAAAACATACAGATAGCACACGGATACATGAAAAGATGCTTGGTATCACTAATTATGAGGGAAATGCAAATCAAAACTACAATGAAATTTCACCTTGCACTTGTCAGAATGGCTAGAAATAAAAAGATAAGAAATAACAAGTGTTGGTGAGGATGTGGAGAAAAAGAAACCATTGTACACTGTTTGTGGGAATGTAAATTGGTATAGCCATTGTAGAAAACAGTATGGAGGTTCCTCAAAAAATTAAAAATAGAAATACCATATGATCCAGCAATTCAACTACTGGGTATTTGCCCAAAGAAAATGAAAATATTAATTGGAAAAGATATATGAATCCCCATGATTATGGCAGCATTATTTACAATGAACAAGATATGAAAACAACCCAAGTCCATTGATAGATGAATAGGTAAAAAAAGAAATGGTAACATATATACAATAGAATATTACTCAACAACAAAAAGAAAAAGGATGAGATCTTGCCATTTCTGACAATATAGATGGATCTAGAGGTCATTATGTTAAGTGATATAAGTCAGAGAAAGACAAATATTATATGATTTTGCTTGTATGTAGAATCTGAAAAAACAAAACAAATGAATAAACAAATAAAGAAACAGACCCATAAATACAGAAAATAAACTGATGGTTGCCAGAGGAGAGGGGGTTAGGGGGTTGAGTGAAAGGGATTGGGGATACAGGATTTCAGTTATGGAGTGAATAAATCATGGGAAAAGGTACAGCATAGGGAATATAGTCAGTGTATATTGTAATAGCATTGTATGGTGACAGGTGGTAGCTACATCTATGGTGAGCATAGCATTAAGTATAAGCTTGTTGACTCACTATGTTGCACATCTAAAACTAATGTGACATTGTGTGTCAACTACACTTCACTTAAAAAAAAAACGAGTCATTTCGACTCTATCTAGATAGGTCTGCTGATCTTGTCTGGGCTTGCTCATGGGTCTGAGGGTCAGCTGTCGAGGGTACCTGAGACAACTTGTTTATACTCCACCTATCTTTCCTTCTGCAGAAGGACAGCCTGGGCATATTCTTATAGTAATGTTAGAGTACTAGAGTGCAAGTGGAAATGCACAAATGCTTTTTCAAGCCTCTGGTTGTTTCACATCGGCTAATACCTCACTGGCCAAATCATTGCCTGGGCAAGGAGTCAGGGAGTAGGACAGGTCACCTGGACCAGCGTAGGAGAGGTGAAGATTGGGGCCAATATGCAATCAATTTACCACAATTGACTCTCAATAAATATTGGAAAAAAGGATTTGAAAGTGGTTAGGCATGATAAACGATCAAAAAATGGTAGTTCACCATTTTGGGCAAAATAGTTGAAGGGAATTAAGAGGTACGAACTTAAAATAATAAGTCATGGGGATTAAAGTATAGCACAGGAAACATAGTCAATGATATTGTAATAGCTTTGTATGGTGAAAGATGGTGGCTACGCTTATTGTGGTGAGCATTTTGTAATGCATATAAATGTCAAATCACTATGTTGTATACCTGAAACTAATACAATATTGTATGTCAACTATACTTCAATTAAAGAAAAAACCCTGATGGTTAAGAAAAGCATAATAAAATAAAAAATGGTAGTCAAAACAGTTATAATAATTATCTGATAAACAATGGATTTTGTAAAAGTGTTAACCCAAGAGAGGGATTTGACCATACATACTTTTTTGACCTATTATGCATTTTTATTGTTGTTGTTTTTCTTTACATTTTCAAAATATATTGGGGGTGTCAGCTGGACATAGTGCCACTTTTCCTTCTAAGAAGAACTAAAATTTCACAGGTCACAAAAGTAACTGATGAAACGGTTTCTCCAGAACCAAGGTAACCATAGGGCTCTTTGAATTTGTCAAAATAAATTGCATTCTCAGCAAATTTCCCCTGATACCTTTTCATATCATGGTTCCATTCCTTTGTTTTAATCCAGTGGGGCATGGACTTGGGTTCTGAGAGTAGTGATTGTTTAAACGTTCCTTTTCACAATTCCTGACACAGCCTAGGGTGGAAGCAGCTCACTTTAAACCTGAATTTGGCCGGGCCCCTCTTGCCATGCCGTTTCGGGCTGCTCTTGAGTGCTGGCTGTGGAGCAATAGCCGCCCCCCCCCCCCCCCCGCCCCAATTCTAATTTCTTCTAACGGGTTAAGGAGTTTGCTTCTAAGTGAGTGTGTGTGTCTCCCTCAGAGCTACTGCTCTGTGCAGCGACAATGATGACAGGTTGGTTTAATGCAGCTCTTGCCAAGATTAAGGGGTTGTCAGACAAGTATCATGGGAGACTGAGGGATTACTCTGAAAAATCACTCTGAATTGCTAACTAACAGAGAGCTGGCATTCAAGTGGGGGTAGGCTTCCTCATATTTGAAGAGCTGCAAAGAGGTCCTTAGCAGATCTGACCTCTCTCCTCACTCTGAGAACAGATTAAGTGAGCCACTGAGATGCCCCCAGCCTAGGGTTATATGTCCCAGGAGGGCAGGAGGGCTCAGGATTAGACAAGGGGCTCCATATCAGCCTTATAAAACAGCATGCAGAAGTATATCCTCATAAACATATGACTTTTTTTCTGGGAGAGAGGGCCATAGCTTTCAGCAGCATCTCAAGGGTTTGTGACCCCCAGATAGAGGACTGTCCTGTTCAGTGCTTCAGGCAGGGCTCTGTAGTTAATTTTAAGGAGTTTTGTCTGGACACTAAAAGTAACGAGCAGCCAGTAAAGAGTTTAAAGAAGTGAGATGGCATGAGTAGGCCTTATTTTCAAAAAAGGTGACTTTAGGTATAAAACTGATATAAAAATTGCTATAACTATTTTTTTTTTATCATTTGTGTATTCCATAAATATATATACTGAGTGCCTTTCCTATGCCAGAGACTGGGCAATGAGAATGATACTTAGCGAGATTCTGGCGGTTGGAGTGTCTGC
The DNA here is from genome assembly GCF_028749965.1 of Puma concolor. Classification (NCBI taxonomy): domain Eukaryota; kingdom Metazoa; phylum Chordata; class Mammalia; order Carnivora; family Felidae; genus Puma; species Puma concolor. The sequence continues at coordinate 50,293,387 of NC_141667.1, forward strand.
CCTCATGAAGATTAAAATCTATGTAGAGAGCTGAGTAATTCAAGTACAGCTGGAAATTCTAGTACAGTATGAGAAGTGATATTTGTTCATCTATTCATTCATTAATTTGATAAATACTTACTAAGCCCCTACTGTGTACCAGGCCCTGTGCTACATCTGGGGGACATCAGGGAGTTTTAGATAAGCATAGTCTCTGCCATCATAGAATTCATATTCAAATGGGGGATACAGACAGGTGAACAAGCCATTAAAGCACATGGTAACATATACTAAGAGGATGTACAAGAGCAGTGAGGACATAGGGGTAATACATCCAACTTAGCCCCCAGGTCTTGGGGACAGTGAAGGTTCACACATCATTTCATATAGAGACAGAGGGAACACAGTTGCACACTATCCGTGCATTTCCTGCTTAGTAGAAACTTGGGTACTTTGAATTAGATGTCTCCTTTCTTGCTTATCAACAGGCATGTGGATTTGCTGAGGGCAGAATGAAGAAGGCTAAGTAGGTTTAGTAGTCTAACTCACAAACCATGAACTGAATGTCAGAAGGCTTAAGTTCAATCTTATTTTTATGTGTCACTAGCTGTGTGACCTTGGGCAAATCATTTCACCTCTCTGAGCCTTACCTGTGAAACAGGGTTAATAATGTCTGCTTTGCCTATATCAAAGGGATATTCCGAGTATTCCTGTCTCTCTGCCTATGCAGAGGCTGTTAGCACTTTACAAAGAGTCTATTGCTCTTTTTTCATAGCTGAGCCATTCCTGCAGCCTCTGCTCCCTGACTTTCCACTTTGTCTCTTCTAACCAGGATCTGTTTTCTCTGGATCCATCCTATGAACTTATGTGTGATTTCTCTCACCCTCTTTGATTGCTTTTAGATTGGTGCTGGTTTCAGTTTCAACCTTGGGATGTTGCCTCTCAGAACACTCACCTCAGTTTCATATTCTGTAGCCAATTCCTGACCCCATACTTCAGTTAGGCTCCTGGGACCCAGCAGTCCAACTTGGGTCAAGACACCTGGGCTCCTGCCGGTCTGGTAAGAGACTGAATACAACAAACAAAAGGTGTGGCAAGGATAACATCTTACTCACCACATTGTTTCCTTTTTGTGAGCCTACAGGGAGATTACATTTTCCAGCCTCCCTTGCTGCTAAGTTGGTGCCATGTAACTGAGTCTGGCTAATACAATGTGGGCCGATGTGATGTACACTATTTCCAAGACTGCACCTTCAAATTTTCATGTGTGATTCCCCCAACCCTTTCCTTTTCTGCCACGGGGACCATGTGTTCCAAAATTGTAGCAACAAAGTAGAGAAGAGTCACCTAAGTCCCATGGACTATGATGTGAATGAAAAATAAACCTTTGTGGTGCTAAGCTTTTAGGGTCTACCTGTTGTAGCAGCTTGTATTAATAACCTAATATAGGTGATAACTATGAAAGTTCTTTGTAAACTTCAAAATAACTTATATTTTATATTTTAAATTATTCATATTCATAGTCTCTCACTGACAACAGATGCCCGGTGGTTGTCACATTCTCCTAATTGCTCTTGTTTTTGCCTCTTTATGTTGCAAATGATAGAATCCCAGGGTGCCTGGGTGGCTCTGTTGGTTAAACTTTGGACTCTTGATTTCAGCTCAGGTCTTGATCTCAGGGTTGTGAGTTCAAGCCCCATGTTGGGCTCCATGTTGGGCATGAAGCCTATTAAAAAAAAAAGAATTAAAAAGATAGAATACCACTCACATAAGGTCTACAGAAAAAGGGGAATTTGGGGGGATGGTGCATATGGGTTTGGGTGGAGAATTGTTTAGGCCCAGGGTTCTAAATGTTATCATGAAGTCTTATTGTTTGTTTCTGTCTCAGCTCTTTCTTCCCTTCCGTTGACTTTACACCCTCTCCACAGGGTGGCCCCTGCCTGCTCTAAGCTTATGTTCTACCAGCTTGGAAGAGAAACAAAAATCTGAGACCACTTTTTTCTGTTTTGTTTTGTTTTTCATTTTTTTAAAAAAAAAGTTTATTTATTTTTGAGAGAGCACAAGCAGGGGGAAGGGCAGAGAGAGAACAGAGAATCCCAAGAGACTCCATGCTCTCAGTGCAGAGTCCAACGTGAGGCTTGATCCCAAGAACCATGAGATCATGACATGAACTGAAACTTAGAGTTGGACCCTGAATCGACTGAGCCTCCCAGATGCCCCAGTGAGCATCTCCCTCCAGGGAGTGCTTTTGTCACCAGGCCTGGCTTGGGTCACCTACTCATCCCTGAACTGGTTAGGCACTTTTTTTGCAGTTATTTGCTCAGGCTTAGATTATTGGGTCACCTTTGGGGCCTGGAGATGGTGACAGCTGTCCACTCCCAATCATATGGGTTAATATTGGTGTAGAAATGTTTTTGAAAGAAAACTGGATTGTTTGTATCCAAATCGATAACAGATGTTCTCGATAGCCAAATTATAATAATTAGAGCTAATGTTTACTAAGTACTTATTGTATCTTAGAAAAGTACAAAACATTTTTTATACAATATTTAATTTAGACTTTCTAAGAACTCTAGGAGGTAGCTTCTGTTATTTATGGAGTAATGGCAATGGGATCATTGATCATTTTCCGTAATGTAGATTTGATGTGAATTTATACATTTTTTGTAGTTCTAACATGATTGCAGCAGTGACTGTATCCATTGATAATCTAATTTTCTTACAGCAAAGGAACAATGGAATTCCAAGGGGAAGAATTGTCTGGCATAGGAATGTTCTTGCTTTAGTGATTCAGGCCATTCTAATGAACAACAAGAAATATGGGGCTTACATTGTATTTATTTGTGGAAAGATATTCATATAACACTGTTCCAGTGTCATCAATACAACCATAATTCATGATCCTGACAACAGAGCAATGGATTCTGTGTGGTCTCACCATCCAGGAAACCTGAATTTGAAGCTGAATCTGCCAAAACAAAAATAAAAGCCATAAATCACAAATATTCAGATTCTTCCTCCTGTTCTGACATGTACAACTTTAGCATTTCAGGGCCACTGAGATGAAAGGAACCTCCTGTTTCACACCTCCTAAATTCTCCCTTCCAGCTGGACTTAGGTTGTCAAACGGTTGGGCACACTTTGAAGCTGATCATTGAAAGTAGAAAGGGGATGGGGAAACAGTCACAGCTCAGCCTATCAGCCAACTCGCTGAGAGATGGGGACTATTAGAGGGTCACTTAATGAATGTGTGAAAAAGAATAGTGCAAACAGGGCAGATTTTTTTCATCCACAGGCAAGGAGACATTTTCTCCTTGGCTATGAAGGGCATTCTGTCCTTAGGTGTTTGCCATGAATTTACCCTCTGATGTCCTGTTTGGAGAATTGAGTTCAGTGACACTTTGATTAATGCTATTCCTATTTTCACTGACAGAGCAGTAGCTTTTACTTGGGGCCATGTATTAGGTGCTTTCCTTAGCTCAATGTTAGAATCCCAACAGAGGGCTAGGGTTGGTTGTGGCAAAGATGGATAGCTGTCCACCAGAAATGTGTTATCCTCTTTTTATGGTGTGTAGTTATCACTGGGAAGCAGTTGCTTAGTCAGAGACTACATTTCCCTGCACCCATTATATCCAGTGGAATGTGAAGGAACCTTTTTTTGGGGGAGGGGGGAGTTTACCAAGAAGTCAGTGTGACATTTCTATTTTCTCTCTTTCCATGTACTGCCTAAACACAGTGGCCACCAAAATTTTACAGGATGCTGTAAAGCTATCAGAGGAAGGTGCCTGGGTCCTGAATCACCACATGGAGAATGAGAAAGCCATCCAACTAGGAAAGTCCAAGCAAACTTTCAGGACAATGGCAAAATTTTGGAGAGTCTGACACCAGAACACCACAACCTCACAGATCCCGAGTTCTGAGATCTCTTCTCAAGACTTGTCTCTCCTGGAAACATTCTTAATTCTAGACCTGTGCTGTCCAAGATGGTAGATACTTGCCACATGTGGTTACTAGACTTAAATTTAAATTAATTAAAATAAGTAAGACAGGGGCACTTTGGGTGACTCAGTCCGTTAAGTGTCTGACATGCTTAGGTCATGATCTCATGGTTCTTGGGTTAGAACCCCGTGCTGGGCTGTGTGCTGACAGCTCAGAGCCTGGAGCCTGCATCAGACTCTGTGTTTCCCTCTCTCTCTGCCCCTCCTCTGCTCATACTTAGTGTCTCTCTCTCTCTCTCTCTCTCTCTCTCTCTCTCTCTCTCTCTCCCTCCCTCCCTCCCTCCCTCCCTCCCTCTCTCTCTCTCAAAAATAAATAAACACTAAAAAATTTTTTTTAGTAAGACAAAAAACTCAGTTCTTTGGTTGTACTATCCATATCTCAATTTGACATGTGGCAAGTGACTATAATATTGGACAGCATACATATGGAACATTTCCATCATTGCAGAAAGTTCTGTTGTGTAGTACTTCTCTAGACAGTGGGAATTCTAGATGGTGAATTTATCTAGAAGGAGTATCAGGGAAGTCTGTAAGTAGTAATAGGGCTTCAGCATCTGGGCTACAATTCATTTATTTTTTTTTTTACTTGTTCCTCTTCTTGCTAGAGGTTGTGAAGTGTTTAGAGCAGGGATTACCTCATGCATCTTTGTAGCTCTAACATCTAATGTACAGGAATGTTTTTTGAGCAAATGAAAGAAACTCAGTTATCAGTATAATTTGGGAGGGAATTCCAAAGAATTGGTGACTGGCATTGCTTAGATCCTTCCTGTTCATATATGGTGAAGACTGGTCCTAGAGATGGAGCTAAACCAAATTATTTCAGGTGCAGGGAAGGGAGACACAGAGAGTCAAGAAACTATAGAGAGCTTGACACTATGTGAATTTCTTTGAGGTTTTTAGCTGGCTCATCTAACAAATTAAATTATTCTAAATGACCTCCCGGATAACCTCTCTCAATACCTATGCTGACTTTATACATAATAGGCTCTTCATTAATATTGGTTGAATGAAAGTATTTTAATAGTATTCTATTACTTTTGTTTATTTCCTATTTCCCAACACTTCCATTTGTCTATTCTTCCATCCCATAATGGAAGGAAAGCTCTGTGATGGTAAGGTCTTTATCTATTTTGCTTATAGCCTCATCTTCAGCACTGAGAACAGTGTCATAGCTAATATGTCATAGCTCAATAGATATACCTGAATAACACTGGGAAAACCTTTAATAACTTAAACCAAAGAACTGCATAAAGGTGGAAATTTTAGAGACTGTTGCAAGACAGAGAAATAATTTTGAGGACAGAGGAGACACTTTTGAAGGTTCTCAAATAACCTCTTAAAATGATCCACTGACTCTGCCTATATACAAGCCCAGGCCAGCCCTCATAAATGATGTGCCTCAATTTGAAATTTAAATCCCCATGGGACTCTAGGTGCATACACAGCGTAATACTAAATGGCTGATAACTTATGACATTTATTTCCCCACATGAAGAACCACAGGGCAGCATCTCTTGTCAGGAAGGAAACAGATTTGTCAGAAAGGAAACCAGCCATCATATGCTCTTTGTATTTTTATGATTTATGTATTTATTGGATGCACCCACCACTTAACAACCTCTGGGTACTTTTATATGTTTCATAGACAAAAGGCAGACACTGCTATTGTGGATTATGAGGTGGAGAAGTACCAACAAAATAACATCCATAAATCCCAAAGCACATCATAAAATCATCAAATGCTACAGAAGCTGTATTTAGACTCCCCCCATGTAATGAGACACCTAAATGGGAAATACTGAAGACCTGAGCTGTAGTCCTGGCTCTGGCACTTATTAGATTTCATGGACTTAATCCCTCTTAGCCTCATTTGTTTATCTCTAAAATGGGCATAATAATAACAGTAATTGCCTGGCTTATCTGGCAGGGTTGAGGAATCAAATGCTCATGGCTGTGCTTTATGAATCACAGAAGTCCCCAGACGTAATAGACTAGCATTTAAAAAAAAATTAAGTTCCTTATCTGTGTGAATTTGAATTTCCTTTTGACTCTCTGTGATGTGAGCCCCGAAATGATGTTTTGTTATTATTTTGTGTTGTACTCTTCCTTAAATGTGATCTGTGATCCCTTCCTCGATGACTTTGATCATAATCTCTCTGCCTGCAATTTCTCTCCCTGTCATTCTCAGTTGTTGAGATTCTTCACAAGAATTTGACTTTAGCCTCCGGTTTCATACCTGAACTACTAAAAGGCAACAAATTGTACTAATTGGTATCATTTATTAAGTCCTTAGTGTATGCCTGACATTATGATTTTATGCACATCATCTCGGTTCATCCTCATAAAAACCCTATGAGGCAGGTGCTATTATTATCCCATTTTATGAATGAAGAAACTGAGGTTTAGAGAAGGCAAGTAACTTCACTAAGGTCATGTAGATAATAACTGGCCAAGTCAGAACTGCAGCTTAAAACTTATGTTTTTAACCTTTAGTTTTTTTCTACAATATTAATGACTATGTTCTCTATGCTGTACTTTTCATCTCCAAGACTTATTTATTTTATAACTGGAAGTTTGTACTTCTTAATCTCCTTTATACATTTTGCCCATCTCCCACCCACCTCCCCTCTGGTGACCACCAGTTTGTTCTCTGTATTTAAGAGTCTGTTTTTTTTATTGTTGTTTGTTTGCTCATTTGTTTTGTTTTTTAGATTCCACGTATAAGTGAAGTCACCTGGTATTTGTCTTTCTCTTAGCATTTCACTTAGCATTACAGCTGCTAGGTCCATCCATGTTGTTGGAAATGGCACAATCTCATTCTTTTTTGTGGCTGGTAATATTCCACTGTGTGTGTATGTGTGTATGTGCATGCGTGTGTATTACATCTTCTTTATCCATTCACCTATCAGTGGACACTTACATTGCTTCCTTATCTTGGTTATTGTAAATAATGTTGCAATAAAGATAGGGGTGCAATATCTTTTTGAATTAGTGTTTTTGTCTTCTTTGGGTAAATACTCACTAGTAGAATTATTGGAACATATGGTGTTTCCATTTTCAACCTTTATTTATTTGTATTTATTTAATTTTTTAATGTTTATTTTTGAGAGAGAGAGAGAGAGACAGAGCATGAGTATGGCAGGGAAGGGGCAGAGAGAGAGGGGAAGAGAGAGAGAGAGAGAGAGAGAGAGAGAGAGAGAGAGAGAGAGAGAATCTGAAAGAGGGTCCAGGCTCTTAGCTGTCAGCACAGAGCTCGATGCAGGGCTTGAACTCATGAGCCATGAGATCATGACCTGAGCCAAAGTTGGATGCTAAACCAACTGAGCTACCCAGGTGCCCCTATTTTTAACCTTTACTTTAAAATGTCTTTCTGCATGAAATAAAAATTTCTCCCTTTTGACTTTGGTTTAATGTACTATAGTTTTCCACACAAGGCACACATATAGTATGAAGCGAGAGTACTAAATTGGGCATTCCGGTTTCTAATTTTATTTCCACACAGATAAATTTTCTGTCTTTGGACACCTGATTTCATCTCTTTCAGTCTCAGTTTCTCTACTTCAAAAATGTCAGGTGAGTGGCAGTTGAGCTTGATTAGATGATCTGGGGTTCTCTTTATTTCTAATACTTCTGATACTAACTTAAAAAAAAAAATCAACTCCTCCATTATGCCAGAATATTGGCAGTATAACTACTTTATTCTTTAGGTTTTAGTGGAATTGGATAACCATCTTACCTCTGAAGGGTCAAATTGTTCTATCACTTGTTCTATCACAATTTTAATAGCCTCCCATTGGTCTTCTTGCTTCTATTTACTCTTATGGATGAATTTCCACACACATATCTGCTCCCCTTTATACTAAACATCTCAAAAGAGTTTACTATGTTGTATTTAGTACGCTCTCTTTTCTTTCTAATCATGTTAATCTTTACCACTCCACTGAAACCTTCTTGTCAATGGCACAATGTCTGCCGTCTTGTTAAATTCAATGACTGATAATCAGGCCTCATCTTACTCATCCTGTCAGCAATGTTTGTTACAGTTGACCACAGTTCAAGAAACTTCTTGAAAGTTTCTTTACGTGACTTGTGCTGTGTCACTGTCTCCTGCTGTTCCTCCTATCTCACTGCCTCTCTCTTCCCAGTGGGGTTAGTTGCCCCTACGGCTCTTTCTTCAGCCTTCTTTTTTCTCTCTGTTCTCATCCCCTAAGTAATCTGATTCAATCCCTTGGCTTTAAATATCATCTCTATAGTAATGACTCACAAATTGATATTCTAACATCAATATCTCTCCTGAGAGCCAGACTCCCACAGTTTCCCTCTTCATTGGTCTATTTGGATTTGTAATAGGCATCTCTAATTTAACATGGCCAGAACTCCTGATTTTCCTTTCACACCCGACACAATTCTCACATCTTCCTCAGTGTCTCCTGTCTCAGGAGAGAGCACTGCCATTCACTCACTCATTTACTCCGCAAACCTAGGAGTCATCCTTGATTGCTCCTGGCTTCACATCCCCAAACTAATCCAGCAACAAGTCCTGTTGGCTCTCCTTTCAAATAGTTTCTCCCCCATCGGTGATAAATACCTTGTATTTTAATATTATTTGACGTTTATCATATCAAGATTGGTATGTGCAATGACTAGGAAGCAGACATTAACTGCTAATACAAAGAATTTACTGCTGGGAATTTTGAGGTGAAATCCCTCTAAGCCTTTGGGTAATTATGAAACATTCACCATATCGTATGGATCCACATGGCAATGACTGCAGGAGGAAAAGCTGCACATCTTTCTGTCTCTGCTATATTGAGGTTGTTGTGTTAGTGTGCAACAAGATCACTTTCACTGCAATGTCTGGGTAGTTTTGAAACATCTACCACTTGATAGCGTGGATTACAGAAGAGTGGGAGTTTATGCTGTAGTTGAGTTAGTCAGGGAAGGCTTTGTGCGAAGAGTGGAACTTGAATTAAGCCTTGCTATATGGATTAGAGTATATTAAATACCTAGAAAAAAAGAGTATGCAAGCAAGAGAGGAGTTTTGGGGACAAAAGTATAAAATGCGGGGCTATACAATTTATATTTGGCTAGTCTACAGGAGCAACAGGAAGGCTAATGTAAAAGGTTTAAACGAGATATAGGTGAAAGTTTCACATTGTAGATTTTGCATTTTTTTAACCTGTTGTTTATGGAATATATATTGTATAGGCAATCACTGTGTTTTACATGTGTTGTTATATTTAATTATTGCAAGAGTACTACGATGTGGGTACCATTTTATTTTAATTAATTAATTAAGTAAGTAAGTAATTTTTGTGGGTACTATTTCAAATCTCATTTTGCACAAGAAGAAACAATGGCTCAGGGAGGTAAAGAGACTTGCCTAAAATCATGTAGCAAGGACTAGAACAGGCACTTAACCCCAGGCATTTGGATCTTAGAGGCTCTGCTCATCACCACTCTGCTATACTTCCTCTTAAAGCAACATTACTCCATAGGGATGCAAGTGTAGAGACAGTAGAGCTTTGAGATATGCAGAAGGAACAAATTTTTGTCTTTAATACTTCTAAAAAGAGACAAGCTTAGCCTATCTTTAGAAATAGGCATTGTTGTGAATTTTAGTCACCCTTCGTGGACACAATGTTCTGGATTCTGATACTTTCAAAACTGGGATATATGGCAGACCTTATGGAAAACTGACAGCTATTTCAAGCCGCTTCACAGATATGTCATACTTTTCAAGAGAAAGAATCTAAATCAGCCAGTTTGTCACCACTCAGCATGAGGCATCTGTTGGGTCGGGTTTCGTGTCAAGCCAATTGGAGATGGTTTTGACTTTGCCCATATTCAGTCCTTAACATAGACTCTTTGTCAGTACCAGGGGAATAGAAGTGGTTTCTCTCTATACAGGCACTTCATGACAGCAGTTGCAAGTCGTTGCCTGAAGAGGCCAACGGTTAACATAACATGCCAGGAGGCCAGGTAGAGGTTATGGGGGTTGCATGAAGATGTAGCCATTATTTAACTCCTGCTGTTAGTCACCATGTGGAAACAGAAGGTCAGATGATCTTCAAGAGATGCAAAATCTGAGTTAAACATCCTGATTTTTAAAAAAATATTGACAATAAATTAAAATGAAAATAACGGGGCGCCTGGGTGGCGCAGTCGGTTAAGCGTCCGACTTCAGCCAGGTCACGATCTCGCGGTCCGTGAGTTCGAGCCCCGCCTCAGGCTCTGGGCTGATGGCTCAGAGCCTGGAGCCTGTTTCCGATTCTGTGTCTCCCTCTCTCTCTGCCCCTCCCCTGTTCATGCTCTGTCTCTCTCTGTCCCAAAAATAAATAAACATTGAAAAAAAAAATTAAAAAAAAATAAAATGAAAATAACAAAGCACTGTTTGGGCTAAAGAGAATGGGCCAGTTTGTTACTGCTGACTTTAATATGCCTCTTCAGTTTTGGGAGATATCTAGCTTTTCAAAACTGGCTTTGGGATTAGTTTCTCCAGGAGACTTCTTAATGGAGTTTTCAAGAGTGATTTAGAGACTAAGTTGGATTGCCCTTGGTGTATAAATCTGATGCATCCAAAGCCTTTTCATTTTATTTTTTATTTTAGAGAGAGAGTGCACAAGTGGGAAGAGGGTGGAGGGAGAGAGAGAGAGAGAGAGAGAGAGAGAGAGAGAGAGAATCCCAAGCAGGCTCCACACTTATTGTGGAGCTCAACACAGGCTCAACCCCACGACCCTGGGATCACAACTTGAACCAAAATCAAGAGTTGGGCACTCAACAGACTTGAGCCACTCAGCGCCCCACTGTTTCATTTTCAAGGCCACCAATTCTCCTATGTCCATGCCAACTGACCTTCTAAATATCCCTCTGTATTTGTGGAGGTTTGAAGAGTTTAGAATCAATGACCCAGTAGTGTGTTTCAGGAGTTCCACATCCGGAATGAATCACCCTTCATTCCCTTTAATAGATCAGTCATCAGGGGAACCTGATTGCTCCCCTATCCATATCATACTTTGATTCATTTACACTTAAGTGATGAAAGTGGTCTTTTTTTCCTCTCTCTTTAAATGGATACTAACCCAGGAGGGGCTTGGGGAGTTGTAAAGGGGAGTGCTGACTCCTTGGACACGCTCTTGGTTGCATTCTCAAATGGCCCACTCAATTAGGGGTAATATTTCATTGACTTATGTGTATGATGACTCCCTAGCCAGCAGTGTTTTCTAAATGGTCCTGAGGCAAGACTTTGGGCTTTGAAAACAGCCCTTCATCACCTTTATGTCTGGGGCTGCGTTGGCACAGCCCAGATTGAAGCAGTTGTTTTCATCAGGGGGAGAAGCCACAGTCTCTGGCTGGAATGTCTTGACTTGGCTGTTTTCACTTGTCAAAAGAATGGATGTTCTGACACTATCTGGAGCTGGGTTCATGCAACTTCATTATCTACATGTTGAATCTAGCCATTCAGGTACCTGTCTGGATTTTCTATAAAGGTAAAAAAGAAAAAAAATTGTTGGATCAAAAAAAAAAAAAAATCAGGCTTCTTATATCCCTTCTTACACAGATGGTATAGCTGCATTTGGATAGCCAGTTGTTCCTACAGAAGACTTTAGGTCAGTGCTTGATCCAAATTGACCTCAGGTTCAAGAGTGAAGCATGCAGTTGCCTTGTTTGGTATTTCCATTAACAATAAACATTCACAGAATGAGAAAGTGTGTGTGTCTATCTTTGTGTGCTCTAGTCTCTAGGTGTAGAAGACAATGATGGAAATTTTCCTAGTGGTTGGGAGAATGTATGATGTAGGTAACCTTCTACTCTAACTATAAGACTGGCTTTATCTGAATTTATATTAAGTAATTGATTTGATTCAGTGATAAAATGTTTTCAGTAGAGAAACGTCAAACATCCTTATATGGCTACACCTTTGTCTCTGAATTAGTGGCTAGGTATAATCTGTGGCAAATACAAAGTTTGGAAAGCAGCTGCCATTGGAGGAATATGGTAGTCTTGTGAGGGCAAGAACTACAATAATAAAAACTAAGATAAACTCAGTGTACTATGTAAAGATACCTTTCTGATAATGTCCATGGATTTATTTAATCATCACAGCAAAGCTACGAGATTATTATTATTATTATTACTATTTTATAGATGAGAAAACAGAGGTATGGAAAGGTAAGTCACTTGTCCAAGGCCATACAACTAGAAGCAGCAAAACTTGGGCTTGAAAATAGGCCACCCGATTCTATGCTCAATTTCTCTACCCTACCTACCCTGCAGTCATGCTTTTCTTGTTCCACAGTTGAATCCCCAACTCTTGCACAGTGCTTGGCACCTAGTAGATGGGTTGGATAAATGTTAATGTTTGGATAAAAGCCATTTAAAAGATGTGCATTTCCATATAAATGTCAATTTTTATTGTTATTGCTGATGCCCTTATTGTTAATAACAGTTACTATACATTGGGCTCTTTCTTCTTGGTGCCAGGCACCAAGCTAGCAACATTATTTAAACATTGTTATTATTGTTATTGTTATTATTAAACAATGTTATTTAAACACTGAAAACATTATTTACTTTCCTCCTCGTATCAATTTCATTTGGCAAATAGGAACACTGAGGCACTGAACACATAATTATTTACATTTAGGAGTTCTGCTAGAAAATAACAGTACCAGAATTTAAACAGTGATCTGCTGTTATTCCAAAGTTCATTGCCTTGGCTTTCGGTGGTTATGAAAGCTTTTATTTATTTATTTGTTTTGTCCAATGATTTTCTTCTCGATATTTTCTCAGGATTAAAAAAAAAAGCTACTGGGATGATAAGCAAACAATAGCATTTGAGATACATTCAATTGACAAATATATGTTGGATGATATAAAAAGTATTGTGCTAAATGGCATAGGGTAGCATTTTCCAACGCTTCAGTCTTTGTGCATCATCTTCATGATTTTTGCCATTTCTAATTTCCATGTGAACTTTGACTTAATATTTTTCTACATAAGTTCATTTTTGAAAACTATTATATATTTATATTCCATTGTCATGATGTTTTGAGGAATTCTTAATGTGTATATTTCTAAGACACATTAAAATAATATTGATATCAACAGAAAATGCTTTCTACTTAGTATATAGTAATGTTTACTCTTTAGTGATATTTTCCCTTTAGAGAATATCCACTTACTACCATCTAAAGCCATCTTTCACACTACCTTTACTTCACTTATCACTGCGTAGGAAACACAGAGGATACAAAGATACATAAAAAATTCACTCTACCTGCATATAAAGCCAACCTCAGGGTACTCTGTGAAGCAAACAATAGTTTGGGAAGAGGGAAATGAACCATGCAGGCTCTTAATAGCTTCCATTCAACTGTCCCTCAAGGAGCTCACACTATCTTTGAGGGAAGCAAGCTCTATGAACACAGGGATGGTCCAGATAGCAAGGAAGGAGTTCATAAGAGGCAGTAGACACTGGGCCGGATAGTAGAGTTTCCTGCAGGGTGGCAGGGTTAGGGAAGAGATATGAGGTGTTTACTATCTCCAAGTGCCCTTAGGAGCCCAGTTTCCTGCTAGATAGTTCTTTAACTTCCAATTTGCACCCCACTCCTTCAGTGTATGCAGCTCTGGCCTAGAGTCACAAATCAGATCCAAATTCAAGTCTCAAGGGCAAAAGGGTCATATTTCAGGTCATCTCCCCTTTGCATTACACTGAAACTGGCCTTTTTCACTTTCTTTTTTTTTATTTTTCAGTCTGTAGCGTATACATTTTGTTTTTAGTTTTGTGAAGAATAACAAAAAAAATCTAATCCAGTTTTTCAAAACACAATTTTTAAAGGAAAAATAGTCTTTTTTTTTTCATTTTAATACTTTAGTGCTTAACAAGTGGTATTTACTTACCAATACAATCTACACAATTTTTCACCAAGATAATGCATCTGTTTTTCTCTCGTCCATTCTAACACTTACTGTCTTCTAGTGCTTGCTATTAAAGATTGAGAGGAGTTAAAGATGTAAGCCAAAGCAGGTAATTTCCTGAAGAGAAGAAATGTACCTTAAATGATTTCTCTTTGTTAGATCTTTTTATTCTCCTTTCATTTGGCTCTTTGTGGAAAACAAAAAAGGGAAAAATGGGTGACAAATGTATTTTGGATCCAAAGAGGTGACAGGAAACCTCTGAAAGCAGAATTTTAAAAAAATTAAATTAATTTCCTAGAACCAGAGTTGGAGCTGGCCTTTTAACACTGTTGCACATTAATGCTGCTTCCCCTCCCACTGGGGAGCTAAGGCCCGAGTGGCAATCATTACTGCCAATAGCACAGTTACCCAATGGATTCCTGGAAGGGCTCACTTAAAAGATTCAGCCAGATCCTCTCCAGGGGCTTCCAGTTCCCATCATCCCAGGAATGAAATATTTAGTATCATCTTTCTGCACCTGAGGCTGCCATGGATTAAATTCTTGCTGCCTCCATTACTGGGGCAGCCAAGAACTCAGGCTGTAGCGATTGGATGTGAAGTGCTTAATGGCTGCACTTGGCTGAGAAAAGGAGAAGAAAAGAATAGGCCAGAACCATAGTCACTAGTGTTGATGAGAGGCTGGAGAATAGAACTTCCAGAGATGCCATGGCCCAAGAAAGAATGTACCTGAATTCCCCCTCTTTCCCCCCCACCTTCCTGCCACCAGACAGTATATTTTGAGATCATATTCTTTCTATTATCTATCTATCTATCTATCTATCTATCTATCTATCTATCTATCTATCTACCTACCTACGTATCATCTATCTATATCTATCTAATCAACTATGGTCACCCATTAACACAAACAAACCTGTACAAATTGTGCTGCATGATAGGTCTTAAATCTGGACAAGTTCACGTTGGTTTTCCTTTTCTTGTCTGTTCCAGAAATGTGTCCATTTCCCCCAAAATGTTGTCTTCAGTTCTCTACTTTTTACTCTCTACACTCTCTTTACATAGACTCCCATCACTTATGAAGTATGGGGATGAGTTCCAAATCCACTCCCTTGGTGTAATTATCTTCATAGCACATATTCACTGCTGAACAAATGTTTATTGAATGGTTGAATGGATGAAGAAATATCATTTACCCCAAGTTCCAGACTTACCTCTCTGTGTATAGAACATCTCTTTCTGAATGTCTGTGGTAGGCTAAATAATGGCCCCCCCAAATATGTTCACGTCCCAATCCCTGGAACCTGTGAATATTAACTTAGATGACAAAAAGTGCTTTGCAGATGTGATTAAGTTAAGCATTTTGAAATGGGGGGATTATCCAGGATTATCCCAGTGGATCTGTTGTAATTACAAGTGTGGTTACAAGGGGGAGGAAGGAGGACAGAGAAAAACTATGTGATGAGAGAACCAGAAACTGGAATGATGTGCCCAGGATCCAAGAAATGCTGGCAATCCCCAGAATCTAGAAGAGGCAAGGGATGGATATTCCCCTGGATCCTCCAGAAGGAACCAGCTCTGCACACACCTTGAGTTTTATTCCATAAGACTCACTTTGGGGTTCTGATCTCCACAACTGGAAGAAATTAAGTTGGTGTTGTCTAAAGCCACTAAGTTTGTGGTAATTGGTTATAGCAGTAATGGGAAACTAATACGATGCCTTAGGACAACTCTAACTTAACAATCCTGAAGACAAACTCACTACTTCTCCAAATTCCACCCGCCACCCTTCCCTAATGGCTAGCTCATCCTTACGGTCTCTTGCACCAGGAAGATCGAAGTCTCCTTTGCTTTCCCTCTGTTCCTTAACCTTTCAGTCATTCTATACCTGGAACGATTTTCAAATCTGCCCCCTTTATTTGTAACTGTGGCAATATCCCCAGTAGCTAGAACATACTGCCTGGCATATAATAACTTTTCATGGAAATGTTTGTTGAATGAATGTGAGTTGTGACTCATCTTTCCTGATTCCTTTAAAGTGTTCTTTCCATTGTGTGTAATTACCATTACGAAATCTCTGAGGAGAGGGACAGTGTCTTCTCCTAATATTCCATACAGTTCTGGAACATATGGTCACCCAAATATGGTGAGTTAATAATTGGACTTACTCCTTGTCACCACTCGTGAATAATGTTAGTTGGGTGGTGAAGAGCACCAGTTTGGGAATTACATGGAACTGGGTTTATATCCATGCTCTGTAATTATCTTGTTGTGTAATTCTTTCTGGAAAGATACTAACCTTTTCAAACTGCAGTTTCTTCAACTATAAAATGGGATACCGATTGTAGTCACCTTTTGGGTTATTCTAAGGAATGCACTGGGGTCTGGCTCAGGATAATAAATGGTCAATAAGTATGAGCTCCTATCATTATTTCCCTGTGGACAAGGGAGGACCCACATTAAGCCTCTTAGTTAGCCAGTGGCTGGAGTGTGGGTTGTATATTCATGTGTATGTGGGGTGGGGTGGGGGGGTACAGCAGCATTAGCAGAGAAGGAGGGCAAAGCATGGGGGTGGGGAAGGCAGAGAGGCACGCATTTTGCATTCAGTAATCGAGTACAATTTGGAAACACTTGCCTTGTGTAGCCCTCAGCTGCCTGTGAAATTCATCTGAATCTTGTTCTGTTGGCCTATGGGGTATTTTCAAATACAAATTAGGTTGGCCAGAATTCCTTTTCTGCACCAACTCTCCTGGGTGCAACTTAGAGGTTATTAAGATGCCTAATAAAAGGAGAGAGCACATTTAATAACATTACCATGAGCTCGACGGAGCTGAGCTATGCGGGCCCACAGTGCCCCAGAGCCCACAGCCTCCTGCCACTGGTGCACTTGCTTAGAAGAGGCCCTATAATTATCCACATTTAAAAAGCACCATTAAATCCATCGAGGCAGTCATGTCCCATTTGCAGGGCCTTTCTGCCCACATTCCACGGGAGACTCAGGGCCTGGCTTCTCTAGGTGGGAGGAGGAGAGGGAATAGATGAAAGTTCTTGGGCTAACATGATGGCTGGTTAAATTCACAAAATGGCAGATCTGCTAAGCACCATTGCCATCCCTGTAGGACTTGTCCTCCCTTTCTGTATTTATTTACCAGATGTTTATTGAGCATTTGCCGAATTTCAGCACTATACCACCGCCTCTCCTGCAGAATTCTGTTTAATCCTTACAACAACTTATTAGGTAGATCAGTAGTTCTCAGTAAGCCGTGATTCCCCCACCCCCACCCCAGGGGACATGTGGCAATGTCTGGAGACATTTGTGGCTGTCACATATGGGGTGAGGGGTGCTACTGGCATCTAGCGGGCAGAGACCAGGGATGCTGCTTCACACCCTGCAGTACACAAAGCACACCATGACAGTGGAGACTTATCTGGCCCAAATGTCAATAGTTGGGCAACTTGGAGGTAAATGCTGATCCTTCCCTCATTTCCCAATGAGGAAACTGAGGCCCAGAGTGTTTGTGGCATTGTCTGATGTCACACAGTGGTAAGTGGTGGAGCTGTCAGAACCTGAGGTCTCATCACTGTGCTACATGGTTCCTAGTGGCCCCCTCTGCAGCCACGATTGCGGCTGAGTTTCCTCTCTGCCCTCACAATAGCCAATTGCAATTACATTTATTGGGAATAATATGATGTTTGCTTTGATGGGAGCTATTTCCTATAAAGAAGATTCCTCTGAGCACACATAAAATTGTTGCACAGCTTGAATGAATTAGAGGCCTGTGCAAGAGTGGAGTCTCCATTTAGCTTTCATCTACATGAAATGTGAACATATTATTCTTTTTCAAGCCCCTGATATCTGATTTCAGAGATATTTCATCCCAAATAAAGAGCCAGTAGTGGTTTTACAGGTAGTGATCTGTAGGGGGAGCATTTGTTGGCTTGGAGCAGAGAAGCTGTAGCACACTGGAAATGATACCCATCTGGAGCTAGGTGCTCTGCTGTGTTTGGCCTCCGGACCTTTACACAACCTTTTCCTCTGTTAGAAGCACTCTGCCTTCTCTTCTGGCTTATGTTTTTTCTTCCTTCACATCTCACTTTAACAATCATCTCCTGGGAAGCTTTCCCTAGATCTTGGTTAGGCATCTTGCTCTCTGTTTTCTGAGCACCCTAAGTCTTTTGGATCAGCTCTATCCATAAGGAATATAATGAACTACATATGTAGTTTAAAATTTTCTGGTAGCCATGTTTAAAAAATTAAATAAGGGACAGATGAAATTAATTTTAATAATCCATTTTATTTACATTAACATTAGCATTTCAACATATCATCAATACGAAAGTTATTAATGAGATATTTTACATTTTTTGAACTAAATCTTTGAAATCTGGTGTGTATTTTATACTTATAGTTCAACTCAATTTAGATGCTCACTTTTCAGTGGTTAAAGTGAAATATAGTCCTTCCAAACAACAAAGCTGCATTTAATAGAAAAGTATTTTACACTGCCTTAGTTTTTAAATTTAAATTTATTAAAATTAAATTAAATTAAGAAATTCAGTTTCTCTGTTTCAGAAGCCACATTATAAGTGTTTAATAGCCACATGTTCTAGATTATTACAAGTTACAGTTAATTGAAATTGCCTGTTGATTTGCCTTTTCCTCCCACTAGATTATAATCTTTTTGAGGTCAAGGATCAGGTCTTGTTCACTACATTTGCCAGTGCCTGGCACAGATTTTGGTATATAGTAGTCACTCAATAAATATCTGTTGGATGGCTTGAGATAATACTTCTACTCATGGCTCTGCCATTGATTTACTGTTTAATCTTCATAATTCGGGATAGTCTCTAATAAAATGGGAGTTTGGGACACTTTTGCAAGTCTGTCCCACTGAATGGTACCAAATATTATATGATCAAAGGGATTTGTGGTCAAACAACTGTGAGAAACACAGAGCTCAATAAAAGGAGCAGGCTTCTTTACTGTAAGACTTCTCAGTACACTGTGACTTGCCAGGATTAAATTTTTAATTTAATTTTATTTTAATAAATTAAAAATTTTAAATTAAAGAGGATGCCCTATTACCCTAACATATATGACCATGGACATTTTTATTCTCAGAGCATTTGCAGGACTGATGTTCCCTAGAACACAATCCAGGAATGCCTGTGACATCCCTCCAGATTTAGGGAGATGGTTTTAAGTTTTATTAAATCTATCCCTTGAGAAAACAGGGGTGGTAGAGGACTGACTCACTCTTCACCATCCTGTGACTCAGGATCAATGTCTTACCTTACTTAAGAACAGATTGTTTCCAGGTTAGAAAGTAGGAGTTCTTCAAGTAATTGCACATTGTCAGAGGGGCAGTTAAAACAGTCTTCATCTATTTATTTCCTCCTCCCATCCTTCCTGAAAAGGTGCACAATACAAACATGTTACTTGCCCTTTTCTTAATGGCCAACATAGTGTTTGCAATGGAAAGGCAATGTTTGATTCCCATTAGGAATGAATTATTAGATTGAACTGTGTGAATTTACCAATGTTCAACCACTTTTGCCCAACAAATAGGACAATTTCATAGGTTCAACCTACCAGTTAAGTCCCTCTATTCATAACAGTTAGTAGAAAGCTAAGGTGGAACTATCTTTCTAAAGAAAAATAGTGTAGGGGCACCCAGTGGCTCAGTCTGTTAAGCGTCCAACTTCCGCTCAGGTCTTGATCTCACAGTTCATGAGTTCGAGGCCCATGTTAGGCTCTGTGCTGACAGCTCAGAGCTTGGAGTCTGTTTCAGATTCTGTGTCTCCTTCTCTCTCTGCCCTTCCCCCACTCTCTCTCTCTCTCTTTCTCTCTCTCAAAAACAAACATTAAAAATATTTAAAAAAAGAAAAATAGTTTAGAAATACATAGCAAGTTTTTTTTTTTTTTTAGATGTGAAAGCACTATATTTAAACCTTCTTAAGAGCAAGTGTTGAGAATTATGTATAAAGTAACAGATCAAGCCATGTACACATCATGGATTCAGACTGTAGCCCACAGAATAAATTTTTATGTATCATAGAGTCATTATTGAATTATTACCCCCTCCTGTTTTCTTCACATTAAGAAAGCCTAAATTTTTCATCCCTCCTCCACAGGTCTAATATTTATCCTCTAATGCTTTTTCAGGTTCCCAGCATTCCACAGCTATTTTTTCCTGTCTAAACATGTACTTAGTGGTCTTAGCAATGTTTGTTTGGCATCTTTAATCAACGGTCTTCATCACTGTGAACAATATTGTTCCAATCAGGTCAGTTAATAACCACTCAGCATCTTTAACTTGTTCACACTGGCCACAGTCTCCTCATCGTGCAATTTTGTACTCATTAGGCCAAATTCCAGGACCTGATTCTTGGACCAACAAGCCATGAAGAGGTCCAGCAAGAGCAGAAAGGACGTTTGGCTTGATGTCCAACAAACTTGTTTTCAAGGCCAGCCCTGCACTTGACCAGTGATAGATCTTATTCACATTAATTTTCTCAGCCCCATGTTTACCAGCTTATTACGAAAGATTTTATAAAGGATACAGATGAACAGCCCAATGAAGAAATACATAGAGGGAGGTCTTCAACAGTCCCTAGAGGAGAAGCTCTGTCCCCATGGAATTGGGGTGCACTTCCCTCTTTGCATGTGGATGTGTTCACCAACCTGGAAGATCTTACAGCAAAGTTTTAAATATGTGTGTATAGATAACTCTGCAATTCTATATCCAGGAATTCATCCTAAGTCCTTAAAGAATAAATACACAAAGATGCATGTGCATGGACGTTTGTTGCAACGCTATTTATGATAGCAAAAATTGGAAGCCATTTAAATTTTGACTTGGTTAATCATAGTAAATCTATACAAAATATTAAGGACAGCATTAAAATGGTGATGTGTTTCTGCATTTATTGGCATAGAATGATGTCTATGGCTTATTTTTAAGGAAAAATAGATTTCAATTTTAGCATCTGTAATATGTTCTCATTAAAATATTTTTTTTGTAAGTGTAATGTGTATAGGTACAGAAACATATCTAAAAGGATTTATGTAAACTTATTAATAGAAATTCTATCTGGATGACAGGTGTAAAAGAGATCATTTTCCATATGGGATAATACCTAAATTGTCCTTCATATGTAATGCCCTGACATTCCTGTTGTAGGAATTTCAAGGCTTTTGGCCCAGGTAAATTGGGTTGGTGGAAGATGGAGACAAATTTGTTTAACTCTATGGACTTTTGACTCAAGCTCTCTGTGAGTTTAACTTAGGGGGAAAACAAAAACTCTAGGTTAGCTTTATAATCTTGGAAATGATTCTATGTTACTCTAACATATATTAATACTTTATATGAATAATAATGTCTTGCTTTCAACTAGCTTTTTGGAATGCTGGCACACACATCACATCACTTCCCTTTACTGAGTAGTTGGTAGGTGGCTGTGTACACATTGCTATTTTTGTTATCCTTATGAGATAGGAAAACTCTCCATTCTGCTGGTGAGAAGACTGAGCCTCTGGGAGGGCAAGTAACACAAAATCCCACTGCCAGTTGGGACTAGGTTGGTGTTTTTTCCATTGAATCATATTTTTACTTCGCGTTATTTTACACTAAATCACCCTCCCTCTGATTCTCTCAACATACTATAGGAGGCTTGCACTTCTCCAAACTTTTCAGCTAGGCACGGAGAAGCACCACGAAGATAGTATTGCAATAAAACACACATCTTTGGCGTCAGACTTCTTGAAACTGAAGCCTACTCCACCACTTATTGGCTATGTAACCCTGGGAAAGTTACTTTACTTTTTCACTCCTCCATTTTTCCTTCTGTAAAATGGGGTAATGATAGTCATGAGTACCTTGTAGGCTTATGAGAGGAAAAATTGAGACAACTCAAGTAAAGCAGTGTAGCTTAGTGTCTGATTCATGGTAAGTGGTAGTGGAAAAACATTAGCCACTGTCAGTAACCTCCTTTTTTTTTTTTTTTTTTTAATCATTATCCTTATAAGAAACCTCACATAGGCCAAGAGGTGGAGTCAGAGGTTACATGCCTTGTCTAAGGTTGCATACCTGATAAAAGATGGAGTAGATCTTTTAGTCTTTCCACTCAGCAGAGGGCACACATGTGTTGTTCTCAGAGGGTAGAAGGTGTAACAGGGGCTCAGGGTAGAAGGGTGTTTCTCCTGGTACTACATGCAGTAGGTGAATGGAATGAAACAGCAACTAATCCAGCCCAGCCCCAAACCACAAATGTCAACAGATATTTTATGGCAGAGAAGGTGCCAACGAACATGTCACATGCTCTTTTGAAAATAAATGAAGCCACATAGGGACTCTAAAGTAAAAAATAAGAACTGTGTTGTTTATGGATCTCCTCTGGCTCCAGTTTTATGGTGTTTCAAATTCCACAGCAGGAAGAGGCACTGTAGGAGGAACCCTGCCATATGATTGAGAGGTCAGTGGGGTCTGCTGTTATCTAATTGCATCGCACCAGGCAAGTCATTCAAGGCCTGTGCTGCTACATCATCACCAGTGGGGTAAATAAACTGTTCGTGGGTTTGTTAGGAAGATAATTTCAGTATTGAGGTCTTGGTTTTGCTTCTCTAAGCTGAAGTTCAAGTAAAATAAATACAGTGGTCAGTTCCCCAGAGGGATTGACACCTGCTTCCCCTTGGAAGCCATGTAGGAGGTGCCTCTTAGAATCAGACAACAAAGTTCCTTGCAGATTATCTAGTGATCCTAGTTCACTGATTATTTATTTATTTATTTGTTTGTTTATTTATTTATTTATTGTCAGTGGTAGATCATTTTTTAGAGAGGAAATTTAATGTAGAACCTCAATATATAAAACATAAAAGGAGAGTTGCTTTAGTTGAAACAAGAGGGCCACCTTTGTCAACTTTTCTTGCACCAGAGGCCATCTCTGTGGATCCTCTCCAGGACTAAGGATCCTAAGAACATAAGTTGAAAATGTGCTCTTAAAGCTTAATAGGTACAGAATCACTGCTGGTTACAAAGCAGATGCCTGGGCCCTACCCCAAAATGACAGAATCAGAATCTGAACTTTCAACAAGATCCTCAGGTGATTCTGACATTCTCTACAATTCAAGAATTGTTGGGCTCTTCCAGTGCTTTCATTTTACAGGTGAGGAAGCTGACATCCAAAGTAAGGAGGTTACTTGTCCCTGCAGTCACACAGCAACAATGGGTCCAAGCCAAACATCCCGTGGGCTCCTGGTGGCTCACTTAGTTGTAAGCAAGAGAAACTCTAGCTAACACAAGCAAAAGAACCCAGTAGAAGGCTATTTCATCGTTCATAAAATGGAAGAGAAAGCATGAGACCCAGGAGTCAGGGAAGCTCCGCTGAAATAGATGGCAGGAATCAACAGAGTGCTTTCAGGATACCACTACCAGGAAAAGTCAATTTCCACCAGTGTTGGTCCTTGTGACACTTTATCAGTAGTCAAAATCTCGGGGTGGGGGAAGTCTGATTGGTACAGCCTGGACAAGGAGGTCTTTTGGCTGGGGATCACAGGGAACCTTGACCAACAGTTCCAGGAAGACCTCTCTCACTGGGTGTGGTAGATCTCACTGAGGTGATGCTGCCATAGAAAGTGAAATGCATGTTAGGAGGAAAAAATGACAAAAACCCATGCACTCAGCCACCTTTTCCATCATACTGTGCTGTCCCTGTGTTTAGGGTCAATGCTTCACACACACACACACACACACACACACACACACACACACACACACACAATCCAATTGAAATGAAGGGGTTAAGGTAAATTCTGTGGCTTAACTATCAGCCAGATGACATTTTAACAGCCTTTTTAGCATAGCCTGGCTGGACTGAGACCTTCCCTGCAAAATACCTTAATCCTTGGCCTCTAAATAGAGAGTTATTTTCAATTTCTTCAGTTCCTAATGTTTTAAATGGAACTACTGTTCCCCTTAGAGCACCCAGTGGCTGGCTGGAGACCTTTATTGATATATATATAAATTACCCCAATCCCCTCTGCTGCCTACAGATCCAATCATATTGAACTAATGCGCATATAAATAAAAACCTGAAAGTGTGGTTTATGGCAATAAGTAGTGCAGCCGAAGTTTATACCATTCTGCAAAGACACCTTGATACATTGCTGATAATCTTCATAATGTGTTTAAAGAGGCAGTGTGTCAGCTCAGGCTGGAGCACCCTGGAAACTGAATGGGAAATCAGATTCCCAAGCTTCTGATTGACCAAGAGAAGAATCTGTCCTGCCAGGCTATAAGGAGCCCAGAGGCTGGAAATATTTTCCCAAAGTCTCCATAAAGAGATGGGCTGGCCTGCAAAATGTACAGGGGTGGACTATGCATTCTCCTGCCATCTTTTTGCAGCCTGTGTTCTGTAGTTAATCCTGATAGCAGGCTGGCCCCAGAGAAGCTGGGAATAGGCTGGGAGTGCTTTGCAGTGCAGAAGTCTTTTACCCCACCAGGATGTTTCAGGGAACACCCTGGAGTGATGTGTTTATTCCGGGGGAGGCCAGTGTACCCTCCCTTAGTGATGGACCTTCCCTTACCTGTCTTCAATATGTTCTGTGCACTGCAGCCAAAATAGTCTTTCTTGAAGGTAGATCTGATTAGGGCTGCTCTGCACACTTTCTTCTCAATGACTTACCTTGTGAGCCTTGCCATGTGAGCCTTTCAGGTTTTGAGCCAGGCCCATGGCTCAGCCTCATCAAATTCTGCACTCCCTAGCCTGCCTACTCCAACCATTCTACTCTTGTCTTCTTTTACTTTGTTGTGGATGTTGTGGTCTCTGCCTGGACTGCACAGTTCATATAACACAAGATCAACTCCCCACCTGTTGGATCATCATTTGTGCATATCTTCTGTTCCATTTAGGAAGATCCCCTATTTATTTGCCTTCCCCCCTCATTATCCCATGAGTCTATAAAGTGCACTTCCTACCATTTCTGAGTGCCACCCACCTGTGTTCATGGTCTCCTTATTCATGTACATTTTCCTTATCTTTTCACCTAAAAATCATTTCTCTCATGTCTCTCATAACAAACGTATTACTTTTAACTTAATATCATGTTGATTTATGTGTGTGTATTAAATCCCTTTCTGGTCTGGATATGCCTGGGACTGGTTCATCTTTGAATTTTCTGAGCTCCTACAGTGTCGTCCCATAATAGAGGGTTACTAAGTGTTTAGAGGTTGTAAGAATGAATGAATGTATAAATGCTTGGCTGTTGGCCATAGCAGGAGATGCCAAACCTGGGCAAGAACTCAAAGTGGGGGACTTGGGCAGGGGGTATGAAAAACAAGAAGCTATCTGTGTGCCTGGGAGCCTGGGTAGAAGGCTGGGAAGAAGGGGTAGGTGGCATGGAGGTGTAGAGTGGGGTATGGGGTGTAGAGGTAGATAGGGGAGGGTGGGAAGAGGGAATGGTTCTGTTCCTGAGAATTTTGCCCAGGGCAAGCCCTGAAGCTGAGCCCAAAGAGGAAACAAGGCAAAATAAGGAAAACACATCACTCTTTCTCTGTGTTGTAAGAAGTGGCTATGTGTGCCTCAGAGACTGGGGACAACAATCCCTTTGGGGTTGGGTAGAAACTATTAGAATTTGTATTTGTATAGATTTCTCACTTAAAAATTTTTATTTTTTTATATGTTTTAATATGTCTCTATTACATTAGTGTTATATGTATGCAATATGAAAATAAATACACACATATATAAATAGATATCTATATATTGGATTGGATGACACAACGTTTTGTTTTAACTAATGGAATATGCAATCAAAGAAGTTTACACACTGCTACTTTAAAGATTCAATCCCTGTGCTGAGCTGAAGGCTGCCAATACCTTCTAACCTTGAGCTGATATTAATTTCACTTATGCAGGAAAAAATATAAGGAAGTTGCTTTAGTTTACCTGTTCGTATGCTGTTTTAGGATCTCAGCTAAAGTTCAGTGTAATGTCATAAAGTACACTGGCCTTGTGATTGTTCATCATTTGTTTGTAATTCTAGCTCTACCACCTGCTAGCAGTGTGACCTTAGGCAAGTCAGTGTCTCGGGGTCTCAGTTTCCTCATTTGTAAAATGGGATTAATATTAGTACTTACTTCAAAAATGAGATAATTCTTATGAAACACTTAGTAACATGCAGGGCACATTATTCAGGCTCATACCTCAAAGCTACAAAAGGACCTTGTCTAGGAATGTCAATCAGCTGATGACCACTTCTTTCCAAGCCCATAGCAGACATCACTAATTGATCACAGCCTTTTTCCTTCTGGACTTAGACTAGACCTCAGGATTAGGTCACATAATGATTTCCGCCCCCCTGGGGGCAATTGCAATCTCTGAAAAGCATTTGCTATGAGAAGCTGCTAATGTACAGAAACAACCTTGTGGACTTTCTAGCAGCAGGAGAGATCCCAGTGAGACTTGAGGAAGAGCTTTTCCTATTTAGGATCCCAGTGGGATGTTATCAAGCAGGTCTTTGAAAACTTTCCTCTAGGGATTTTTGGGGCTATGGCAACAACAATGAGGATAATGCCTCACATTTTGAGCAGTGCTTTATAGTTTTCAAAGCACTTTCATGCACATTTTCTAACTTCATCTTCATAGCAACCCTGCCTGGCAAAGCAGAGCAGGCATTAGAATCAGAAAAATAGCAATTTTTTTTTTTTAAGTTAAAAGAACCCTAGAGACTTTGTCCAACCTTCTCATTTTATAGACAAAGAAATTGATGCCAGAGAGGGTGACTTATTCCAGGTAACTTACTTGAAGCCCAGGCACTTGTGTTCTGTTTCTTGGTATCACCTACTGTTCCTAGTAAATGCTTAATAAAGATTAGTTGAATAAAGGAATGAATGAAGGAATGACTCTAAAAATGAAGGTAGTCTCTTTGTGGCTAAATCAGGACCACTAGAATCTTCTATCTAATGGAGAGGGCAGGGAACATTTTCCCCAGAGCCCCCTATACCTATCATTGCCATTACCTGTATGTTCACCTGGAAGTAGCAGCAGGTTCCAAATATGAGAAATGGCTCAGCACAGGTTTTGGCCTATACCAGAAACTTTAAGCTCTTGGGGAGGAAATACTACCATTTTGAGGAAAAGTGTAGGTGGGGAGTCTAAAATTCCATTGTGTTTGAGTTGGAGATGGAGAAGGAGCATTTGCTGGGGATGATTTTGAAATGCTAGTCTCTTGAGAATTTCACAATCCCATAATGTTGAAGTTGGCTTTAGCAGTACCTGGGCCCTCTTTCCGATGCTCATGCCTGTCCTTCCCCACCATTGGGTCTAAGGAGGTCCCACCTCTTCCATGTTGCATGTTTCCCTTAGTGAGGAAGGGGGTCCATACATGGCTGGTCTTATAGGAAAGCCTAATTTGGGTTGGCTCTGTGATATCACAGGATCACATGGAAATAATGAGAGTGTGGTTTATTGGTATTTGGGGAAACTAGACTAGCAGCATGAATATTTTCCCTAGGAGCTAATGTAAATTAATTCCCTCCTTTCTTGCTTTTGAATTGAATGCTGACTCTTCCTAGGCACTCTAAGATCATCAGGAAGTAACAATTGGGAGATGAGGCAAAACCTCTACAAGTGAGGTAATGAAGTGATAATTTGTAGATCTGACCAGGATTAAGATGGGTCACAGTGATAGCATTAGGAGTGCAGGGAATGAGTTCACTATGGGCTATCATGCAAAACTTGAACTGGATGTAGAAGAGCAATATCTATATTATTTAACAAATGCTATAAAGCACTTTTTACATGCCAAGCACTATTCTTAGTAATTTATAAATATTGAATCATTTAATCCTCATAACAGGCTTATTAAGTAGACAATATTGTCACCACTTTATAGGTTAGGAAATCCAAGTAGATAGAGCTTAGGTAACTCACCAAAAGAGGAGGTGGGATTTGAACCCAAGCAGCCCAAGTTTCCCAAATCTTAGCTACTACAGTGCTACCTCTCTTGGAGTAAGGAATTTGGAGGGCAGAGGATAGGGGGAAAGTGTGAGCAACACATGAAGAAAGAGTTAGTATTTATAATGGGTACAGCATATTCAGGAGAGCCAGCTGGGTTGGAGTATAGAGGTTAATACTGTAACCAGCAGAAAATAATGAAAATAGGTAAATAGGGTCGAGTCTGATTATAGTTAGTGGTGAATGGAATGGAATAGAATGGAATGGAATGGAATGGAATGGAATGGAATGGAATGGAATGGAATGGAATAGAATAGAATAGAATAGAATAGAATAGAATAGAATAGAATAGAATAGAATAGAATAGAATAGAATAGAATAGAATAGAATAGAATCTGATAATAGATTTGTGGCAGTTTTAGGTTAAGTCCATGAATTCTTTGATATTTCTGCCTTCAAGAGGTAGGGCTTAGTTGCCCTCACCTTAAGTATGGATTAGGGACTCACTTGTAATAGAATACAGCAGAAGTGAGGGTGTGTGACTTCCAAGACTAGTTCCTAAAGGCACTGTGGCTTCCTCCTGTTTATCTCTCTCGGGTCTCACTTCGAGGGAAGCCAGCTGCCAGTTTGTGAGGACACTCAAGAAGCCCTATGGAGAAACTCACCTAGTGAGGAATTGAGGCCTTCTGCCAACAGCCATGTGAGCAAGCCTTCAGCAAGTGGATCATTCAGCCTTGGTTAGGCTTTCAGATTATTGTAGCCAGGCCAACAACTTGACTGCAATCTCATTTTAACAGCCAAACTTCTCCTGGATTCCTGACCACAGAAACTGGAAGATAATACTTGTTTATTGTTTTAAGCTGCCAAGTTTGGGGATAACTTGCTATACAGTGGTAAATAATGAGTGCAGTCCTCAGTGCTATGTTGAGTTTAGACTGTATCTTATAATTTTAGCCCTGTGCTAGGATATGGAGTGCCTGGTTGATAAATGGGCCCTAAAGTGAATTAAAGATGATAGGGAGCTATTGGACATTTTTAAGCATGTGAACAACATGATGACAGTAATCTTTAAGAAAAATTAATGCAGAATGGGTGAACAATGAATTAGGGGTGGAGGACATTTGTGGTAGGGAGGCAGTTCAGGCTGTTGTGAAATGGCTTAAGCATGTAAGGCTTAGGTTTAGGGTGAGGGGAAGGAACAAAGCAAATGTAGAGTTGGCCCTTTCTTGTCTCTCTTTACCACTAGAGTCCCAGAACCTAGCATAGTGCCTGGCACATCATAGGCATTCAGTAACATTTATTGAATGAATGATTGGATCAGTGCATGAGTAGGTGGGTGAGTGAACTGAGTGAGTGGGTGAGCGAGTGAATAAAAAAGATAGAAATGTGCTCTAGAAAACTTTGT
Source organism: Puma concolor (assembly GCF_028749965.1). NCBI lineage: Eukaryota > Metazoa > Chordata > Mammalia > Carnivora > Felidae > Puma > Puma concolor. The sequence goes on from NC_141667.1 coordinate 50,322,643, forward strand.
TTCTACTTTTCTTTAGAAATGAAAACTCCCCGAAGATTCTATAGGTAATAACCGGAATAGATCTCAGTGACCTCAAACTCTGTTTTCTATTTCTGTGATCCTGATTGGGGCTAGCTTGTTTTCAAAGCCCATTCCCATTCTGAAGTTGATTTTTAAAATATTCCTTTTCTTTTCACATCATTCATGCCACAAACATTTATTGGGCATCTGTAATGTACTTGGCATTGTGATTGTGATGGGCCCCAGGGAGAGAAGATGAGTGAAGGATGGTCCTGTGGTGTTTCAGTATTTCTTTCTCTGCTTTTATCTCTAGTCATCTCAGAAGTTTATTTTTGAAATAAAGATTCATTTTCTTAGTGGAATTCTTAAGTGGGGAGTGATGAGATGAATTCGGGCTTTTAGGAACTGCTTTTAGAACTTGTGGATGACTTCCACTGTTTGCTGCTCACCCTTGCTGATATGCCCTATTAATATTCAAAAGCTGTCACTTTATTTTATCTTTGTTCTTTAGTAGACTAGACTGCTGGCTGGGAGAACCTGGTTTGTCTGGTTTAGTCTTGTCACACTGTGGGGTAGGACAAAAAGAGACATGGCCCAAGGTTGTTAGTTTTTAAAAAGATTTTTGGGAGTTTCTGCATATTATTCTTGGTATCAAATACTGTTAATTGACTTCTGTCCTTTTTTTCTTGTAAATAAGATTCAACATTGTCAGGAACAATCCCAGGCATGGCCTGCTGTTGAGTGGACAGTTGCTAGAAGGCACACAGTCTGGATTTAAGGCTGAGGAAAAGCTCTAGGGATGGCACTTATATATCAAGGCTATAGTCCTCTTGAATAGCAGTGACTGTCTGGAATGTTGTGTTAGAAAGGATTCTAATGTGTACTTCAGCATGGTAGGAAAGAGCAGTGTTCGTGATGGCTGCCCAGGGGCAAGGGTATGGGGACTTTTAACATCTGTTTGGAGCAACTGTTGAAAGCCTGGGCCTCAGTTCAGGTGTTCAAGGTAAGGAACCAGATGAATGGAAGCTAAGAAAATTTTTGTTTCCCTTGACTAATCTTTTCTCCACCTCTTTATAATCTTCTCTTTCATTATGGCCTTCCTTTCTCCCTTCTACTTCCCTGCTCTTTCTTCTCATGCTCCATTGTTTCTCCTTTTCTTCTCTCTGCCTCCACATACTCTTTCAGCTGATTTAAAGGGTACCTCTCACACCAATCCAGCTGCACACATCTGACATAACAATGGCACTTCTGGGCTAGTCTAAATATAGTTCAGGGCTAGTTCTGGGCTAGTCTAAATATAGTACAGAACTACTTAGTGGTTAGGATGATGGAGGTCAATGGCTTTACAACACCCCCCAGGCTCCATTTTGCCTCTAATCCCTCTGGCCTTCCTGTTATGTTGGCAGAGGCACTAAACAGGGCAGTTCATCGGGTTTGCAAGGCCATGGTCAAGTACATGGTCAAGAAGGAGCTCTCAACACGAGGAAGATGTACACACATGTAACTCTGCTTCCCCTCTCCATATTGTGCATAGATAGACAAGTGAGTCTCCCCAGAGTCTCTCTTCTCTCTGGTTCTTCTCATCAGAATTAAATTCACTTAACGTTTTAAAAGAAAAAACATCTGAAAATATTCACACAATCGACTCCAAAGGATGAACTGTGTTTCATTTACATTTGTTTTCCATTTAAGTCAAGGTGCACACACTCAAAGCTGCTTCCTCTAGCAGAGGCAGACTCAACCATTATCATAATGCTTCCTTTTTTCCCCTTCTCCCCGTTTGATAACCACATTTTACTCTTAAATATTTAGTTTTCTTTTATTCAATCTTTTAGGTTACTATATTGGAACAGAAGGTAGTGAGAAGACAGTCTTTTTCTCATCCAGTTGATATTCATCTGTCTGCCTAAATTTTTTTTTTTTTTGTCATTTACCACCATTTTGGCTGGTGGATATAGGTTTTTTTTTTTTATTTTTTATTTTTTTTAACTTCTAAGCACATTGAATGTCTTTAGGCTTGCATGTTAGACAGGAGACTGATAGGATAATGATGATGGAATGTTAAATGCTATCTATGTAAATCAGCTCCATCAATGGGTACAAGATTTAGCTACTTTAGGACTTTTTTTTTTTTTGACATACATTTTCATTTTTTTTTTTAAGGAGAATAATATTGGATTGTTATTAACCTACTTTAGAAGAATCTTTGTATTACTAGACACATTACTATTTTGCATAAAGTCATATTAAATTTTGGTATGATGTACAACATGATTTTCTCCTAAATGCTGCTTTTAACCTCCAAGTGGTTTCTTTTGTATTTTTGGTGGAGGATTGGTTTCTAATAGCCAGATCCCAAATAGGAAGTAGGAAGAAAAAAAATGAAGATCTTTACATGCTCTCTGCAGGCAGGGAAAAGGAACTTATATATTTTTTTTCACTTATTTGAAATATGGAAGTCAACTAGATAGATTCAAGAGTGATTATGTTTTAAGGTTATCAGTGAAACCTCTGGTTCATCTTTGAGTTCTAGAACACAGCCACTGAGAGCTAAGCTTGAAACAGGAATGTATTCGATTAAGGACATTAGAGTGGTCATCACTCTTGGTTGCAAGTAACATAGGATCCAACTCAAACTTTGTTATAAAGTAGAACATATGAAGATTCAGGTGACCTCAAGGGTGGACTGTAAGCAGGACCTCAAGCGATGTCATCAGGCTTCTGTCTTTTCTCCCTCCCCACTTCTCATCTCTTGCTTCACATCTGTCTCTCCCTGTTTCTTTCTCACTGATTATTTTTACTTTTTTCTCTCCCTCATTTATCTCTTTCCCTTCATCCCTCCCTCCCCATCTTTCTCTCCCCATATCACTCTATATTTCATTTCTCTCTTCTCCATTTCTCTCTCTCCCCACTCTCTCTCTCCTGTTGTGTTCTCTCCATTTTCTCTTCTTCATCCTTCTATCACCCCATTTCTACCCACTTCTCCATCTTTCTGTCTCCCATTTTGTCTTTCTCTCTCCTCCATCTCTCTCTATTCTTCCATCTCTCTCCCCTCATTCTTTCTCCCCAACCTCTCTTTCATCTGTCTTTCTCTTGTCTCTCTTCCAACTCATTTTTCCTCTACCCCATTTCTGTCTCTCTCCACCATACCTTTCTCATCTCTGGACCTCTTCATAGAGACTGTGTAGTGGTTTCCTCTACATAGCAGGGGGCATGGCACAGGCAGCTTGCATTTTACATGTTCCCATGTAACATGTTACATGTTCCTTGATGGCACCATAGGAAAAAGAATGCTTCTCTCCTAGACACCTGTTTTATATAAATTTCAGGGAAGGTTTTCATTAACCTGGCTTGGGTTACATGCCTATTTCTTGGGATTAATTCACTTACACCAGCAAAATGAGAAACTGTCTCATGTACTTGGGTCCAATGCCTATCCCTGTGGCCAGGGATGACAGGTGGGGGGACAAGATGTTAGGATTGGCAGTCCCATAACAATCACCTAGAATAGGAAAGGAGCCTTCCATTGAGGAGAAGGAAGTGTTATTAACAGAAGAAATGGGAAACAGACTCTGCGCAGAGAGGAACAGCAGATGTCTACCACAACTACCAAGACCGGGGTATGGAAAGAAGAGAACAGTTCTCCATACAAGTATCTTGTTCTGGCCAGAAAATATATACTGAAAAGAGGACAGGGGGGTTATATTTCTTGCTAATGCATGTGGCTGGCCTTTTCTCTTTGTTTTTCGAGATCCTTCCAGCTTGTTGAAAAGACCCAGTTTTTAATTCCTTCAGTGACCTTTCCTCCTTGTCACTAATGTCTTCTACCTCCCAGCCTGTTGTAAAGGAATGACTCAGGTGAGCCAAAACAGCCATCCATCTGCCGCCCTTGGTCTCTATCCCTAGGCTCCTTTTCATTCTTACTATACTAACTCCACCTAGTTCCTTGGGGTTTCTTGATTCCCAAAGCAGATGTGAGCTCTTTATCCATGATTCAGCCCAAAACGGGTGGGCACATTTCAAAAAAAGAAGCAAAAAACAGGAATAAAATAATCATAAGCAGGAAGGAATAATATAATTTAATGACATTCAGGATTGTAATGGGCAGTTTGGGGGACTGGAGTGTAAAAGGAGCATACTCAGTCTCATGGTGCATCAGTAGTTTGAACTGATTAACAGAGACAGAGCTGGGGACTACAATAAGATGGAGAGAGAACAGAAAAGTGAGACCAGGAAGCCACAGATACTCTTTGCTTTCTTTGTACTAGGCTGGAGGTGAATGTCCTTCACTCAGTATAAACAAGCCAGAAGTTGGGAGCTTTGGTGGGGAGAATGACAAGCACACCTTTAATTGGTATGGAAAGCATTTGGTTGGATTTACTTGCTTCAGAATGCTTTAACTTAAGAGAGTCAACCCCAAAAATGAGTTGAGGCCAATTCAATTTCTCCCTGATAAATAGAGCCAGGGGTGTTGATGATGTGCGTCAACGGAGAAACCAACCTCATGGATCCTTCTCAAGATGTTTATGGAAGGAGGTCATGGGGCAAGAGGGGAAACTGGGCTCAGAGGGTGGTGCTGAGAGCTCTATTTCCTCCACCAGGATGTTAATAGCAATTTCTGGCCGAGCTTGTGGCTTGAGCTGCCCATTTTGGATTTGGCTGGTGACTCTTCTGGGCAGGCTTTGCGTCTCTGCCTGTTTGTGTTAGAATGCGACACATGGACCCAGCAGTCAGCCAGGTGCCAACCATGTAATCTGACACCATATGTTCCCAAGTCAGGAGAGAATAGAGCAGATCTTTTTTTTCAATTTTGGAAGTAGGTTAATTACATTCATCTATATTTTCAGCTCTAAGGGTCACAGATGCAAGATTATTTCTGACATATTTAGGTGGTCATTTATGACCAAAATTATTAAGTATGAACTTTACCATTTACAAGACGGGGCAGAGAATATTCTCAGAATGAGACCACAGCTCAAAAAGATATTCCCTTAGTAAGACTCCTCATTGGCACAACTTTTAAAAATAGATTTAAAGTGTTGTTTTGAGGGGAAATCGGTGTTGCTCATTTTATTGGCATCCTTCTCTGCCTAGATGTTGGTTTACTTATGATATTTCACTGTTTTTTCACTTGATATTGATGAATGGAGCCAGCTCTGTCATTTCTCTGCAGCTTTTGGTTCTTTAAGTATCAAAGCCAAACTTCTTACTAAAAAATGAAGTCTATTTGATTCAGGACATTTAACCAATGCAAGCTAATAACAGTCTTTCACATGGCTAACATTTGTTGAGAGTTTGATCAATGCCAAGGAGGTGCTGAGATGTTTACAATATCTTATTCAATCCTTGAGCAACTCTTGTGGCAGGGGCTCTTATTATCCTCATCTTACAGTTAAGAGATGGGATATGCCCATCATCTTGCATTAGCCCCTCCAAGTGTGTACCTTACACTTCTCATCCACCTGCCCTCTGGCTTACTTTTGGGTTTGGCCAGTGAAGATCCCTGACAAAGAAAGCTAGAAAGATGAGAGAGAGAGAGAGAGAGAGAGAGAGAGAGAGAGAGAGAGAGAGAGAGAGAAAGAAAGAAAGAAAGAAAGAGGGAGAGAAAGAGAGAAAGAGAGAAAGAGAGAAAGAATGAAAGAAAGAAAGAAAGAAAGAAAGAAAGAAAGAAAGAAAGAAAGAAAGAAAGAAAGAGGGAGGAGAGTGACCTAGAACTAGAATAGTTTGGATATAAACCCAACCTCTTTATTCTGAGTAAGCCACTAAACATCTCTGCTCCTCAAATTTTTATCTCTGAAGTAGAGATGCTTTTACCTATCTCTTAGGTGGTAGTCAGAAGGATTACATTAGATGATACACATGAAACTACCTGGCCAGATTTCTCCATTGTAAAGGTATATTTTTCCTCTCCCTTTGCATTTTGCAAGTAGTCTGTGGGGGTGATATTTTGCAGCGTGTTCCCTAATGCAGCAGATGCCCACCTGCATACAGTGCATTCTGTCATAGCTACTTTTGTCTTCCTTGCTGGAGGGAGTGTGCCTTGTCCTCAGGAGGAGCAGGCCAGGAATACCAATATTTTTATTGGTTCCCGTATTTTAAGTTTTTTTTTTTTAATTTGCAATTTTATATATTTCACAAAAATTTGAGTTTTGTTAAATGCCTTCTCAGTGTATATACTTCTATGATTTCCCCCTTTGATTTATTAGCATGGTGAATTATATTAATAAATCTCCTCATGTTGAACTCTCCTTGCATGGCCAGAGCATTACTTTAATTAGCTATTTGGTTGTGTTCGCTAATATTTGATTTATTTTGGTGTCCAAGTTTACAAGTGAGATTGGTCTGTAGTTATTTGGTGCAATCTTTACCAGATTCAAGTGTCAATGTTATACTTGTCTTATAAAGGGAATTGAGAAGTTTTCCTTCTTTTTCTATTTTCTAGAAGAAGTTAAATAACACTGGGATTATGTTTTCTTTGAGGGTCCAGTTTCTATATGAAATTATTTAGGCCTGCTGCTTTGTTTGTTTGTTGCTTTGTTTTGTTTTGTCGTTTTGTTTTGTGGTAGGTCTTTGATAATTTCTTTTTTTTTTTTCTTCTAGGAAATTGGTCTGTTTAAATTTTGTCTATTGGGATCACATTAGTAAGTTGTATTTTCTTAAAATCGTCCATTTATTTAGGTTTTCAAATTTATTACACAGAATTATACAAAGTATTTTCTAATGATGTTTTCAGTTTTCTGTTTGCTTTTCACTGTTTCTTACTTTGTATACTTGTGTTTTCTCCCATTTCTTTTTCTTGATTAACTGAGCTAGTGGTTTGTTTATTTTATGGATTTCTTGAAATGCCAGCTTTTTAATTTATTAGTTTTATCTTTTCCTCTTTTCTAAAGTATTAGGTTTTTGCTATTTGTTTTGTTCCTTCTGCTTTGTTTTGGTTTCTTTTGTTCTTTTTCAAACTTTTGATTTGGTCATTTAATCTAATTTTATTCTTTCATCTTTACTACAGATCTCTGCTTTAGTTGTATTTGATAAATTCTGACATATATAGCTTCTACAAATGATCACCATAGTGTGTTCTTTATTACACATTAAATTTTCATGCATATTTGAGCCTATTTCTGTTCTATCTTGTCTATATCATTTGTCTGCCTTTTTTTTAATTTTAGCATCAAAAATTTTAAGTTACTAGAGTTTTAGTTAGTTTATAAGAATAGTATGGATTTTTGTGTATTTCTTTTGTAAACAACCACTTTATTAATGTTTTTCTTTTATTTTTTGTTATTTTTTTAGAAACCAATTTTTTAGTGTTTATTTATTTTTGAGAGAGAGAGTGAGGAAGGAGCAGAGAGAGAAAGAGAGAGAGAATCTTAATCAGGCTCTGCACTGTCAGCAGAGCCTGATGTAGGGTCCAAACCCACGAACTGTGAGATCATGACCTGAACTGAGATCAAGAGTTGGATGCTTAACTGACTGAGCCATCCAGGCACCCCTATATTTTGTTTATTCTTTTGTGTTAAGTCATGGGGATAAAAGATACTGTGTAGGGAATATAGTGAATGATATTATAATACTGTATGGAGATAGATGGTAGCTACAGTTGTAGTAAGCTTAAGTATAACATACAGACTTGCCAAATCACCATGTAGTATGCCTGAAACTAACATAAAATTGTGTGTCAACTATACTTAAAAAAAAAAAAAAAGAACACTGCATGTCATATTGGTGGCTTTAATGGGGATGTTTCTTGGGTCTCACTAGTTACTATGATTGTTAATTTGGGGGGACATGTATGTCTTTTTTCAAAAAGTAATTTTTTTTAACTTGGAGATGGATTTAAATTTTATCAAATGCTTTTGACAGGTTTTTTTTTTTTTTTTTTTTGGTAATCATAGTTTTCTCCTTTGACCTATTTGTATGATGAATTTCATTAATGGATTTTCTAAGATTAAAATACTTTTGAATTCCTGGAATGAATCAATATGCATAATGTACTTGAGGATTCTCATTGTTAATGTTTTATTTAGGACTTTTTACATTAATATTTTTAAAGTTAGGTTGGTTTGCATGTTTTCTATTTATAATATTTTAGCTGTCAAAAATTTAATTCTTAATGGATTTCTGATAGTCTGTCATGTGGATGTTCCACAAATTAATGTCACAATGGTTCCTTCATAGATACATTTATGTTGCTTCCAGTTTTTCAGCATTGTAAATAAGTGACAATGAATACTCTTGTTAATCCCTCTTCCCCAGTCTCAGGTCATTCACTGCTTCCTAAGAGAATCCCTTTCTGACCCTCTGACTACACCAAACCCTTCAATGATCTGGAGTTGTCTTTTCTTCACAGAGCTTGTTATGACTGTAATTTACACGGACTGTATGTTTAGTTGATTGCTATCTATCTTCTCCTATTAGGTGGTAAGTGCCATGGAGTCCAGGATTGTGTCTGATATTGTACCCTTCCAGGAGCTCAGTGCCTGACCCAAAGTATAAATACTTTCTGAATACTGATTACCATCCATCTACATGAATTTACTTCTAAGGAGAGTAGACCTTTTACATAAAGGGAGATTTTACATTTAATTTTATTTTCTGACTCTGCATGTTGAGATACCATTTTGGTTGGAGCTGGGGGTGAACTGTATTGTTGTCATAATAGAGGAGAGAAGAATTTGGTTGGAGTTGGGATGGTGGAGAAGGGTCAGGTGGGCAGGAGTTAGAAAAGCTGTGATCTGTGAGGGGAAGCTGAGACACAGGTCCTAGAGTTCGTAGTGAGGAGAGTAGAGAGTTTCAGAGAAAAGATTTTTCATATGAAGTGCCATACAATGGAATCTTTCTCCACAGCTCTGAAGTCTTAAGAAAAGACTATTCAATTTATCAAATGCTTAGTCTGAAAAGATTTCTTATGAAAATCATTTTTGTGAAGCTAAGACAGGTTATTCAATGAGTACAAAGATGACACTGTGATCTGAGTTTCACCAAGATTAACAGAGGGAAATGTAAAGCCCTGCATGCACATTAAAAAAAAAAAAAAAAAAAAAAAAAAAGATTAGTTGTCCAAACAGAGGTTTGAGGAGCACCTGACTTTGAAAACATGGGTAATTAGCTGAGTCTAACATGAGCCAATTCTGTGTGGTGAGTATTGAAACAAAAACAATAAATGCAGTAATTAATAGGGGCACAGGGTCCTTGTCAAGGTAGGTCATGGTTCTACTTTACCTTATTGGTCAGACTCCATTTAAAGTATTCTTTGTAGGTTTTTACTTTAGTTATTGGCAGACTTGATAGAACCCCTAGTAGAAAAGAGTTTGGGAATCCATGGCCTAAAACATAATGTTTGAGGGTTTCATTTTGTTTTGTTTCTTAAATTTTTTTAATGTTTACTTATTTTTGTGAGAGAGAGAGAGAGAGACAGAGCGTGAGCAGGGGAGGAGTAGAGAGAGAGGGAGACACAGAATCCGAAGCAGGCTCCAGGCTCTAAGCTGTCAGCACAGAGCCCGATGCGGGGCTCGAACTCAGACCGCGAGATCATGACCTGAGTCAAAGTTGGACACTTAACCAACTGAGCCACCCAGGTGCCCCAAGGAATTTAGTTTTAAAATGAGAAAACTTGAGGGTCACTTGTTGGCAATCCTCAAACATGCTGAAGGACTACTCTGTTGAAGAGGGATAGATCCTGTTCTGTGGGATGCAGAAGATATATTTGAAACAATGGCAGATATTACAAAGCAGAAAGTGTAGACTCAATATATGAAAAGGCTTTGTAGATTAAACTGGAATGCACTGCTGTTGGAAGGGGGAGCTTTCTGGAATTGAGGATTCTAATAGAGGCTGCATGACCATCTGTAGGAGAGACTGTAGAAAAAATTTCTGCATCAGTTGGGCCAGATATATGACTTCTTCATTCTCTTTCAGTGGAGAGTCTATGAAAAAGGCTAGCTGCCTCACTGCTTTCACTCTTAATACTAGCTTGGTATCTACTCTACCCTTCAGGCTATAAGCTCTACGAGGATGAGGCTGTCTATCTTGTTCATACTGAATTACCAGACCCAGGCACAGAGCTTTGTTTTCAATAATTATGTGGTGAAGTGAAATGAATGGTTGCCATCCTAGGTAGCCAAGGCCAATGGAGCAGTTTAGCTCCAATGGAACAAAGGAAATTAATCAAAGGGACTGGGTCAGTTGATTTTTGTCTTTCCCTAGGCCCTGTTCTTAATATGCCAGGTATTGAGCCAATAGGAGACTTTTAAGTGTAGCCTTCCATTTCTCCATTCATGAGTTGACAGAGAAGTGGTGTTATGGAGTAGTGAAGAGCACAGTTCCTAGAGTCAGATTCCCTTGCTTTACTTTCATAGGGTTATTATGAGGATTGAATTAGTGTGTGTGTGTGTGTGTGTGTGTGTGTGTGTGTGTGTGTGTATGTGTGTGTGTGTGTGTGTGTGTGTGTAAGCTGTTATAAATTGGTATAAATTCTTTTTTTTTTTTTAATTAAACTGTTGGAAAACATAGGACACATAATAGGACTTTGAATAGTACACATGATGATGAATTCTCTCCCTATATATAGGAGCTTATGAAGTCTTCTAAAATTTTTATGTGTCATAATTTGTACACACACTAGAGGGGTAGAAGGGTGGATCTGAGTTCCAATTTTGCCATAAGCTGTGATCTTAGGCAAGTCATTTCTTTTCTCCAACATCAGTAACATGGGGCTGAAAATACCAATGTTGACTACCTTGAGAGTGAAATGAGCTCAAATATGTGGTGAGGTCTTGATAACTATATAGAATAAAATGCACACCTTTAGTTCTATTATTGTTTATATCTTTGCTCCCTTAACCCCAATGTCCTCACTTTGTAGTGGAGGCCTGGCTCAGCTACTGGTTTGGAGGAAAAAGATTTTCCCATTCTTTTAGGTTTGGCTCTTCTCCTTCTCATAATCCTTTCCTAGGAGGAGGGGGAAGGGAATACATCCTCTTTGCTTCAAAGCTGATCAGGATGCTCAGGTGTGAGGTCCTAGATCAGAAAGATAAATTGTTATTTTGATTTCCACACTGTTCTTCCATGCGTTTCTTTCTCAGTCCCTTTTGAAATTTCCCTAGTTCTCCTGTGGCATAAAGTGAGTCAGAATGGCAAATGAAACATGCAGAAGACATAAATTCCGGGCATAAAATATATATCAAATATACATCTATCAATTGGCTTTATGCTATCTGAGCTGCCCCCAGGGTGTCAGTGGATCAGGTGAATGGATTTCTGCCACTGTGGGTAATTCCATAAGGTAATAGGGCGGGCCCTAATGCAGTGGAGAGGCAATATTCTCCCAGTTATATATCATGGTTTAAAAGGGGAATTTGTATATTTTGATTTTGCGAGTCAATGAAGTTGAATCCCCAAGGCACTCTCGGAGCTTGGGCTTTTTGAGACTGTGGAGACAAACTGGCTCAAAGCCAGCAATGTAGCCTGAAGAGAAGGAAGCCACTTCGACTCCAGAGGCCTGGTCTAGAAAGGCTCAGTCCTACGACCTCCCAAAAAGCTCAGGGTAGAGACAATTACCATATGAATGTTATATATTTTTCCCATTTAATTGGCCAACCTAAGTATAATACCAAATAGTGAATTTGTCTAACCAAATGGGAAAAAAGAAATTCAAGCTATTTGATTGACTGACAACACCCAATCAGAAAGGTCAGTCAACTAACTCTGCTAATTGTGATGATATCATGAGCGAGAGAAGATGGAGATAAAGAGAGAAACATTATGGATAGTTAATACTTATTGAGATAACATTTTGTTTTCTTGTACTATGCTTTGCACTTTCCATGCACTAATTTAATACTTTCTACAACTCTATGAGGTAAGAACTATGATTATCACTTACATTTTATGGTTAAGGAAATTAAGGCATAGAGAGGTTAAGCAACTTGCCCAAGGACCACCTAGTTAGTGGAAGAGCAGGGATTTGAAACCCCTCTTAACCACTATACCATTACTACCTCCAAAGAAGAAAAAGAAGCTCCTTCCAACTTGGGGAATCGCTTTCTAAGCTCCAGGAAGTCATATAATTTACATTGAGAAAAGTTTGATCGGAAGTGAGAGTATTAGAAATGTGCCTAGAAGCAAGTTAGTACTTCTGAATATAGCAATATGCTTAAGAATTGTTTCTACAGCTCTGCAAAATTAGTGGGAGGTAGGAAGAAACCTACTTTGACCTTAGTCAAATAAAATCTGTTAGCAAAATCCACATTTGGACTGAGCCCAAGCAGTGTTAGAGATTTGACTTGCCTTAGTTTTAAGAAATTTTAAGATTCCAAAAATAGGGTCCTGAAGAAGGATGCAGATTTTAATTTGATTACTGAAGTAGAGCTGTGCTAAATGTTTCCTATCACTGAGGAGTCCCAAGTCCGGTACACAGTACACAGTGTGCATTTGGTAATAAGCAGGATACAGCACATGAATACCTAATATCCCACCTCTTCCTGCTAACAGAACTCACTTTTATTCAGGCAGTCACCCCTCCCCTATGCAGCCAGCTACCTCAGTCACAGTTGATCTCAGTCCCAGACCACAGGGGGAAGTCTGAATGGATTTAGGGTAATCCAATTCCTCTAGCCTGTGATTGGTTTGACTGTAAGCATATGACTCATTACTGGCGAATCAGAATTGAGAGAAAGTGGGGTAGGAAGGAGAGAGGTTAAATTTTATTCTATTTTAAAAAAATTTTTTTTAATGCTTATTCATTTTTGAGAGACAGTAACAGAACATGAGTAGGGGAGGGGTAGAGAAATAGAGAGGGAGGCACAGAATCCGAAGCAGGCTCCAGGCTCTGAGCTGCCAGCACAGAGCCTGACTTGGGGCTCAAACTCATGGACTGTGAGATCATGACCTGAGCCGAAGTCGGATCCTTAACCAACTGAGCCACCCAGGTGTCCCTAATTTTATTCTATTTTAAAAGAAATCCTTAGATTTTTTTTCTTTCCTCTGGAAATAGCTGTGTTTGTATAGTGATAACTATATATATCTCATAGTGCTTTATAATTTTCTGAAGACCCAACTAAAATCAGCTTTATGGGTTTATTTTATAATTTATCACATAGCAATGAGTTCAGAGGTAGGACAGTTCCAACATTGGTTAATTACAGGGGTACACATTTCCTTCCATATTTCTGTAATGTGTGTTGGTAGTTTTCTTTGTGGTGACAAGATGGTCATAGCAGCTCCGGGAATCATTTCACACAGGAGAGTAAAGAATGTTTTGAGGCAGGAAATGGGGAAAGTTCCTGACTTGTGTCCCTTTGTAGGAGTGTGGAAAACATTAGAAGGGCCTAGGCTGACTTCCCCTTACATTGCCAAGATTTGTTACATGTGCGTTCTTCAAACAATTGTGGGAAGACAAATGGAATGCCCATAATTGGCTTAGATAATTAACAACCAGATTTAGGAGGAGTTAATGAAGTACACTGATGCCTGATACCTGAACAAAGCTGGGCTTCCTTAGAAAGGAAGAAGTGGGAGAGAGTGTAACAGAGAGTTGGCCACAGCCTGCAACAATTGTCATCAGGCTAACAGTGTGAATGAAGCCAACACCAAGGATGACAGGGTGGACAGATGAAAAGAATCTGGGTCCTTGATGACATAATGAGCTGCTGAATCAAACCAAGTAAGAAGACTGCAGAAGGACCTGTGGACTTCCTGTTATGTGCCATAGGTTCCTTATTACTAAATCGGTTTGAGTTTTCTATAATTTAAAACTGAGATCACTAAACACAGATAAAAGGTCTTTAATAAACACTTGCTAAATGAACAAATAAATGACAGAACAAATGAATGCATTTGAAGTTTATGTTCTAAGGATGAAAGTCTCTATCATATCTGACATTAGAGAATGGGTGAATTTTAAATAAGTCAAATTTTGTTATATTGAGAACACACAGTGCATCCTCTTGAAAAGACATATTAATCTTATAAAATTGTTCCTTTTTTAAAAAAAGTTAGGGAATATCTGTGGTTATTATGGTTGAAAGAAAATTTCTGTAAATAACCAGGCCTCTTCTGGATAGATACAAAGTGAGGAGATTAGGTAGGTATAGTGGGGAAGTATTTAATAAAACATTTTTCAAATATTTGTTAGGTGGTAAGTGTGTGTCAAGCATTGTGATTGGCTACAGGGATGTAATAATGAGCAAGATGGACATGATCCTGGCTTTCAAGAAGTTTGGAGCTTGGGGGTGACTGGGTGGCTCACTTGGGTGGGTGACCAACTTAGGCTCAGGTCATGATCTCATGGCTCATGGGTTCGAGCCCCACATCAGGCTCTGTGCTGACAGCTCAGAGCCTAGAATCTGCTTCTGATTCTGTGTCTCCTTCTTTCTCTGCCCCTCCCCCACTTGTGCTCTGTCAAAAAGAAATTTTAAAAAAAGTAAAAAAGATTATTTTAAGAAGTTTGGAGTCTGACATAACAATTATTTCTTCTAGGTTTTAGGAATCTAGACCAAAATATCCCCAATAGACTCTAAACCAGTAGAGAACTATTACTGACAGTTTTGTTTTACTGAAAATTATGTGAATTGAATAGGTAATATTTGCTGGTTATATAGCACTTACGAAGAGTATATACGTATATACATATATATAATATAAAAATTATCTACATTAATATACACCTACCATTGATTGAGGACCAACTATGTGCCATGCACAGTTCTAAATGCTATAGTGTATATATATATATACTATGTGTGTGTGTATATATATATATATATATATATACTATGTGTGTGTATATATATATACTATGTGTGTGTGTATATATATATATATATATATAGCCATGTATTTCTCATAATAATCCTGTTATGATTATTACTATTATTACTATTAATAATTATGTTTTGCAGAGGATATACTTGGAGAGAGATTAAATATTTTACTAAGGTTACATACCTCATAAGTTACTTAGCTGGGATTTGAACCCTGATATTTTTGTTCCAGGGCCTATTTTCATAACCACTGCTATATGGGCATGGGATTTTATTCCCAGTGGTAACAGATGTGAATCTGAGGCTCAGACAGAGAATGTGATTCACCATCTTTACAGTGAGGCAGTCTGTACCTATCTCAAAGGATGTTCTAAGTATTAAATGAAAGAATATGTGAAAAAGAATATATATAAATAAACCCAGTGCCTGGTATATAGGAAGCCTTAAAAAAATGGAAGGCTTTATTATTATAAATCTAGATCTTGGTTTTCTGGTCTAATGCTCAGGAATCTCTGAGCATCTTCTTTTTTTTTCTTTTTTTTTTAATGTTTATTTTTGAGAGAGAGAGAGAGAGAGAGAGAGAGAGAATGAGTGGGGAAGGAGCAGAGAGAAAGGGATACATAGAACCCAGAGAAGGCTCCAGGCTCTGAGCTGTCAGCACAGAGCCCGATGTGGGGCTCAAATACACAAACCGTGAGATCATGACCGGAGCCGACATCAGACGCTTAACTGACTGAGCCACCCAGGCACCCCAGAAATCTCTGAATTTCTTAAACCCACAGTATTTCTTTACCACACCCATTTCTTCTAAACCATCACAACTTATAGGAAGTTCCTACTTGCTTTGCAGGTGGACATTATGAAAGGTGATGCAGATTCATGACTCTAAGACAGAAAGATGGTCTTCTCTAATTGCCTCATTTCACTCTTCTGAGAATGGCCGAGGTTAGCACAAGAAATCCAACTGGACATTGAGTTCTCTATCAATGTTCAAAAAGGTTAGTTATCACAGAATTTTAGGATTGAAAGGAACTTGAAAGGACAAGTAGTCTAACTTCCTTCTTTGGAATCCTCACCAAGTCTGAAATTTGAATTTGGAGCTGGGGTATATATGAAGATGTTTACCACCTTTCAATCACATGGAGAAAAACAAACCAGGTTAATTCTTTTTTTAAAAAAAAAATGCATTTTTATTCAAACTACCACATATATACAGAAAAGAGCGCTAGTCATATAGCTCTGTTTTCCCAAAATGAAACAACAGAAAATAGCTTTATGAATCTCACAAAGTGAATACACATGTTGTAACCATCTTCCAGAGAAGAAATAGAACTTTTCCAGCACCCCAGAAGCCTTCTTTGTGCCCTTGTCCAGTCACTAACCCTTCAAAGGCAATCATTATTCTGACTTCAGTTTTGCCCATTTCTGAACATAAGTGGAATCACACAGCATGCACTCCTTGTGTTTGAAGGACACATGACGGGTTTCATTCTGTCAATATAATGTTTGTGAGAGTTATCCATGTTGCATAATGCTATGCTTTCTTCATATTCACTGCTATGTAGTTTTTCATGTTTTTCATTGTATGACCATATACAATTTATTTACCCATTCTTCTGTTGATGAGCAATTAGGTTGTTTCCAGTTTGGTCTCTTAATTACAGTGCTTTTTTTTTTTTTTTAATGTTTATTTTTGTGAGTGTGAAAGCAGGGGAGGGACAGAGAGAAGGGGACAGAGGATCCAAAGCTGGCTCTGCGCTGACAGGCTGACTTCAGTGAGCCTGATGTGGGGCTCAAACTCATGGACCACGAGATCATGACCTGAGTGGAAGTTGGATGCTCAACTGACTGGGCCACCCAGATGCCCCACAATGCTTCTGTAAATATTCTTGGACATGCCTTTTGGTGAATATTTGTTTACATTTCCATTGGGTATATACCTGGGATTAGACTTACTAGGTCATGGGAATGCATATTTTTGGCTTTAGTTGATGCTGGCAATTTTCTAGGATAGTTTTCCAGTCTACAACAATTTAGTTTAGTGTTTTAGAGGACAAGACCTGGTGGGAAACATTGGAAGTCCCATTGTAAGTTATGCTACATCTGGGCTGAAGCATCAGAAACATCTGGTTAATAAATGCATTTGCTCAACATATATTTATTGAGCACCTACTATGTGCTAGGCCCTATTTTAGAAGCTTTAAGGCTTTGAAGACCATATGGTCTAATGGGGAGAGAAAATTTGAACATATAACCCCATTGATAACACTATTTATAACTGTGGTAAGTATACTATGAAGGAAAAGTGCCCTCCTCCGCCTTTTTTCTTCCTAAAGGAGGCCATAAAGCCAACAGACTAGTGCTCTCCCCCACTGTTTTTTCTTCCTAAAGGGAAGGAAAAAAAAAAGAAAAGAAACCTACCTCTAACTGTAATAGCCTTAATTGTGAACCAGCTTCTAAGCTGTCAGATTGGAACCTAATTAATCACCAGGGGTGGTATGGAATTGATGAATTGCTTTGGTGCTCTTTTGCTAGTATAAATCTTTGATTTAATGATTGCTGCTCTCTGATTCATACCATACTACCCCAGTGATCAATATGCATGATGAATGGCTGATTTTCAAGAACCACCCACTTGCTAATGCTCCTTTACATATGCAGTGTACGTATATATGAATTAGTACACAAGACGGATTTCTGACAAAGAGGCAGAGGGTGAGGTAATATTATGGGTTGAAGAAGAGGAGGGGTACAGATGGGGGAGATGAATGAAATTTGCTAATAGTAGTTGGAAGGAAATTTTCAGAAAGGGCAAAATAAAGCATTCAGTGGGAGAATCTTTCTCCATTTACTTTTTACCAGTCTCCCTCAACTTAAGTCTTTCAGTTAAAGGATTTGATATGGCTTTGGAGGAGACTTACTATCCACAGCTCCTTCAGAATGAGAAATTTATGGTAGGATAAGAGCTATATATAATTAGCTCTGAATATCTTTGCTTCATTTCAGAGTTTCCATTGTTGAGGGGCGTGGGCACACGGGTGGGAGGTTGACTGTGGTTTGCAGCAGTCCATGAAGACCTGTTTTGTGGTTTGTTCATTAGATGTAGAACTATTTATTATATAGAGTACCTGTCATATTCCAAGCCCTAAGCTAGGCACTGGAAATACATTGGTGAGTAAGATAAAAACCTTGATCCTCAGGGAACTTTTTATCTGGAAGGATTGGTGGGGCTTCTAGAATCTTCTTTTGGTCCAGTCGATATGCACATGCTATACTTCACCCTGGTGTTGTTGAGATACATATTTTCCAGTTTCAGAGAATTATCTTTAGGCCTGTCTTTCTCCATCTGTTTCATACACACATATATTTTGTAATTCAGTTTCCTCCTCTGTCAAACTTTGCTCTCTCAAACTTATTAGGGAAAGCTGAATTTATGCAATATAACTGTGAATGAGACCAATTCTGATGTGAGTTTTACAGAAACCATGCTATAAATATGACACTAACTTGAATAGTGAACTATTACATAAATATAAGGTGTTTTGAATTCCCAGTGACTTATTTGGAGGACATATTCAAAGACATCTTGAAAGTTTTCTTGTTGCATAATTGTTTTTGATAGCAAGAAGTCACAAAAACCTTAAAGACCCATCATTGGGGTTATGATCAAACCTGATGAAATGATTCAAAATAATTATGCAGACCTCTTTGATATGAAAATAAGTTCACATCATAATATTGAATTAAAAAAGGTTAAAGAATACCATGTATAATTATGATTGCTGGCACATAGTATGTATTCAATAAATATTTGTTCAAAAAACTAATAACTGGATTTTCGTAGCTGTCCACTACTTACCAATAAGCAAAAAGAGATGTATGGAATGATGCTTCCTATAATGTTAACAATGGTTAACTTGGGGTAATGGAATGGCAAGTAAAAAAAAAAAGCATTTTTAAAAATGTGTGTTGTAAATCGGTTGATATTTTTTATAATGAGTGTGATTTATTTATATATCCAGAAAATATGAACTATTTTTATTTAAAAAAAACACGACAGTCTTTTGAGTAAGAACAGTTTCCATCTGTTCAAAGGGGGGCTCGAAACCTCTCTTCTCTGGGATTTGATCTTCCTCAGTATGGGGGAGAATTAAGAAAAGCAACTCCTGGGCAACCAGTAGAGTTTCTTTTCACAAGGCCTGGAGGGCTGATTCCGTCAAAGCCCCCTTGGAGAAATCTTAGTGATTCTGCATCTCTCCTCCTGGGAGCTGGTTTGTTCTCCCTCTCCTGAAACTAGGGGATTCTCACATTTATTACTACTGTGGCTTTTCGTCCCCTCTTACCCATTTCACCCAGGCGTATTTCTTGTTTTATCTGGCACCCAGTAGAGCTCTGCCGAGCTGAGGGCCTGTCTTTCGCACCAATCCTCATCCAATTAATTGATAAAAAATTAATAATTTAATTTTAGTGATGGGAATTACACGCCATTCTCCAAGCTCTCTCTTCACCAGGCATCCCAGAGTCACCTCATACAGACAAGCACCTGAAGCAAGAGGAAGGAACATTTAAAAAAAATATTTTAAGTGGATTTGGCCACTTGAGCATCTTTGATTGGAGAGCAGGTGAAAGAACAGGAGGCACAGAGCAAAAACGGTCCCCCTAGAAATCAGGAGGTTTAAAGGAAATTGGTAGAGAAAAAATCACATTTGTTCCCTCTGTGCTTGTGGATATTTTTGGGACTTTTGCCAACCTACTTACTTATTTTAACCCTGAACTGCATATATGTGACACAACTCCATTGATTTTTGGATTCATTTAAAAGTAGCAACTCTGAATTCAGTCTTCACTAGCTATGGGACCTTTGGCTTCAATGTTTTCATCTGCAAAACAGAGCTAATAAGACAACCTTCCTTGTAGGGTTGTTGTGACGATCAGTGAGATTATGCGCTTATAGCATTTAGCTTCACATTTGACACTTCACAAGGGCTCAAAAAGTTCTAGGAATTATGATGACTATTCTTTCTGCAAGTCAGTATTAGTGATTATTTACACAGAGGCTGAGCTAAAATTTATCATGTTATTAGAAGAGGATGTTTCTACTTACACTAATGTTAGTCTAGGAAGGAAGATTACTTGGAAAAAAAATTTTCTCTTTAAGGCAATGATGTAATATGATTGCAATGGTTAAACAACTCAGAATAGTTTTCAACTCCCCTCATGTGTCTTATAAACCCTGCTTTCAAGCAACCGACATAGAAATCATACATTTTTGTCAAGTAGTTATCCAAGTGCACCCTCTGCTAAATATACTGTCAATACTAATTTGAATTACTACAAGTTTTAAAATATTACTTCATTAAATAGGTTCTCTAAATCAGATGTCTACTTAAATCAAAGGGGCCTTTACCTGTTTTGAAAAAATTGGTGGGGTTTCAGTGTACAATAGAATTGGCAGTTTAGACTGTATTAAACTGATATGAGGATTTGAATTAAACTCTTTTGGGTTTTATTCATATAAATTCCATGGTATAAAGAGCCTTGATGTTATTTGTAGGTATCTTCTACCTCCTCTATTCTACAGTAAGCCCATAGGGATCAGTAATTTCTCACTTACTTTTTTATCACACACAATACGCACACCATTTGTAGCCTGGTGTATAGTGTAGAGTAGGTGCTCAAGAAATGTTGAATGAATGCTGGCCAGAAGTTTGTGTCAACAGGTGTTTGCAGGGCTGGTTAAGGCGAATATGGTCTTAAACATGAGCATTTCACGTCTGCCTGCTTTCGTCTCCTACAAAGATGAAAAAAACCCTTGTGCTCCCTCTGTGGTTTGTATTTCTTTTGTGTCTTTTCTGAGTATGTCTAGAATGGTGGAGATTTAGTAAATATGTATTGAATTGGACCAAAGTAAGTAGAAGGAGGCAAAAGTAAAATAGGCTGCTATTGGTCTTAAACCAAGAAAGCAATGGCTCTGATTTAAGACCTCCCGTAGAATTTTTGTGAGCCTTCCCAGCTTTCCAGAGCATGGAAACAGAAGTTGGTTGCCCATGGAAAGCTGGTCATATCAAGAGAGAATCTTATCTCCCCCACTTTTTGCACAAAGAATTGTGACTTATTTAAGAAGATCTACTGTTGACACACAGTTTGGATTTTATAGCTAACTGTCCTATTTTCTCAGACTCTGCTTTCAGCTGTGGAAGAACCTTGGTGCAGTTACCCAGCTAATTATATTTACCAAGCTTCTCAAATGGAGACAGGGGAGAGCTTTGGGGGAAACATTTGCTGCCCTTCCAAACTGAGATTTCTCTGCTTGTAAAGCAGAATGAAGCTACATGCTCAGCCTCATAGACCCAAGCTGACACGGACTCTGTCACTGGAGGGACACTGAACTTTCCCTCCCAACTTGAGTTGATACGTCGGCTTGACTAGGCATGTCAAAGCTTCATAGCCAGGTAGATGGAACTGGGGACCTGGTAGGAGAAGGATTTGAAGGAAGTTTGAGGAGAGTGGGGTCACTGAGCAGCTGATAAGAATGGTTCATCCTCAGTGTTACAGGGAAGCAGGCTGCTCCAAATCCTGTAATAAAAGCCATATTCTGTGTAGCAGGGAGAAGTCATTTCACTCATGAAAAGTAGCTGGGAATAGATAGACAATGGGAGAGAAGTCAGGCCTTTGAGATGATTTTATCTCCCCATTCCTAGAGAGGAATTAGTGTGGAATTGTTGGATGAGAGTGAAGAAGCTACTGAATTGGATACCAGCAGCTGAGGGAACGCAGCCTCTTGAGCAGTACAAAGCTCACTAGCCAGTGTTGCCTTTATGACAGCTGCAAAAGCAATGGCTACATAAACTTTCTCAAGGAGGGGAGAAAACGGAATGAGAGAGACATTCTTGCACTAAGAAAAACATAATAAATCCAAGAGCTACACATAGCTTGGGGGTTTTATGACCAGAGCCAGGCATGAAGGAATGACTGAACTTAACTAAAGCTGTTAATTACCTGGGTGAGATCAAAAGCCCAAGTAAGGGAATATATTTATGATGCACCTTACAGGATATGCTTCAACTTCTTACTTTTTTTATTAATTGGTTTGATTAAATAGATTTAAAGAGCCTGAGCGGAGCCTTTTAAATCATATTCCATATTGATCTAATGAAATAGTCAATAAATTTACTAACATAGCCCCTTTCCTTTGTACAGTCTGGAGGGAAATGCTTCACTGAATGGTTATAACTCAACTCCAAACCTCACTGCTATTCCCACAGTGACTCATAGAGAGCAGGGGGATTCTGGGAAAATCTTTCAGGCCATTCGTGGGAGTGCTTGAATAAGTGGTTTAACACCTGTTATAGACTACTCACCACCTCTATCCTACCCCCACTCCCAAGCCCTTTGGCACTTCATGGCAGACTTTACTTGAGCAGGCCAGTGTTGGGTGCCTTGTAAATTCTATGCATAACTTACCAAATTTGCTTATGTGGGCTACCATTTGTTACAGCCCTGATTCTGGGGTTTCAGAACTCCAGTCATATTTCAGAGCCTTTGTCTTTATTCATTTGTCCATCCAGTTCTGTATGTATTGACAAAATGAGGTTCTGTCAATAAACACAATATACTGTGCTGTGGTAAATAACAACTCTATAATGAAGATTCCTTAATCTCTCTATAAATCTGGACTAAATCATGGGAAACTTTAAAAAAGTAGCTTCTCTATGTCTCTTTTCCCACATTCTATGGCAGTGAGGGGAACCTAGACACAGGAAGCATATGGATAAGGGGTCTTTGGTGTCATTTTTTTAGACACTGACATTTCAAAATTTCTTCCACTGAGTGTGGAATGGAGCAAGATTTGGCATTTGCCTTATAGGCACTAGTCCCAGAGGTAAGCCTGAAAGCGATGTTCCAGTTCTGGGCCTGGGTGTCAAGTCAGCACAGAGGTGACAGAATTTGACAATCTCTTTGAAGATCCCTTAATGCACTCATACAAGACCATTAGTGGTTTTGTGCTTCCAATTCTGCAAGAAATTCTTGTGTTTCCTCAAGTATGAGAATGACTGCAGAAAGGAACAGGAGCAGGGTAGGTGTCCAGCTCTGAGGAGTTCAAACCATTCTGTCTTTAAAATCACCATCAGATGCTTAGCTGTGACTGGGGGATAGGTTGTAGCTCCCAAAGCAAGCCTGGCTGCCTATAGGTTTTAGCAGACCTTATTTTAATATTAAGCCTCTCTACTCTTAATGCAGTGTCATAGATTTAGTTATGTATTTAGCGATTGTGAGGCTTAAACCAGGAAGTGGAGTCTCATCCTGGAGGACGAGGGTGGTGGACGGTGGTGGGCTCAGGCTATAAAGTCTGCAGGCCTACGTTAAATTAGGCCTTGATGCAGTTTCACTATACTCCAGACAGGGCAGTTTATGGATGTAAAGTGACTTTAAAAATTAAACACCATGGTGAATTCAGATGTTGAACTCGTTCAGAGTGAAGGAGAAACCCGTGTAATTGAGGTCTTTCTCTCTTTTTCTACTCTCCCCCCTCTCCCTCATTGTATCTTCAATTATCTGGGTAATTTGGTCCTGAGGGCATAAATTCCTTTATAACTCAAATCCATTATGCAGAGAAGAGTCATCAGGAAATTACTCAGATTGCATCCCAGACACAGTGTCAGGGTTTTGGAGCAGATCCGGCCTTCCATTAGCCCAGCGCTGCTCTTGATTTTAGATTTGAGCCTGGAGGCTGGACATCCACAGCTTCCCTTCATCCCTCTTTGTTTCAGCAAGAGCTGTCTGTAGGGAAGCCCCGTGCTGGTACTGGCTGGCAGTGGCTTCTCTCCATCCGAGGCCACTGTGGCTGCCAGCTTCCCTTGGACGTTGTAGACATACTCATTCCAGGCCAGGGAGAGCTGTTGCCAGGCGGGCAGGCATATGTTTCTGTCTTGTCTCGCCATCTCCAAGAGCCAGGGACCCAGGCCTTTTAATTCCTGTAAACCTCAGGCCTTCTGGTGGAGAGCTGGTTTTCATGTTTGTGCCCTGACAGGCACTGTCTTTGTGCTGTCGGTGGTCTGTGAGCCGCCTGCCTTTGGGCTTCCAGGCACTCAAACCAAATGCAAACATTTTTTATTTAGATTTTGGAAGAGGACATTTTAGTGTCTGGCAACCTCTTTTATCTGGCTTTATTCTTTCTCGATTTCTGGTTTACTGGGGATATTAATTTGGGTTTGTTTTGTGTGTGTGTGTGTGTGTGTGTGTGTGTGTGTGTGTGTATTTTCCCTCTTGTTTTTTTTTTTTTGTTGTTGTTTTTGTTGTTGCCACATAGTGGTGACCCATAGGAAGCATCTTGTGGAAAGGTCTTGGGTTTTTGGTGTTAGGCAGACTTGCATGTATGCACAGTTATGTAAACACCATGAGAAAGAGATTTTTGTCTATGTCCTGTTGTATCCCCAGTGCCTAGCATTGTGTCAGACACATATTAGGTGCTCAGTAAATACATAATGTGAATGAATGCATGAATAGGCTCAGATTTTCCTCCCCAGTTAGAAGCTTTGTGATTTTATGCAAAGTATTTTTTAAACATTCTATTTCTCAGTTTGTCACCCACAAAATGGTCCTAAAGTGTATACGACCATGTTGAAAGTAGCTGACATAATCCTATGTTCAATGAATGTTAGGGGCTCCCTCTTCTCTTGTGTGTCAACCATGTAGGTAAGCTCCTCAAGGACAAGGATCTAGTTTTATTCTTCATATCCCAGGACCTATCACTGTCCCTATACATAGTAGGTATCCAATAACTTATTTGTTGAATGAGTGAATGAATGAATGAATGAATGAATTTAATTCTCCATTAGGAGAGGGGTGCATGTAAATAAATGAAATTAAATATTGAGATCAGGCCTACAGAAGATACCTTTAATTTGTGTCTCATTCTTGTATCTCAGTTTCCATGCAGCGGAAACAAACTTAGAATTCTCCACCATTCATCTGGATCTGTGGATTATGTGGGCCATTTGAAATGAAATTTTATACTTGAAATTTCCTTTCAGCCAAAAAAGGCTATTCATCGGATAAAACCCCAGGTGATTTGTTGGCCATAATTCTTTACATATTTAAAAGGTTTTATACTTTATATGTAACTTTTGCATATTTGTGATGTTATGCTATTTGACCCACTCTATGAGGTAAGTACACTTGCTACTGTTACACCCATTCAGCTGGTAAGAAAACTGAGGCAGAGCATGGAGATTTGCCAAAGTCAGACAATAGCTTAGTGGAATCCAAGTTAGAAACTCTGTTTCCTTGCCCCAAACACTTTTCCCTAGATGAGGGATCACATAGCTTCCGTGATTATTGAGCTGAAAGGAGGATACAGGTGTTTTGCTCTTCTATTCACTTTGTCAATATTGCTTATTTGCAAAATCTCCTTGCCTCTTTTTTTTTTATATGACCTGAAGTCTGTATCTACCACACCATTTACAAATTGCTCCACACTCTATTTTTATTGTTATTCCTGACATATAGTCAATTTCTTAGCCTGCAGCTCAATTAATCATGCTTGAGTAATTTTGAAAGGAACTTTTGTTTAGTTGAGATTTGGAAGGTGTTGAAGAGTTGGTCTTCCAGATTCCAGCACTACTTTTCCCAGATCTAACCCAGCTGAGAAATTCTGTGTTACTTACCATGTTAAGGTGTGTTTATTTCAATGTGCAAGAGTATTATCATTAATTATATCTCTCTTTGGGGGAAATAGAAAGAGAAGAATCTTTTTGTTCCTGTCTCAGAATAAACTTTCCAAAAGATATTCCTGTGCTGGCAACTTGAGGCTTTTTTTTTAACCTCTGATACAATAACATGTAAACCAAACACAAATCAAACGTGACATACAATTTATTCACCATTGACAATTCTGATCCTGTCCACAGGGTGATAAATTAAGTACTTCTTCACTTAGTACTGGAGATGTTCATGCAAAGCTGTTTGTTAAAAGATGAGTTGAACATTTTTATGAAGGGGAATTAATGCAATACAGTAACCTAACTGTGAAGACAATTACCAGAATGGAGGTGATTGTGATTCTTCCAGGTTATTCTTCTCTAATGTTGCCATAGGTATGGGCATTTGGATACAGGAGGAATCCTCAAACTATGGAACATTAGTTCAAGGATATCCTTGGTTAATTGCTGAAGCATAGACATTCCAAAATCTGGATTCACACGTTTATGCTTTACTCCATTAGACTAAAAGCTTCCTTATCAAGAATGTGTTTTCATGATTTAAGTGTAAATCCTACCATGGCCTGCAAGGTCCTTCCTGAGCTGGCCCCTTCCCAATCTCACCTTGCTTTAGTCTAAGCTTTGCTCACTGCACTCCATCTACATTGGCCTCCTTTCTTTTTCTGCCAGAGCAACAGGCTCATTTCCATCATAGGGTTTGTCTCTGCTGGTCCTTTTGTTCTGGAATGATTTTTCCCTAGGTCTTCATAGAGTCCAGTGGTTCTTAAGCAGAGGTGGTTTTGTCCCCCAGGGGATATTTGTCAGTGTTTAGAGATATTATTATTATTATTATTATTATTATTAATTTGTTTATTTTTTAATTTACATCAAAGTTAGTTAGCATATGGTGCAACAATGATATCAGGAGTAGGTTCCTTAATGCGCCTTACCCATTTAGCCCATCCCCCTCCCACAACCCTCCCGTAACCCTCAGTTTGCTCTCCATATTTAAGAGTCTCTTCTGTTTTGTCTCCCTCCCTGTTTTTATATTATTTTTGCTTCCCTTCCCTTATGTTCATCTGTTTTGTATCTTAAAGTCCTCATATGAGTGAAGTCATATGATATTTGTCTTTCTCTGACTGACTAATTTCACTTAGCATAATACCCTCTAGTTCCATCCACATAGTTGCAAATGGCAAGATTTTATTCTTTTTGATTAATGAGTAATACTCCATTGTATATTATATACCACATCTTCTTTATCCATTCATCCGTTGATGGGCATTTGGGCTCTTTCCATACTTTGGCTATTGTTGACAGTGCTGCTATAAACATAGGGGTACATGTGCCCCTTTGAAACAGCATACCTGTATCCCTTGAATAAATACCTAGTGCTGAAATTGCTGGGTCATAGGGTAGTTCTATTTTTAATTTTTGAGGAAAAAACAGTCATACTGTTTTCCAGAGTGGCTGCAGCAGTTGGCATTCCCATTAGCGATGCAAAAGAGATCCTCTTTCTCCTCATCCTCACCAACATCTGTTGTTGCCTGAGTTGTTAATGTTAGCCATTCTGACAGGTGTGAGGTGGTATCTCATTGTGGTTTTGATTTCTATTTCCCTGATGATGAGTGATGTTGAGCATTTTTTCATGGGTCAGTTGGTTATCTAGATGTCTTCTTTGGAGAAGTGTCTATTCATGTCTTTTGCCCATTTCTTCCCTGGATTATTTGTGTTTTGGGTGCTGAGTTTGATAAGATCTCTATAGATTTTGGATACTGACCCTTTATCTGATATGTTGTTTGCAAATATTTTCTCCCATTCCGTTGGTTGCCTTTAGTTTTGCTGACTGTTTCCTTCACTGTGCAGAAGTTTTTATTTTGATGAGGTCCCAATAGTTCATTTTTGCTTTTGTTTCCCTTGCCTCTGGAGACCCGTTGAATAAGAAGTTGCTGCAGCTGAGGTCAAGGAGGTTTTTGCCTGCTTTCTCCTCGAGGATTTTGATGGTTTCCTGTCTTACATTTAGGTCTTTAATCCATTTTGACTTTATTTTTGTGTATGGTGTAAGAAAGTGGTCTAGGTTCATTTTTCTGCATGTCACTTTCCAGTTTTCCCAGCACCATTTGCTGAAGAGACTGTATTTATTCCATTGGATATTTTCCCCTGCTTTCCCCTTTGTCAAAGATTAGTTGGCCATACATTTGTGGGTCCGTTTCTGTGTTCTCTCTTCTTTTCCGTTGATCTGAGTGTCTGTTTTTGTGCCATAAAGACATTTTTGATTATCATGACTTGGAGTTGGGGTTGCTACTGGTATCTAGTGAGCAGAGGCTGGAAAAACATGAAATGCTGCTGAACATCCTACAGTGCACAGGATAAGTCCCCACAACAAAGAATTATCCAGTCCAAAATGTCAACAATGCTGAAATTGAGAAACCCTGAGTTGTAGCTGAGCTTTCTCCATGTTCAATTGTTAGCTCAAATGTCACTTCTCCCTCAGACAGGGGCCTTTCTCACCACTTTCTCTAAAGCAGCCTCACTGTCTCCCATTACTTTGTTCTCTTTCTGCTATAGCTCCAAACATTATCTGAAATTTTTTTCTTTATGTATTTGTTTACTAGTTGTTTTGTTTTGTTTTTTGTTTTTTTTGTCTGCCTGCCCTCTCTAAAATGTAAATAATGTAAATGTAGTAAATGTAGTGTAGTAATGTAAATGTAAATGTAGTAAATAAACTACACTGGAGGAAGTACCTTGTTTTTCTCATTCACCACTGTCTTCCCAAAGCCCAGAACATTGCCTAACATTTAGCAAATGTTCAGTACACATTTTTTGGATGGAAGGAAGGAAAAAGAGAAAGGGGGGAGAGAGAGAGAGAGAGAGAGAGAAAGAGAGAGAGAGAGAGAGAGAAAGAAAGAAAAAGAAAGAAGAGAACGAGAAAAGATTAGATGGATGGAAAGATGGATAGATGATGGATAATGAATAAAGACTGAAAAAGCTTATGGACATTATCTCCCCTTTTTGTAATGATAGGTAACAAAAATTTCTTATAGACAAACCCTGTTTGCTCATCACATAGAATTTTATGTGGTCATAAGAATACTATTGCTAATAGTTCCTGGTGGATCATGGAAGTAGGTACTGTAAATAGTCATCAATATGACTACATTTTTCAGAAGAATCTCATGAGGTCCATTAACACTGGTTTCCAGTCTGAAGGAGTCATGGCTTCACTAGTTTGTTAATAGCACAGATGAAATCCAGGAGACTAACTCTGGGATCTAGTCATTTATATGAGTATTGATGTTTGTTGCTGAGACTATCTAAATTTCTTTTCCATGCATTTGTTCTGAGGGTTAGGGGCTTTTATTCATTTATTTTCTCAGTTATGGCTGTTATTAATTTTCACTGCTTTGTTTTTATTGCTGCTTGTCATTGCTTACTGACCTCTTTTGGTGATTACATGTTAGACTGAACTTTTGAGGAACCTCTTTGTTCTTTGGCATCATTTATGGATAGTTCAACTAATGAACCATTTTACTTAAGAGAGAATTACAAAAAGTCACTTGGATTATCAATTGTGAAATAAAGTTAATGCAATGTAATGTACTTAGTGCTGATATTAGACTGAATGTAACTGAATCGACATTTTATAATTGGGAAGGTAGCTCGAGATAACAATGGCCTCACAATCATCATAATGATTTTGAATTGTTCTTGCCCCACAGGTGGGTGAGAGTGCCAAGTCACAGAGAGAGATTCCCTGGGTTTAATGGCAAATGCGTTTGCTCTACCATGGAAAACACATGTTTCATAAAGACATGACTTTATCGACTTTTCCTCTGGCTTCCTACTGAGCCTTTAAACTCTGGAACTTTCATCATGCTTCCATC
The DNA here is from genome assembly GCF_028749965.1 of Puma concolor. Taxonomy (NCBI): domain Eukaryota; kingdom Metazoa; phylum Chordata; class Mammalia; order Carnivora; family Felidae; genus Puma; species Puma concolor. The sequence continues at coordinate 50,351,986 of NC_141667.1, forward strand.
CCCCACTCCCAGCCTCCGTCTTTATCCCCTAATTACATGAGCTTAACTTCCCCTGACCTACACAGAGTCAAGAAAAATTGGCATATAAAGCTCTGTTGTGTTTTGGTCTGACCTATGGGTCCTTTAAATGAAGCCAGGGTACAGTGTGGGGGTTTGAGCTGTTAATGTCTGAATGCCCTTAAGAAGCATAAATCTCTCCAAACCCAAGGGGGACTTGAATGTGGTGATTTCCAACCTTCTTGGATTTGTGACACCTTATGGTTTGATTTGCTAACACCTTTGTCCCCCCTTTTAAAAGTAACAGGTGTGGCATATGTTTATTTAAAAAATTAAAGTAAATAATTATTTATACATTTTTATTATTATTTTTCTTTTTTCTTTTTCTTTTTTTCTTTTCTTTTTTTTTTTTTTTTTGAGGGTGAGGGAAGACGGAAATACTTTGGAGACTTTTTAATGACCATAACAGTTGATTCCTTGGAGTTAGCTCAAATTTAATCCTCTCTTTATCCCTGACCCCATTACCATGATTCTAGCTAATTTAACCTTGCGTGCTTTGAACTGTCTTTTGTACTCTTTTGTATGGCACTTGGCGGTATGCTGTTCTCTATTGTTCTCTAATTGCTTCTAGTATGTTCTTTATCTCCAGTGATATCATTCTCCTCAGATATGACTCATTTCTAAGCAGAGTAGATACGCAGTTTAAAAAAACCAACTGAGTACTTGGAGACATCCTTGGTTGGGAGTAGGGACACAACCCATGATTAGACAATAAACTCTCAGTGTTCACTGAATAACTTCTCCAAGAACAGAGAAGCAAATCTTTCCTATGTTTGCCTAAGGATGCATCTGTATAAATTCTGTGGGAAGAGCAGTGCTAGCCCTACCACCAGACCTATGGATATCTATTCTTTGTGTACCTGGATGGAAATTTGATCTTCTGCAGTGGAATTTGGAGGCCATCAAATGATTCCATTTAGAAGGGCCATGATGTATCCAGGAACTCTTACTTATTATTCTAAGCTTGTTTCTACTCTTTGGTAATGTAGGAAAGACAACCATAGCCATCCTGGCTCTCTTGGTATCTTACCAGCCATCATACATGGCCATGGCCTCATCCCTCCTCCCCTAATATATCATTCTTCCCAGTGAGGTTGGAGAAGGACCTTCTCCCAACTGGCATCTCATTCCTTGGATGAGGATTCCAAACAGTGTGGCTTTAGTTTTTCTTACATCTCTCCCAGTATTACAATTTTGCATTCAATTTATTTCTTTAGTTCTTATCTCAAGGGTCTTGGGTAAGTTTCGTAAATGAGATTGGACTGAGAGATACACAAGAAACATTCAATTATGTAACATGTTACAAATCTCTTTTTATATCTATAATAGATCAGTGACCTGGGGTTTAATCACAACATCTCCAATCCTTCTGCCTTCAGGATGAACTTTCTGCCTGGGTACTTTCCTGATAGTTAGAAGGTAGGCATTTTACTTGATTTTCTTTGAATTCTAATCCCAATGTTATGGGAACCTCCCTGTACTAGAAAGTTCAGCTGATACCTTCCTACTCACAGTACTTCCTGAGGGAAATTCTTACTCTTTGTACCTTCCTGCAGTGGGTCACAAATAGATTAGGGATGGCCACGGGACACAAGGGTGACCAATTAATAAGTTTGCCTATTAAACATGTTAGTGTGAGAAATGAGCTGAAGAAATATGAATCTCATTTTTAGAAGTTTAAACTGAGAAACTTGGAGAGCCCAGGGTCACTTGCTAGTAGGGACACAAAATGCCCCAAGCTAGTCATGGTCATCCAGAATTATATGGAAGTAGAGTTTAGAATGGAACAGAAACTATGAGTACAAGGAGCAGCCAGTTGATAGATGGGGAGAATGGTGCAGAAGTGCAAAGAGTAGCTAAAATAATATGAGAAAAAGACCATTAGACCTGTGTGAAAGCTGGGGAAAGTATTCAGCCCCTAGATATGACTCCATTCTTCTTCTTTTTTAAAGTTTAAATCCAAGTTAGTTAACATACAGTGTAGTAGTGGTTTCAGGAGTAGAACTTAGTGATTCATCACTTACATATAACACCTAGTGTTGATCCCAACAAGCACCCTTCTTAATGCCCATCACCCATTTAGTCCATCCCCCCCACCCAATTCCCCTCCAGCAACTCTATTTGTTCTCTGTATTTTAAGATGTCGTTATGGTTTGCCTCCCTCTCTGTTTTTATCTTATTTTCCCTTCCCTTCCCCTATGTTCATCTGTTATGTTTCTTAAATTCCACATATGAGTGAAATTATATGATGTTTGACTTTCTCTGACTTCTTTCGCTTAGCATAATATACTTTAGATACATACACGTTGTTGCAAATGGCAAGATTTCATTCTTTTGGATTGCCAAGTAATATTCCAGTGTGTGTGTGTGTGTGTGTGTGTGTGTGTGTGTGTGTGTGTGTGTGTGAGTCACATCTTCTTTATTCTTTGTCTATCTTCTATATCTATTGATGGACATTTGGACTCTTTCCATAATTTGGCTATTGTTGATAGTACTGCTATGACACTGGGGTGCATGTGTCCCTTTGAATCAGCATTTTTGTATCTTCTGGATAAATTCCCCATAGTGCAATTGCTGGGTTGTAGGGTAGTTCTATTTTTAATTTTTTGAGGAACCTCCATACTGTTTTCCAGAGTGGCTGCACCAGTTTGCATTCCCGCCAACAGTGGAAAAGTGTTCCCCTTTCTCTGCATCGCCAACATCTGTTGTTTCTTGAGTCGTTAATTTTGGCAACTTTGACAGGTGTGAGGTGGTATCTCATTGTGGTTTTGATTTGTTTTTCCCTGATGATGAGTGATGTTGAGCATCTTTTCATGTGTCTGTTAGCCATCTGGATGTCTTCTTTGGAAAAGTGTCTGTTCATGTCTTTTGCCCATTTCTTCACTGGATTATTTGTTTTTTTGGGTGTTGAGTTTGATTAGTTCTTTATAGATTTTGGATACTAAGCCTTTATCTGATATTTCATTTGCAAATATCTTCTTCCATTTTGTTGGTTTCTTTTAGTTTGTTGATTGTTTCCTTCACTGTGCAGAAGCTTTTTATCTTGATGAGGACCTAATAGTTCATTTTTGTTTTTGTTTCCCTCACCTCTGGAGACATGTCTAGTAAGAAGTTGCTATGGCTGAGGTCAAAGAGGTTGTTGCCTGTTTTATCCTCTAGGATTTTGATGGTTTCCTGTCTTACATTTAGGTCTTTCATCCATTTTGAATTTATTTTTGTGTGTGACATCAGAAAGTGGTCCAGGTTCATTTTTCTGCATGTCTCTGTCCAGTTTTTCCAACACGGTTTCTTGAAGAGACTGTCTTTTTTCCATTGGATATTCTTTTCTGCTTTGTTGAAGATTAGTTGGCCATACATTTGTGGGTCCATTTATGAGTTCTCTATTCTGTTCCATTGATCTGTGTGGATATGACTCCATTCTTGGTGGCTTCCCATTTCTACTTGACATATATACTTATAATAAACTTTCCTTTCCATGAGCGTACTTGACTGAGAATTCTTCTTGATACCGCAGCCTGACCTCACACCTACCCAACACTGATACAACACATGATTATTTTCTCCTGGAAAGCTCTTTGGCTTCTTATAAGGGTATGACTTGTCAGGGCTGACCCTGGCATGCTGGAGTCTTCATAAGGGATGGGCCAATCAGGTCACTGGCTTTAGGTGTTTTAAAACACACAAAACAGTATTTTCATCTGAGTTGGCAATGTCACTTTTTACTTGAGGACGATATTAAGCTTGTTATGAAATTGCTTCGGCCACAGTCCTAATTCTTGTCCCTATTAATCATTTCTCCACTCACTGGTGTGGAGCTCAGCCTTGAGAGTTACTTTGGCCAATTGATATGGGCAGAAGTGGTAGAGTGCCAGTCTTAAACTAGGATTTAAAAGGCATCGTAAGCTTCCATATGCTCTCTTGGGCTGTCACTGGGAAAAGACCATACCTAGACAGCTTACTGGTCCCAAAAGAATGAGAGACATATAGAGCAGAGCAGTCCCAGCCAATATGTACCCCTGCAGCCTGAGAAGAGCCATTGTACCTGAACATGTGAGCACGTTAATAAATACTTATTTTGCTTTCTTACTGAGATTTTGTGATTGTTATGTAATCATAGCTGATTAATAATATCTGCCTTCTGGAACTTACTGTTTCTTTTGATGATACTTCCTTTGATTTTACCCTCCTCTCTGGCTATTTCTCAATTTTCTTTATGAGATTCCCTTCCCTTCTTTTTCCCTACCCTTGAAGTGTTGGTATTGTTCAAGCTTCTGGCCAAGCTCTCCTCTACTTTTTCTTTTTTAAATATACATTCTCTTTGAGTAACTTACACACTTGTGACTTCAATGCTTTTTATAATCTGATGACTTTCACATTTCCTTTGGTCTAGACTTCTCTTCTATTGGTCTAGATGTCTATTGGTCATTTCCTAGATACTTTGTAGGCTCCTTGAAATCAACATGTCTGCAATGAAATTAATCTTCTTTTCCCCCCAGCCTCAACTTGCTCCTTCTCCTAGATTTCTTTTGATGTGACTAGCTCTATCCTCTATTTACTTGTCCAAGCCTTGATTTCTCTCCCTTCCAGTCCTTCATTTTCATACACAGGTGGTCACACTGTATAGATTTCCACCTACTAAATGGCCACTATGTTCCATTCACAATATTCGTGGTGATAGATCAGACCTCTGTCCTTTCTCACCTGGAGTACAGTAACCCCTTCCCAAGTGGTCTTGCTGCCTCTAGTGTGGATCTTTTACCATCCATCCCTTTGTTCTTTGGAAGTCCATTCTCTGATATTTCTTCAAAGTTATCATTACAAAAGGTATATATGAGCATGACAAATGTCTCCAATGGTTTCTTTTAAAACCCTTCAGGGTAAAGTCTAAACTTTTTAGCAGGGCATATAAATCCCTTTATGACCTGGACTCCTCTACTTTTTACTATGATTTTTTATTGTAATTATTGTAAGTCACAGTTCTTGTCCTCAACTCTGGAGACTAACAAATACACAGAAAAGTACTTCGATTATAAATACTACAAAAGGACCAGGCAAGCATAGGATGCTATACATATAAAAGGTCCACCTAATCCATGATGGGGTGGGAGGAGCAGAGACTTCCAGATCCTCCAAGTTAATCAAAGACCTGAAGGAAGAGGAAATGTTAACTGCACTGAGGGGTGAGTGAGATAAGGAGAGTGGAATTGTGGCCTAAGCAGAAGGACCTGCATGGGCCAAGGTCTGGAAGCAAGCACAACGTGCTTGAAGAACTGAGAAAATCAGACCAGTGGAGCATAAAGAACAGTACTGACTTCAACTGCAGCTATAATGGGTCTTATGAGCCATATTAAGGAGTTGGACTCTATTAAAGCAGCAAATGACAAGCAAGATTAAAATGTTGACCAAGCAAAATAAGTTATATAATTACCTAGAAGAATATTTACTTTGGGGATTCTTGGAACAGACTTGATTACATCTTAGGTTTGTAGTCTTTTTAAGGATCATAGTACGATTAGTCTAAAATGAATTTTTATTGACTCTCAGAGCACAAAGGTGAAAGAAAACTCCAGAGGTCATTGAGATTTTAGCCCTGCCTTTAGGCAGAATCATACATAAATCTTTCCAGACAGATGGGTGTTTGTTGGCAAAGGTATTCAGCTGCAAAGAAGTAATCGCTGCTTTTGTTGACAGATTTAGAGATGTTTTGCCAAACACTATCTTAAAATACTATGATTAGATGTAATTTTGCAAAAATGAGTCTATAATGGAGGTGATTCACTAGCTGTATCAGCTAAGGAGTATCTCTTCTATTTACAGTTTATTTAATTTACATTTGATTAATTTACACTGAGTGCAAGCAGTTACTCTATAATTATTTCCTTGCCTGCATCAGGATACATGCAACATTATGTTTGGAAAATTGTGAAGTCAGAAGATGTTAACATAGAAAACACCCATTAAGTAATCTCTTTCACCTACTTACCATCAAAGCAAACCTTTTATGACTTTAGATTCATGGAGAGTTTTTTAAATCTGTATTTCCCACACGTCCTAACACAAAAAATTATTTACCTTCCATTTTCACAGTTTAGTATCTAAGCTGTCACAAACCACAATTTTTGTTTGTTTAGTCCTGCTAACTCTACCATCATTAGGGAAAGCAATTATTTCAAAAATATTTTGGGGGAAATCATATACATGTATATCCTATGAACTTCTCCTAAGCAAGAACTGTGTTCTCTTTAATCATTTATTTCTTTAATTTTTTAAAGTATTTATAATGCACTTTGGAAATTATGGTGGATGGCACTTAAACATACATTTGACTCCAAATAATGTAAGCCAAGGGTTGGCAAACTATAGATCTTGGGCCAGATCTGATTTGTTGCCTGTTTTTATGTGGCCTTTGAGCAAAGAATGGTTTCAAGATTTTTTTACGTAGTTGAAAAATATTCAAGAGAAGACTATTTCATGACACATTAATATGATATAAAATTTGAATTTCAGTATCCGTAAATAGTTTTATTGGAACATAACAGCACTCATTTATTTACACATTGTCTATGGCTGCTTTTGTGCTGTAAGGGCACATTGAATAGTTGCAATGGAGACTGTATGGTTCTCCAAGCCTAAAATATTTACAATCTGGCTTTTTACAGAAAAACTTTGCTGATCCCTAGCCTACAGCAATTGTGGTAATCTCATTTCCCCTGCAAATGAATGATTTGGGAATGAACATAAAACCTAATCCTGGGAAATGGAATTTCAGAAGTATGTTGGAGACAGGGTTCTGGCTACTCTAAATAAGACACAGGAAAAAAAATGGTTCTTCCTTTGTCATTATTGTACCTGGATGGGAGGCCTGGAGTAGGGCAGCCATCTTATGCCCATGAATAAGGCAAGGCTGCCTCATTGAGATGGCAGCAGGAAGGTGGGAAGAGCCAAGTTCCTGATGTGGATGTTGAGTCATTGAATGAGCCCTGGGTCCCACCCTGCCTCTGTACTTGATGTTGTATGAGACGACATGCTTCCTTAATGCTAAGGCAGTTTTAGGTGCGGTGTTCTGTTCCTTGGTGCCAAAGCTTCTACATATGTCTCTACAGTACACCAGCCACTATGCTGGGTGTTGGAAATATAGCACCAAAAATAAAATAAAATATAGTCCCTGTTCTACACCAGCTCAGTTTAGTAGGGAGACACTTCTAAGAAAAGTGGGATAAGGAATATTCAGGGCTGTCTTGAGGAGTTGGGGTGAACTTCACATCACTGCAAATATTTGATCTGTGATTCAGACAGTGATTTGGACTTCATTAGGCCAGTTTATAGGGGACTGAAATTTCCAGGAAAAGAGAATAATATATAAAAAGACACAGGAGAGATGAAACACTATGGTGTTTGGGGGTAATTGCAGTTTGGTATGGCTGAAGAAGGAAGGAGTAGTCAGAATTTCCCAAGTACAGAACTTGGATGTGCTGTTGCAGCAAACACTACTGCAGCTACTTCTAGGATAAGAGCAACAACTGTAAAGAGTTGCTATTTTTTTTTTAATTTTTAAATGTTTATTTATTTTTGAGAAAGAGAGACAGAGTGCAAGCAGGGTAGGGGCTGAAAAAGAGTGAGACACAGAATCCAAAGGAGGCTCTAGGCTCTGAGCTGTCAGCACAGAGACCGATGTGGGGCTCCAACTCATGAACTGTGAGGTCATGGCTTGAGCTGAAGTCAGACGCTTAACCAACTGAGACACCCAGGTGCCCCTGTAAAGAGTTGGTATTAACAACAACATGATACCATTTTTGGTGTGCATCCTAGATTAGGCACTTTAAATGTATTCTCTCATTTGATTCTCATCAGAATTCTACGGGCAAGGTTCTATTTAATCGTTCACATTTTAAGATTATTTACCAAGGCACGATGAAATTAAATGACTTGTCCAAATTCACTTAGTGAGTAAGTGTGGAGATGTGAACAAAACCTTGATATTTCTGACTCAAAGTTGGCATCCAAACTAGTATACCTAAAGCCTTAGAGGTCCTATGGGACAGAGTTTGGTCAAATCTTGTTGCATATTGCATATCCAGTGGATTCAGTGATTCTTGTATACCTTGTATAACCATGATTATAGCTTCAGCAACTGCAATACAGTTGAATTTCACAGTTTGTTTTTAAATCTTTTTATTATTTATTTATTTTAAAAAATGTTATTTATTTATGAGAGAGAGAGAGACATAACATGAGTGGGGGGGGAGGATGGCAGAGAGATAGGGAGACACAGAATCTGAGGCAGGGTCCAGGTTCCCAGCTGTCAGCACAGAGTTCAACGTGGGGATTGAACCCACTAACTGTTAAGGTCATGACCTGACTTGAAGTTGGATGCTCAACTGACTGAGCCACCCAGATGCCCCTAAAGTTTTTTAAAGTTCACATTTGGAAGAGAATATGGAAATTTTAGACATGAACTTAGACTTACCACTTCAAGTGCTATTCATGACTGGGCCAGTGGGCACTCCTGACAATGTAGTTTGTACAATAGAGAATCCTGGTTTGTTTTGTTTTTTAAGTGCCAGTGTCTGTGTATTCTAATATCCAGTTGCAGATAAATATATGTTACTCTACCTAGTTGCATTCTATATATACATGTCCTAAAATGCAAATTTCCAATACCCTACTTTATGAAGCAAAAATTTAAGGTGCAAGGAGAAAGAGGACAATTTTAGCATTCAGAGGCAGTGGCAAATAGCTGGATCAAATGAAAAGCAGAGCAAAAGCTGAGTTGTCAAATGCCTGGGTGTCAGAGGCAATTAAGAGAAGTGGCTTCAAATGAGTGGGCTGATGGGAGAGTGAAAAGGAAATGGGAGAGGCTCTGGGGTCACATGGGAGTAAAGTGACAAAAAAAGATCAGGAAAGGAGGTGGTAGAAAATGCAGGAGGTCAGTCGTGGGTAGGTATGAAACGAATGGGGTGAGTTTACAGATGGAACAGGTCCAAGCAGGAGTGAGGGCAGGCTTCTGTGGCCATGGGGTCATATGGCCTGCATTCCAGTCCCAGCTCTGCCACTGTACCACCCATTGAGGGTAAATAAATCTTTTAAGCCTTTGTTTCATCATCTGTAAAATGGGGATAATCATGGCACCTACCTTGGAGGGTTGTTAGGATTAAATGAAATGATCTCGGTTAAGACACGTAGTAAAGTGTTCAATAAATACCAGCTGCATTGATACTATTATTGTATCTGGCAGGATAGAGCCAATCAATCTTCCAAACTCCACACAGAATCTTCCTCATGAGGCAGAATTCTGATGTCTGTCCAGGACAGCCATCTGTTGAATGAATGAATGGCTCTTACTCTTCGAATTGTTATCATTATTATTTTTTGGTTGGACCACTTCTGCAGTTGATTTACCCGTCCTCTCGCAGAGTATACAGTGGTGAGAATTTTAATGCATGAGTGGTTTGGGCAACAGCCTCAAAATGTCTTATTTTTACTACGTATTATTATAGCATTACATTCATAGTTAGGGGTCAGCTGCCATTTCCTGAGGTTTATAACATGCCTGTTTTAATTAACATCAAGCTAAATTTTGGCATACAGGTGGTCAGCCCAGATGTGAATGTTATTTTTAAAAGTGCCTTATGGCTGTTAAATCTCTTTCTTTAAAATAGCAAAACATATATGAGTATGTGTGTGTGGTGGGGGAAGGGGCTGGAGTGTACTAAAAATCTGAAATACTGATTATTCCAGGCCTTCTTTAGACAAGCTTCCATGATGAAAAGATTCCTTCAAAATTATTAAAATATGCTTTCATAGACCACAAGCTAATAAATTGAATAGAAGCCAGAATAACAATAAAAAAGAGGTGGCCACACAGTGGATAGATAAAAGAAAGTATATAGAGGGTTGTATATATACTCTGCAGCTTAGAAAAACAAGCACAGAATATGAGTAATATGTCACAGGGATGCAGTTTATAGAGATAGGAGGTGAGCATAGGATTTCTAACTTTTATTTAGAGATAAAATAGTGCTCAAAGTTTTAGTTTATATAAATATATCCTAGATACATGTGTATCAACACAGAGTATACACACAAATACCTTTTCTGTTTCTCTCTTATGTATATGTATCATATGTATAGATGCCATATACACGTAGCACATGTTATGAACTCTGTCACTAATAGGCATATGTTGATTTTTGGGAAATCAATGCACTCTCCTTGAGGCTCATTCTTTTATTTCTAAATGAGGGTGCTGGGCTCAGTGACTCATGCAAGTCATCAGGGATACCCCCTTCTTCTTTATCCCCGTATCCAATCCATTGCCGATTCCAGTTAATTTTACCTCCTACACATTTATCAAATCTTTCTACTTCTCTTTATCTACCAGCACTTCATCTAAAGTCACTGTCATCTTTGTCTGGGCCACTGCAATACCTTCCAGTCTGGTCTGACTGCATCTACTCTTGCCGGCTTCCCAAGCTATTTTGCATATAATTCCAGAGTTGATCTGTTTAAAATAGGTCTAAACAGGTTATAACTCTGGTTAGGACATTGGCGTTCCAGTCATTCATTGCTCTTTGGGTGAAGACAAGAATTCTTCACCTTGGCCTTCAAAAGTCTGCAAAGTCTTGGCCCTGCCTATTTCTCCTACATGACCTTCTGGATTGCTGTGGTCTGAATATACTGAATTTCTTTATTTCCCATACTCCTTACTAATGCAGAGCCTTGCTTAGGCTGTCCGTTTTGCCTAAAATGTTCTTTTCCTTTCTTTCCCTCTTGACCCAATCAGTTGGACTTAAAATTCCTTAACCTGGGGACAGTCTTTCTCTCTATGGTGAAAAGGCATGTACAAATGCAGGTACCTTTGGGGCACAGAGCACACTGATTGTATGATGGTGTAAATGACATATCCTGGTTTTCTTGCAGATAGTATGTCTTGATGGAGGGGAAAAAATAAAAAATGACTGAATTTCTAACCATTATTCAAGAACATTGACTCCATATAAATTCCAAGTTGTATGTACCTCTCCTACCCCAGAATCCCATCCTGATCTATAATACGAGGTAAATACTATTATCATTCTCGTTCTATGGTTGAGGAAACTGAGGTGAGGAAAAGCTGAATAACTAACTAGGAAAACCATCTAGTTACTGACTGGTTGGTCTGGAATTCAAACATAAACTCTGACTGTAGAATTATAGCTCATTCCTGTTATTGCTCAGCTACCTTCATGTGAAAGAAAAAAAAGGCACAAGTGTAGGGCTTTAGATGCTAATGCTAACATCTATCAAAATTCAATACAACTTCTAGTGTCTAGGCTTGTAGGTCAATTGTTTATCTGGTGTTAAAGAAAAGCAATCCAGTAAAACATGACCAAATGACAGGGCATTACCATAGGGCTCCAGAGTCTTTTGTGTAACTGGACATCACTTGTTTCCAATAGACCCTCAATAGAATAGACCCCAATAGAAATGAAGGTTTCCTGATCCTTGCATGGTACCCTGAAAATAGCAGCGGGAGCAAACCCCGCCCACAGAGAGTTTAACTCCTGCTTTCTTGCCATGTTTATGGCAAACAGTCAGTAAGCCTGCTAGAAGTAAATGGCAAAATTCATCACAACTAATTTCTATTTGTCATCTATTAAGCTACATTGTTTTGTCCTCAACGTCAGGTTAAATAATGAACCTCTCACAATGGAGTAAATTAACCTCCATAAACCTCCGCTTTATGTTCATGTCATTGTCAAATGGAAACATCACTTGCACAAATGAGAAAGATTCATTAGTAACACAAATGCACAAGCTCCACTCTAGTAAAAGATAAGAGCGATTGAGACCTTGTCATAATGCACTGTCACAGAGCCCCTTGTTATTTATGATGCCTGCTGGAATCTGTGGAGATTATTTTTGCCAGTGGCAATTAGCCCACAGTTCATCGGGGCAGTTATGGGGCAGAGTCTGCCTCTGACAGGTGCGTTGCCCTGGCTTCAATGGGTTGTGATCTTTGAGAAACATGAGAAACATAATCCCATCTGCATGCTGCCGGGAGTTCATCTGGTTTTCTTGTCAGAGGAGACTGGGGAAGTAAGCTATGCATGGCCAGCTACTTCTAAATGCTCAGCTGCCTGACATGAGGGACACTTCTTATTCACATTGCTGCCTGATTCTGAAAGGTCATGGCCGTTGCTCATAGATAAGGATCCAGCATCATCTATCTTTTGCCAGATTTCATTCATACCTCATCAGGACAAACATTTCTCAGTTCTAATCTTGATTGTTTAAGTGGTAATTTATTTGGATCTTTTCCTTCTTCTCTTTTCTGTCTCCTATTGGCCATTTTATGGTATGTTTGACTTTTCTTTAGGAATCAGATAAAAATAATAATGATAATACATCCACACACTGGTAGGGATGTAAATTTGTACCCCCTTTCCGAAAAGCAGGTCAGCAAAGAGGATCAAAACCCTAAAAAAATGTGAGTATCATTTGACCCAGGTGTGCCTCTGCTAAGATTTTACCCTAAGATATCAAGTGTGTGCACACACAAAGATTTAGGGCCAAGTCATCTTTATATTAGAGGGCTTAAGACAGGGAGAAGATAAGATGTGTGCATTTGGCTACCTCTTTTTGCTGAGGTAGAAGGTTTATTGAAGACACAATTTGGGATGGCTGCTCAGGCCGCAATTCCTCTGCTGGTTATATCTTGGCTAATCTTCTTTTTCTGGTGGTATTCCATGCTCCCATTGGTCATGAGGGGTGACACATGTGGCCTAGGCCTGGCCAATCACAGTATGCATCTCTCTAACCTCAGCAATTGGTCCAGTGTGGGCATGCAAACCCAAACCACTCAGTCAGAATTCTTCCTTGAGATTTTTAGAAAAAAGAAGCTTGGATAAATGCACTTTCTTTCCATTTTTGTTTGTATAATTGTAAGGATGTGGGCTATTAGCTGCCTGCATGTTTCCAATCTTGTGGCAATGGCATACTGGCCAGTGAAACTTGACATCTTGAGTAGAGTATTTGCAACTGAAATATGCATGACATGATATCTCAATCTGAGGCAATTACAAAGCCTATGATCTAAATGAGCCACATTTTCCTATTAAATCCTCTTGAAGTCAAAAATTGGAAGCAGTGACATTCTCGTCTTTTTTGAGTAGGGCCTCAGTTTCTCCATATTGTAAAATGAACTCAACAATACTGATCTGTTCCCACTAAGGGGTAAAGCAAGGCTTTGTGAAATAAGAGTTCATCAAATACTTTGAGATCCTGGACTGAAAAGCACCTGAAGCTCTAAAGTGCAATTAACACCTTGCTCTTTCTTTTTCTTTTTTCTTTTTGGCATAAAGTTTTGAAAAAGTTCCTTTAAAATGTTCTATTAAATCGATTTTCAGGATCGTGAATGCTGGAAGATTGACAGCTCTGGGAAGAGCGCCATCTCTCAAGTGCACACTTTAGGAGTAGCAGTGAGTTGAAATTGCCCCCCTCTCACTACCTTATGAAGCCTCTGCTGACATGACGTGATGTGCCCAGCACTCAGCACGAGAGGGAGATGTTTGCGTGACTCCTTCGGCTCTCATTTTTTCTGCCACTTACTCCAAGTTACTATGATTTCATGGTGCATCTTTGTGAATGTGAATCGAAGCACTTCTAACTTGTGTTATCTGTGTCACTGAATACGATAACTAGGGAGGAATTGGGTAATTGGGAAGCAGGTACTAATTGAATTCAACCTTGGTTTTCTGACTTAGGAACAGATTTTCTGCAAAACCCAGAAAGAGCCCCGCTGGCAAAAATAAAGGTGAAAGTAGAGTTTTTATTACAGTTGGCCATTATGTGTTTACACAGAAAGCAAAGTACAGTTGGGCCCCTCAAAGAAAGCCAGGAACTGAGGGGCCTTTGTGTTTCTCAAGTGTCACAGAATCTCTCTCATTATTGCTGGCCTCTCTGCTTCAGCTCTCCCTGCTTGCACAGGGTCTGGATGGACATGTCAACTTCTACTCAGTCTCTGTAAACCCCCTCAGACATCTAACCAGTGGGGTCTCTGTGTGCTTTGTTCAAATGAGAGAGAGACAGAGAGACAGAGAGAATAACTGATGATTCATTGAGCCCATGGATTGATTTTCCTTGGGTCAGATGTCTTTCCTAGTCCAATCATCTGTATCTAGAGATGGCCACAGCTGTGTGGGGTTATAGAGGGGAGAGGAGTAGCAGGGGGTGCTGGTGAGTAGGCAAGAACTGGCATTACTAGTCCATCTTTCAGTTGGATGGCTTTGTAATATAACAACTTACTAGGTTGAACCTCGTGTTCCCAAATCTCCTCCCTGTTTTGTATCCAGTTGTGGTGGGCCGCCAGAGAGGTTCCTTGTGTGAGGTTTGGAGGTTGGAGATGAAGTAGTAGCCATTCTGTAGCTCTCACACATTGTACCTTATCTGAAGGATCGCCTCCTTTGCATGAGGCAGCAGTCAGGCAGGTCTCCAACTATTCCTTCTTCTTGGGGACTCTCCTTCAGTTTTTCCAGCTCTTGGGCATTGCGTGTGTTTAGATCCATGATGAAAGACCTGTGCTTCTGCAGGAAATCCACACCATGTAGGTCAGAAGCAATGGGAACTTACATAGGTTTTGGTTCTTCCTTGTGGGCTCCAGTTCATGCAGTGGCTTCCAGCTTTGTCTTTGTTCACTTTATGCCCATCTTCCCTTTCCTACTGCCTACCTTACAGGCTCCATGATCCAGCATGAGATATGAAGACCACAGCTTTACAGAGTCTGTTTAACAAGCTACCACAATTGTATAAAGTTAAATTCCTGTAATACATTGTATAATATACACATATACATATGTACATACATACATATCCCTTCTCTTGGTTCTAGTTCTCTGACTGAATCCTGACTGATACAGTTGATTGTCAGCAGCCTCACCTAGCTGACAGTATTCTTTCTTTCTAGCAAAGTGCTCAGTGTCCACTGTCTTCTTTTTGGTGTCCAGATCCTCTATTCAAACATAATTCCTTGGGGGAAATTTCTTATACTTTTTGTCTCCTTTGTGTTATCCTCTACATATTGATATAGTAAGTTAATTCACACTAAGGTATTAGGAGGTGAGTGAATGATAAGGGACAATATCCTGAATTCTTACCTAGTCCACCTTATCTCCTGCTTAAGTCTTATCTCCTATCTTTAAGTCTCATGTGTAATGGACTCTGCTTCAAGAGGCTTTCCCATATCACCACATATTATGTTGGACTTGTTGATGGGGGAACAGCTGCTTGGACCATGGTCTTGAGAAGGATTCTGAAACTGAATCTATGTTTGAAAGGAAAGTGTACTGTGATTGATTAGTGATGCCTTCCACTAGTATGGGCTAGAGCACTATAGAATACTTCCTGCATAGTTTTCTTCTAGGGATGAAAGAATTTTGCATTAACAACAACCCCCAGATTCTGGCAGTGCTGCTGACTTGTTATATGCTTTTTACTTAATTATGTGAACACTCTGCCTGAGCGCCCTCACCAACAAGTACCCACAGTGATCTCATAGATCACCAACACATGAGCAGTGGGGGTGGGGGTGGGGGTGGAGGTGGATGTTCAATAGATAAACATGAATATTCAATGACATTTGGAGTTCATGAGCAAGCAAGAAAACTTTAATGCCATATTTTTAGAAATAATGACCCCTCACCTATATTTCTATGCAAATATTTATAGGAAAAAAGTATTAAACTTGGCTTTTAAAAAGCTAATAAATAAAAAAAAAAAAAGGAAGGTCCATGTGAAAACGCCTTCTGGTTGCCTAATTCTCTGAGGGTACTAGAGAAATGGGGTGTGTCTCTGGGTTATGTAGTTACTAACCAGAACTGTGACCTTTGAGCAAGTCTGTTAACCTCTTGGGGCATCAACTTTCTAATCGGTAGCAGACCTATTGCACTTCTTCTAAGATACAGTGTCAAACCGCCTATAATAAAAATGTTGGCAAGATGGAGAGACTCTAGAAAGTGGTGAAATTAAAGGGTAGGAGAGAGATCCTCTGGGGAAAACAATGGGGTTTGTTGGCTGCTGATGCAGGACTGCAGCATCGCTTTAGGGAAGACGGGGAATCTTCAAATCTCTTTTCCCTGGTGTCTCCAACCGGTTTTGATCTGTGACTTCAAATTAGTGTGTGAATGACAAGACACTACAAAGAAGCATTAGGGGCTTTTGTGGGCAGCCTTCATGTGTCCAGGGTGGGAGAAAGGGCAGGGCTGGGGATCAGCCTTGGTCCAGAGAGACACTGCTGCCTGCCAACTGCCCCTTGGGGAGCCCAGCAGCAGTCTGGGGAGTTACATGACTCCAGGCAAGTCTGATCAATAAAGGGCATCCTTACTATAGCAACACAGCAAGGTGTCAGGGCTGCCTGTGGATCACGTGCCCTTCCCCAGACACTGTGGAGTTGGGAGCAGGCAATTAGAAGTTGGGGGCAGCTTTTCTCAGAGGCCGAAGAGCTGACAGATGAGCAAAGAGCTTTTCTCCTCTTCCATCCTGGTGTGGGCATGGAAAACTTTTAGCCCACTCACCTTTGGTATTAGCCCTTCTTGGATTATGTCAGAAAAATCACAGAAAAGGCTTAGGAGTAGAAGCATGGAGAAGTCCACAAAAGGAAGAAATTTTCTTATTAATAACAACAATAATGACAACCAATTTTTATTGTTTGTGTGACTTTTTTTTTTTAATGTTTATTTGTTAATTTGAGAGAGAGTGTGTGTGTGAATGGGAGAGGTGCAGAGAGAGAGAGAGGGAGAGAGAAAATCCCAAGCAGTCTCTGTGCCATCAGTGTGGAGCCTCACACAGGGCTCGACATGGGCTTGGCGTGGGGCTTGATCCCATGAACTGTGAGATCATCATCTGAGTCAAAATCAAGAGTCAGTCGCTTAACTGACTGAGGCTCCCAAGCGCCCCATGTTCGTGTGACTCTTTGATTAATGTCTGTCTCCCCCTGTAGATTGTGGTTCTCTGAACACAGAAACAATAAGGGTTTTACACACTGCTATGTTCACTGCATCTTGTGACTCAATATATATTTACTGAATGAAAGATTCAACTGTTTAATATGTTCATGTGTTTAATATGTTCATTGCAAGACAGACACTATACTGGGGCTTTCACATAGATCTTCTTGTTCAATCCTCACAATGATTTGGTAAGGTAGGTATTATTATTACCCCCATTTTATTGACAAATCAAAAAGAGGTTGTGAGAGTTAAAGCGAGTTGCCTAATGTCAGCTAGAAGTGTGTATGCTATTACAGGAGGCACCTTAGTTTCATAGGTACTAAAGCTGGGATTCTTAATGGTGACAATAGCTAGGTTTGGGGTTGGGTTATTTTTTGTTGTAGGGTGCTGTCCTGTGCTGTGTAAGATGTTAGCAACACCCCTAACTTCTATCCACCAGCAGCCAGTAGTACACTCCTTCATTCCCATTTGTCTCTGGATATTGTCAGTTGTTCCCTTGGGGGAAAATCACCCCCAGTTGAAAGCCACTGTACTAAAGGAAAGCCCAAACTGGGCTGACCTCTGAAAGATGGTTTATTTTGCCTGCCCTTCACAGTGTGTATGAACTGATGGTGTGTTTGTTATGCTTATTATAAGTGAAGGTATTTCTTGGTGAAGTTTTAATGGGGTGTTTCGTAAAGCCACTTCAGTGTATTTATGTGTGTGTGAACAAGGGAGTCATATCGTATCAGGGCTTTTGGGTCATGGCACACTGGTTATAAACTGGGAAAGTCCCTCATCCTGGACCCTAGAAGAAGGGAGAAGACTCCAAAGCATCCATGAGGTTACCTCTGAGATTGACGTTAGCTCTAATATAAAATTGGATTTGTCCTAGAATGATGGGTGTAGGCAGCCTGATATATAGAGAGAGCAAAGGCTTAGGAGACCTTTAGACTTTGATGTGAGTTTTCATGGGCAATTCATTTAATTTCTTGAGCTTGCTTCCTCATTAGGGATTCTGGGAAGATTGCCTTAGATAATGGTCACTTCCAAGGCACCCAGGATGACAATGGCTCCTACTTGGAAATAGTGTTGTTAATGTGAAGGCAAGGAGATGGGCCAGTCCAAAGGTTTCCCAAAGATGACGTATTTATTCCCATTCCCACACTCATAATTTGTAACCTGCACTGAGCAATTTTTGTGTCACTATTGTAAGAGTTTCAGATGTATTAACTCACTAATCCTCATAATTCCTGATAAACACAACCATGTAAAAATCCTTGGCTAGCTGATCGCAGAACTGGATTCCAATGTCTTTCCCTTGGTGACATTATTAGAGAACATGGTTTAGGTTCAATGAATTATCAACTGAATTTCAAGAAACAATTTTGTTCCTATCTGCTGTATATGGAATTTTGGGACCATTGACATTTTTATTCCATATAACATACATGATAAGATAGTTTCATAATTATTCTTGAAGCAAGATGGGACCTTCATGCTGATGGGAGAAACAAAATAATTTCATGTGATTCTCCCACAATATAATACGTATTGTATAATTTTCCTATTGAGAAGAATGATGTTTTCCAGATGCAATCATATATAAACCTAATTATGAAATGCCCACCAGGGTACAATTTAAATTAATCTATTCTGTTTTTAAAAAATGCATTCCTTCCACACTGAGATATTTTATTTATGCTTTAGAAAACTATATAATTTGAATTTTTAACTATCATGCCTACTTCCTCAAAGGAAAGCAATTAGTCTTTGGAACTTCTTTCATTTGCTGTAGCAAATCTTCTATTCATTTTTAAATTCTGCTCAATTTTTCCCGTTCTTTGGGTTTGGGGGTCCTATAGTCTAGTTAGGGATACTAGTGTTCACAGAGCTGTATTCTAAGCTATTCTCTTCTACCATTTTGCCTAAAGCAATTGTTTACAAACTTTTTCATGTCACATCACTATCACTAAAACATCTTTGAGCATGCATCTCTAATGTATGCACAATTGTTATAAATTATATACATGTTACTTGCTATATATTGATATTAGAAAAGTTCTACTTGTTTCTTTTTTTTTTTTAAAGAAAATAATGATAAATATAGGCTGTACTGTTTCTATATCCATTTAAGTCATTTTCCACACATCCCATTTGAGAGTCCACTGTGACAGGAAAGTAATACAGTCTATTTTCTTATTTTTTTAATGGGGATCTTATCTATCTTGCTTATTTCACAGAGTTGTGAAGAGCATCAAATGAAATGATAGTGATTATAATAACTGTATCAGTTGGCTATTGCTGTATAACAAACCACCCAAAAGTCAGTGGTTTAAAACAATAATTATTTATTACCTCATGATTCTGTGGTTCAGCAATTTGGACTGAGTTCTTTTGCTGGTCTTAACTAGACTCATTCTTGTGGTCACATATCAGCTGGTGGTTTAGTATGGGCTAGTGATTCAACATGGCCTCATTTACACATCTGGGGGTTGGTGTTGACTGTTGGATGGGCCTCCATGTGGTCTCTCATCTCCAAGGAGACTAACTTGAGCTTCTTCACATTGTGATGGGATTATTTCAAGAATATGAGAACACAGTGGCAAATCCTCTTAACATCTATTCTTAGAACTGATCATTCTACTGATCAAAACAAATCACAAAGCCAGTGAAGATCCAAGGGTTGAAGAGAAAGATTCCATTTCCTTTTCACTTCTTTTGATATTTATTTTTGAGAGAGAGACAGAGACAGAGACAGAGAATGAGTGAGGGAGGGGCAGAGAGAGAGGGAGACACAGAATCCAAAGCAGGCTCCAGGCTGTCAGCACAGAGCCCAATGCAGGACTCCAACTAATGGACCACGAGATCATGATCTGAGCCAAAGTCGGATGCTTAACTGATTGAGCCACCCAGGCACCCGGAAAGATTCCATTTCTTTATAGGAGTTGCAGAGTTCTTGAAGCTGGGTTATTTCAATGATTCCCCCACATAAATTTAAGATATATTGCTATATTAAGATGTTCTTAATAGTTTAGGTTGAAAGTCTTCATTTAGAAGACTTACCATAATTTTCACCTATGTTTTGCTAGAAGTTTCATTCTTTTTTGCACCAAAGAATAATCATCTAGTGTAACCTTTACTTTGACAGATAGTGAAAATGAGGCCCAGGGACATTTGTTATGATTACTTTTGCCTCACATACTTTCCAAAGATCTGAGTAGGCTTATAATAGAAAATATAGATATAATAGAAGTGAATACATGGATATAAGTTTTGTTTATTTGCTTTTGTTTTTTGAAGTAAGATGGAAAGAATGGTTGAATCAAAAAGTCTAGACTGAGGAAAGCTATAGTACTTGAGGATAAATATAGGTTCTAAGCTTTCAGAGGAGAACGTGTCTGCATAAGTATTATTATCCAATGAAAGATGGCATTATAAGAGAAAATCTCTTTTATTCCTTAAATTTGAACTCGGAGTGGGGGGAGCGGATTTGCCTTGCAGTTGTTTATATAAGGAGCATCATGTCTTGATTACTGTTGTTATTATGAGATATTTTACATATGTCTGTTTTTTATGCTAATCTTCTATGAGAGGAATTATGCTGAAAGTAATAAATAAGAGACTGTAAAACTCTTGGGTGAATTTGAAAAATAAAGCAAATAAAACTTCAAAAAACAGAATTATTGAAATAAAAAGTTAATAGATGGATAAAATTGCAGATTAGACACAATTAAAAAGCAAATTAGTGGATTGGAAGATAAACTTGCAGGAATTACACAGAATGCAACACAGAGGAAGAAATTAAAAATGTTAAGAAAATGGAATGATAGAGTAAGAGTGTCTAAACTATGTCTAAACAGAGTTCCAGAAGAAGAGAATAAGAAAGGAGGCAATATTTGAGTAGATAATAACTGAGAATTTCCTGGAGTTAATAAAATTCTCAGATTAAAAAAGAATAATGAACAAGATAAATAGAAGTAAATCTGTAGCCAAACACAATAACAAAACGAAGAGATATTAACAGCAATTAGAAAAAGACCTCCAGATTCTCTATACACTTAGTTATAATTTCTACAAATGGAACATAAACAATGAAGACTGACTTTCAGTAGCAACAATGGAGTCCAGAATATCTTCAAAGACTGAAAGCAGAAATCTGTCAACCTAGAATCATATATCCAAGTAAGCTATCTTTCAAGAATAGTTGAAAACAGGGGTGCCTGGGTGGCTTAGTTGGTTAAGGATCCAACTTTGGCCCAGGTCATGATCCTGTGCTTTGTGGGTTCGAGTCCCGCATCTGTGCTCTAATGCTTACTGGAGCCTACTTCAGATTCTGTGTCTCCCTCTCTCTCTCTCTGCCCCTCCCCTGCCTGCACTCTGTCTCTCTGTCTCCCAAAAATGAATAAATATTTTTTAAGAAATGGTTGAAAACAAAAAGAAACTTGCATAAAATCTATCAACCTAGAATTATATGTCCAAGTAAACCATCTTTAAAGAATGGTTGGAAACAAAAAGAAACTTGAGTATAGACAAAAACTAAAAGTGTTTATAAGCTACCAACAATTCCTAACAAAATCACTTCTAAAAGATGGGCTTCAGAAGGAAGGAAAATAATCTTAGAAAAAAAAATTGAATGAGATAACACAAGCAATTGAGAAGGAGAAAGGAGAAAAAAGGAAACCAACACATATATAAATCCAGTTGTTTGTTTTTTGAAAGAGAGCCACCTAAAATTATAAGAGCATAGAAAGGGTGAGAATAAAAGGATAGAAAAAGGTATACCTGGCAAACAAAAGAAAAATTATAGAGCTCTGTTAATATCCAATGAAATAACAGTTTAAGAACGAACCATTACTGAAGATAAAGAGTGTTGCCATTTCTTTTTTTTTTTTAATTTTTTTTTCAACGTTTTTATTTATTTTTGGGACAGAGAGAGACAGAGCATGAACGGGGGAGGGGCAGAGAGAGAGGGAGACACAGAATCGGAAACAGGCTCCAGGCTCCAAGCCATCAGCCCAGAGCCCGATGCGGGGCTCGAACTCACGGACCGTGAGATCGTGACCTGGCTGAAGTCGGACGCTTAACCGACTGCGCCACCCAGGCGCCCCGAGTGTTGCCATTTAAATGAAAATGTTTCAACTCATTAGGGAAAGATAATGTTCTTAAATTTGTGTGTACCTAATAACATAGTTTCAAATTATATAAAGTCAAAACTGAAAGAATTACAAAGAGAAACTGACAAACATCATAGTGGGAACTTAAATATAACTTTTCTCAAAAACTGATAGATCAAGGAGATAAAATATTGGTAAGAGTAGAGAATATTTGAGTAATAAAATTAACAACATTGATTTATGTATCACATGTAGTTCTATAACCTAACAATGAAAAGATAATCATTTTCAAAGACACATGTAACTTTATGAAAATTGACTCTACTAGGCCATAAACCAATCCCAACAATTTTTTAAGAATCATCATAAAAAAAAAAAAATCAGTGCCATGTGGATACTGATTCATATAGACTGATTCATATTTTCTTACCATAGTTAAGACAAACAAAATTAATCTCCCCCCCAAAATATTTGATGTATAGAAACTAAGAAGAGCATAATTCTAAATAACTTGTATCAAAAGGTAAACTATAGTGACAATTAGAAAATTCTTGGATCTGAACAATAACAAAAACATTACATATTAAAATTTGTGGGATATAAAAGAAAGATGGTGCTAGAAGCAAATTCAAAGCTGTATTTGTTTATAATAGAAAAGAAGAAAGACTAAAAATTAATAAGTAAACATCTCATTTAAGTTAGAAAAACAGGGGTACCTGGGTAGCTCAGTCAGTTGACTTGATTTCTGCTCAGGTCATGACCCCAGGGTTGTGGGATCCAATCCCTTATCAGGCTTTGTGAAGAGCATGGAGCCTGCTTAAGATTCTCTCTCTCTCTCTCTCTCTCTCTCTCTCTCTTTCTCTCTCTCTCTCTCTCTCTCTCTTTCTCTCTCTCTCTCTCCTCCTACCCCTCTCTGCTTGCATTCTCTCTCTCTAAAATCAATAAATCAATCAAAATAATTTAGAAAAAATGATCAGAATAAAGAGATTATAGAAGCAAGTAACTAGTAAAAATAATAAAAAAAAATTAATGTAGGAGGAAGCTTGAGCTTTTTCACATGCTAGCTGTGATTGTCACAAGTGCCATTCACCAAATATTTCTGGTCCTGGGCTAATAGGGTGGCATTTTCCTCGCCCTTGGAACTATGTGTGGCCTTGTGATTTATTTTGACTGACGAAATGTGAGTGGAAGGAGGATGTGTCATTTCTGGGTGGAAGCCTTGTTTGCTAGTGCATGGTTTACAAAAAACTCTATGTTTCCCTTTGCCCTGCTGAATAGCAATACTCTAGATGGTGGCTGCTCCATTAGCCTGATACTGAAGTGGAGCTCCCAGCATACCTACGATGGACATGTAGTGTGAGCAAGACATATAGGTCACTAGTTGTGATTTGGCAGTTGTTTGTTATAACAGCATAATCCAGTGCAGTGATTCCCAACCAGGGGTCAACTTTGCCTCTGAGGAAACATTTGACAGTGTCTGGAGACATCTTTGATTGTCCCAACTGGGGCTGGGGGGTGGGGGTTGTGCTATTGGCATGCAGTGGGTAGAGTCCAGGGATGCTGCTGAACATCCTACAATGGACAGGACAGTCCACAGGACAGACAACAAAGAAATATGTAGCACAATATATCAATAGTGCCAAAGTTGAGAAACCCTGATGTGGTGTGTATGGCTTGATAAAATAGCGTGAATATTTTAAAAGTCACAATTATATGGGGCGCCTGGGTGGCGCAGTCGGTTAAGCGTCCGACTTCAGCCAGGTCACGATCTCGCGGTCCCTGAGTTCGAGCCCCGCGTCGGGCTCTGGGCTGATGGCTCGGAGCCTGGAGCCTGTTTCCGATTCTGTGTCTCCCTCTCTCTCTGCCCCTCCCCTGTTCATGCTCTGTCTCTCTCTGTCCCAAAAATAAATAAAAAACGTTGAAAAAAAAAATTAAAAAAAAAAAAAAAAAAAAAGTCACAATTATGCTCTATAGGAATGGTAGAAATGGCCTTGAGTTGACGATATTGGGATAGTAATAAGAAAATGCTTGCCAGAACAAGTGGAATCACACTGAGTTTTTGGCTTCTATTCCATGGGGACGCTTCAGTAAATCCCCCGGATTTTGTTCAATATGTTTAGGCCTATTTATTTCTTTTCCCTCCAGTGAGGCTTGGTGAAAATTAAGCATAATGATTGGACCAAGAGTGTTAATGTGGAGTCACTATGTACATAGTGATGTAGGCACAGGTCACTCACTAGTTGGGGATTCTCTTTCTCTACCTTTCCAGGTAATTATCTTCACTGGAGTCATAAGGCTACTCTCAAAAGGTGTCTGTACCTACTCCTTTCTCTGTCTCTGTGTTTATTTATTTCCTCTTGCCTTTCCTCTTCTTTGCTTCTTCCTTCCATGCAGCCAAAGTGGTGGCATGGCCAGGATCTTTTCCTCAGAAACAAGATGAGTCATCTCTGCAGTTTCTTCTCCCATGTAACAAGTCTGTGAGCGACTTCACTGACCACAGCCCAGGCCAGCTTAATTTTGGGCATTGCAAGCAAGCATGCTGTCTTTTGTAGACTGTGGATGTCTGGGTTTATTCATTTTGGAGCTGGCAGGTGTGATGGATTGATTGTCTAACTAGACAAAAGCAGTGTTCCACATGGTCCAGTCCAGTCCACTTGAATTCTCTGCACTGATGTTTGGAGCCAAAGTCTCTACTGATAGCGTTACTTCGATTTCCACCTGCCATTATTCCTTGAGCATATAAATCCCATGGATGAGGCATTTGAGAGGACACCTGTAGTTTGGGGTAAGATTAGGGTATTTCAACATTCCTTGGCCATAATATTATATAATTTCAGGCCAAATAAGCCTCATTTCTCTTCAGCAGTTTAATTATCCAGTTTAGCAAAACTAAGCTCATGATTGATATCATTAGATAACTTTTATACTCTTGCTCAATACACTCAATGATGATTAGTTATCAGCCAGCATTTTTGAGCACTTACTATTTACTAGATGGTCATAGAAGCATTTTACATGAATTATATTATTCAGTTCTCAAGAACCCAATTTTAAGCAGGTACTATTATTATCCTTACATAACACGTAAGAACAGTGGACAGCAGAGGATTTAAGAAATGTGCTAGTAACTAGAACACCTGGCACTGTAACATGCCAGTCTTGGACTCCAGAGACTGTACTATTAACCTCTGTGCCATATTGCTTGTCCTAGATTATAATCATCCCATTTTTCTTTCGGGCCAGAAGGCGGTGGTCTTCCTGTAGTGAAACATGTAGACAAAGTAAAGACCCACACTAGGTGGAACTGGTTCTGCCCCTTCGCTCAAACGTGTCCTGCCTGGGCCTTGGGAACAGCAATTTGAAACACTAAGTCTTGGTATGTGTCACCCAAACTCAGAAGTCAAAATGGAAAACTGACCTTGTGCAGTTAGAACACTGGTTTCTCTTGCACGGAAGACAAAGTCTTTGGGAGTCTCTCAGGGGACGTCAGGTAGAAAAGCAAGTACATCAGGCTGATTTGGGAAATTGGTGCTGTAAGCTCCTCAGAATCACAACCCTCGTGTTTCCTTAAGTAGAGAGGTGGCCCTACGATCAATATTCTTGCTATTCCTTGCTATGCCATTCCCCTTACTTCCCAGCTAGCCACTCTGGGGGTTTTGAGCTGACGACGGTGCAATCCTCCTGGGACTGTGCAAGGCACAGAGGGGGAGAGGGAACATAATTTGTTGGCCTGTTATATGGGGTTGCTAAAGCATAGGACTGCATACATCAAAGCCAGCATGGTTCCTCTGCAATTTTACATTCAGAATGCATGTTCCATGGTTCACTTACAAGTGATGGCAGGATGTAGCAGATAGGCTTAAAG
Source organism: Puma concolor (assembly GCF_028749965.1). NCBI lineage: Eukaryota > Metazoa > Chordata > Mammalia > Carnivora > Felidae > Puma > Puma concolor. Next base: position 50,377,989 of record NC_141667.1, read on the forward strand.
CATTGTCTGGAAATGTTTATGCATTAAAAAAATTGTTTTTTCCTTTTGCTGCAAAAAGAGAATATGCAAAACTCCAAGTAAGAAACACTGTCCCAAGACCTGCACTCTTCCCAGATGTCCGTTACCTGCTGCTTAGGAATGCACAAGTACTTGAGGAAGAAGGATGGAACTTTTCTATCACTTTGGGAATCTGAAACTACTTTATATCTTCTTACCCAATGAAAGAAACCGAGGTGAGAAGAGAGAAAATAACTGATTAGTCTTGAGGCATGGTCAAAACAGGGCGCCTCAGCTGTGTTTATAGGGATAATATAATTACAGCAGTTTTCAAAAGTGTTCAGCCTCCCCCAAAATAAATATTAGTGAGGAAAGATAAGTTAGGAACCCCAATTAGCCAGATTGGAATGGTTTTACTGCTTGGATACATAACTCTCCAGTTCACTTTTCTTGTATAAACACAGCTGTGATGTACCAGCGCATGCCTTGGCATGCCAGGATGCAGAGGTAAGATGGAAGTTCTTAAAGAGAATTCTGGAAGCTGTGTTTATCATCTTGTCCCTTGCCACTGTGCCTTAGGACCATGTATTTATTTGGCATAAAATTGACAAAGAAAACACAAGCTCAGCTAAATGATTCCTTTATAACCTGAAGAAAAGACCTTGAGTTGTGACCTCAAAAGAGTTATATCAATAAAAAAAAAGTCCCTTAAAACACTATTCTGTAATTTGAGCTATTTCACTGGTGTTATTGTTAAAGAATGAATTGGCATATTATTTCACTTGCTCCCCATCTTGGGACAGAGAATGGTCTAATAAAATGTGAGGTTGCTCTTCAAAAAGGCATTGTCCAGCCTGAAAATATACACAGTTCCTGAAACTTAGTCTTCATTTGGGAAATTAGTGAATGACAATCAAAGAGAATGTTTAGAGAAGTGGTGAAGAGAAAGGAAAACAAAGGGAATTAAGTTTGAGCATGGGTGAATTTATACACTCCAGCTCTGGGGTTTGAAACAGCATGAAATCCAACAGCTATTCATTGAAGATCTCATTGTAAAGGATTGATGCTCTGCATTGGGGACAAAAACATGAGTTTGTTAGCTCTCAGTATTGGCACTCAGTAAGTTTATAACATGAAGTGAATGGAAGCTTTCAACTGAGTAGTTGAGCGTAATGTCTTCCTTATTTAAAAAAAAAAATTTTAATACAATTGTCTGATGAAAGAGTGTTCTTCCCTGTGCTAAATTAGCACAGTCAAAGGAGGGAACCAGATAAATATGGAATGGCAAAAGATTTCCTTTCTTGTGACCATACTGATTGGTCGAGTCAGCTTTGAGAAGATGACTGAGGCCAAGTCTGGGTTTGATTAATGATACCTGTCACAGGCATGGGAGGAGGAAATTGTGGCAAGATATGGTATATTTGATATCCATGATGTAAATTGTATGGTTTGAGCTGTAGCAAAAGCCGTCCCTGCCCCCCAAATAACTTCTTCACTATTTTAGTGAAGTACTTGAAAACAATCACCTCTTATTTGCTGCTTGGCCTACATTATTATTATTAAAAAAAGAAGAACTAATATGTATTGGTTCTTTGTACATGCCAGGGAGTACTTGCACTTTGCACATATTATATTATTTATTCCTATTTTACAAATGAAGACAGTGGGACTCATTCTCTAGAAACTGAATCAAGGTCCTCTGGGCTCCAAAGTCTGTGTCTCTAACTAACCACTGTGTTTTTATACCACACTCTTTTTGTGCTTTCACTGAGGCCTTTCATGCCCCTCTTCATTATTTTGAGAGAACATATCTTCTGAGAAACCAGGAGAATGTTGAGCAAGAGCGTGGAGAACAGAAAATGAAAAACACAGACCTGGAACAACTTTGACTCTAATATGTTGCTAGCCACAATTTCCCAGGTGAAGCAAGCCACTGATTCTTCAAAAAGCATTGGTCTCTTTGGTGAAGGCCCTCCTTAGAGATCCAGTGTATTTCCTAAAATGATGAGGTTGTAAAATTTGCTTTTATTAGGGAATAATTTAAAATTGCAGAGAACACAAAACGGGGCTATATTGGGTATAAGGCATGAGACACTATAGTAAGACAAGTCGGAGTAGCCATTGCAGAGGAGCACAGTATCCCATTCACTTCTTTATTCAGTTGTTCATTTATCCAACAAAGACTTATTGAATACAGCAAAGATTATTTTGCTGTCAGCATTGCACCAAATGCTGGAGATGTACACTCCTATTCACATGGAGGTTTCAGAAGGGAGGAGACTGGCCCTGAAAAATAAATGATATACTTACAGAGTTTGCTTAAGGTTGTACTGACTTCCACCCTTTCCGCTTGGAGACTCTGCTTTCTTCACTATTAATATCACTATTATTATAACACTCACATCACCATTTTAATTCTAAACAACATAGATGAGACATGAAAATATGTATGCATCGTATTAAGAAAGGTCAAATGCAATATTTTATCTGCAATAGGATCATAGCCATGTAAAAATTATATGAGTGTAGCAGGATGACCTAACTAAAAATGTGTCTGAAGATTTTGAAACATTTATGAGTAAAAGATGAAAAAAAATCCTGTCATTTAAGAGCTGCAAAGATTTTCTGCCTTATGAGAAAGTCAGCTTTCTGAACTTGTCTGATTCAGACTGGCTTTTTGTTCTAGGAAAAGCACTGAATTGTCTCTATGTAACCCAAATGTAAAGCAAAACTAACTCTTCTTTTTGGGGTGAGGGCGGTGTAAAATCACAGAGAAGCTCTTGACTGAGAAACCAAATGCCCTGTATGGTCATGTACATTTGTTGCCCATGTATGAGCCAGAGTTCCTCATGTTTCTTTTATCTAGGTGGTTTAGACTGCACGGTGCCTTAAATACAGTTACCAGTATCTGGGGTGGCCTGGAGATTACTACTGAAGCTGCTGTCTCCCAGGGAAGGATAAGCAAACACGATCTCCCATTTCATTCTGGGAGGACCAGACTGGGCTGGGGTGAGGGGCTGGACTGCACTTTTGATGATCTGTTTGAGATCTGGTAATCCAGACTTTGAGAAGCGCTCTGATTCTGGATTATTGTTCTCTTATATTAATTTCATGTTGGGACCACAGTGTGGGGCACATTCTTGTGGGTGAGAGTAGGGTTTGCTCTGGGTGGGAATGATATAGCCTCTGTCAGTCACCCTGGTAAAGAGTGGATCTATTAGGAATGGAGATTATGGTCTGGAATGAGGAGCCACTTCTTTTCTCCTTGGGAGACATGGCTGTGGGAACTGGACTATAATAAGGAAGTCGGCTTTGAGAGTTCCAGACTGAAGAGGGGAGACTCACAGCAGCTTTCCATCTGAAACCACTGTGATGAAGTAGAGACCTAAGTTCCTGGAACTGTAGGAGAGGCAGGCTGCAGGGAAAGTCAGGTAATTGACACCTCGTCTCCCCAACAGGGCCCCTCCTCCACTCCTATTTCTCCTAGATACAAAAGTGAAGGGAACCTTGAAAAGAGGGCCTCCTAAAATTTAGCAGTCAAGCCGGTAAGGCTTAGAAACCTGGGCCAGGCAAACTCCTTTGTGAACAATAAAAAGGGAAGAGTTGGTAAATTTTTTAAAAAAGGAAAAGAAAAGGAAAATAGAAAAATGAACCTAGATTTTTCAGCGCCTATTCTGTGGCTTCCCAACCCTTGTACTTTCCAGGTCCAGGCTGTGTTATTCCAGTCTCTCTGTCCTTTATCCACTTTCATTTTCATCGTCAGTGTCTTTTCTTCTCATCATAAACCAACCCATGCTTATTGCAGACAAGTTGTAAAATGGAGAAATACATGAAGAAGAAAATAGCTACTATTCTGAAATAACTGGTGCTAACATTTTGTCACCTTCTCCTGACTTTGACCTTTGTGTTTCTGATTGCTGGAACTTGATTCTTACTTGGTGCCTCTGTTTTGCCTTTGGACTTTTTACTCTCTGGTTTACTTGATATTTTTCAGTACCTTTCATTCTGCCTGTTCACACAGGAATCCTAGCTTGACATGGGTTGCAATTAGCCCAATTTTAAAGCACTCAGGTGTAGCATCAGCATATATGGGGAGAAAATGATGTCGTCAGCTTTATCCTTGAACCAGGTTCAGTGCAGCAAAAGGCTCACAATGTGAGAGGCACGGGGAAACCAAAACCAGAGATAGGGAGAACCGCCGATTCAGGTTGCCTGATTCACCGTCACTGTGTTACTTGTGTCTTTGGAGAGGAATGGAGGGCAAAAATCACACACGCTGTGTATGTGATTCTTATATCTTTCCCTATCATTATTTTTCCCACCAAGATCATATACAGTGGTTGAATTCATGTAATTGAATGTGCAAATGACATACTTTCTTGGGAAAACAGAGCAGCCATGGCTGCTAAAACACTTAGCTTTCCAAAACATTGAAAATCAGTTGCTCAACATTAGTGCATTGTTCACTTTAGCTGTGACAGCTACCAGAATATTATATTTTATCTCTAGAATATGTCTGTAAAACAGTATCTGGCTATGTGTGTGCATGTATGTGTGGGTATGCGTCTTAGTATATATATAAAGCCAGAGTAGTGGGTGTTGAGGAGGAGCCATTTTCTTCACAGCATTTCAATAATGAGTAAATGGCATAGAGAAATACAGGTTGTCCCGAGAGGCAGAGCCTGTCCTTGGCTCTGGGCTATGCAAGCCCTGTAGGTTCTGAGCACCAGTGATACAAATTGTGCCAATCTGTTAGAGCAGACCCAGCTTCCCAGTGGTTTTGTGACTGTCGCCTGCCTCTGCATCTCTTATAATGAAATGCTTCTTGGACAGCTGGGTTATCAGCAAAGAGCTATGTAGGAAGTGCCCTGCCCAATTAATCAGATGTCATTCTGACCAGATTTCTTTAGCACATTGCTCCGTAGTGAACAGCAAAGATTAATAAATGAAAATCAGAAAGAGACAAAGAAGAAAGGCATTATTTTTATGTACGCTTGTCTTAAGGCATATTTTTCCATTTCTGAAACTTGAAAAATAACCATCTGGAAAGAATCATATTATAGACAAGGCATGTCATGACATTTACAGCAAATATTTTTGCTGTGAGGATCAGTGTTCTCTCATTGCCCCATCAACTGCCATATAATCAGATACCCATAAAGTATTCAATAAATAAAGGGTTCCTGAAATAAATCAATAGTGCAGGAATAATACGTTTTAAGTGTTCACAATTTCTTTTGTTTATCCTTTTTTTTAAACACACATTTTTGCATCACAAACCTCTGTAAACGTTTGTCTTTGTTTCTTTGCCTCTCAGCCACCCAGTCTCAGGCAAATGACATTAAACTGCACCACTGCAGAGAGATCTCTGGCATAAATAAATGTATCAGGAGGTCAAGAGGTCAAGAGCATAAATGAGGCAAAGATTTCAAAGAAATCACCGGCCAAATGATTTATAAATCATGGAAAATACTGCTCTGGCCATAAAAGAGAAATTAAATTTATACATCATGAGCTTCAGGATGCTTTGGGTTCTGGTGGGTAACTGGGTTAGAAATGGAAGAGCTTATGTCATCCTGTTGTTGGTTTGGAGCCTTGTTACAGTGGCATTTACCCCAGGACTCTAAATCAGGAGGATTGAGATTAAACTCCCCCTCCCTTCTCCAGCGTCTCCAGAAACATTTGCTTTTACCTCTGACCTGGAATTCCCACCACACCAGGCTCAGCTCTGGAGTGGGGTAAGAATCAATTCACTGTTGTGCAGAAATGATAAAACCCATGAGTGAAGACAACCCTCCTGTCTGTTGGTGAAAGGCTGACAGTCCTACCTTTGTGTATAGGAAAGCAACGAAGAATTATAGCATCTGCCCTGGCTGGCCAAGGAAGCAGTGAAACTGGGGACTTCTGGAACATAACAGCTGAACCATCTATAGGAGAGAGTAAAATGAGCCAGTCTCTGTAAAAAGAACAATAATACTTTATGCTATAATGACCTGTAAAGGGAATCTGTCCAGAACTTTTACAGCTTCAAAATAATCCTTTCTACTTTTTGCCGTATTTTCTTCAAAGGCACAATGTTCAATCATTTCTCTCTTCTCCCCCCTGCCCATTTCTTTTTCTCCTGTATTTGGAAAAATATCAGATTGGAAACTGTGAAGCTTGAAAGTGTCTATTTATTTTAGCTCTCTATGAATTCGTGAAATGTACACAATGATCTATACATAAAACTGAAGTCATTTCATGGGGAACTTGCTGAAAACACACTCAATTGGGGACGTCACTTCCGAGTTAAACAGATGTGAAGCAGCAAATGACACTATGAACAGCCATCAAAGTTTGGGAGTGATTGCTTCTCTTTATGACCTAACTGATGGAGACTTAAACTTGGGGCTAGTTTTAAAGTTTTCCTGGAAACAAATTTTGCTAATCCCACTCAATGGAAACAATATGCTGGTTCCGAGCTTGAAATATAGATTTGTGGTGATGACAGAGAAAAACATTATACTGTGTCAGAATTCCTTTGCTTTCACAATGCAAGGTAGGATTTCAATGAAGCTCTAAGTTTTTTTTCCTATTCTCTCTTTCTGTCTTTCCTTCTCTCTTCCTCTCTCTCTCTTTCTCTCATGCTTCTGTCTTTGCTTTCAGATATTTTAAGAACAAAATCTGTTTGAGGTTTGTAAATTTTTGGTTGTGTGTTTTGATTTTTAATGTCTTCAGGCACTTTTTACTCGAGCATTGGGAGAAGGAAATGGAAAGCACATTTTTCCCCCTTAATCTCCTTTTTCTAGTATTCCTAAACCTAATGGATGTTAAAGGAAATTTAATCCACAGCTTGCTGATGCACTTATGCTTAAGTCATCAAAGCTGGATTTTGAGTCACCTTGCTTAATAAGTCTCTCCAAACCTCTTTTTCTTTATAATTGGGAACTTGGGCCTCATGGGTGGGGCCACAAATTCATGTTGTGTTTGGAATTGGTTGGCACCATTTTCTTTATCCACTCTAGAAGGATACTTTATCTTCCCTACCTTGGAATCACTCTAAATAACCCAATGAGCCCTCTATCCTTAGCATCATTCCTTTCCCCAAAGAGATTTAGTATAAAAAGTTGAATAGGTTAAAGAAAGGTAATCTCACATAAACTGTATCTGCTTTTCTCTGGATTAACTGTTTTCACTTTAAAGAGAGGCAAATGTGAAAATAAAATGGAAATTTTGCAAAGATCTGAACATGATATTGCAAACCTTTTCAATGGTTTCCCCCAGTATTTTCATAGACATTATCTTGAGTTAAGTGTTCATTACTCTCTATTAAGGACAAAAAAGAAGATATTAATTCACATCTCAGCAAAAATGTATAAAGTATATGTTTGGAGAGAACCTTTTAAGTTTAGGACTAGGCTGATGATTAGTTTATTTGCATTTTTTGGTGAATTGTTAGGAATTTTGAAGATTTTCTATAGAGCTATGGTTGGCTGCCCTTTTAATCTCTTCCCACACCGTGGCTCCACTGTTTTCAGACATAGCTGTATGGCTCAGAGTTAGGCTTTCACGTAGTTGGGTCTGTTGTAGGAAAGGTGATCTCTGCTGCCACTAAAAGAAATTGCTGACTTTGTTACATTTTAACATTTTATTTGTTTTCATGGAAGTGAGCAACTTGTTTTGCTATATTTGCCTTTTTTGGCCCATTGGCTTTTAATCACATCTCATGGCTTTTTTAGCGCATGATTTTTTTCTTTCTCTTTTTCTTTCTTTTTTTTTCTCACACACACACACACACACACACACACACACACACACACACACACGTGCACATGGAATCAGGTTAGGGGCAGAGATAGAGGGAGAGAGAATCTCAAGCAGACTCTAAGCCGGGAGCCCAGTGCCATGGGGATCAATCTTATAACCAGGAGATCACACCCTGAGCTGAAATCAAGAGTCAGATCAAGAGTCTGACTCTTAAACGATTGAGCCACCCATGTGCTCCAAGCCCATGCTGTTTTATTTGCAGTGTTAAAATTGTAATCTTGGACATGCAAATAGAGAGGGTACTGAGGTATCCTGTAAACAGACTGTGTGATGGGATTTATCTATTATTACACAGCTGCTATAAAATATAGAATACATCCTGGATGACAGGCAGGCTGATAGTATGGTGGGAATCCAAGTAGAGAAAAGTAACACAGTAATTCAGTAGTACTAGTCTGATTAGGGGAAAAAAATCCCCTAATCTCTTTTTCTGATTTTATCATGGAATTTCTTTAATATTCTCTGACTTGAGAGTATCTGATATAATTTTCCAGGGCTTGCTTTAAAGAACAGAGAATTCTTTATACATAGTGCATCATGTACAGAAGACTGGTTTAAGAGTTCTTGATATTTTTTCTTTCGTTGTTTAAATATCTGATTCCTCAATTTCCCTTTGTTCCATTGAACTTCTTATTTAAATTGTAGTGAAAAAGATTAGGAGAATGGCCTCTGTGGTTAAGAGTTCAAATCCTGCCTCAACTACAAACTAACTGAGATTTTATGCAAGCTACTGGGCTTCTTTGCCTCAGTTCTCTCCTCTGTAAAATGGTAAAGAGAGTATTACCCACCATGTAGAGTCATTTTGAAATTTAAGTTCATAGAAGGCATAAGAGTTCTTGGCATAGGGTTAAAACTTATTAAATGTTAGTTGTTACTACTCTTATTACTGCTGTTTTTTAGCAAACTGTTTAGCACCCGCATTTGCAGACTTAGTTTAAAAGCAAGTGAACCAGTCCATGTTCATAAGATTCTAACCTGGTTCTGTGCAGATTACTAAAATTACTCTAATACTCCTAAGTTAAGGCTCTGAGATCCCCAAAGGTATACTGTAAAGTCAAGCTTTTGGTTATGTACCAAGCGGTACCGATGTAAGCATGACTCTTTTATGGGTAAGAAAAGTGAAAATGAGGAGTACAAATCTGATCCCGAGGGAAGAACAGTGGATTTTGAGTTGGAAGATGTGCCACAAAAAACAAAACAAAACAAAAAAAACAAAAACAAAAACAAAATCAAAACAAACGGAAAAAACAAAAAATATGTGACCTTGGGCCAATCATGTATCCTGCTTGAATCTCATCAGCCAGATGAGAGTGGGAGTGATGAGGCCCACTGTGTGTTTCCCAGGGCTATTATGGGATCTTATTAGAAGACGCATGGACAAAGAAAGTCACTCTGAAAAGATGAATGTGCTGTTCAGGCAGGACGTGATGCACCTTGAATGACAGAGCAGGCTCCTGCCCATCAATCCTGCATTTCTGCCTGTTACTTCTCCAGTCTGGGTAGCTGGAGATGGCTCAATTGCAAATTCTAGGGCATGCATGTGGCCTGTTGATTGCACTGGTGCCTGCAGTGCAAAAGGAGCTGGGGTACATTTTTATGCATCAATTCCAGGCAGATAGTTTTGCTTTGGAAATAAAGAGGCTTTCCTGGGTGAAATGGGACAAATGGATAGACCCCAAATCGTCCCAAAGAGCATCCAAATGTTTGAAGCATTGTGCCCTTTGGTGTCTGACTGATACCTAGCAATTTTGTGACAGTATTCCTTAGTCAGAGTCGTAGAGTTCAGCAGCCACCCCCTAGAGCCCTGGCAAAGGCAGTTTCTGAAAATGCCAGAATGGAGAGGAGTTAATGTACAGTGCAGTAGAGCAAAGGCCCAGGGAGCCCAGATCCAAGCCAGGAGACAATGTGGAGAGAGAGGGAAAATTTGAGAGAGAGAGAGAGAGAGAGAGAGAGAGAGAGAGAGAGAATATGAATGTAAGGTGCAGATGAACAAGGAGGACCAGAAATCAGCCTAGGCCACCAATGCAGATACAGAAGTAAGAGGAGGGGGCTTGGCGGGGGCCCTAATCCATCACTCAGCCTGGTGCGGGCAGGGAAGTCACGAGCCTGGCACCAGCCGCTGCACTCTGGGGCCGCCTCCCCGCCTTGGGCGGCAGAAGGGCTGCAGGCTGAACCGTGACGTCCTGGGCCTGTGCTCCTCAACAGATGGCACTGTAAATCTGAAATATTCCACAGGAGAAAGACAAATGGGAATCAGCCGAGAAGGCTTGGAGCCTGGCATACGGAGTGGAATAAATAGAGGCCCGGCATCCTTATGGAGCCGTTCCTTCCTCCCGCTCTTAAATATCACACTTCTGAAGTCATCTCCCACTGGAACTCCCAGCAGCTGAATAGGTCCATAAACACAGTTCTCTCCAGGCAGAGGGAAACTGAAAACCAAGGCGATACTCCTATAATTCCAGTCCGTGGATAGGTGAGGGGATGTTTACCTTGAACTTTGAGTAATTTCATCCCCCACCCAGCTCCCACTGGTGACTCTCTGCCCTGACCCCCAGGCCCCAACACTGGGATACAATAAGCTCTTCCCTACTGTTTCCTTCGGATTTTCTCATTCATTGATCTGTGCTATATCCAGGGCACTATAATTTATTAGTCATTTATTCCTCCTTTATTGAGCAGCTTCTATGTGCCATGTACTTTTCTAAGGGATTGAGGCCACAAAGAGGACTATGATGGTGACTTCTCTTCAAGAAGTTCAGATTGGGTCTCATGGATTGATGCTAAACAGGCTTACAAAACCAAATAAAATGGTTGAAGGGCTCTCTCTGCAGAGTTAGAGAAGCTCTGTAGGTACTGATTAGCTTGGAGTTCAGTATTAACCTATCAGTGGTCTAATGAGTCCATTGATGACAAACTTCAACTGCGATGTTTCAGAATCTCTGGTTTGGGACTGATACATAGTTTTAAGAGCACATATTAAAATGTTTTCATAGTCAACATACAGAAAATAAAGTTCGTCTCTTATCAGTTATACTGCTGCTTTGCCTGCCTTCTTGCCTGCCAACTGCTTTGTTGCCTCTGGATCTTTATGCACGCTGTTCTGATTTCACTGAACACTCTGCCCTTCTCCTTGTGTAGGTACCTCACTGCACACTTTCAGGTGTCAGCATAAATAACATCTCTTCGGGGAGGCAGGATAGTGTAGTGGTTGAATGTAGACTCCAGAGCAGGCCTGCCAGGATTAAAATTCAAATCTGCTAATCACTAGCTATATGATCTTGGGCAAATTCCTTAACCTCTCTGTTATTCAGTTTCTTCTTTTAAAAAAAAATGTGGGTTGTGATGATATCCATCCCATAGGGTTGTTAGGAAGTTTAAATAAGGAAAATATATGTAAAGTAATTATGGCAACATTCAATAAATGTTAGTTTTTATTCCTCCTTGGCCATCGTATCTAAGTTGGTTCTCTCCTGTTATTCTATTAGGTTCCCTTTTGGTTTCTGCTATAGCATTTACCACACTTACATATAGCAATTATGTAAGGCAATTCTGTATTTATTTACTTGTTGGTTATCTGTCTTTCTCACTAGATTCTAAGCTCCACAAGCCTTTTTACCATACCAAAGTATCCCTAGCACCTAGTATAATACCTGGATATAACTGATGCTCATTTGTCAAACAAATGAATGAATGAATGAATGAATGAATGAATGAACAAATGAAAGCTAAACCAAAATACCCTTGGATAGTGGAGATATATATATAGAAGATGCAATGAGAAAGCTTTGTAGTGGGTATGAATTAAAACAAAAAAAAAAATGGAGATTGATGTCTGAAGTATGGGGCTTGGAAAACATTCTGTCCTGGTTTCCTAACAAAGGAGAGTTCTGGGTGTCAAACAAACTTTCACAATTTTTCCATATTGTAATGGGCTTCTGGAGATATTCTGTAGATAGCATGATATATATGTGAAACATAGCATGTCTGAAAAGGGAAAAAATAGCTGAACCTTTTTCAGATACGGGTGGGAAGTTTGCATTGAATCTTCCTAATGAAAATCAATATCCTAAAAGTTAAATTAAGTTGATGCAACTAACAATTCATTCAGTCCAACTTGCTTATTAGCAAAAGCACCCAATCCACCACTGGGATCCCTGTTGCTAAGTTGCCTCAAGAAACAAATTGATTAATGGATTTTCTTTTTTCTAAAGGCCTTTCAAGTTAGCAGGTCAAATAGCTAAGATTTCATTAGGTCTACTCTAGTCAGTGGTAGCTGTGCAGTTTGGTTTCACACACCCAATTTATAGATTGGCCTAAGCCCCACAGAATTGATTGTGTTTGGGGGGTTTGGGAAGCCTGTGCATTGTCATTAACTATCTTTAAGGAATTTGGGGTCAGTAAAGAGAGCAAGAAGCCTATGGAGAAGGGCATTTCAGTGCAATGAAGGACTAGAGTTAACACACTTCTCCTTTCACCCTATGCTCTCAAAGCCCCAATATACATTAAAATTGTCAGTAATGTTTTTAATAAGAACTTCTTCAGTGGAGAATTGGGAGTCAACTACATGCAATTTTATGCTGATAGGGGATTTGGAAATAACAAAGGAGATGATAGTAAAACCCAATGGCTGAAATTTGATAGAGGAAAAAGTTTATTTTTGATAACTGAGACTTTTCTTATTAAACTTAATCAAGTCTTCAACTGTCTGCTTCATTTTGGTACCAGCAGGATTTTAAGGGAATAGCATTAGGACAGTAAAGGTAAAGATACAGATAGATAGGTAGATAGATAGATAGATAGATAGATAGATAGATAGATAGATAGGCATATATATATCCATATGTATATATGTATATGTATATCCATACATATATTTATCCATATATATATCTGTATCTATATATGTACCTCTGTCCTCTATGTCTATGGCTCTGTATCTAACTGTATATAATTGTGGTTCATATTGTGAACTGATGTAGTAGGCACATAAAAATGATTTTCTATGTAGTACTTTCAATTCAAAAGAATTGAAACTGGGAAGACAGCTAGAAGACCCATGGTAAAGAAAGATCAGGAAAGTAAGGGTGGCTGAAGAAACCCAAGGTTCTACCACAAAAGATACCCAAAGTAGGAAACCCCAGGATCCAGATGAGCTTAATTTTATAAGATAAGGCAATATCTGAAACAGTTTCAGAAATTAGAGTTTTCTTCTGTGAATTTCCAGATACAGTTGAAAGTCCGTAAGTGATAATTACCAAGATAATTTTTTAAAGGATAATGTCAAGTGTATTTTTTAAAGCTGAAACAGATTTTATAAATTCTATTTAAAAATTTTTAATAAACTTTTAGAATTTTGCATAGTTTTACATTTATAAAGAAGTTGCAGGAATTATAGAGAGTTCCTGTGTATTCTATACTATTTCCCCTGTCGTTAACATTAGCATCGTACATTTGTCACAACGAATTAAGAAATTTTAATTCAAATTCTTCTGTTACAGACAAGGAAACTGAGTCTCAGAGGATTAAATGATTTGTTCCTTGCCATGGCAAGGGGAGAACCAGGACCCGATTTCCTTCACTGTCAGCCAAGGGCTCTTTCTAGTAAACTGTGCATTTCTATCTTTTGATTTCATACTTTTCTCTGTTATTGCTGATGAATCTTTGCAAACAAATCTGGTTCAGAAATTCAAGGTGTGAAGTAGATGAAACCAGAGCCCTTGTGGGTAAAGTGTCCCCTGCCCCCTCACAGCCTGTCCCTTGGGGGCACCTGAGGCATCTTTGAGTAACTCATAGGGCTCAAAGGAGGGTAGTTTGGCAACAGCTCAGCGCTTCAATAGCAGAACGTGTAAGTTAACCATCTGGCACCATCTGCCCTGTAAGGCTGGGGGTGGGACTGTCACTGACTGAACTAAGATCAGGCATGAGAAAGGAGGTAGATCAGGTACACAGATCACAGGTAGGACATGCTATTTGATAAGAAATATATTCTTAATCCTTTTCAGTTAAACTGATTAAAGAAATGGAGAGTCAAATAAGCATATCTGAGTTCATACAAATCTCCTAACTGTATCTATAGTATTGTGCATTGCGGGGAAGATTGGCTGAAAGTATATGTATGGGTCATCTTGTAATGTATCCACTTTCTCTGTTTTCCCCATTCCTAGAAAAAAATTACTTCTTCCCCTTCCTTAATTTTTCCTTTTACTGGTATGGGCCAGAGGAAAAAGGAGTAAATAAAAGGCAAAATAAAACAGAGAGGAGAGAGAGAGAGAGAGAGAGAAAGAAAGAAAGAAACAAAGAAACAAAGAAACAAAGAAACGAAACAAAGAAAGAAAAAAAGGAGAGAGGAAAAGAAAGAAAGAGAAAGAAAGAAAAAGAGGATGCAAAGACAGAAAATATGACTTAGAGCCTAAAGTTGTAGCCCAGAATGAGAAACATTTGGGTTGAATGCTCAGCCTCAACACACACGAACTGTGTGATCTTGAGGGAATTATTCAATCTCTCTGTGAAACAGGAATGATAATCTTGTCAGGTGCTGCAGGACGTTGCTGGGGGCATTAAGTAAGATAATGCATCTAGTTTTGTCCCATGCTTGGTACATTGTCAGGTCTTGATAAACATTAGCTATTATTATTTTGACTAGTACTAGAACTGTTTGTATTATTATCAAAAGGGGAATAAATGTATGAGAGTGAATAAGCAAATTTTCAGAGGGCAAGCCTAGCAATCTTTCGCTTTTAGTAGGCTTCTATAGGATGCTTACCTTTTCCAAAGTACTTGCTTTTTCCTTTGAATCTTTTTGACAACTATTTATTTAACAATAATAATAATTATTCATTACCTCATTCAAACAGCATGATTAAGTTGCCAGCGTTGAATTGACTAATTTTATTTTATAGCTTTTTTTTTTTTTTTTTTTCAATAGTCTCATGCTTTACCAACCAAGCTATGTGGGCTATATGATCTTTTAAAAAAACAGAAATATTTGACCTTCAGTAATTTTGAATCAGTCATTTATTCAACAAGTATTTATTGAGTGCCCACCATGTGCCCACCTTGGGACACACAAAACAAAGATCCATGCCATAAGGCGTAGCTAAATCTAAGATAGCATGATAGTAAATTATATTGTATGTCAGAAGGTGGTAAGTGCCATGGAAAAAGAAAAAAAAAAAAAAGTAGGGCAAGGTAAGGAACATTGGGAGCACAGAGGCTGGATTTTATTTTGTTTTGCTTTTAATCAAATCTGACCCTCTTAAGACCTCTTTGAGCTCTGTAGGCAGGTCTGAGTGTCTGCAGATAACTAGATGCTGAAAGAGCTGTATCTCTACCACTCTTGCCTGGTTCTCCATTCTGCCTTGGCAGCCTATCTCACGTACATAGCTTAATTATTGTCTGCTACCAATTCCAGCTGATCCTTTTGGGGGTTGGAGATGGGGACAAATCAGAACCAGGCCCGTACAGTTACCCCCACTCAGAACGCAGCCAGAGGTAAATGAAAAGTGATATTCTAGAGCATGAACAATTCCTCTCCTCCTGGTGGTTTTCCAGGATTATGCGCAAATGAAAGGACTCCATCTGGGTGTTAGGTGATGGCCCCTGTGTCTTCTAGTCCCTCTTGTGGGAATTCCGGCCTTCATTCCCAGGTGAGCTGCCAGAACACTCAAGTGCAAGGTAGCATTATCATTAATCTCCCAACCCAGGTTCCTATTAATGTGTCACTGAAGCAACCTATATATTTTTTTGTACCAGTTCCCACCCCTTTGATATACTGGACATGTGTCAAAAAAATCAGAGGCCACCCATATCTTATCTTACATTAGGAAGAGTCATGTAGAAATGTCCCTTCATTACCAGGACAGTCATGTCAAAAAGAATCGACTTATTGTCAACGTTTCTAACCTAACAATGTTAATGGAGCCTTTAGACATCCTTTCTCCTCATTTGTTTCTTAGATGCCTATCAAGGAGACAGTTGCACGAGAGTTTCCAAGCTCTGGGGAGCCGTGTGTATGTGTATTAAATGACAGCACTCTAGGCTGCTTATTATAAAGGGATATAGGGGTAGGTGGGAAGATTGAGACAGTGGCAAGAAAGCGTGCTTTTGGCAGGGTGTCAGGGTGGTGAGGGACTCTAGGCAAGACACAGGCTCCAAAGATAGCTATTGTTTCTCCTCTTTCCTGTCCTTCCTCCAAAATTTTCCAGCACTGCATAACAAATATATTTATTGAGTGAAGGTAGCCTTTAACAAGTTCCCAGCAATGTTAAAATACTTCTCTCCCTCAATTCATACATGTTGTGCATTTCATTTTTTCCCCCCTGAAGCAGAGAAGGAAGTAGGGGAAGAAACCATTGGCTGGAAAATTTTCTAGGGCTTCAGAAAGTACCTGGTTCTGGGTAAGAAGATTTGCTGGTCAGCCAATCTTGGAGGAACCAGCTCTCTGCCAACATGCCGTCGGCCACTCAGTGCTAATCAATAGTAACGAGATGACAGGTTGATATTAGTGAATAAAGCAATAAGCCATTTCCCTGTAGAAGTTACACAAATGACTTGTCCTAACAGCATGAAACTATTGGAATTTTTCTAGGAAATGCCCATGGGCTCTTACAGTAAATCTCTTTCATATATGGATAATTCATCCTTCTTTCTCTTAAAACACAATAGAATGTGCTCCTTAGGTCTGTAAGTCCTAATCAACCCCACTCATAGGCAGTTGAACTCTGTCCAGTGAGTATGATTCAGAAAGATATAGCAGTCAACTGTGTGCAGAGTACTTTTATAGGCTTCAAGGGATATTTACTATTTAGGGGAATGTTCAGCAACCAAATACCTCTCCTCTGTGGAGATCTCTCCTGTTAAACTCCTGGAGGAAGGTAGTGCTCTCCCTCCCATGTTGGAAGCTGATAGGATCTAGATTCCCTTCTTGTCAACCCCTGACAGCTAGGGAGTGGGCTGATGATCTCAGTTCAGCCATCTGGATGTTCCTGCTCAGCCCTTTGGGTTGTGAGCTGGGAATGTCATTTAGATAGAATTATTCATAGTAGTGGACCTAGTGGCAATGGCTGCAACTTTCCGTGGTGGTGGCACTGGTTACTGGTAATGATCATATTCTCCCTGGGGTGTTCCTTTTGAAATCAGCTGTGGATCCCTTGGCTATGGGTTGTTTTCCTGATTTTTGAGTTTGGGGGCTAATACTTTGAGTAACTTGACACCCTTATAAAAGTACCTTTCCACTTATGTTAGCCAGAGTTGCTTTCTGACCATTAGAGAAACTCACCTTGTCAAGTCCTATTTCAGTATGAGAGTATGGGATTTCAGACATCACTTTCTACATTCTGTAAAAGAGAAAGCTGAGGTTCAGCAAGGCGAGTAACTTGCCCATGTTTTTGCTAGTGAGTGGCAGAGTTGAGAACTGAAGTGAGCCTATGAGACCCATGGAGGCAGGGTCCATGTCTTATTTAATGTGGTATGTCCAAGACCTGGTGAATAACATGCAAAGGACTCTCCAGAGACTTCTCAAGAATAATTTGTACTCCACATTCAGCTTACAGGATATATTATTTTCTCTATTTGATGAGAAAAAGACTATGACCTATAGTACATCAGGACATTTCTAATACAGAAATGTTTGTCCTTTATCAGGAGAATGGGCTCAGGAAAGCTGGAGCACAACCACAATCACACCTATATTTCTGTCCAAATTGATCCCATTATTCAGCATTCTCAAAGGGGAGCATAGCATGGAAAGATATTGTGGGAAATGGAGAATAAAACGCGGGGAGGGTGGAATGTCACTTATTTATGTAGTTTTCTGAGAATGTGCATAGAATTGTTACTCTGCTTGTGTTATGCTAGGCACCTGACATATATCCATCTCATTTCATCCTAACAATGGTTAACAATATGACGTAGGTGCTATTATTGCCCTTATTTAACAGATGAGGAATCTGAGACTTAGGGAGGCTAAGTTCCTTGCTCCAAATTCATGGCCAGTAAGCCACAGCATCAAGGACTGACATCATGGCCCAAGCTCCTAGCCAATATACTGTACCAATGGGGCTTGTTGACATTTAGATCTGGGGTTTGTTGGTGATGGTTGACTGCTTTGTAGCACGTTTCATTTTTTTAAAAATGTGTAGAATTGCTTATGTAATTTCAAGACTGTGGTCTTTGAGAAAGATATTCCCTCCTCCACTTTATTTATTTATTTATTTATTTATTTATTTATTTATTTATTTATTTTGTGGGAGAAAGCTGAAATTTGGAAGACTTGGCAAAGAGAGTGTTAATGTGCTAACATCAAATGAATTCCATGGATTTTCTATTCATTAAGGCCCATTTCCCTGCACATAACTCACCTCAGCTTGGTTATACCACTCCAGGGTATGCTAGTAAAAGGGAGAAAAATGGGGAAGCCAGCCAGAAAGAGGTGTTTTTGGCTGCAAAAATCAACTTACACCTACCAACAAAGAAAAACAGAAAGGCTTTGCCAAACAGTAAATATCAAGTTCATTGCCTAAGCCCCAGAAGAAAACGTATTAAGCAATTTATGATACCTTTTTGAGTCAATGGTCACCTGATACTACTTGGCTGTGAATTGGGGGAATTGCAACTCAGCAATTGGGAGATGAATCACAGCAAAAATTCTGGTCATTTCACACCTCCGATAAAGTATTGAGGGCTGGCAAAATATGAGTTTCCTTTGCCTTAGATAATGTTATGTTTATTCATTCACTGAATTAATTTACTGACTACCAGGCAATCTTTTAGCACTAGTGATAGAATAGTCACCTGGATTTGCAATAGCCCTCTCTTACTAGCTGGGGAATATGGATAAAATTAAGAAAACAAAAAAATGAATAATTTCAGAGAGTGATAAGTGATTTAAAGAATACCAATCAAGTGCTGTCATGGAAGGTGACAGATGGAGAGGTAGCAATTGAAATTGGATGGTCTGGAAGCTCTCCCTGTGGCCTGAATGTTAAGAAAAAGCCAGCCATTCAAAGTTCTAGAGCAAAACATTCTGGACAGGAGGGTGAGCAAGTGCAAAAGGCCCCATGGAAAATGGAATTTGATGTGTTAGAGAACCAGGAAGAACTGTAGACCAGAGTTTAGTGAGAGAAAGGAGACAGGGAAGAATTGAGGTCAGAGGTCAACAGGACAGATCATGGAGGGCCTTTGGCCGTGCTCAAGAGTCTATTCCTTATCCTAAGAGCAGTGAGAGGCACTTGGGAGTATTCAAGCAAGAGCGTTGGTGTCTGATTGACGGTGATTGAAGGCTCCTTGGGAAATCTCAGTAGAAGGTGGTGGGGAGAGGCCTAGGGTGTTAGACATGATTAGGTATTGGGAGATGAAGATGCTTCCATGAACTATACTCTAGTGGGTGTCTGTTGTTTTTGGTTGTTTAACATCCATTCCAATTTCTTTTTGGAGAGAGAGAGAGGTGGGGATGTGTTCTCCATTGGCTCCTCTGCCAAGATGGTTTGAGTCACCTGGGTTCTATTCATTTTGAGCCTGGTTTTGCAAACTTCCTTTGATCCTGGGATACCTCTATATCTTTCAACAAATCTCCTTTTTGCTACAGGCATCCAGAACCAGTTTTCATTGCTTGCAACAAATTACTCCTGTTCCTGTGTGATGTGGTGACCATTTAGAGAAGGAGGACTAGATGTGCAATACCCTAAGTTGGCAAATAGGATAAATTTGCATTCTCCTATTCCACTTCCCACAATCATCCTCTCTAGGTCTCTCTCTGATTTCAGCTTTTGTGAAGATCACTGACTTCTCTTCCAGGATGCATGTCCTCCTCCATTTATTTACAGTGAAATGAGTGCCAACACAGAAAGACAATAGATACTCAAAAAGGATCATACTTTCAATCTGTTCATTTAGCAGCCAGAGAGATTTTTCCAAAATGGAAATCATGGCACTCCCCTGCTGAAAACTCATTAATGGCTTCCTATTGTAACTAGGATAATGATAAATTCAATATTAAAGTGCCTATCAGGCCTCAGGAGATGTGATGCATACAAGAATTCAACTTAATCTTGCCCCATCTTTGATATCTATGCTCCAACCACACATGCATTTTTATAGTTTCAGGTAGGTACTGCATTCCAGCTGCCAGAAGGCCTTTGCACATTCTTTTCCTTCACTCAGACTCTTCTTTTCCCATTTTGCCCAGGAAATTCCTTCTTTACACTTCAGAACTGTATTATTTCCCCAGATAAGCCTTATCTGACTATCCTGACTAAAATAAATCCCAGTTCTCTACCCCTCTACACTCCTCTGCTCCGGCCCCAGCGACCATACTTAGCATATCTCATTTGAAGCACTAGTCACACAATGACAATCTCGCAATTTGTTTTTGTGGTTCTCCATATTTGATTAATGTTTAGGCCCCCACTAGTCTGTAAACTTTGTGAAGGCAGATCTCTTACTGTTTTTTTTATCATTGTGTTCAAAGTTTACAGCATAATGCTTGGTACATAATGATAAAAATGATAAGAATAAGAGTAACAATAAAAGTAGTAGCTACCATTTTTATACTACAAGATGTTTTAAGCCTCTTACATGTGTTCTCAACAATCTTATGAGGCTCCATCATTATTCTCACTTAATTTGGGGGAAGCAGATACAAAGAGGCTCTGTGACTGAATAAAGGTCACACAGCTAAAAAGTATTGGTAGAAAAGGAGAGGTTTACTTTTTTACTCTTTCTAGTTATTTGACTTTTTTCTTTTCCTGCAAAGTATCATCTGAATAACTTATGCAATATGGTTCCAAAGCTGGCACTTTTAACTATAATGTTATCTTTCTTCTGTGCATAATAGTTGTTCAATAAGTGTTTATTGAATGAAGAAATGGATAAAAATATGAATGAATGAACATGACCCCAGAAATCTGGAATAAAATTCCAGAGACCTAAGTGCAGTACCAACTCTGTGCCTGACACCTCTGGGTAATTTCATCCTTGAAGACCTCTGTTCCCTTTGTGTGAACAAAGGGGAGTGAGACAGACAAGTGTTAAACACAAACACTCTGGGACTCTAAGCTGGCACGATTTAAAAGGCCACATCTGGATTCAGCTCTTGGGCTTTGAAATCTTAAGACAAAAATGACCAAGGTAGAGAACTTATTCCCCAGATCATAAGGGAATACGTGGCCCCTGGAGATGAAACAATAAAAGAAAAGACCATATGAATGGAACCTACATCATGATTGCAGACCAAGGAAACAGGAAGTTGTAGGCCTTTCTCTGCCCATCACTTTAGGTATTGCACAAGGTGCGATTTAGGGGATAATTATCAACAATCACTTCCTTCTTGAGATATATTCATTATTAACAGTTATGAATGCCTGCTGGAGAAATTGCAGAGTTAAATTTCCCCTTTCTTAATGTAGTTATACAAAAGTCTCGTTGCATTAATACTTTTGCAATTGTGCTGTAACTGAAGCCACAGAAAACTGCTCACCAGGGATCCTGAGCCTTGCAAACAAGTCTCCCTAAGCCTGCATGGAAAATGCAGACATGCTCCTCTGTTGCTAGTTAAGCTTGCTGGGATGTTAATGCATGCCTCCTACAGTATTTTAGACCCAGGCCCCAGGCCCAGGCCCCCTTCCCCACCCCCAAAGCTGCCACCAGGGTCCTATGTGCCTCCTAAACACTTGGCTGCAGCACTTGGGACATTTTATTGAGGCAGCTTTACTGGAAGGATCCAATTACAGGGTATAGCAAGTTAGATTCAGTGCCCCGGTTAACAATGCTATGGAGAACACTGAGGTTCCTTTAGCCCTTCCTGGTATAAAAGAAATGAACAGAGGTAATGGCAAACAGGCCCTGAGATGGCTGCTGCTTCTGGACACGAACACTCCACTGGGTTTTTAAAAATCTTTATATTTTTATTCATGTATAAAATGTAATACATCCTAGTTGCAGGAAAAAAAAAAAAGTCAAACAATAGGAAGTAGAAAGAGCAAAAAGTAAACCTCTCCCTTTCTACCCTTAAAACCCCACATACTTCCCCTGAGGTAAGCACTGTTTTCAGTTTCTTGTATATCCTTCCCGATCTTTATTTATTGTATTTACAAACAAAATTATATTATACTTTAAAAATTTCTGTCCACACTTTTCTGCAACTTTATTGTTTGCCTTAACAATACATTGTGGACATTTCCACATCAGTGCATATAAATCTACTTTATTCTTTTTAACTGGTCCTTTGCAATTTCTAGTATGTCTATATTACAGTTTTCTTAACCAATTCCTCTTGTCAGTGCATATTTAGGTGTTTCCAAAATTTTGGCTATTAAAAATGATGCTGCAATGAATATCTTTGTAGTTTCCTTAAGTATACTGTGCACATATGAAAGTTTCTTCAAGATAAATTCCAGAGGGCTCTTTAGAGAATTAAACAAAAATATTGTATTAGTTCTGAAATGTTCAAGTTTGGGTTTCCCTTAGAGGTGAGACCTTCTGAAGGGCTTATTTTTTTTTTAAATTATAATTAAAAAATAGAATAGTGCTATAATCGCATGACAGATTTACAATTTGCTTTCTTATTAGTATCCTCATCCAGCCAATTAAACCACCAAGCCCACAGGCAATACTGCTGTTAGTTTCTTAGATATTCTTCTGAAGCTTTTTATGCATAAACAAACAAATATGAATGTGTTGTCTTTTTTCCCCCATTTTTACATGAAAGACAGCATATTTTATACATTTCTCTGCTATTGCTCTGTTCTCTCACTCATACATCTAATAGATCTTTTCATAAGAAATGCAGAGTTTAGCTTTGGCATTACTTTTAAAATTTTTAAATAATAGATTTTATTTTTTTAGAATGGCTTTAAGCTTATAGGAAATTTGAGTAGAAACTACTGAGATATAGAGAGCATAGGGTTCCTGTATTTTCCCCACATTTTCCGTATTATTAACATCTTGCATTAGTGTGGCACATTTATTAAATTGATGAATCAATACTGATATGCTTTTTTTCACAAAAGTACATAGTTTCTATTAAGGTTCACTCTTTCTGTTGTACACTTCTATGAGTACTGAAAAATGCATAATGTCTTGTATCTACCCTTACAGTATCATACAGAATAGTTTAATTGCCCTAAATATTACCTGTATTCCACCTAGTTATCCCTTTTTCCTTCCCTGACAACTATTGATCTTTTCATTGTCTCTATAGTTTTGCCTTTTCCAGAATGTCATGTAGTTGGAATCATATAAGTATGTAGCCTTTTCAAACTGGCTTCTTTTTTTTTTAAATTTTTTTTTTCAACGTTTTTATTTATTTTTGGGGGGACAGAGAGAGACAGAGCATGAACGGGGGAGGGGCAGAGAGAGAGGGAGACACAGAATCGGAAACAGGCTCCAGGCTCCGAGCCATCTCAGCCCAGAGCCCGACGCGGGGCTCGAACTCCCTGACCGCGAGATCGTGACCTGGCTGAAGTCGGACGCTCAACCGACTGCGCCACCCAGGTGCCCCTCAAACTGGCTTCTTTTACTTAGCAAATGCATACCAAATTTCTCCATGTTTTTCCATGGCTTGATACCTTTTTTTTTTTTTTTTTTTTTTTTTTTTTTTGGTATCACTGAATATTCCATATGGATGTAATGCAGTTTGTTTACCCATTCACCTATTGAAGGACATATTGGTTGTTTCCAAGTTTTGGCAACTTTAAATAAAATTGCTATAAACATTTGTGTGCATGTTTTATGGAGTTAAGTTTCATACCAAGGAGTACAATTGCTGGATCTTATGGTAAGTGTTGTTCAGATTTTTAAGAAACTGCCAAACTGTCTTTCAAAATGGCAATACCAGTTTGCATTTCCATCAGCAATGAATGAAAGTTCCTATTGTTGTGCATCTTTGCTCGCATTTGGTATTGTCAGAGTTTAGATTTTAGTCATTCTAAAAGATGTGTACTGGTATCTCAGTGTTGTTTTAATTTGCAATATCCTAATGACATATGATGTTGAATATCTTTTCATATGCTTATTTGCTATCTGTATAACTTCTTTGGTTAGGTGTCTCTTCAGATTTTCTGCTTGTTTTTAAATTTGGTTGTTTGTTTTCTTATTGCATTTTAAGAGTTTTTTGTATATTTTGGATACAAGTTTTTTATTGGATATGTTTTGCAAATATTTTCTCTCAGTTTGTGACTTGCCATTTCATTTTCATAAGTGCCTTTTGCAAAGCAGAATTTTTAATCTTCCTTAAGTCTAACATAATTTTTTTCTTTCATGGGCTATACTTTTGGGGTTGTATTTAAGAACTCTTCACCAAACCTAAGATCACCTAGATTTTTCCTGTGTTTTTACCTAGAAGTTTTATAGTTTTGAATTTTACATTTAGGATTATGCTCCATTTTGAGTTAATTTTTATGAAAAATGCAAGGACTGGGTTTATTTCTTCGTGCATGAATGTCCAGTAGTTCCAACATGATTTGTTAAAAAGAATATCCTTTCATTATTGAATTATCTTTGCTCCTTTGCCAAAGATTAGTTGACTGGATTTGTATGAGTCTATTTCTGGGGTCTCTATTATTTCTATGATCTATTTATCTATTATTTTGTCAATACCACACTATCTTAATTACTGTAACTGTGTAATTGAGTCTTAAATTCAGGTAGTGTTGGTCCTTTGACTTTATTATTCTTCAGTGTTGGGTTGGTTATTCTAGGTCTTTTGCCTTTTTATATAAACTTTAGAATCACTTTGTTAATATACAAAAAATAAATTACTAGGATTTTATTGAGATTGCAATGAATCTTTAGATCAATTTGAGGAGAATTGATATCTTAACAATATTGAGTCTTTCTATATAACAAACATGGAATATATTTATTTAGATATTTAGTTTCTTTCATCAGAGCTTTGGAATTTTCCTTATATAGATCTTGCACATAATTTGTTATATTTATACCTGAATTATTTTAATGGGGTGCTAATTTAAATGATGATATGTTTAAAATTTTAAATTCCAATTGTTCATTGCTGGAATATGGAAAAGTGGTTGACTTTTGTATTTTAAAATTTTTTTTTTTTTTTTTAACATTTATTTATTTTTTGGGACAGAGAGAGACAGAGCATGAACGGGGGAGGGGCAGAGAGAGGGAGACACAGAATCGGAAACAGGCTCCAGGCTCCGAGCCATCAGCCCAGAGCCTGAAGCGGGGCTCGAACTCCCGGACCGCGAGATCGTGACCTGGCTGAAGTCGGGCGCTTAACCGACTGCGCCACCCAGGCGCCCCGACTTTTGTATTTTAGCTTTGTATACTGCAACATTGCCATAGTTACTTGTTAGTTCCAGAATTTTTCTATTGATTCTTTGGGGTTTTCTACATAAATACTCATGTCATCCAGGAATAAAGACAGGTTTATTTTTTCCTTCCCAATTTGTGTACTTTGTATTTCTTTTTCTTGCCTTATTGCATTAGCTAGAACTTCTAGGAGGATGTTGAGAAGCAGTGGGGAAAGGGGACATAGTTGCCTTGTTTTTGTTCTTGGGGAAAGTATCTAGAAACTCACATTATGTATTATGTTAGCTCTAGGTTTGTTGCAGATGTTTTTTATTAAGTTAGAAAAGTTTCACTCTATTCCTAGCTTGCTGAGAGTTTTTATTATGAATGGCTTGATGTTTTTTTCTTTTGTAAGTCTAGTAATTATTGATTTAATTTCTGTGTACATGTAGGCATATCAGATTACTTATTTCTCCTTGTATGAGTTTTGACAGATAATGCCTTTCAAAAAATTGGTCTATTTCATCTAGGTTGTCAAATTTGTGGGCATAGAATTGCTAAATATTTATTTATTGTCTTTTTAGTGTTCATAAGATTGATAGTGAGGCTCATCTTTCATTTTTTATTATTAGTTACTTGTGTTTTCTCTCTTTTTTCCCCCTTGGTTTGCCTGGCTAGAGATTTATGAATTTTATTGATTTTTTTCAAAAACACAGCTCTTGGTTTTATTGATTTTATTATTTTCCTGTTCTCAATTTCATTGATTCCTGCTCTATTATTTTTTATTATTTCTTTTTTTCTGTTTAATTTGGATTTAATTTGCTCTTCTTTTTGTAGTTTCCTAACATGGAAGCTTAGATTATTAATTTTATATTTTTCTTTTCTTCTAATATACTCAGTGTTATAAATTTCCCTCTAAACATTGTTTTCACTACACCCCACAAATTTTGATAAGTTGTATTTTTATTTTCATTTAGTTCCAAATATTTAATAAAATTTTTTGATACTTCTTTAACAAATGTGTTATTTATAAGTGTGTTGTTTAATTTCCAGATATTTTGTGACTTTCTAGCTATCTTTTTGTTATTGATTTCGAGTTTAATTCACTGTAGTCTGAGAACATACTTTGTTTAATTTCTGTTCTTTTAAATTTGTTAAGGTGTATTTTATGGTCCATAATATGGTATATCTTGGTGAATGTTGCATGTGAGCTTGAGAAGAATGTATATTCTGCTGTTGTTGAGTGAAATATTCTTTAAATGCCAATTAGATCCAGTTGAGTGATGGTCCTATTCAGTTGAAGTATACTTTCACAGATATTCTGTCTACTGGATCTGTAAATTACTGAAAGGTGTGTTGAAGTCTTCAAATACAATAGTGGATATGTTTATTTCTTCTTGCAGTTCTATCAGTTTTACCTCATATATTTTGACACTGTTAGGCACATATACATCAAGAATTGTTAAGTCTTCCTGGAGCATTGACCCCTTTATCATTATCTAATACCCTCTCTATCACTGATAATATTCCTTGCTCTCAAGTCTACTTTGTCTGAAGTTAATAGTTACCCTAGCTTTTCTTTGATTGATATTCACATGTTTTGTCTCTCTTCCTCCCTTTACCCTTGGTCTATCTGTTCTTTATGCTTAAAGTGGATTTCTTGTAGACAGCATATAATTGAATCTTTATGTTGTTGTTTTTTTTTAAATGTTCTCCAAAAGTCTTTGTCTTATATTTGGTGTATTTACATGATTCACATTTAAAGTGATTATTGATAAATTTGGATTAATAACTACTATATTTTTAATTAGTTTATATTCATTTGTATCTTTTTTGTTTTCCACTCCTTTTCCGTCACTGGCTTTAACTGAGCATTTCATATGATTTCATTTTCTCTGCTCTCTTAGTATATCCATTATAATATATAGCAATATATACCAATATATATTATTATTATTTTGAACACATTAATAATAATTAATTAACCTAATAATGAATAATCTAATAATTAATTAGTAATAATTAATTCATCTAACAGATGATTTAAAATGAATTAAGAAAAATGTTAGATGAATTAAGAAAAAAAATGAAAGATTTTATTTTACCTTATTTCTTCTCTAATGCTCCTTTTAAAATGTTGATCAGAGTTTCATATCATTTTTCTTTTTTCTATAGAACTTCTTTTAGCATTTCTTGCAACTCAGGTTTAATGGTAACAAATTCCCTTAATTTTTGTTTGTCTGAGAAAGATTTTATTTCTTCACTTCTGAAGAATCATTTTGCTGGATACTACATTGGTGACTTTCTTCTGTCAACACTTAAATAGCATTATGCTGATATGGAGTCTTTATATTTTAATATTTGATAAGGATGGAATCCTCTCATTGCTCTTGAAAGAGATTCTGACCTCCTTCTCAATACACACACATATACATGTATGTAAACATATGTAATGCATATGTAATACATATTTAATAAAATGAGAATGTCTAATTCCAAACTATCCCCACAAAAAAAACCTTATTCTTTATTGGCATTACATTACATTTATAAATTAACAAAAGAAGAATTGTTATCTTTATTATGTTGCATCTTTCCACCAAATAATACAGTGTTTTAATTTATTTAAATATTATTTTGTATCTTTCAGTTCTGTTTAAAAATTTTCTTCTTACTTAGTGTCACATTTTTATAGTTAATTTCCCCCCATAATTTTATTTATGTTGTACTATTATTAATAAGGTCTCTTTTTTTTTTTTTAATTTTTTTTTTCAATGTTTTTTTTATTTATTTTTGGGACAGAGAGAGACAGAGCATGAACGGGGGAGGGGCAGAGAGAGAGGGAGACACAGAATCCGAAACAGGCTCCAGGCTCTGAGCCATCAGCCCAGAGCCTGACGCGGGGCTCGAACTCACGGACCGCAAGATCGTGACCTGGCTGAAGTCGGATGCTTAACCGACTGCGCCACCCAGGCGCCCCAGGTCTCTTTTTTTCATCATAACTTTTAACTGATTGTTGTTTGTTTATATGCTTATTCATACATATTATTGATTTCTCTATACAAATTTTCAAGCTTATTATTTCAATCAGCTATTAATTTTTATAGTCATTTTTAATAATTCTCTTAGGGTTTCTAGGTATACAAATGTCATCTTTGAAAAGTAGTATTTACTTCAATTCTAATTTTCATATACATGTTTTCTTTTTCTTTTCTAATTGTGTATTCCAGTACTTCTAATACAATGTTAAAGAATAGTGTGATGATAGCGCATGCTTGTCTTGACTGTCACTATAGTGGAAATACTGTTCAGTGGTTCTCACATCAGGGTAATACCACTTCCTTAGAGGGACATATGGGAATGTCAGGGCATATTTGTTTCTATAATTCAGGAAAGTTGCTTCTAGTATTTAACATGTGAGTGACTCAGAGGTAGAACATTTGTTGAACAAAATGACTCTAGTGCTTCTCAGTGATCATTGGCTTGAGATGAAATAGTGTATTCTTATCTTATTGGATGTTTCTGTTAAGAATGATCAATTTTTTTTAAGTTTAATTATTTATTTTGAGAGAGAGAGAGAGAGAGAGAGAGGTGGGTAGGGGCAGAGAAAGAGGGAGAGAGAGAATCCCAAGCAGGTTTCATGCTGTCAGTGCAGAGCCCAACATGGGGCCTGATCTCACCAACCATGAGATCATGACCTGAGCCAAAATCAAGAGTCAGACGCTTAACCAACTAATCCACCTAGGTGCCCCAGAGTGACCGAATTATTTAAAATTTTAAAAAATGCTTATTTATTTTTGACAGAAAGAAATAGCGTGAGTGGGGGAGGGGCAAAGAGAAAGAAGGGGACAGAAGATCTGAACTGTGCTCTATGCTGACAGAAGCCAGCCGAATGAGGGACTCAAACTCACAAACTGTGAGATCATGACCTGAGCCAAAGTTGGATGCTTAACCAACTGAGCCACCCAGGTGCCCTGATCAAATTTTTTAAAAAGCCCTCTCAGCATCTATGGAGATGATCATAAGATTTTTATGCTTAACAGCTAGAACTGATAACATGAATTCAACAAAGTCGCAGGATATAAAAGCAATGTACGGAAGTTGGTTGCATTTCTACACACCAATAATGAAGCAACAAAAAGAGAAATCAAGAAATCAATCCCATTTACAATTGCGCCAAAACCATAATATACCTAGGAATAAACCTCAGCAAAGAAGTAAAAGATCTATATGCTGAAAACTATAGAAAACTTATGAAAGAAATTAAAGAAAACACAAAGAAATGGAAAAAAAGTTCCATGCTCACGGATTGGAAGAATAAATATTGTTAAAATGTCAATACTACCCAATGCAATCTACACATTCAATGTAATCCCAATCAAAAATGCACTGGCATTTTTCTCCAAGCTAGAACAAACAATCCTAAAATTTGTATGGAACCACAAAAGATCTCAAATAGTCAAAGTAATGTTGAAAAAGAAAAATAAAGCTGGAAGCACCACAGTCCCCAACTTAAGCCTTTAATACAAAACTATAATCATCAAGGCAGTATGGTCTTGGCATAAAAACAGACACATAGACCAATGGAATAGAATAGAGAACCCAGAATTGGACCCACATTGTATGGCCAACTAATCTTTGACAAAGAAGGAAAGAATATCCAATGGAAAAAAGACAGTCTCTTTAGCAAATGGTGCTGGGAGAACTGGAGAGAAGTATGCAGAAGAATGAAACTGGACCACTTTCTTACACCATACAAAAAAATAAAATGGATGAAAGACCTAAATGTGAAACAGGAAACCATCAAAACCCTAGAGGAGAAAACAGTCAACAACCTCTTTGACCTCAGCCGCAGCAATTTCTTGCTCGATATGTCTCCAAAGGCAAGGGAAATAAAAGCAAAAATGAACTATTGGAACCTCATCAAGATAAAAAGCTTATGCATGGCAAAGGAAACAATCAGCAAAACTAAAAGTCCACTGACAGAATGGGAGAAGATATTTGCAAATGACATATCATATAAAGGGTTAGTATCCAAAATCTATAAAGAACTTATCAAACTCAACACCCAAAAAACAAATATCCCAGTGAAGAAATGGGCAGAAGACATGAATAGACACTTTTCCAAAGAAAACATACAGATGGCCGACAGACCCATGAAAAGATACTCAACATCGCTCATCATCAGGGAAATACGAATCAAAACCATATTGAGATACCACCTCACACCAGTCAGAGTAGCTAAAATTAACAATACAGGAAATGACAGATGTTGGTGAGGATGTGGAGAAATGGGAACCCTCTTGCACTGCTGGTGGGAATGCTAACTGGTGCAGCTGCTCCGGAAAACAGTGTGGAGGTTCCTCACAAAACTAAAAATAAAATTACCCTACGACCCAGAAATAGCACTACTAGGAATTTATCCAAAGGATACAGGAGTGCTGATTCATAGGGGCACATGCACCCAATGCTTATTGCAGCACTATCAACAATAGCTAAATAATGGAAAGAGCCCTAATGTCCATCAACTGAGGAGTGGATAAAGAACATATGGTTTATATATATATAATGGAATACTATTTGGCAATGAGAAAGAATGAAATCTTGCCATTTTCAACAACGTGGATGGAACTGGAGTGTTTCATGCTAAGTGAAATAAGTCAGACAGAGAAAGACAGATATATATTTTCACTCATATTTGGAATTTGAGAAACTTAACAGAAGACCATGGGGGAAGGGAAGGGGAAAAAATAATTTCAAACAGAGAGGGAGGGATGCAAACCATAAGAGAGTCTTAATATACAGAGAACAAACTAAAGGTTGATGGTGGGGAGCACAGAGGGAAGGGGAAAATGGGTGACAGCATTGAGGAGGGCACTTGCTGGGATGAGCACTCGGTACTGTATGTAAGCGATGCATCATGGGAATCTACTCTCAAAGCCAAGGGAACACTGTATACACTGTTAGCTAACGTGACAATAAATTATATTAAAAAAATAAAAAAAATCTTTACAAAAATAAAAGATTTTTATGCTTAATCTACATTAAAACGGTAGATCATATTAATAGATAACTTAATATTGAAAATTCCTTTTATTATTAGAAATAAACCTCACTTGGTCAGATATATTATTTTTTTAATATGCTATTAGATAATTTTTGTTAATAATTTATTTAAAAAGCTTCAATATTCGTGGTGCCTGAGTGGCTCAGTTGGTTAAGTGCCTGACTTCAGTTCAGGTCATGATCTTGCGGTTCATGGGTTCGAGCCCTCTGTCCGGCTCTGTGCTGACGGCTCAGAGCCTGGAGCCTGCTTCGGATTCTGTGTCTCCCTCTCTCTCTGGCCCTCCCCTTCTCGCACTCTGTCTCTCTCTCCTTCAAAAATAAATACACATTAAAAAAATAAAAGAAATAAGCTTCAATATTCATAAGTGAGGTAGGCCTACAGTTTTCTTACTTGTTTGTATATGTGGTTTATAGGTGCACATACTTGATATTTTCCAGGTTTTTGTTTCATTTTAGGTAGTGTTGAAATTAATTAATTTTAAAGATCAGAAGAATTGCACTATGAAATCATCTGGACATGTAGAGATGTGGAGGTGGAGAATGATTATAGCCACACTACTTTCTCTATGTCTTCTCTGGAAATCAGAATTTACATGTTTCTATCCTTTCTAGAATCTGCTTTGGTAAAGTATATTTTCCAAGAATATTATCCATTTTATCTGTTTTCAAATTTATTAACATAGATTTGAGCAAAATTGTTTCTTACTGTGTAATTGTTTACCTTTTATAATTTTATTTAAAAATTGTTTTTCTCCTTTTCTTGATTAGGTTAGGTAGGGTTTTTTTTTTTTTTTTTTTTTTTTTTTTTTTTTTTTTTTTAAATTTTTTTTTCAACGTTTATTTATTTTTGGGACAGAGAGAGACAGAGCATGAACGGGGGAGGGGCAGAGAGAGAGGGAGACACAGAATCGGAAACAGGCTCCAGGCTCTGAGCCGTCAGCCCAGAGCCCGACGCGGGGCTCGAACTCACAGACCGCGAGATCGTGACCTGGCTGAAGTCGGACGCTTAACCGACTGCGCCACCCAGGCGCCCCAGGTAGGGTTTTTTTTTTTTAGTTTCAAAATAATCAGTTTTTGAAAGGTCAAAAGAATATTCATACTTTTCAGGTAAGAAATGAAAGGATACTTTAAAAGTATGTGTATTTGTTTATTTGGTCAAAAGAAATACAAGAAGGGTAAACCATAAACTAACGAGATTGGTTGCCTATAGGGATGGGTGGTAATGGAGTGAAAAGAATGAAGGAATAATGGGGTAGGAGAGATGAGTGGGGAGCAATGCATTCCTAAGTATTTGTTTTTGTATAGCTCTGAAGGTTAGAACCATAGTAATACCTCACATACTGAAAAAAAAAATAGTATCTACCAGAATGTGGGGGGGAATCCAAAACAGAATATAAAAATAACAAATGAAACTAATGGTATTACAGATGAATAGCAACCACATTGAAGGGGATGGGGAAGAAGAAAACAAACCTAAATAACTTTGGAAACAGTATTTTTTTGTTTTGTATTATTTGTTTTATTGTATACTATGAGGCTAAAGACGAAAAGAACTGTACACAAATGTTGTATGCTAGCCACTAAATCTGGTTCTCATACAGATGTGATGAACAAGTCTGAAACTATGTACATCCTAGAATTGAACAAATTAATACATGTAGTATAAATAATGAAAGCAGGTTTCATACTTTCAGAGAAACAAGTTAAAAATAAGGAAAGGAAGAAGGCAATGAATAGGCTGTGTGGTGTTGGATTAAAATTAGAGATACCAATATGAACTAATAGTTTTTAATATATATACATAGATACAGAAGTAAATATAGATATGTGTATTGTAGGCATTGGTATACATACATATAGTTCCTAGGTGTATCCACAGAGAGGGGCTAGTCATTCCACTAGCAAACCTTGCACTTAGGTTGTGCTTTCCATAGATCATTCTCCAACAGCAAGAAAGGGCTTCTTTAAGAAATAGTGAATTTCAGGAATGCAGCAGAGAAAATACAAGATGAGCCTAGAAAATATTGTGGCTCTCGGTGTAAGGAAATATTTTGAATTGATGGGTACATGTTTGAAAGGTCATTGGAAACAACTTGAAGAAGCTCCCAATGTCCAAACAGACAATTTGGAAAAGAAAATTAATAATGGTTAGCACTGGGTGTTATATCTAAGTGATGAATCACTACTTCTGAAGCCATTATTACACTATATGTTAACTAACTTGGATTTAAATAAAATTCAAAACAATTAAAAAAAGAAAATTATTAATGATAGATTGTGTTACAACCTGTAAAATAAAAGAAATCACCCACGAGTCCCTCTTGATATAAGTGAATTTTTGAATGAGTAATTTGGGGGAGAGAATAGTAGCATTCTATTAATAGATGTAGAAGGAATGATAGAAGTAGAAAGCACGATTAGCCAGGCTGTAATAATTGTAGTCAAAACCCTCAATGGGCACTAAAATTAATCAATGAAAGTATTATGAGAAACAAGATATTTACACAGTCTCAGAATATTTCCCCACAAGATATTTACTAACTACAAGGGGAAAAATAGTAGCTTTATAATGCAGAAGCATGGTATAAACCTCCTTACCAAATTGATAACATCAGTAATAAGACCCACAGACATCAGGTCTGTTCTGATATGGTGTACTTCTGAGATAATTCTTGCCAAAGCTGCAAACCTCAGTCTCATCATGAGAAAATACCAGAGAAACCCAAATTGGGGAACATTCCAGAAAATCGCTAAGAAATAACTCATCAAAAATGTCAAGGTCATGAAGTTAAGAAAAGGCTAGAATTATCACATATGAAAGGAGACTAAACAACTAAATGCAATGTGGAATCCTGGAATGAATCCTGGGCCAGAAAAAGGATATTTGTGGGAAAACTGACAGAATTTGAATGAAGTCTGTAGATTAGTTAATGGTATTGCATTTGTTTAATTGTCTGGTTTCAATAGTTGCAGTATGGTTATGCAGTGTGTTAATATTAGGGAAGAGGAGTAATGGTTATACAGGATCTCTGTGTACTGATTTTGCAATTTTTCTGCACACCAAAAATTATTTCAAAATTCAAAGTAAAAAAATAACTTGCTTTTGATTTTGTCATTAGTTTGTATAGCCCCTTACTTTCTGACTTTATTTCCCTTAGTTTCTAATGCTGCTTTTTTTGGTTTTATTTATAACTTTTAAAATCATATAAAATTCTTTTGTTTTCATTCTTTATCTTGTTGTTAGAAATATTTAAGGCTAAGCATTAACAACTCTCAGATGTTGAGAAAAGCTAAAGGGCTAAAATAAATATCTCATATTCTCACCATCTGGATTTTACAATTAATATTTTAATTATTTGCTTTATCACATACCTAGCCATCTATCCATCACTATATTCATTCTTTAATCTATTTCATTTTTTCATGCATTTAAAAATAAGTAATAGACATCAGTACAACTTGTCTCCCGAATACTTCAGCATGCATATTATTAACCAGAGTTCAATATTGGTTTACCCTTTTTTTGTGTGTGAGGTAAAGTTTGCAAACAAATGATATAGGTATTTCTCAGCATTTCTTGCTACTGAATATTGAAGTGGGAAAATCTGGGAGCATTTTTCTTCACCTTATAAGTGACAGTGTTTTTTTAAAAAAAAATTTTTTTTCAACGTTTATTTTTATTTTTGGGGCAGAGAGAGACAGAGCATGAATGGGGGAAGGGCAGAGAGAGAGCAAGACACAGAATCGGAAACAGGCTCCAGGCTCTGAGCCATCAGCCCAGAGCCCGACGCGGGGCTCGAGCTCACAGACCGCGAGATCGTGACCTGGCTGAAGTCGGACGCTTAACCGACTGCGCCACGCAGGCGCCCCTAAGTGACAGTGTTTTTAACTGACTCTAGAAGATTCTTTCTTTGTGTTTGAAACTCAAGAGTTCCCCAAATATGATCATTGTTTATCTTCTCATATCAGTTTTTTTCTGATGCATGCTACCATCTTTCAATACGTAAATTCAAGTCATCTTTTTAAAAATAAAGTTTTCTTAGATCATATTTTCCATGTGTTTTGGTCCATTGCTTTTGTTTTCTTGAACGTGGGCTCCAATTACATGATCGCTGCCTCTTTTTATCCTATCCTCTATACCTATCTTTAATCACAAATCCTTTTAAACTCTTGATTTCGTATTATTTGCCTTTCTTGTTGTTGTCTGTTATTTCTGTTACTGAGCATCCTACAGTGTCTATTCTACCATTTGCTCATTCAACAGTGGATGGTTTTCATTCTGTAAAGTTTTCTTTATATTTCTTGCTGAGTTCTGCCAGTTAGGTTTCATCTTATACAGTCTTACCAACCATTACCTAGCATTCTGCATCTCTGCTTTGGAGTATTCCTTTGTAGGCATGATTGCTTTACTACTGGTTTTAAATTCATGAAATGAAGTCTGGTCATTTAAAAAAACTTTTTTCCTTTAAATATGTTTCTAGTGAGTGTTCTTTATCTATTGGTGAATTTTGCTACTCTTCACCTTTTTCCCTCATGGTATTTCTGCATCGACACTGTGCTTATTCCTTTTTTTTTACTATTCATCATTAAATCATTTGGATTTTCCTTGGCTAATAGTTCTAGGAGGTTCTGAGTAGGTGTGCCAGACAGTCCTCAAAGTCTGGGACCATGTCTCAAGCTTTTCTGGATCCCTAAGGATCCACAAAGAGGAACAAACCCTGAAGTAGTATGTTAAAGATAATTAGACATGAAGGAAAAAAGAAAAAAAAAAAAAACATGAGTTTTCCCTAGAAACAAACAAACAAACAAACAAACAAACAACTATATGCTGCTTTGCTGTTGGTAATAAATATGTCTTTATAAGGGGAAAGCTTTGTTACTGTAGGCCACCTGGGGTCTTTTTGTGCCCATCTAACACTGTCATTTGCTCCTAGTAGGTGTGCAATGATTGTACAATTGAATTCTTTGGTAGAATGAATTATAATAGAAGAAAAAGAGAAAGAGTAAAACTAAAGCTCTTTCCTTTAACCATGTAGATCATTCTCATCAGCAGTGAGTGAGGAGCTCTTCTATATTAGATCCCATGCCAGACTGTATAATTTAATGAAAAAGCAGAGATCGCATCCTTCAGCTAGTTGACACAAAGGACATGAAATAACATTGGATCGTTTCTAGCATCAGACCTTAGGTTCTTTTTTTTTTTGTATTTTAGAATCCCCTTTTATGACCTACAATTAGCTTATTAGAAAGGGCAGAGTTTACTCTCAGTTCCATAAACTCTTATTGTTTATTATTTTCTAAGTGATTCACTGTGTGTTTATGCTGAAGGACACATTCTGCAAACAAATTTAGGTTTTGATTAAAAAATCCAATTGAAGTGAGTAAATTCATGGGAATCTTTTCATTCTGCCTCTCACTCCATTGTTATTTCACTCTCTAATCATAGTGATGTGTTTCAACATCTGACTTGGAATCTTAGTGTATGAATTTTTTAATATAGGAGTAAATTGTCTTTTTTATTTTCTTCTTTAAAATAAGGAAGTCTTCTCTTTGCAGTATATTTTTATTTGCTTTATTCAAGGATAGAGAACACAAGCAAATAACCAGCCACCAGCTGATTTTAGCTTTTCCAAGGTTCAGAATCTTACCTGGGGTGTGAGGAAACAGAGCAGTCTCTTGGTCTGCAGATGAGATGATTATTGAAGCTATTGCATGCTGGTACTGTGAACATCTCCAGTTAGAGCATGTATTGATGCAAAGAATAAATAGCCATACTGGGAAGGGTAGGGTGATCAAAATCTCTCTGGATCATGGGTTAGCGAGTGTCAGACATCACTTTCTTAAGAGAACTGCTGTGTGTAGACCAAGGGAGTGTGCTTTTTTATTTATATGATGGATTTGAGATTCTGGGATGTGTGTGTATTTAGTTTTATGATAAGAAGTGGTATGATAAGAAAATGCCTTCTCATTATGGTAAAGGCAACACCTGTTTTGCTGGGGAAGGGCAGGAAGGTACAGATGGACCATGTGGCTAATTCAGCTAAGTGGCCAAATCAATGCTCAGTGGCATATTTGAAAGCAACCGGTTTGAAAGTAGAAACTGATTTGTCTATTTAAAAAAAGGGGGTAGTGGCAAGAAAAGACATCTTTGGAAATTAAATCTTCTTAATATGGCTTAAAAGCATTAAGGATAATAAAATAACAATGCCGTTTCTACGGACCGACTCTCTTGCTAAACCAACACCAAAGCATCATTCAATTTTCCAGATGCAGGGACTAGTTTTCAAAAGATGGATTCATGTTACTCTGGAAAGCTCCCAAGCAAGTAATGTCTCTTTATTGGAAGCAAATGAAGAATAAAGAGGATCTGTAGGGGAGTGACAGCTACCTAATTGTATTAAGGCATAAACTTAGCAGTTCAGATGGGGATCCGTGAGAGAAATAGTTGCTCTGGGTTTGGGTGGAGAGAACTTGGGTGGAAGAACTTGGAGGTTGATTGTCTGGCAGGGGATCAAGGAGTGGGAATTGGTAAGATGGGAGCATGTACCTTCTAACAATTCAGGCTCTGGGTTCCAGGAGACTTGGACATGAATTATGACTCTGCTCATGAATAGTAGTATGGCTTTGGACAAACAGCTCAACCTCTCTGTTTTTGTTTTCTTATCTGTAAATGGGGATAAAACCTGTATTGATTTCATAAAGTTATAGGGGAGATTAAAAATGCTAATATGCACAAAGCAGTTAGCCAATTGTTAAGCATAAAGTTAGAATACATAAATGTCAGTTGCTATAATATGATATTGCTAAAATAATAATAACAATAATAATAATAATAATAATAGTCATAAGCCCAGGATTTAAGTTTTAGAGCCTTATTTGTTTATTTTATTTTATTTTTTAAATATTCAATATAATTTATTGTCAAATTGGCTTCCATTCAACACCCAGTGCTCATCCCAACAGGTGGCCTCCTCAATGCCCATCACCCACTTTCCCCTCTCCCCCGAGTCTTCCTTGTTTAAAATGACTAATTGCACTGCACAATTCTCTCTTACATATTTGCTACTTATTCCATCAGTTTAGTCTTTGGAAAACTTTCCCCACATCTCAGTCCCCCAAATAGGACCCATATTAAAGAACTTGTATTGAAAGCATGCACTTATTCATTTGTCAGTTACTCATCCATCCATTCATTCATTTATTCAACAAGCATTTATTGAGAAGCTACTATATGCTAGACCCTACTAGGAGAGAGGGATACATATAAAATGGTGAAAAAGGCAGATATTTTCATTCTAGGAATTTATGACCTGCTAGAGGATATACATTTTAAAGTAGACTAATTGGATGAGGTTCTGAGTATTTGAAAGGACAGTGGGTTTGGGCAATGGCTTTCTAGAAGAAATTTCTGAGTTGAAACCTGAAAAAACAAGTAGAAATTACTTAGATAAAGTGGAATGGGGAATGGATAAGAGCAGGGATAACTATTCCAGTAAGGAAGAAATATGTTAAAGCAATAAATGTGAGAAAGAGAACAAGGCACTGTCCAGTGTGACTGGATAAGGGATGTGAAGAGAGGAGTGTCCAGAGATAAGAGGCAGGTTGGAGTCAGATATGAAGGGCTTTGTTAAACATGTTCAAAGAGTATTAATTTTATTCTGAGGGCAATGAGAATGGAAAAGAGAAAATCCTAACATTTCATTGAAAACACTGGTCTACATTTTTTTACACCATTTTTATTTTAGTTATTCCATTTTTTTCCTTACAGAAAGTCTAAGACATGAAGGAGGGCAGCTATCTCTCCCTTTCTGTAGCCAAGGAAACAGTGTCAGAATTATGTCCTCCCAGGTGACTGCCAAGTTCCATTTTATAAGGTAACCAGATGATAAAAACAGTCTCTTCCCTTACCTACCAATAAACACTGTTTCTCCAAATTTAATTGATGGGATGTTGATGCTGAGATGTTGTTCAAGGAGAAAAATGTATCGTATAGGGCAAGCCCTTTAGGAAGATAGGTGACCTGATATGAACCCCTATAGCTCCCAAATCATTTGATTCCATGGAGCTCAACATGCTTTGGCCTGCCTTCTCCATTTGGAAGCCTGGGAAGGGTCTGTTCTTGAAACCCATTGAGGAAAACATGTGAGGTTATCTCCATTATTCCCTCAAATCTTCCTTCCTTGGCACAAAGAGACAGTTAACACGAGTGGGAATTTGAGAAAGGTCCAAGTGCCACAGCGCATTGATCACAGATCTCAGAGAGAGTCCAAAAGCAGTGAAAGCAAACAATATTTAATCCAGAGATTCATGGCTCTCATGAGGTTCAGGTGACTATAAGTACATACATATATATGTATGTAAGTGAGCAATAACAGACATTAAAAATAGGGCTTTGCCAGCTTGGAATTTTTCCAGCCAACAGAATACTCATTTTCCTCACCTCCTTAATGATTTCTTCTGAAAAGTCAATGGATACATAAACAAGGATAAAATCCTAACAACCTGAGAGAAAGAATGAATAGGAAATAATTTTTATAGGAGGCAACTCTTTTTTTTTTCTTTAATTGACAAGTTTCTGGTATGGAAGATACCTGGAAAGCAGAGAACAGGGTTTTCCTTCTAGATGTAATAGATAATTTGGGTAACCATATAAGGTGTTGTTTACTTTTGAAAAAGTATTTTTATTTTGAAATGATTTTAGATTTATAGGAGAGCTGCAAAAATAGTACTATATCCTTCATGCAGTATACACTTATGCTAACAGCTTATGTAACCAAGAAATTAATTTTGGTACAATACGATTAAATACAGTATAGAACTTACTCAGATTTAACTAGTTTTTCCACCAATGTCCTTTTTCTGTCCCAGGATTTCACATTGCATTTAGCTTTATGTTTCCCTAGTCACTTCCAATCTGTAACATTTCCTGTCTTTCCTAGTATTTCACGACCTTGGTACATTTGAAGACTATTTGCCAATTATTTTGTAGAATGTTCTCCAATTTGAATTTGTCTGATGTTTTCTCTCGATTATACTGAAGTTAGACATTATTGGGAAGAATATAATGGAAGTGATGTGCCCTTCTCCAGGCATATAATAGGGGGTAGATGGTATCAATGTGTGTTATTGGTGATGTTAACCTTGACCAGTTGGCTAACATCCATCACCTGGTTGCTTGCCTGGTCTTTCCACTGTAAACTTACTATTTTCCCTTTGAAATCACTAAATATTTTTGAGAAGATACTTTGGAATCATGCAGATATTCTGTTTCTGCCTAAATTTTTACTCACCGATTTTAAGCATCCATTGGTGGACCTTGCCTGCAGCAATTATTACTGTGATGCGTTAATTGTGATTTTTTTATTTCTCTCATTCCTTTTACATGCATTAGTTGGAATTCTTCTGTAAGGAAGAGTTGTCACTTCTTCTTTCTGTATTTATTTATTTAGTATTTTTTGTTACTTGAATTTTTATTAACAATGTTAAATGTTTATTAAGATTTTTTTGTCACTTGAATTGTAATCCAGTATTATTTTTATTTATTTTGTTGCTTGATTGTTTGAATTTTGACCATTGGCAGCATTTTCAGATTGGCTCCTGTGTCATTTCCATTTGCCATAAGTTTTTTGTTTGTTTGTTTGTTTGTTTTATTTCGTTTTTGAGCACTTGGACACTTTCTCCCTTTTTAGCACCATAAGATACTCAAAGCCCGTGGTGCATATTCCTTTACCCCAGCCCAGAAACCAACTGGCTCTCCAAGAAGCCTGGTTCCTTTTATTGGAGAATGTAATTTAGAGGGCCTGGGTGTTAGGTCTGATTATTGTTACTGAAGTCTTACTGTTTCTAGGTCCTCTCAGTGGATGGAGCTAAGAAATATATGTATGTGTACTAAATCATGCATACATACATAGTTGTTATCTATTCCATATTGATACCTTCAACTTTAATTCAGCACTGTAGGGTTCATTCTTGTCTTTCCTCTTTCCTTATATTTAATTACTTTCTATGACAGTAAGAAGCTTGACTCTCATTATGTATATAATAGATATATTTATTTGTACAACCTTACGCACAAATACAATGTTTCAGAATTTCTAACCTATGTTCCTGTCCTAAACAAATTTACCAGATAGAGTACAGTATTTGTGTATACTTCTTTCTGTCTTTAGCCTTATAGTGGTACTAACTTCTCAAAACATTGTTTTCCAAAGTTACACAGGCCAACTGCATTCTTCTCCAACCCCTTCAGTGTGGTTATGTGAGTCATTTGAAATTCATTAAAATTTAGTTGCCACAGGCTGAGTTCCATGTTTCCTGTCACATCCTAGTTTATTTACTTATTTTTTTACATTTACATAAAGTATGGTAGTTTTGTGTTTAACTTTGTAAGAAACCTCCAAACTGTTTCCAGTATGACTTTCCCATTTCATGTTCCCACCAACAATATATGAGACTTCCAGTTGCTCCACATCATTGCTTAAATTTAGTGTTGTATTTATTGTTGTGGTTTGTTTTTTTAGCCATCCTAATAAGTATTTGAATTATTAGAGCTCACGGTGGTTTTAGTTTGTACTTCCTTAATTATTAGTGATGTTAGACAACTTTTACTATGCCTCTTTGCATGTATATATCTCTTTCATTGAAGGTATATCACCCAAATTTTAAATGACATTGATTCTTTCTTGTTATTGAGTCAGGGTTCTTTATATGTTCCGGATATAAGCTCTTTGTCACAAATATGAGCTGCAGACATGCCTAGTCTTTGGCTTGTCTTTTCATTCACTTAACAGTTTCTTTCACATAGCAAAAGTTTGTAACTTTATTCTTTTTTTTCTCAGTTTGTAGAGTATCTTTTTTTATTAATTTTATTTTTTTAAATTTACATCCAAATTAGTTAGCATATAGTGCAACAATGATTTCAGGAGTAGATTCCTTAATGCCCCTTACCCATTTAGCCCATTCCCCCTCCCACAACCCCTCCAGTCACCCTCTGTTTGTTCTCCATATTTAAGAGTCTCTTATGTTTTGTCCCCTTCCCTGTTTTTATATTATTTTTGCTTCCCTTCCCTTATGTTCATCTGTTCTGTGTCTTAAAGTCCTCATATGAATGCAGTCATAAGATATTTGTCTTTCTCTGACTGACTAATTTCTCTTAGCATAATACCCTCTAGTTCAATCCACATAGTTGCAAATGGCAAGAGTTCATTCTTTTTAATTACTGAGTAATACTCCATTATATATATATATATATATATATATATATATATATATATATATATATATGCCACATTATTTATATATACCACATCTTCTTTATCCATTCATCCATCAATGAACATTTGGGCTCTTTCCATACTTTGGCTAAATTGATAGTGTTGCTATAAACATTGGGGTGCATGTGCCCCTTTGAAACAGCATACCTGTATCCCTTGGATAAATACCCAGTAGTGCAATTGCTGGGTTGTAGGGTAGTTCTATTTTTAATTTTCTGAGGAACCTCCATACTGTTTTCCAGAGTGCTGCACCAGCTTGCATTCCCACCAGCAGTGAAAAAACAGATCCTCTTCTCCACATCCTCACCAACATCTGTTG
This sequence comes from Puma concolor, assembly GCF_028749965.1. Lineage (NCBI taxonomy): Eukaryota > Metazoa > Chordata > Mammalia > Carnivora > Felidae > Puma > Puma concolor. The sequence goes on from NC_141667.1 coordinate 50,420,703, forward strand.
TTAATGTTAGCCATTCTGACAAGTGTGACGTGGTATCTCAATGTGGTTTTGATTACTATTTCCCTGATGATGAGTGATGTTGAGCATTTTTTCATGTGTCAGTTGGCATCTGGATGTCTTCTTTGGAGAAGTATCTATTCATGTCTTTTGCCCATTTCTTCACTGGATGATTTGGTTTTTGGGTATTGTGTTTGATTATTTATTTATAGATTTTGGATACTAACCCTTTACCTGATATGTCATTTGCAAATATCTTCTCCCATTCCATCGGTTGCCTTTTAGTTCTGCTGATTGTTTCCTTTGCTATGCAGAAGCTTTTTATTTTGATGAGGTCCCAATAGTTCATTTTTGCTTTTGTTTTCCTTGCCTCCAGAGACATGTTTAGTAAGAAGTTGCTGTGGCCAAGTTCAAAGAGGTTTTTGCCTGCTTTATCCTTGAGTATTTTGATGGCTTCCTGTCTGACATTGAGGTCTTTCATCCATTTTGAGTTTATTTGTGTGCATGGTGTAAGAAAGTGGTCTAGGTTCATTCTTCTTCATGTCGCTGTCCAGTTTTCCCAGCACCACTTGCTGAAGAGACTGTCTTTATTCCACTGGATATTCTTTCCTGCTTTGTCAAAGATTAGTTGGCCATGCATTTGTGGGTCCATTTCTGGGTTCTCTATTCTGTTCCATTGATCTGAGTGTCTGTTTTTGTGCCAGTACCATACTGTCTTGATGATTATAGCTTTGTAGTACAGCTTGAAGTCTAGGATTGTGATGCCTCCTGCTTTGGTTTTCTTTTTCAAGATTGCTTCGGCTATTCTGGGTCTTTTCTGGTTCCACACAAATTTTGGGATTGTTTGTTCTAGCTCCGTGAAGAATGCCAGTGTTATTTTGATAGGGGTTGCATTGAATATGTAGATTGTTTTGGGTAGTATTGACATTTTAACAATATTTGTTCTTCCTATCCAGGGGCATGGAATATTTTTTCCATTTTTTTTTTGTGTCTTCCTCAGTTTATTTCATAAGCTTTCTATAGTTTTCAGTGTAGAGATTTTTCACCTCTTTGGTTAGATTTATTTCTAGATATTTTATGGGTTTTGGTGCAATTGTAAATGGGATAGATTCCTTGATTTCTCTTTCTGTTGCTTCATTGTTGGTGTATAGGAATGTAACCGATTTCTGTGAATTGATTTTATATCCTGCAACTTTGGTGAATTCATGAATCAGTTCTAGCAGGTTTTTGGTGGAGTCTTTTGGGTTTTCCCTATAGAGTATCACATCATCTGTGAAGAGTGAAAGTTTGACCTCCCCCTGGCCAATTTGGATGCCTTTTATTTCTTTGTGTTGTCTGACTGCAGAGGCTAAGACTTCCAATACTATGTTGAATAACAGTGTCAAGAGTGGACATCCCTGTCTTGTTCCTGACCTTAGGGGGAAAGCTCTCAGTTTTTCCCCATTGAGGTGATATTAGCATTGGGTCTTTGGTATATGGCTTTTCTGATCTTGAGGTATGATTCTCCTATCCCTGCTTTCTTGAGGATTTTTATCAAGAAAGGAGGATGTATTTTGTCAAATGTTTTCTCTGCATCTATTGAGAGGATCATAGGGTTCTTGTCCTTTGTTTTATTGATGAGATGAACACATTGATTGTTTTGCGGATATTGAACTAGCCCTGCATCCCAGGTGTAAATCCCACTTGGTTGTGGTGAATAATTTTTTTAATGTATTGTTGGATCTGGTTGGCTAGTATCTTGTTGAGAATTTTTGCATCTACGTTCATCAGGGAAATTGGTCTGTAGTTCTCCTTTTTAGTGGGTCTCTGATTTTGTAGTCAAGATAATCCTGGCTTCATAGAAAGAGTTTGGAAGTTTTCCTTCTGTTTCTATTTTTTGGAACAGCTTCAAGAGAATAGGTGTTAACTCTTCCTTAAATATTTGGTAGAATTCCCCTGGAAAGCCATCTGGACCTGGACTTTTGTTGTTTTGGGAGATTTTTGATTACTAATTTGATTCCTTTACTGGTTATGGGTCTGTTCAAATTGTCTATTTCTCCTGTTTCAGTTTTGGTAGTGTATATGTTTCTAGGAATGTGTACATTTCTTCCAGATTGCCCATTTTATTGGCATATAACTGCTCATCATATTCTCTTATTATTGTTTTTATTTCTGCCGTGTTGGTTGTGATATCTCCTCTTTCATTCTTGATTTATTTATTTGGGTTCTTTCCTTTTTATTTTTTTTAATCCAGCTGGCTAGTGGTTTATCAATTTTGTTAATTCTTTCAAAGAACCAGCTTCTGGTTTCATTGATGTGTTTTTTTGGTTTTGATAGCATTAATTTCTGCTCTAATCTTTATTATTTCCTGTCTTCTGCTGTTTTTGGGTTTTATTTGCTGTTCTTTTTCCAGCTCTTTAAGGTGTAAGGTTAGGTTGTGTATCTGAGAGCCTTCTTCCTTCTTTAGGAAGGCCTGGATTTCTATATATACTTTCCTCTTATGACTGCCTTTCCTGCATCCCAGAGGTTTTGGGTTGTGTTGTTATCATTTTCATTGGCTTCCATGAACTTTTTAATTTCCTCTTTAACTTCTTGGTTAGCCCATTCATTCTTTAGTAGGCTGTTCTTTAGTCTCCAAGTATTTATTACCTTTCCAACTTTTTCCTTGTGGTTGATTTTGAGTTTCATAGCATTGTGGTCTAAAAATATGCACGGTATGATCTCGATCTTTTTGTACCTGTTGAGGACTGATTTTTGTCCCAGTATGTGGTCTATTCTGGAATATGTTCCATGTGCACTGGAGAAGAATGCATATTCTGCTGCCTTAGGATGAAATGTTCTGAATATATGTGTTAAGTCCATCTGGCCAGGGTGTCATTCAAAGCCATTGTTTCCTAGTTGCTTTTTTGATTAGATGATCTGTCCACTGCTGTGAGTGGGTGTTGAAGTCTCCTATTATTATGGTATTATCAATGAGTTTTTTATGTTTGTGATTAATTGATTTATATATTTGTGTGCTATCACATTTGGTGCATAAGTGTTTGTAATTGTTAGGTCTTCTTGGTGGATAGACCCCTGAATTATGATATAATGCCCTTCTTCCTCTCTTGATACAGTCTTTATTTTAACGTCTAGGTTGTCTGATATAAGAATGGCTACTCTGGCTTTTTTTTGTTGACCATTAGCATGATAGATGGTTCTCCATTCCCTTACTTTCAATCTGAAGGTGTCTTTAGGTCTAAAGTGGGTCTCTCGTAAAGGGCATATAGATGGATCTTGTTTTCTTATCCATTCTGTTACCCTATGTCTTTTGATTGGAGCAATTAGCCCATTGACATATAGAGTGAGTACTGAAAGATACGAATTTATTGCCATTATGTTGCTTGTAGAATTGGAGTTTCTGGTGGTGTTCTCTGGTCCTTTCTAGTCTTTGTTGCTTTTGGTGTTTGTTTGTTTGTTTGTTTGTTTTTTCATCTTTTCTCCCCTCAGAGTGTCCTTCTTAGAATTTCTTGCAGGGCTGGTTTAGTAGTCACAAACTCCTTTAATTTTTGTTTGTCTGGGAAACTTTTTATCTCTCCTTCTATTTTGAATGACGGCCTTGCTGGATAAAGAATTCTTGGCTGCATATTTTTCTGATTCAGCACACTGAATATATCCTGCCACTCCTTTCTGGCCTGCCAAGTTTCTGTGGAAGGTCTGCTGCAAACCTGATCTGTCTTCCCGTGTAGGTTAAGGACTTTTTCCCCCCTTGCTTTCATGATTCTCTCCTTGCCTGAGTATTTTATGAATTTCACTATGGTATGCCTGGTTGATAGTTGGTTTTGGTGAATCTAATGGAAGTCTTCTGTGCTTCCTAGATTTTGATGTCTGTGACTTTCCCAGGCTAAGAAAGTTTTCTCCTGTGATTTGCTCACATAACCCTTCTACCCCTATTTGTCTCTCTTCCTCTTCTGGGACCCCTTTGATTCGGATGTTTTTCCTTTTTAATGAGTCACTGATTTCTGTAGTCTTAAATTGTGCTCTTTTGCCTAAATCTCCCTCTTTTTTTCGGCTTCATTATTCTCCATAAGTTTGTCCTCTATATCGCTGATTCTCTGTTCTGCCTCATCTCTCCTTGCCACTGTGGCCTCCATTTGAGATTGCAGTTCAGTTATAGCATTTTATATTTCATCTTGACTAGCTTTTACTTCTTTTATCTCCACAGAAAGGGATTCTAATCTGTTTTGAACTCCAGCTAGTATTCTTTTTTTTTCCTTTTTAAATTTTTTTATTTTTATTTTATTTTTTTTTTTTTAATTTTTTTTTTAACGTTTATTCATTTTTTTTGGGACAGAGAGAGACAGAGCATGAACGGGGGAGGGGCAGAGAGAGAGGGAGACACAGAATCGGAAACAGGCTCCAGGCTCTGAGCCATCAGCCCAGAGCCCGACGCGGGGCTCGAACTCCCGGACCGCGAGATCATGACCTGGCTGAAGTCGGACGCTCAACCGACTGCGCCACCCAGGCGCCCCTTTATTTTTATTTTAAAATAGTTTTATTTTTTATTTTTTAAAAATTTACATCCAAATTAGTTAGCATATAGTGGAACAATGATTTTAGGAGTAGATTTCTTAGTGCTCCTTACCCATTTAGCCCATTCCCCCTCCCAAAACCCCTCCCGTAACCCTCAGTTTGTTCTCCATATTTGTGAGTCTCTTCTGTTTTGTCCCCCTCCCTGTTTTTATATTTTTTATTTCCCTTCCCTTATGTTCATCTGTTTTGTCCATTAAAGTCTTCATATAAATGAAGTCATATGATTTTTGTCTTTCTCTGACTAATTTCACTTAGCATAATACCCTCCAGATCCATCCATGTAGTTGCAAATGGCAAGATCTCATGCTTTTTTGATTGCTGAATAATACTCCATTGTATATATATACCACACCTTCTTTATCCATTCATCCATGATGGACACTTGAGTTCTTTCCATACTTTGGCTATCGTTGATAGTGCTGCTATAAACATGGGGGTGCATGTGTCCTTTCAAACCAGCACACCTGTATGCCTTGGATAAATGCCTAGTAGTGCAATCGCTGGGTCATAGGATAGTTCTATTTTTAGTTTTTAGTTTCTGTTTTTTAGTTTTTTTAGTTCTGTTTTTAGTTTAGTTCCATACTGTTTTCCAGAGTGGCTGCACCAGCTTGCATTTCCAACTCCAGCTAGTATTCTTATTATCATTATTCTAAGTTATGGTTCTGACATCTTGCTTGTATCTGTGTTGGTTAAGTCCCTGGCTGTCGTTTCTTCCTGCTCTTTCTTTTGGGGTGAATTCCTTCATTTCATCATTTTGAAGGGAGAAAAGAAATTAATGAGGTTTAAAAAATTAAAATAAAAAACAATTAAAATTAAAAAATATTAAAATTAAAATATTAAAATCACACACAAAGAAATTGAAGAAATGATGCTAGATTCTAACTGTGTTTTGTTCTGGTTGTTGAAAGGGGCTTGATAGATTAGAGAATAAAGGTGAAATAAAAAAAAACAACAAGGAAACCATTTGAAAATTTGAAAAAATGAATACACTATGGTTGACTAAAATGAAATGATGGACGTCAAGTAGAATTTGAAAAAATTTACACAAAATTAAAAGATATAGTAGCAAAAATTAAAGAAAAATATTTTTAATACAAGTTGAAAATAAAAATGAATTTTTTCTCTTTCTGTATTCAAGAAAAAGAAAAGAAACAAATAAGAGAGAAAAGAAAAAAGAAAAAGAAGGAAAGAAAATTGAATAGATGGACTGGCAAACAGACTGAAATACAACTGAAATTAAGGCATTTTCCCCTAGAAGCAAACTATGAAATGCCTTATAGTCCATAAACTAAGCAGGCAGAGAAACTTGTGTTTCTGAAAAGCAAGGTTGGTCCAGTTGGGTGGGGCTTAATGTAATGGCTCCGTTGTCTGCTAGATGGTGCTGCTTAGCTTACTGGGGTGGATTGTCGTGGTGCTTGTAGGTGTTTGTGTACATGCACACGCGTGTATGTGCACACACACATGCACAAGAGTGGTGAAAATGGCGTCACTCAGCTACCTAGTCTCTAGTGTCAGAACTGTGTTCTTCCCAGTCAGCAATCGCGCACCCATCCCTTGTCTTTGGCTTCTGTCCATTCCCCGCTTTTCCACTGTCAGTGACCAAGCCCCAGGTGGAACCTCCCTCCTGAGTTTTATCCAATGCTGCTGTTTTTCCTGATCCCTTATTAATGAGGGACTGCAGGTTTGACCCATTCTGCCCCTTTGCAGGAGGGTTTTCCCGAGCAATGGCTGGGTGCCGGCCATATCCAGGAATGCTCGCACAACTGTGCTGCTGCCAATGCCCAGAGATTGCGGCTGGGTGCCAGCCCGCCCCTGAAAAAGTTCACGTTATCGTGTAGCTGCAGTGTTTCAGGGATTCTGGCAAATCACTACACATATCTGGCACCAGGCTTCACCCCCAGCGACCTTGTTCCAGCACCAGTGAATATTGTTGTTCTCCCGGGTCCGCTGAGACCTTTGCCTGGGGGTGGGGGGCACACAGACTCTACCACATGTCCCCCAGCAGGGGAACCAGCTCTCCCAGTGTGGCCCAAAGACCTCCAGACTTTACTCTGCTCCTGGGGATTCACCCTTCTCACCAGAGCACTGCCAGGTATTGAGCTGCAGAGTTTCAGACTTTGCACTCCCCGTTTATAGAGTCTTAATGGAATTTAAACCCTCTCCTTTCTCCTTTCTCCCTTTTTAGTTCAGTCCCTGTGGCTATTTCCACTTTTCCATTTTCTCTCCAGCTGTTTTTTGGGGGGGGTGCTTTTCCCATATTCTGCCCCCCATCTCTGTCCTCTCTCCACACACAAAAGTGGCTCCCTGCCCTCCATGTTTTCTCTCTCCCCCAGTTCACCCATCCACGCTGCATACCTGCTGAATTCTGTGGTTTAGGTTGTGCAGATTGTTGTGTTAATCCTCAGATCCATTTTCTAGGTGTGCAGGATGGTTTAGTGTTGGTCTGGCTGTATTTCATGGACACAAGACACACAAAACACTTCCATTCTGTTCTGCTATCTTGGCTCCTCCAAAAGTTTGTAACTTTGATAAATTCCAACCTATTTTTATTTTATGGATCATGGTTATATTGCTATATCGAAAGACTTTTGCCTAGCCCAAAGTCACACATATTTTCTTCTATTTTTTTTAAAAGAAGTTTCATAGTTTTACATTTTATATTTAGGTACATGATCCATTTTGAGTTATTTTTTGTACAAAGTGTGATGTATAGGTCAAAGATCACTTTGTTTTGCATATGGACATGCAATTATTTAAGCACCATTCATTGAAAAGACTATTCTTACTCCATAACTGCTTTTGAACTTTGCTAAAATTTCACTTGATTCTATCTGTGTTGGTTTATTTCTGGGCTCTCAGTTCCATTCATTGATCTTTGTGTCTATCATTCACCATACTACATAGTCTTGATTTACACTAGATTTGTATCTCAAAAATGGAGTAATGTGAGTCCTCCAACTTTATTTTTCAAACTTATTTTTCAACTTATTTTTCAACTTATTTTTCAAAAATATTTCAGAGACGACTGAGTGGCTCAATCAGTTAAGTGTCTGACTCCTGATTTTGGCATAGGTCATTGTCTCACAGTTCATGGGATTGAGCCCTGTGTTCTGGCTCGCACTGACAGCACAGAACCTGCTTGGGATTCTCTTTCTCTCCTGCTCTCTCTGCCCCTGCCCTGCTCACACTTTCTCTCTTTCTCAAGATAAATGAATAAGCTTTAAAAAAAAACAACCAAAAATATTTTGCCTATTCTAGTTCATTAGCTTCTTACATACATTCTTACATTTTAGAATTCTAGAATCAGCTATCATTTTTTAAAGATATTTTTGAAAAAAGTCTGCTTGGATTTTGATAAGGATTGAAATGAATCTGTAGATCAAATTGGAGAGAACTGACATCAAAACAATATTCACTTTTCCCAGTCAGTTCACATTTTATGTATTTCTTCTTTAAGTGTTTGATAGAAATTGCCAGTGCAATGATCTGGACTCAGAGTTTTCCTTGTGGAAGATTTTAAACTATGAATTCAATTTCTTTAATATATATAGGGCTTTTCAGGTTATCTATTTCTTTCTGTTTTGATATGTCTTTCAAGGAATTGATTCACTTGGAATGTAAGGATACAGAGTTGTTTATAGTATTCCCTTGTTATTGTTCTATTGTTTTATTTATTTTTTAAATTAAGGTTTTATTTAAATTCCAGTTAGTTAACATACAGTGTAATATTAGTTTCAGGTGTAGAGTTTAGTGATTTATCACTTACATACAACCCCAGTGGTGATCACAATTGCCTTGTTATTTCTTTAATGTCTGTTGGTTATACTGTGATGATCCCTCTTTTGTTCCTGATATTAATAATTTTTGTTTTCTTTTGGTTAGTCTGGCTAGAGATTTGTGAATTTTTATTCATTTTATGAAAGGACCACCTTTTGGTTTTATTGATTTTGTTTCTATTTTTCCTCTTCCCAATTTCATTGATTTTTGCTCTTATGTTTATTTACATTTTTTTGTTTACTTTGAGTTTGCTTTTCTTTTTCTAGTTTCTTAAGATGGAGATTTAGATGACTGATTTGAGAATTTCTTTTCTTCAATAGGCATTAAATGACATTAACTGCCCATTAAGCGCTGCTTTAGCTGAATCCCACAATTTTTGATATGTTGTTTTGTATTTTGACACAGTTTAAAATATTTTAAAAATTTCTTTGAATATTCCACTTTGATCTATAGGTTATTTAGAAGAATCAATTTTCAAACATTTGGGTATTTTCCAGGCATATTTTTTGTTAATGATTTTTAGTTTAATTCTGTTATATTCTGAGAACATTATATCATATGATTTCTATTCTTTAATTTGTTGAAGTTTCTTTTATAGCTCTGAAAATGGTCTGTCTTAGTACCATGAAATTTAGAAATTTAGAAATTTAGAAAAGTGTCTTCTGCTCCTTTTGGGGAGAGTATTCTTTTATAAATGTCAATTAAATCTAGTTGGTTAATAGTGTTGTCCAGGTATTATACACCCTTACTGATTTTGTCTACTTGTTAACGTCTTCAGCTATCATGTTTTGTTGTCTATTTCAGTTGTATCAGTTTTGGGCTCCTATATTTGAAACTCTTCAATTCAATTTGGATTTAGGATTGTCATGTCTTCTAAGAAAACTGACTTAATGTCCCATTTTTATCCCTGATAATCTCTATTGTTCTAAATTCTACTTTGTCTGACATTAATGTAGTCAGTTCAGCTTATTTTCTATAGTGTTTGTATAGCATATCTTTCTCCATACTTTACTTTTAATATAGCTATGCCTTTATGTTTAAATAGAATTTCTTGTAGAAAGAATGAGTTGAGTCTTGCTTTTTTATCCAATGTGACAATTTTTGTCTTTTAATTATTGGGTTGAGACTATGCACCTTTAATGTTATTATTTATAACATTACTAAATACTGTACTAAAATCTATCATCTTGCTAGCTGTGTTCTATTCTTTCCTTGAGTTATTTGTCCCTCCCCCTTAATATCTTTTCTGTTATTAATTAAACATTTTAAAATTATTTCACTTTATCTTTCCTGTTAACTTGTGTGTAATGCTTCCTTCTTAAAATAATTTTAGTGGATGCTCTGGGATTTAAAATATACATCTTTACTTAGAGTCTAGCATCAAATAATACATTACTTCATGTGTAGTATAAGGATTTTATAAGAATATATTCCTAGTATTTCTCCTTCCCATCAATTGTGCTTTTACTTTTATGTATACTATAATTCCACAGTCCACTGCTACTATTTTTGCTTTAATCAGTCATCTTTTAGAGCAGTTAAAAGTAAGAAAGAATGAGGAGCACCTGGGTGACTCAGTTGGTTAAGCATTCGATTTCAGCTCAGGTCATGATCTTATGGTTCATGAGTTCAAGCCCCACATCAGGCTCTGTGCTGACAGCCTAGAGCCTGGAGCCTGCTTCAGATTCTGTGTCTCCCTCTCTCTCTGCCCCTCCTGCACTCATGCACGCTCTCTCTCTCTCTCTCTCTCTCTCAAAAATAAACATTAGAAAAAAAAGTAAGAAAGAATGAATTTGATTTTACCTTCACTTATTCCATTTCCAGTATTCACCATTTTTTGTGTATGTCCAGGTTGTACTCTGATATGCCTTTCTACCTAAAGAACATATATATATTTTTCTTCCACATCTATAGAGGTATAATTGATATTTAAAAATTCACCATAGGGTGAATTGCTTCTGAGGGAATCTTGGCACTGAGCTGCTCCAGACGGGGACTTGGGGTGATGCAGGTAAGTACTTCCTACACTTCTCTGTGCCACAACACTCGGTTTTCATACTCTCCAGTTTCTGCTGCTTCTTCACTATAGTTCAAAGTTCTCCTAGAGCTATTTTCATCAGTTTCTAGCTATCTTTTGTTTTAGTTGTTTTCATGGGAGAGACAAGTGTTTGAACCTCCTGGTGTACCATCTTGCTGACATCCCATCTTGTGAAATTTCAGAGTATGTGAAGTACTTAACCTGCATCACCCTGAGTCCCCGTCTGGAGCAGCTCAGTGCCAAGATGCCCTTAGAGGGACATCTGTAACCTGTGCTACTGAGAACCCTACAATCTTCACTGAACTCAACTGATGGAGCCACCTGGAGTCCCTACCACTGCATCTCCTTCCTGGGGCTGGAGGTGTTCCTATGCTGAGACCTTCCCAAATGGCCCAAGTTGTTGCTGTGCTCTGCTCTGCTCTTCTTGATTGGGGTACCATAGTACCTGCCATTTTTAGAATTAGGGCTGCCACTGCCTTCCACTCGCTGCCTCTTGGGTCCTAATAACCCTCCACCACTGAGACTGTGCAGCTAGTGCTCTGTACTCTTCCTCATGGGTCCTGAGTTACAGATGTGACCCACCATCACCAGAGCTGTGCTGCTGCTGCTCTGCACCCTGCCCTCTGGGGCCTGAGTTGGCACTGGAACCTACCATATCCAGGGGGTTGGGCTGGGTCCAGGCTAGTGGTACCCCCTATCATCCCTGGGCCCATACCCATTGTTGTGTCCTGTCTCCCCTCCACTCTCAAGTGGTCACCATGGTGAGTCCCAAAGACCTAGATCCTAGTTCTGTGGGTGGTCTGCACATGCCTATACCTCAGACACTGGTGCCAATGATACAGTAAATATGCCTGTGCCCCAAGCCCCAGACATCATAGTAATTCCATGTGGCACTGAACCCAGGACACTGGCAGTCACTTCATTTTCTGAAGTTTGTCTAGATCTCCTTCCCCTTTCCCCAACACACATATACACATACCTCATACTTGGTTAAGATCATTTCCTCAGATAGGTCCATACTCCATCCCCATCTATCAGTGCTAGGGAAATGGTGTCTCTCTCTCTCTTTCTCTCTCTGGATTTCTCTGCTTCAGTCTCACATAGGTGGGCTAACTTCTTCTAGAAGTAAAGTAGCTCTATTGTTTTATCCCTTGCAACTCTATCAGAACCAAAGGTGCTAGCCTACCTTTCTAGTGCCATAATTTGCAGAGACTGAGCCTTAGCAACATGACCAGTTAATTGTGCCCTCAAACAACCCAATTTGGATCTGAGGCTGGAAAAGTTCTGCTTTATGCTATTGTTCTCCTGCCCTTTAGAATTACAGAATCATAGTGTCTAAGGTTTGAAGGAAATCTTAAAGGCCAAGCATATACTGGTTCTCAACTTCCATTCTGTTACAATAAAAGGAAGAATAGTGTAGATAAGGATAAGAATCTCCCATTGATGCAGGTGAGTCAAGTTTACTCACTAAAAAGATAATTTGGTTTGTGCGTATGTGTAATTCTTTTCTTTCAATTCTCTTAGCTATTCCATATCTGTCCAATAGTTTCTATTGCTTGTTACCAAGAAACAGACACTGAACCACTTTAATTTATATATTTCAAAAATAAATCAAAAATATTATTCTATATTAGTAGTGTCGAATTACATGTGATATACCATAGACATGATTATGGCCATAGAAATGTATCAGAAAGCAAAGTTGAAAACTTCCAAACTAGTTTAATTCTTCATCTGAGTTTTGAACCCTCTTCACATTTCTGTCAAGTGGTTTTTCATCCTCTGCTTGCATACTTGCAGTGACAAGGGATCTCACTTCTTTCCTGAGAAAACTACAATTGTTGATAAGCTTAGTGCAGATGGAGCTGAAATCTCTCTCTCTGAAATTTTTTTCCCATTTGTTTTATTGTATATTCTTAGGCCAGGTAGAAAATATATGTGAAGAGGTCATGGCACATGGCAGACTTTTGGTTCTTTCCCTGTGATCTTAGCCAAACCTCTGATGCACCACTGGACCAGTCTATTTTTTTTTTTTTTTTAAACAGGGAATTTTTCTTGATGATTCAGGCTTATTAGCATTATAAATCAGGGATGAAAGAGAACATTTTGGAGCACATCCAACCAAGAGAAGCATTTTGAGCTGGTCTACTGGGAGAACTTAGAGGTGAGGAAAGCACAGAGCAGATGCCCTTTGCCCTCTCTAGACATCACTGAATACCAGTCTCACCCAAAGGAGTAGTAGAGTCTAGGAAAGAAAATGCATCTCTATGGAAATGCATCCTGATCCACAGCATGAGGGTAAACAAAATTATTTTCTAGATACAGCAATAGTTTATAGATGGAATAGCAGTTTCAAGAATCCAGATTTCAGATAGAGACTGCCTGGATTTGAATCAAAGCTGTGCCACTTACTAGTGATGTGATTTTGGACAAATTCTTTAATCTTGAAACATCAGCTTTTTCATCCGTGCACTGAGAATAGTAAACACTATTTCATAGTATTATTATGAGAATTAAATGTGATAAGTTATGTAAAGGACTATTATGGAGAATTATTATTTACTTATTTATGTATTTATTTATTTATTTTTAATTTACATCCAAGTTAGTTAGCATATAGTGCAACAATGATTTCAAGAGTAGATTCCTTAATGCCCCTTACCCATTTAACCACCCCCCCACAAACCTTCCAGTAACCCTCTGTTTGTTCTCTATATTTAAGAATCTCTGATGTTTTGTCCCCCTCCCTGTTTTTATATTATTTTTGCTTCCCTTCCCTTGTGTCATCTGTTCTGTGCTTTAAAGTCCTCATATGAGTGAAGTCATATGATAGTTGTCTTTCTCTGACTTACCAATTTCGCTTAGCATGATGTCCTCTAGTTCCATCCATGTAGTTGCAAATGAGAAGATTTCATTCTTTTTGATTGCCGGATAATCAAAAAGATCACATCTTTATCCATTCATCCATCAATGGACATTTGGGCTCTTTCCATACTTTGGCTATTGTTGATAATGCTGCTGTAAACATTGTGGTGCATGTGCCCCTTTGAAACATCATACCTGTATCCCTTGGATAAATACCCAGTAGTGAAATTGCTGGGTTGTAGGGTAGTTCTACTTTTAATTTTCTGAGGAACCTCCATACTGTTTTCCAGAGTGCTGCACCAGCTTGCATTCCCACCAGCAGTGAAAAAGAGATCTTCTCTCTCTGCATCTGCACCAACATCTGTTGTTGCCTGAGTTTTTAATGTTAGCCATTGTGACAGGTGTGAGGTGGTATCTCAATGTGGTTTTGATTTCTATTTCCCTGATGAGTGATGTTGAGCATTTTTTCATGTGTCAGTTGGCCATCTGGATGTCTTCTTTAGAGAAGTGTCTATTCATGTCTTTTGCCCATTTCTTCACTGGATGATTTGTCTTTTGGGTATTGAGTTTGATTATTTATTTATAGATTTTGGATACTAACCCTTTACCTGATATGTCATTTGCAAATATCTTCTCCCATTCCATCGGTTGCCTTTTAGTTCTGCTGATTGTTTCCTTTGCTGTGCAGAAGCTTTTTATTTTGATGAGGTCCCAATAGTTCATTTTTGCTTTTGTTTTCCTTGCCTCCAGAGACATGTTTAGTAAGAAGTTGCTGTGGCCAAGTTCAAAGAGGTTTTTGCCTGCTTTATCCTTGAGTATTTTGATGGCTTCCTGTCTGACATTGAGGTCTTTCATCCATTTTGAGTTTATTTGTGTGCATGGTGTAAGAAAGTGGTCTAGGTTCATTCTTCTTCATGTCGCTGTCCAGTTTTCCCAGCACCACTTGCTGAAGAGAGTGTCTTTATTCCATTGGATATTCTTTCCTGCTTTGTCAAAGATTAGTTGGCCATACATTTGTGGGTCCATTTCTGGGTTCTCTATTCTGTTCCATTGATCTGAGTGTCTGTTTTTGTGCCAGAGAACTATTATTTATATTTAAAACTTTACATTAAATTAAAAGAAAGTTTAGTTTGATAAAAAATTGAGACATAAGGTTTTTTTAAAAAATAAAAAATAAAAATTAATTAGTTATTTATTTATTTTAACATTTAATTATTGTTGAGAGACAGAGTGCCAACAGGGGAGGGGCAGAGAGGGAGGAAGACACAAAATCCAAAGTAGGCTCCAGGCTCTGAGCTGTCAGTGCAGAGCCTGACACGGGGCTCAAACCCACGAACTGTGAGATCATGAGCCAAAGTTGGATGCTCAACCGACTGAGCCACCCACGTGCCCCTAAAAAAATAAAAATTTAAGTGGACTCTCTCTTCTCTTTTTCTTCCCCTGTTGACTGGTGTTTAGAAGCAAAAGATAGTTTTGCCAATCTCATCTGGACAGCTCTTTTCAAAGAATGTTGATAACTGTGGAAATACTGTATTTAAAACATAAAGGTTTAATAATGAGTATCATCATGAGACTGCTGGTTTTAACTTTCTCAACATAGGGACTCATGGAGTCTTTTCTTCTCTGATGTTATATACACAATCTAAAAAATATTTTGATTCAACTAGGTATTCTGTGTAGACATAGCCAACATTGTTGCTGGAGGGAAAATATAAAGAGGCCAAAGTGAGAAAAATCATAGCCTAGGGATAAAAGAAGAATAAAGAGGAAAAACAATTGTACACTTTATGAAGAGCATTGAGACCAACATTTGAGCTGTCTCCAATGTTTATTGTGATCTGGGGCCAATAGAATATATGTTCCTTGATAGTGTCATCCAAATTTTAACTGATAGGCCGAAATAGTGTCTTACTGTTTGATACAACTAAAGTTGAGCAAAGTATTTCTTTTACTGTGGACTTTTGTTCTTAATCTTCTGCCCATTTTTTATTGAGTTGTGTGTTATTTATGTTAAATTGCTTCATTGTTATTCTTGTGTTGTTTATTAAGCTTATTCTTAGTGGTTTGTAAAAACTCTTTACATGTAATGAAAATGATGCATTTAACATGAAGAAATTTTTGTATTTCATATAGTCAAATTAATGGCATTACAGTGTCTAAGATATGAATCAGGAAAACATCAATGTCTTAAGTTCTGGAAAATGTGTGTGTGTGTGTGTGTGTGTGTATACCTATTTGTTTTATATAGTTTATTTGCACTGTAGGCATGAAATATCACAAAATTAGCACTTATTCCTAATTAAAAGAAAGCAAAGAGAAAACAAAAGTTCAAATTTTATTATTGTTTCTTTTTTTTTTAATGTTTATTTATTATTGAGACACAGAGAGAGAGACAGAGCATGAGCATGGGAAGGGCAGAGAGAGAGGAGGAGACACAAAATCCAAAGTGGGCTCCAGGCTCCAGGCTCCAAGCTGTCAGCACAGAGCCCAACTCGGGGCTTAAACTCACAAACCGTGAGATCATGACCTGAGCCCAAGTAGGACACTCAACTGACTGAGCCACCCAGATGCCCCTATTGTTTCTTTTTTAAAAGCATCTCTTTCTTATGAACCTCTATTAACAAAGATGTTTGATACATGTGTGCCACTTTTCTTCTGAGGTTCACTAAGAGTTTTATTCATACATTTTAGTCTTAACAACATGTCCAGATTGGATAAGAATTCAGTTACGAATGCCACAGTATTTATTTTCTCTGTTTTTCCTTCTAGATATAACATTGAGCAACAATAGTATTTTGCTTAGGGAAGCTCACTGCATACAACTTCTCCCAAGGTACTATCTTGTGCCCTTACACTGTTTGGATATATTTGAATGTAATTTCTTGTTTTTCTTATTTTTACCAGTAACATCTAACACTGTTTTCAACTTCAGGTGTGTGATAATACTTATTAAATAGTGAAATTAAACTAAGTCCATTGATGCATTATTAATACTCATTATAGGAGCAATAGTAGCAGAAGTAATATTTAGAGTTACAGTTTTTAGTATTTTTTCCATAGGACATAAGAAAAGAGGAAGATATGATCAATTTCCTAATTGGTAAAACAGGAACACTAATAGCATTTTCCCTAGGAGAAAAGGGTGTCCTTTCACCATTCCCAAGAAAATATACAGTGCTCAGCAATGCTCAAATCACTCCCCAAATCTGCTAAATTAAGTCCCTTTTTAAGAAAATTACCCAAATGGAGGAAGGAAAACAACTACAAGCTATCCAGTATTTATTGTGTGCATACTGAGGACATTAATTACAAGGAGTTTGGTCCTGTGCTTGACCAAGAGAGAAATGAGATTCTTTCTGAGTTGAGCACATAGGCATTTAGAGACATTTATCGTCAAAAGTGCTTCGGGAAGAGTTTCCCCTCCATTGTCGTGGTTTATTATTGGATTATATGATTTTCATTTTTCCATCCCCAGACTTACCACTTTAAATGCTCCATCCTTTGCAATCAAATGCAATTCTTAAGCTTCATTTAGAAGCAACAATAGTGATGTTCTATGGAATGGAAAAAGAAAAGGAGGGAAAAAATAGAGAAGAGATCTAATTTACCAGAACACATCTTAAGAAATGAGAAGAAGATAAACCTGTCCCTTGGAACTCACATGCTCCAGTACAGGGCCCAGTGTGGGTTCACAGGGGTTTGGGTTTTACAGGCAGATTTCTGGGAAACAGGGTTTTGTTGGAATGGGAAACCACAGAGCCACAGACCTGTTGCAAAAGTGTTGTGTGGCCCTGTCTCCATAACAGCTACTAAAACACTTCCAAGAATAAGAAATGCTAAAAATAATAAGCAAATATTACCAACCTCTCTGAGTTAGGAGCAAGCTTTGGAAGTGTGAGGGTCATAGAAAACTAAGACCCTGCATATAGAAAAAGAGTCAATTTCCTTTATAAAGCCTTGTTTGCTACATCTGCCTGTTGGTTCTTGTCTGTGACCATGCAGAGGGGAGAGCACTTAGGAGTCTGAAGAACCAGGGGTTCATAACCACACTTTGATCTCAAATTATTTTCTCTATGAATCTACAACTTTGAGGGTCCTCTTATGATGGCCTGTAATCTGTGATCCTACCTTGCAGGGGCCAGATCACAATGTTAAATGTTAGCAGAGCCTTTCCAAGCAAGTTAGGCTATTTTGATGAATATGCTTTTATGTGAAGTCCTGGACTTTGTGACCACAAAGTTATTAGCTTTATCAGTGTCTCAGCTGCCTCTACCTCCCATCAACCCACCCATTTCCCATGCATTTTTAGATTGTTTTAAAACCAGCCTGAGGGGGCGCCTGGGTGGCGCAGTCGGTTAGTTAAGCGTCCGACTTCAGCCAGGTCACGATCTCGCGGTCCGTGAGTTCGAGCCCCGCGTCGGGATCTGGGCTGATGGCTCAGGGCCTGAAGCCTGTTTCCGATTCTGTGTCTCCCTCTCTCTCTGCCCCTCCCCCATTCATGCTCTGTCTCTCTCTATCCCAAAAATAAATAAACGTTGAAAAAAAAAAAAATTTAAAACCAGCCTGAGACATGCTGACAGGGAAGTATAAAGTATAAGGTTGTTAGACTAACCCTTGTATCTTAGGATTTCAGAGTTGGTTAGGCCCTCAGGGATTTTCTGGTTTAGTTTCCTTATTTTAGAAAGAGCAGCAAAATGATTTTTACCTACAGATCAGATATTGCCACTGCCATACTGATAACCTTCAGGACTTACCATTTCAGTGCAGTCAGCCTGAACACTGACCAGGGATGCATCTCTTTGCCTAGGGCTTTCTCTGGTCTTTGAAGCCCACTCTGTCCACACGTATGACAAGCCAGAAATGCCTGGGGAATTACTGCCCCATACTCCAGCAGCCTTTTGTCAGCGATAGACAGGAATTCATAAATAAGTACCCCAATTTTTTCACCATCAGTCTCCCTCTTGCCTGCTAAATAATTGAGGCATGTGTTCTATACTGGCCCCCAGGGCCAGGGTTCCCAACAGATTAAGTTCTATTTGCTCACAGTGGTAAATTGTATAGTTACCACCTATAAGATATAATATGTAATATCAAATAATAGGCAGTAACTATAAAATATATATAATATATATTATAAATATATATAATATGTATAAATAATTATACATATTATCTATAAATAATCTATAAATAATTATAGTAGAACACTTCCTCCCTTACTGGCATCTTTCCTTTCACAGGTCATTTCCCCATACTCTAGCCCTGCTTCCTAGATTGCCTTCCAAATACCTGTCATTTCCACTCGATCCTAACCACGGGATTAGGGGATCCTAACCCTTGCTTCTAGGGGAATTCAAAGTTAAACCTCCGCACCTTGCATGTTAACTTCTACTCCTTTTTTTCTAGCACGAGGTTTCCTAGTGATTTGTTTTTGTAGCTGTGACTCCTATCAGTTAGCTGATTTGTTGAACATTGTCAATAGCTTTTCAGCTTTGCTTTCTCATGTCTTAGCACTAGCACATAGTAAGATGCAGTACATGCTCATGGCAGTGAATTAAATTGAATTTGTAAGACTTCCTCACTGGTTACTCCAGAGCTGGAAGAGAGTGCGCAGGGTTCCCCATGGTTGTCTTCATGCAACAGTGCCATCCATGCCTTTTGTGGTGGATCTTTACTGTTGATGCCCACCCAGCAGGCATTCTACCTTGGCCAATCTCTGTTTTGTTTTGTTTTTTTAGAGAGAGAGAGAAAGCACGCGAGAGAGCATGGGAGTGTGTGTGCACACATGTGCACGTGCATGTGCCTGTAAACACAAGGGCAAGCAAACCGGGCAGGTCCAGAGAGAGAGGGAGAGAGAGAATCTTAAGCAGGATCTATGCTCATCCCAAAGCCCAACTCAGGGCTTAATCTCACCACCGTGCAATCATGACCTGAGTGGAAATCAAGACTTAGTTGCTTAACCAGAGGAGCCGCCCAGGTTCCCTAAGATAGGACTTCTGATCCATGTAGTTCTTACCTCTGACCATAGTGATTTGCTCAGAGATCCAAACTGATGGAGCTGCTGGGAAAGAGAGGCTTGTTCTTTCCCTCTTCTTATTTCCTTTTATCTTTCCTTCTTGCTTTCCTTCACCCCCCCTCCCTTCTTTGATTTTTCTCCCTCTCTTCCCTCCCTTCTTCTCCTTTCTCTCTTTCCTCTCTCCCTCACTCCATCCCCATCCCCCTCCCTCCCCTCCTTCCCCGTCCCTTTCTTTCTTTTTCTTTCTCCCTTTCTTTCTTTCCTTTTCTTTCTTTCTTTCTTTCTTTCTTTCTTTCTTTCTTTCTTTCTTCTCTCTCTTCCTTATTATTAGAGTTACTGAGCTTGGAGGAATAAAAGCATAAAGTTTCTTGATGAACAGCTGACTATCAACAGAAGACAGTCTGCTTATGGTAAAATCAATAGAGGGGAAGGCAGAATGAATGTTTAGAGGAAGTGAGGGACAGGGGCTGAAACATGAAGACGCTTAGTTTTTGCATACAGATGTGTCTAAAGATCTTGAACTTTTCAACTATGTAAGTCAGTATGTTACCATTTTTGCTTAAGTCAGTTGAGTTGAGTTTCTTAGAGTCAAGTACAAACTTTTGTTAAATTACCCACTTTGCACCAGACCCTGGCCAGGGACTGGAGACACAGGGATATACATACTATCACTTTCCCCATAATATTTGCATATTAATGGGTGATTTGAGGAGTAATAGTATATACAACACTGCTTTTAATCTTCTTGGCTTCCTTTTTTAGAGCCACCATGTTTCTTCTTTTCATGTCTTTCAGAAGAGACAAAGAAAGCTGGTTTATTTTCCTTTCAATTTCCTTAGTAACACAAAACTCCCTTCTAGTACTTTTTTTTAAGAGGCCAGCATATCCTGGTTGTTTGTTCCATATGATGAATGTCCCCATTGCTTATTAACCTCCAAAATAGGCAGCCCCCACCATTAGGGCTTATGGTCTATATGAGACAACATAAAAACAAGACACATTCTCCCCCATGCACATTTCAAATGAAATGTAACGGAAGAGAAATAAATAAAAATGGGAAAAAATGCCTTAAATGGTTTATGTTAGAAAATGTTATATGGGCAATAATGGTGCTTATATGGGCTTTGGGCAGAGACTTTGATAATGAAGGTTAAATGAGGGAATGTTGCAAAAAATGTTCACTGTTCATAAAAATAAATCTCTGGTATGAACCAGAATGAAATAAACAGAGTTGCAGGCGCCGGGAGCAGCTGGGGTGACCTCAGCTTCAGGTTGGTAATAGCCAGACTTGCTGGAACCACACACTCTCACCTCAGCAGGATTCACTTAGCTCTCCATCACAGGACATTGAGTTCTACAGCCTTAAGGGTGGCTCTTCAGCTGTCTCACTGAAAAACAAAAGCCTTGTCGTTTCCGGTATTTTTCCTCCTTGGGTCCTGGCAGGGTTTCCAGGAACCCTGCCTTTCTAGGTTAAGTATCAGCCCAGGAGTTTCAAACGCAAATGTCCATGGGGGCAGCAGTGAATGAGTGAAATGGACTTGGAGAGGAGAGTGGCAAATTGGAGAAAATATGCCCCATTTGAAAGGGTCACCACCACTCAGCTCCAGCTGACAGTGGGAATGCTGCTAGCTCAGTGGGGTCAGATCTTTCTATTTTTCAAGGGTAAGCTGGAAACCTGAATTTTATATGAATTTTTCTGATTTTTAAATGTGGCAACACATTTCTCTCTCTCTCTCTCTCGTGTGTGTGTGTGTGTGTGTGTGCGTGTGTGTGTGTATAGTATATATAGTAGTGGGGGTAGGGTCGAAGGCAAAAGAATACATGTTTATGGGACAGAATTGGCTTAGCAGCAGTCAGTTTCAATCCCTCACTAAGTGAATGCTGAGATTGAAACTATCATTGTTTGGTCTCATTGGCTGTTGATGCAGATCTGTCATATAAAGGCCTTCCATAGTATTCAGTCTTGGAGGTAAGAGTTTATATTAGAAACAGCCATTCATTAGCATGTATTATGTGCTGGGCATTTTGCTTTAAGCTTTACGTGGATTATTTCATCATAGTCTCCCTGCATTCTTAAAAGGGAAGCACTAGTGTTACCTTATTTTTTAGAAGGGGAAACTGAGGTTTCCAGAAATGAAGTAGTTGGCCACAGTCATTACAGAGGACACCCTGTGTGTACCACCTTACTTCTTCTTGGCCTTGCCATTGATGCCAGCCAAAGCTTCTCTCCAGCTTCCTCTGGTTGCTTGGGGATGGTAACACATCATGGGGCAACCCTCAACCAATGGGGGCAGGAGCCAATGGATACAAAGGTTTTTATCCCTGGCTGACAGTTTTGACACATATTCCATAGGATTCCTCAGAAAGTCCTGCTTGAAGTAAGCAGTTGCCTTCAACAATTAATGCTTTCTTGTATTGTTTTTTCCTCCTCTGTTCAGTTCCCTGCCTCTCGTTTGGAGGATCACATTCTCCAATAAATACACACATCCTCATCTCAGTCTGTGCTGTTGGAAAACCCACACTAAGACAGTGAATGGTAAAGCTGGAATTTGAATTTAAGTTTGGCTCGTCCTCAAGTGAATACTCTATCAAACAGTCACTAAAGTCTCTATGTGATTCCTTTACCAGGTCCTTTTGGTATGATTGGTCCTGAAATAAAGCTTTAGAGCAAAAAAGGCTCTAAAAGGATTCTTAAACCCGCAAGAAGAGAGGATGGTGATGGTGGTAAAGGGGAGTTGGTATACAGAAATCAAATGGGGAGGGGGGAAAAGAGTACAATATAATTTTAGTTCATAACACATTTTATTTTTCGGCACCCACTATATGTCTGGAACTGTGCCAAGAACTAAAGAGGGCACTTGGAACTATGAATGAAAAGTATCAGGGTAAAGACCAATTTCCAAAGATTTTCAGTGACTTTCAGCAGCGATGTCAACCTCAAATGCCCACAAGGGCCAAGTGAGAAACTTAAGTTAAACCAGCCTGTTTTTTGTTTGCATATCAAACACAAATGCACAGTTTTCACTCCTACAAAGAATTAGCCTTTAAGTTTTCTCCCATTTTTCTTCCAATATGTGGCTATCCCAGTTTGCCATTAATTTTCCCACTTTAGACAGACATGTGGGTATGAAAAATATTTCACTTCCTTTTCTTTTTAAATTAATTAACTAAATTTTTAATTGAGATATAATTGACATATAGCACTGTTTAACTATAAGGTATATAACATGTTGGTTTGATACATTTATATACTGCGATATGATTATAACAGCGTTAGCTAACATCTCTATCACATCACATAATTGTCATTTCTTTTTTATGGTGAGAACAATTACAATTTAATCTCTTAGCAACTTTGAAGTTTATAATACAGCATTATTTATTATAATCACTATGCTGTGCATTAGATCTACAGAACTTATTTATTGACTAGACCAAAGTTTATATCCTTAAACAATGTGTCCTCAATTTTCCCACCCACAACCCCTGGTAACCACCATTCTACTCTGTTTTTGCAAGTTCAACTTTCTGGGGTTCGACATACAAGTGGTAACATAAAGTATTTGTCTTTACGGTTCTGATTTATCTCACTTAACATAATAGTCTCAAAGGTCTACCCATGTTGTTGCAAATGGAGGGGTTTCCTTCTGTCTCAAGGAATATTATTCGTGTGTGTGTGTGTGTGTGTGTGTGTGTGTGTGTACACCACATCTTTATCCATTTATCTTTTGACAGACACTTAGGTTGTTTCTGTATCTTGTATATATGAATATTGCTGTAATGAACATGGGTGTGTAGATATTTCTTTGAGACACTGATTTCAATTCCTTCAGATATGCACCCAGACGTAAGATTGCTAGATCATATGGTAGTTCAATTTTTAATTTTTTGAGGTAATGCCATAATGTTTTCTATAATGGTTCTACCATTTTACATTCCTACCAACAGTGTATAAGGATTACTTTTTCTCTATATCCTTGCCAACATTTGTTATCTCTTGTCTTTGTTAATAGCCATTCTAACAGATGTTAGGTGATATTATGGTTTTGAGCCTGATGATTAGTGATGTTGAGCATCTTATCATATACTTATGGTCCATTTGTGTATCTTCTTTGGTAAAGTGCCTATTCAGGTCCTTTCCCTATTTTTTAAGTTGTATTATTAACTATTTTGCTATTCAGTTGTGTGAGTTCCTTATATATTTTGGATATTAAGCCCACATCAGATACATGGTTTGTGAATATTTTCTCTCATTCCATAGGTTGCCATTTCAATTTATTAATTGTTCCCTGCTGTGCAGAAGCTCTGTAGTTTAATGTAATCTCACTTATTTATTTTTAGTTTATTTTGCTGTCTTGTCCAAGAAATAATTGAAAAGACCAGTGTCAATGATCTTTCCCCCTATGTTTTCTTCTTGGGGTTTTATAGTGTCAGGTCTTACATTTCAGTTTTTTACCAATTTCGTGTTAATTTTTGTGAGTGGTGAAAGATAGTGGTCCAGTTTCCTTCTTTTGCACGTGGATATTTGGTTTTCCCAACACTGTTTACTGTAGAGACTGTCCTTTCCTCATTGTGTGTTTCTGATGTCCTTCTCAATAATCATTTGACTATATATGCATGGGTTATGTCTGGGATCTATATTCTGTTCCACTGGCCTACGGGTCTTCTGTTGTACTGGTCAAATCTAAGGAAAGTAGAAAAACTCAAAGGATAATGACAAATGGCAACTGATCCTGTCTTTATGACAGGGAAACATGATGAAGTCTAGGAACTGGGGTGACTGGCCCCTGTGTGAGCTAAGACTCAGCTCCAGCTGGCTGTCACTATGCAGGAATGCAGATCCTATCATGCCAGATCTCCTAATTGTTCAAGAGAAGTCAGAATTCAGAAACACTTGTGATATCTCCAGATTTTTAAATATTAACAATGAATTCAAATTTCTTAAAAACAGTAGGCAAGCCAATACTGGCAGACCAAATAGAACACATCTGCAAGTTGTATTTTACACATAGGCCACTGATTTGCTTTCTGTTATAGGTTCTGCCCTCTTTTTCCTCCAAAATCCTTGAGCCATGTTTTCCTGGGAGAGATGCAAGACTTGGAGGAGTGCAGAGTACGTGGGAGGCCACTGCATTTGTCACTTAGGATTCTCTTCACTTTCTATTTCTTGGGGAAATAGGTTAAGACATGTTTATGTATTTGTGTGTTTGTGTGTTTGTGTGTGTATGTGTGTGTGTGTGTGTGTGTGTGTGTGTGTGTGTGTTTGCTAAGGATCCAGAAAGAGACCTAATTCAAGAGAAACAAACAAATATTACATTGACTTTCCTCAGATACTATGAGAAGGCCAAGGAAAAACAAATTAATTATCTAAATAGGTGTCTTTTGCTGATGGATGGCAATATTTGAGTATGGTAGGTAGAATTTTTTAAAAAGCATTCTTAAATCATCAAGAAGGGAGTATATGACTTTCATTTTTTTCTTTGTGTAAAATTATTGTGTCCCCTGACCAGATTTCTATTGGCCTTGATGATTAGTTGGCTATTTTAGCTGTTCATTGTGTCAGCCTTTAGTAAGAGCCTCTTCTGAATGGGACTCACTATGTCATAGCTATATAAAATATTCATTAACATGATGCTTTTAATGGATTTGTTTGGAATGAACTTAAGTGGAGGGAGCCGCCACTGATTTGTGGAGCAGGAGGGCTGTTTCAGGGCTGTGTCTGCCCCAAGTTTGGTCTTGTCCAACAAGCCCCTCCACCTGCCCTCTTTGCCTGCAGGCTCCAGTCTGAGAGGGGACACTGATACCATTCTGATGACTAGAAATTATATTCCTTTTGAACGAGTGTGTTCCAACTTGGAATTTTTTTTTAATGTTTATTTATTTTTGAGAGAGAGAGAGAGAGCAGGGAAGGGGCAGAGAGAGAGGGAGACACAGAATCTGAAGCAGGCTCCAGGCTCTGCGCTGTCAGCATTAGCCCAATGTGGGGCTCGAACCCATGAATTGCAAGATCATGACCTGAGCCAAAGTTGGGCACTTAACCCACTGAGCCACCCAGACACTCCTCAACTTGGTATTTTTATATTGTGTTCAATAGGGGTGTGTTTCACCTTTTCTGAATCATACTAAAGTACTTTTGCCATGTAGAATCGATTGTCCAGTGTGTGAATGCTCAAGCTCTGGAATTAGACAAATGTAGCTTTGAATTCTGGTGTTGCCACCTACTAATTGTGTGGCCCTCAGGCAAGTATCTTAACATCTCTGAGCTGCAGCTTCATCATCTTTTAAACTAGAGAAATGCTAGTGGGTTTTTTTTTTTTAATTTTTTTTCAGTGTTTGTTTATTTTGAGAGAGAGAGAGTGTGAGCAGGGGAGGGGCAGAGAGACAGAGGGAGACACAGAATGTGAAGCAGGCTCCAAGCTCTGAGCTGTCAGCACAGAGCCCCACACATACAAACCATGAGATCATGACCTGCGCTGAAGTCAGAGGCTTAACTGACTGAGCCACCCAGGCGCCCCAAGCAATGCTAGTTTTTAATTCATACATTATTTGAAGATTGAATGGGGATAGTTTGCGAAGTAACTTATTGCCTGAGACAAATCAAAAACTTATTAACATTAGCCATTATTCTCCAAGTGATAGGCATCCAACTGCTGTCACATATCTGGGTCCATTTGAAGTTTGTATGGAAGCTTCTGCTAGACAAATACCATTTGGTTCTTAATCATACCAACCCTGACAGTAGAGCAGGTATAACTGAGCACCTTTATAATTATTTTTTTAATGTTTATTTATTTTTGAGGAAGAGAGAGAGAGAGAGAGAGAGCGCGCATGAGCAGGGGAGGGGCAGAGAGAGAGAGGGGGAGACACAGAATCTGAAGCAGGTAACTGAGCATCTTTAAACAAATGAATGAAATATGGACCGGAGAGGTTAACTGAAATGATCAAGATTGCAGTGCAAGGTGGTGATGGAACCTGGGAACAGAATTAAATATTTTGACTTCTTCCTTGGCATTAATTTCAATCTTTTATATTAGATTTGAACCTTTTCTTTTCTTTGTATTTTTTTTCTATCCAGAGGATATCTGAATTTGAAACATGCCATTGTGAGTTCTACTATTTAATTTCTATCTGTGTACCTCTGTACTTTTCAGTCTTGAGCACCCACCTTTTTTTCAATCTTTTGAAATATGGTGATGTGAGATAAATAATAATAAAGAATCCTCCCTGTCTTAACACTACCAGTCTCAAAATCTGGAGTCTTGAGGCCCAGTCCAAGCATCCAGCAAGTATGCTATCATTTCAGCCCATCTCACTCTGTTCCCTCCTGGTTCTGTAAACTGTGTATCTATTAGGGACCTGTAACTCATTTGGGACGTGACCTTGGACAAATAGCTTCACTTTTTGGGTCTTTGTTTCTCTATTCTTAAAGTGGAAAAGATTATTAATATATGAATAAGGGGATAATACTTCCCTATAAAGGTATGGAAGACATTTAACAATGATCATCTTTGCTTGTCGCAATCTGGGGCTGGGTGGGGCTAAGGTTTTATTTTCATAATCTTCAAACTGGAGTCACAAACAATTTTCATAAGATTGCTGGAATAATGAAACAGCTGTTTCTCAGGGCAGGGTCCAGGGAAGTGGCAAAGGATGGATCAACCACATGGGAATGGGCCGGAGGCTGCTTCAAATAGACTCTTCCTTGGTGCCTTAGTCCTGGGAGGGAAAATACGCTCATCAAGATCCTGATTAAGCAGGGATTGCCAAGGGCACTCTTTGTAACCAGGCAAACAATAGCTGCACCGCCCTCCCCCATCCCAACTCCTTCAGCTCTTAAAACAAAAATCTATCAAGATTTAATCACATTGCTTTATCTCTAGGATCTAACCTCTGAGTGTTCATGAGAACATTTTGCTTTGTCTCCAGGCCCTAAGGCATGTGCCTCTATGGGAGTCATGGTCCCTTTAGGGTTTTTACTTGAGTGAAAGAAGCAAAGATTGCTTTTTGTTCCCTTTTGACTCTCTTCTGAATTAACATGAAATTGAAGATGACTGTAGTTAGGGGGGAAAAAAAGGAGTGTGTGTGAGAGAGAGAGAGAGAAAGAGAACAATGAGGAGGGGGCAAGGGAAGAAGGCTGGGAAAGCCTGTGTGAAGAGAGTGTCTTGGAACCCAAGGGAAGCTCTGTGTTCATCAAGCTGATAGTTCCCTTCCAGGCCACCAGCAAAATGAAAATGCCTCACCCAAAACCATTTAAATCCTTTCATCTAGGTCTCTAAAACCTTTCTCTGGGGAGTGCACATTGGAGTATGAATTTCTCCAAGTTGATTATCTTGGTGTAAGTGCCCCATGCCATCCTCCCCCCCGCCCCCTGCCCCCACCACCTTTGGTGGCCCTTCCATTATGAGGGACTTTCTGGGGCTTCAACACCAAACTCATGCCAGCACAAGGGGGCTGCATCTGAATGTGTAATTGAGGAACAACACAGACACTGATGTCTCAGCATTAATTAATGGAATTTGATGTTTACTGCTGTCATGTCAACCAATCACTTGTCTCAGAAAATTAATTAAACCATGGGTAGGGGTTTAACAGCTCCCTACACAAGGCCGAGGGCTGATTGGGAGCCTTTGGGACTCGGGAAGGGAACTGCATCTGTGGTTTGAATTGTGTGTGAGCCTCGTCTAAAACCACAGACTTAGATTCCAACGCTGAGAGATTGGAGAGGAATGTGGATAAGGGCTCCTTTCTGCCTCTTACCTTAAACAATTCTCACTTTCTTCACTGGATTATTCTTTCTCGCTTCATTCCACTGACTATCCCTGTTCTGTGCAGGGCAAATCCACCCATTTGCCAACTGAGATGAAGTGTGGAATGAACAGTGCAAAAGAACTCTCAAGAAAAATCTCAGTAAGGCTTGTTCAGATGCAGTCACCAGATGGCTTGTATTACACAGAAAGGCCTGGATTTCAACATTCTGTCCTTCTAAAATGTTCCTCATTAGCATTTTTGAATGCTTCCTTCTTTTCCTCTTTCTTCCTCCATCTCTGTTCTTTACTCTTTTTTCTTTTCTGGTTAAACAGAAATTGCATTTATTTCAAGTGTTTTGGATAATGTCATTTTCTGATTATAAACTGAAATGATATATATTCATTATAAGAAATTGATTAAAAACAGAAAAGTGTGAAAAGAATGCCAATTGAAGTATAATAATTAATGTTCCAGTGTTTACCAGCTGATAAGCTCTGTGCTAAGTGCTTTATGTGTATGATCTTATTTAATCATTTTAACAGCCACGTGAAGAAGATACTGTTTTTATCTGTTTTGTAGATGAGAAATTGAAACAGAGAAGTTAAGTAACTTTTCCAAAGTCACACAGCTGCTAAGGAGTATCATAGGCTTTGAACCAAGGCAGTCTGACTCCAAAGTCTACATTCTTATCATATGCTATACTGTCTTGCAATGGGTTGTGCCAACTACATTCTGGCCTAGGCACACACATCAAGATAGAGGGGACAAACTGAAGAGGTCTCCAATCACTCAGACCAGTTCTCCTGGAAGACATCTAGTCTGGGAAACTCACCACCCTCCACACTCAGGTTCTCTGCCTAATAGGTCAGAAGCCTGTTTTTCACAAGGATGAATTAACATGAATTGGGTTCATAGCAACAGCTATGGTACCCAGAATTTTAAGCTTGTTGAGTTACGAGAGCAAAGCCACAGTCTAGAAGGACTTGTGTTCACTTATCAGTGCATCGTCACCCTGCAGCGAGGCTGCAGAAGCTAGCCAACAAATGTTTTCTTGGACTGGGTGTCTGGGATCAGTGCCTGGGGACTTGTTTAGCTAACTCTTAGCTGAGTTTTCTTTTCAGTACCACCTCTTTCGTCTCCTCCTACCTGCCTCATGACAAGAGTAATGGAAACACCAACACAATGATACTCTGTAAGTCAAGACCATCTCTCCCCTTTACCTGTAGTCCCAAAACTGCCCACCCTCCATTTCGATAACACATTCCTTCTGTAGATTTCTTCCTATGTTGTCAGGTTATAGTCAAGTCTTGTTGGCCTGGGAGTCATTCTGTCTTCCAAAGGTGATTTTGTAGATCTCTGCTGAGGTCTACTAACTTAATTTAAAGCTCATCTTTAAAAAAAAAAATTCAATTTTTAAAAGTTTTTATTGAAATGTACTTTACATATCAGAAAATTTACCCATTTTAAGTATACTGTTGAGTGATTTTTATCAAGTTTACTGGGTTGTGCTTATCATAACACATTCATCTGTTCAGTAAGATCCATAATACTCATTTAAATTTAATCTCTGTTCCCATTCCCATTTCATATAAATAAAATCCTATAGTTATGGTCTTTTGTGTCTGGCTTCTTTTGGTTACAATAATGTTTTGTAGCATGCATCATGCATTCCTTTTTATAGTGTTTTATTGTATGGATATGCCATATTTTGTTGATGGACATTTGAGTTGTTTCCATTTAGCTATTATGAATAACGCTGCTATGAACATTTAAGTGCAAGTCTTTGTGTGGCCATGTTTCCATTTCTTTCGGGCAGATACCTATGAGTGGAATTGCTGGGTTATATGGTAAATTTACATTTAACTTTTTTTTTTTTTGAGTGGGGGATGGGCTAAGGGAGAGGGAGAATCTTAAGCAGGCTCCACACCTGGTGTGGAGCTCAAACTCACAACTGTGAGATCATGACCTAAGCAAAAATCAGAGTTAGACACTCAACTAACTGAGTTACCCGGGCTCCTCACATTTAACTTTTTAAGAAGCATCCAACATATTTTCCAAAGGAGCTACATCAAAGGGCAGTTTTAATGCTCTAATTTCCAACCTGTTGGGGTATCCATCATGCTAGAGCCCCATGACTGGTAATAAAAGGAATAAAAATGACCCATAATCATCCTTCTGAGCACTTTACTGATACATATAAAAGTATTATTTTATGTATAATATTTTATAAATATAAGTGTATAAAATTTTATTTCATTCATAACAGAAAATATATGTTTATATATGTATACCTGTATTTTGTGTTGAAAACTATATATTTATATACATATATATGAAAATTATATATGAGAAGATTTTATATATATGTATATACAAATACATACTTGAGATCACATTATATTAATAACTGAGCTTTTTTAAACTATAGTGGAATTTATGATCATTTATCTGTTACTAAATATGAAGTTTGATTTTTAATATCTTCATAATATCCATATGGATATGCCATAATTTTTAAATCCATTGTCCTAGTTTTTATTTTTTTAATTTTTTTTTTTTTTTTTATTTTGAGAGAGACAGAGACAGCGTGAGCAGGGGAGGGGCATAGAGAGGGGCAGAGAGAGAATCCCAAGCAGGCTTTGCACTGTCAGCACAGAGCCTGATGTGGGGCTCAAACCCACAAGATCATGACCTGAACCAAAACCAAACATTGAGAGTTGGAAGCTTAACTGACTGAGCCACCCAGGTGCCCCTCCATTGTCCTATTTTTTAACTTTTGGATTGTGTTTTTACTTCTAAATCATAATTTAAATATGTTATACTTTCAATTTCAGATTAAACTTTTAGCTGGTCCCATTCTCATGCTTTTCTTTAATATTTTATCCCTGTGACTTCTCATGGACATATGTTTGTTCACTCTTCACCAGGTTTTCCCTCTCTGTTGTCTCTTATGGTCCCTTCACCAGAGGAGTGATTTAGAAAGCAAATTCCTGTTGAAAATGTATTTGTTGCTAATAATATCAAAGCTGATGATCAATTAAATTATAATAAAGAAACAATAATAAGCAGGATGGTAGTTTAATGAGTATAGATAGATTGGCTGAAAGATTTTACCCTACAGTAGGGTTTTATATATACTTCATCAGAGGATTGTGAAAAGGAGGTCACTTTTTAAGATTCTCATAGAAAATTTGGACATTTTAAGAATGGTATCTTAATTTAAAATACTAATGACAGTATAATTCCTTCAGTGGCCTTCTCCCACATTGCAACCTGTAAGCCATTCTCCTGACAAGGCTTGCTACTTTAAGAATAAATCGTAAGTGCAGGTCTGATCGTGTGGCTGTTCAGTTCTCTCTACAGGGTCATTCAAGGCTCATCATAGTCTCCCACTCTACTGCACAAAACTTACCCAAACTGAGAAATTGTTCAATAAGAAGAGACTTAACCCCTCAACTTTTTTTTTCTTTTTGGGACATTTTATTGAGGTGTAATAATTCAAAACCCCCAAATTTCACCCTTTTAAACTATATACTTCAGTGGTTTTAAGTACATTCATTGATAGAGTTGTGCAGCCATCATCACTATCTAAATTGAGAACATTTTCACTTTCATCATTCTGAAAAGAAAATCTGGTCACTCCTTGTTCCCCTCTCCCCTGGATCCTGACAACCACTAATCTGCTCTCTGTCTCTACCGATGTCTCTGTGACCTTTTATATCTGGCTTCTTCACTTAGTATGTTATCAAGGTTCATACACGTTGTAGCATGTATCAGTACTTCATCAGTTTTCTAGGTCAAATAATATTTAGATGGTTACATTATCTTTTTAAAAAAATTTTTTTAAATGTTTATTTTTTTTGAGAGAGAGACAGAGACGGAATGTGAGTGGGTTAGGGGCAGAGAGAGAGGGAGACACAGAATCCAAAGCAGGCTCCAGGCTCCAAGCTGTCAGCACAGAGCCCAACGTGGGGCTCGAACTCATAAGCTGTGAGATCATGACCTGAGCCAAGTCAGATGCTCAACTGACTGAGCCACCCAGGAGCCCCATTACATTTTTTTTAATCCATTCATCATTTGGTGAAATTACTTTTTGACTATTTGTATAATGCTTCCATGAATATTTATATACAAGATTTTGGTTGGCATATACTTTGGAAGTTTTGCATATAGCACAGGTTGAGTGGATACTTGTCATTTGGGAAAATAGCAAATTTATATAGTAGAGAATGAGTACAACTGGAATTAGGTTAAATGTTTCAAAAAGATAACTTGCCTCTGACTTACTTTTTTCTTCTGAAAAAAAATTTATTCCCTTGAAACCTTTCTATAGCAGTGTGCACAAGGTAAGAATTAGTAACTCCTCGAAGTAACTGCTCAAAAATCTTCTAGAAAAGAAACAATGTCAACCACAAAAATATAAAGAGAAAAATTCTTAGAATCAGGAAAGAAGTGTTGTGGCAAGATTATTGATCTGTTAAAACTGGGTTGGACCTATTACTATGTTTTTGTTCACTCAAGATACACTGCTTTTTTTCCCTCTTGCTGCAGTTGACCAGAGCTAGAAAGGGCGGAGGGCAGTGGGGAGACAACTCACCTCTCTGAGAGTGACCAGCTGACTGCATTCAGAATTAACACACAGGACCAAGTAACTCTCTGATGACTATAATGCTGACCATGAAGTACATGAGGGATTTTTACCCACCAAATTTTCGAGTCAAACACTATAGTCAGAAGATGAAAACTACTAAACAGTATATGGATATAAAACTTGAGCCTGAGCAAAAATTTTCACCATTCACCTCATCTTCTAGATATCTACAGCAGTTTTCCTTGGTCTCAAATTTGAACATCAAAATAAACTAGAACACTTTTAATACACATGGTCCCTCCACAGACTTTCTATTCAGTAGATTCCTAACAAATTTCCAGGCAATTCTAATGCTGTTGTTGTAGGGAGCGTACTGCTCTAAAATTGTCATGCTAATCTCAACTCAAGCCCATAAAATTCCCTTTTACCACAGTGTTGCTCTTATTTGGCTGTGTGGATAGCAGTCTGATTAAACAAGTCTCTTTGAAAGCTGACTGAGTTTGCTTATTTTTGTATTCACAGTCTCTAGAACAATGAGCTTTTGTCTAGGTGCTTTTGTCTTTTAAATGAATGTATGGAACTAATTTATATTAAGTTATCAGTGCTCTATAGCAGCTTATTATTATATATATTATTATTATTATTATAGAAGCTTATAATTCTGGGATATTTAAATTTTTTTTTTAATTTTTTTTTTCAACGTTTTTTATTTTATTTTTTGGGACAGAGAAAGACAGAGCATGAACGGGGGAGGGGCAGAGAGAGAGGGAGACACAGAATCGGAAACAGGCTCCAGGCTCTGAGCCATCAGCCCAGAGCCTGACGCGGGGCTCGAACTCACGGACCATGAGATCGTGACCTGGCTGAAGTCGGACGCTCAACCGACTGCGCCACCCAGGCGCCCCTGGGATATTTAAATTTTAAAGGCAGATCAACATAAATTGAATTAATCTTCAAATTATAAGAATATCACTAAACAAATGACACAGTGTAATTTTTTAAATGTATAGAAGATTTGGGGTACCTGGAGGGCTTAGTTGGTTGAGTGTCTGACTCTTGATTTCAGCTCAGGTCATGATTCCAGGGTCCTGGGATTGAATCAAGTTTCGGGCTCCACACTAAGTATGGGACCTTCTTAAGATTCTCCCTCCCTCTCTCTCTCTCTCTCTCTCTCTGCTCCTCTCTCCTGCTTGTGCTCTCTCTCTCTCTCTCTCTCTCTCTCTCTCTCTCTCTCTCCCTCTCTCCAAAAAAAAAAAAAAAAAAAATGTATAGAAGATTTGAGAGACACTTTACCAGAAACGATATTTGGACAGCAAATAAGCATATGAAAAGATACTCAACATTAGTTAGCTGAGAATTGCTTTAGAGCCATGATGAGATTTCGCCACACATCTATAAGATGTTACAAAGAAACAAACAGCTACAAACAAAGAAATGAACAAAAAACCTTGACAATATCAAGTGCTGACAAGGATGTGAAACAACTGGAACTCTCATATGTTCCTAGCAGAAATGCACATGTTACAGTCACTTTGGAAAATAGTTCGGTAGTTTCTCATAAAGTTAAACTTACTATATAACCCAGCAATTCTGTTCCTAGGTATTTACATAAGTGAAACAAAATCTGTGTTTTCAAAAATACATTACACAAAGTTTTATACCAGTTTTATTCATAGTCCTCAAAACTAGAAATAATCCAAATGCCCCTCAACTGTCAAATGGATTAACAATCTATGGAACATCGAGAGGTGAGGAAGCCTGGAATAGAGGAGAAAGCTGTTTCTAGCTAGCCTTGGTTCTCACGCGCCATGGCGGCCCCTGTCCAGCAGCCTCCTCGGTCTAGCGGTGGAAAGCGCAAAGGGAAAGCTCAGTATGTGCAGGCCAAGCGGGCGCGGCGCTGCGATGGCGGCGGGCCACCGCAGCTGGAACCCGGGCTACAGGGCATTCTCATTACCTGCAACATGAACCAGCACAAGTGCGTGGAGGAGGCCTACAGTCTGCTCAACGAATACGGCTACGACGTGTACGGGCCGGAAAAGTTTACAAAGATCAGCAGCCCTCTGGAAGTGAGGCAGAAGATGATGATGTGGAGGCTGCCTTGAAGAAAGAAGTTGGTGACATTAAAGCATCTACGGAGATGAAGCTAAGAAGATTCCAATCAGTGGAGAGTGGAGCAAATAACGTAGTCCTCATCAGGACACTTGGGATAGAACCTGAGAAATTGGTACATCATATTCTTCAGGATATGTATAAAACCAAGAAGAAGAAGACTCGGGTTATTCTACGAATGTTACCTATTTCGGGCACATGCAAAGCTTTCTTAGAAGACATGAAAAAATATGCAGAAACATTTTTGGAACCCTGGTTTAAAGCTCCAAACAAAGGGACATTTCAGATTGTATATAAATCTCGAAATAACATCAACATGAATAGAGAAGAAGTTCTCAAAGAATTGGCAGGAATAGTAGGCAGCCTGCCAATTCGGAAAATAAAGTGGATCTTACCAATCCACAGTACACAGTGGTAGTAGAAATCATTAAAGCTGTCTGTTGCCTGGAAAAAAAAAAAAAAACAATCTATGGAACATCTATGCAATGGAATATTACTTATCAGTAAAAAAAGAGTGGACTAAACGCTGACGAATTTCAAGTGCATTATGCTGAGTGAAAGAAGATTTGAAGGGATACACATTGTACTATTGCATTTTATATGACATTATAGAAGAAGACAAATTAATAGGGACAGAGAATAATCAGCTATCGGCAGGATTTAAGAGTTAGGGTGGGTGATAATAATGGGATAGCATGAGATAATTTATGGGGGGAGGATGGAAGTGCTTTTATCTTGATTGTTATACTGGCTATACAACTGTGTGGATTTGTTAAAACTCAGAACTGTACACCACAAAGAGGGTCTTTTATTATATATAAATTGAAAGTAATTATTTTTTTTAAAAAAAAAGTGTCACTAAAGATCTTTTTTGAGAGAAATGGGGTGTGAAGCTTGAAATTTCACGGATTAGAGAACAGGTGACCTGGGTTAGGTATGGCTCTCTGACCAAGTAGGTGCAGTGAATGGTATGCCGCCAGCAGCAAGAGCTAGTGAATAGTGACTTAACTTTTTAGGGCATCAAGGAGAGCCCACAAGTACCAGGAAGAGACGTGGCTAATAAAAGAAATGATCTTTCAGAATAGAAGTGAGGTCATAGTGTAGCTACTTCAATTGTGAATTGTTTGAGGAGAAAGGGGCCAATAGCAGATTGCTTCTTGTGGAAAAGATAAGGAAGGGAAAAATTACATAAAAAGTAGGATGAAAATGTTCTTCCTTGAATGGTTATCCCCAGAAGCATTATATTCCAAAGAGAATACACTCAGTGGTCCTCACTGAAAATACAATAGCAACCTCCTTATAGAGTGCTTATTCTATGAAGGAAACTTTCCAGGGGTTTAGCTAAGGTACGGTACAAGGGAATCAGAAAGGCCTAGAGGAATATCAACTCTGTCTTTTACAAGCCTAGAGTTCTTGTGAAAACCACTATAATTTTTTTTTATTTTAAGTTTCTCCATCTATAAAACAGGGTTAACAATAGCACATGTGTTTTGAGTATTGAGAAAATTAAATGAGATAATGCATGTATAGCATTGAGCACAATGTCTGGAAGCACTCATTAGGAAGCACTCAATAATTTGCAGTAAGCATCACATTGATGCCTCATTTTAGGAGCATGCATATACTTACTTTTTTCAAGTTCATACTTGTATTTAATATTTTTTTGGTCAGCCTCTCATCAACAGGAGATTCTCAAGCCTAAGAAGCATCATCTTACTGCCTAGAGTGTATATATATATATATATATATATAGAGAGAGAGAGAGAGAGAGAGAGAGAGAGAGAGAGAGAGAAAGGGAATTTGAGGAGAGACATCTTATTCCCAGAAACATAAAATCGATTATACTCAATACAAAGAACCTTCACAAGCAAGCTGTGACTTCCTTGCTCCAGAACTGGTTAACCTGTTGGGATATTTGGTAGATGAATGCTATACCACGCTCTTTCCTTTACTATGCACTAGACTGAAAGGCAGCAGCTGCTCGTGGTGCCCTTCTTCCAACATAGAAAACCAATCTCCCAGCACCAGGGGAGACATTAAAAAGGGAAAAAATGCAAATGCCCAACACTGATTAGTTTTGCCAGCTGCTCTTCTTGCTCCAGAATCAATGGATTGGCCACTTTAGCTGCAAAGTCCATTGGACAGACTCGGGTTTTGTTTTTGTTTTTGTTTTTAAGAAATGGTATTAAAAATAAATAATCTTTTCTAGGTCAAACCTGTCAAAAAAGTTGACAAATGGATAGAGGGTTTAAATAAAGAGGATAGATAGTATGTCTATATTGGACTATTACTGAAAATATGTTTGAGTCTGGTTATTTTAAACATAGGATTGCAAACTCAAATGCTTTGAGAATCCAGTCTAGTTATGTAAATGAGTGAGGAAGCATCTGGGTGTGAGGCAACAGGGAGTGAGTGGTGAGTATGGGTCTACTTCTTTTGTTTTCCTACTATTAGGAGACACTTGGATACAAAAACATTTCATTTTTTTCTCAACTCTGCTACAGAGGGAAAAATAAAGAATGTATGATAATAAATGACAACTGATGCAACCTCAAAGATGTAGGACAATCTTGGTTCCCATCTTGGTCATATGGTGGACTGGAGAAGTGCATGCCATACCTGAATTCAACAGCTTTTATTCAGCTCCAGCTAACTACTATTGGACAAGCAGTGAGTCCAGTATTGCTGAGTATTTAGTTATTCAAGAGACACCCAACATCTTGATTTTGATGTGATTTCTCTAAATCACATCACAATTCTGACCATTCTAATTCTGAAAAGTCATTCCATTTGGAAAAATAGTCATGTGGATCAAACACAACATGTCTTTATATTAGTTTTAGCCAGTGGCTATCAATCTGGACCTCTGCTTTGGACTTCAATTTGACAACTGCTGTGGAGTAGAGTACAACTTTTTGGTAGATGGTAATAAATGATAGAAACAATGCACATTATGTTATAAGTAATCTCTTGCTGATCTTTAAAAGGATTGGGAATTAAAATGGTATTGTAAAGTATGAAGTTATTAAAGCATTATTCTAAAAGCAAAAGATGGGAAATAGACTAGATATCCACTAATAAGGAATGATTATAAAAATTATATTACATCCAAACAATACTAGGTATCTATTAAAAATAAGGGAACTCTATAGTACTAATATGGAACACATGCTAAGATACATCATTAAGTAAAAGAAAAAAAAAGAAAAGAAAAAAAGAAAAAAAGCACAGAAAATGGTGTAAAGCATGCTACTGTTTTATTATTTAAAGTGTGATATATATATAATATATATATGTATAGTATAATACATGTGTATAATATGTATAATATATGTACAACACAAGATGTATGATATATATACACACACAAATTATGCTAGATTTAAATAAAATATAGAATGATATGTAAAATATAATCTCTGGAAGAACATGAAAGGAAAAGATAACAGTGGTGGCTCCCTCTGGGAAAGAGATGGCGCCTGGGGAACTAAGGACAGGGATAGGGGCAGACTTACTTTTTTTTTCATGTATATTTGGCAACATTTGATTTTTTTACCACATGTGTATATTCCCCATTCAAAATAAATGTAATTAAAACAACAACAACTTCTAATCCACAGGAAATAACCTCTTCTAAAAAGGTAGTGACAGGGTAGGGATGGGTTGCCATAACATAGAGAAGATGGACATTTTTTTAGGAAATGACATGGCTAGTATGTGCTTCATCATCTTTCTACCATCTGCTCCTGAGGGACAATTATATTGGCTTCAATGGATGGTCACAGACTCCAATATGAAATAGGACACAGTCCCAGAAGTTATTAATTTTTATTATCAAACTCACAGGATCCTACACACAAAGGACCAAGTGGATACCATGGCAGTTTAAGTATATGGCACTTGCTAGCAGCTGGGTTTTCCTATTACGCTGTCTATTCTTTGTTATCTATATCATCTTCTTTGGGATTTGCTCATATCCTCAAAAATTGTCTTCTGTTGGCTTCCCACTTCCTTTTGTTGGTCCTCAGTTTGTCTCATTTATGAGCATGATTAGTGTCAGCTGTTGGGTTTTACAAAGGATTTAGTGTTTCCTAGCATATACCTGGATTTGCCTGAGGTTGTGTTGCAAATATGCACCTCTTGTGAGGAAAGGAATGAGATAATGAATGGACCTTCTTCATTTTATGTTTTCAACTTTATCTATAGCTAAATAGATATGGGTATGTAAATAAATATGAATAGGTACATAAATATACATATATATGAAACAATATAACAGAAACTGACAATGGTGACTGACTTTGGGGAGAAAGCATGATAAGTGCTCTTTTTATACCCAATAAGCTGATTGTGGAATTGACAAACTGTATTCCCAGTATTGCAGATGCTGTACTTGAGGAAAGGAGAAATGACCTAGTTTGAGATATATAAACTGTATCGTTCTAAGGAAAACAGAAAAAGTCAAATTTCTAATCAGTTAGGGGAAAGTTAGGTAATTTAATAAATGATATTGAGAACTTGGCTAATCTTAAAAAAATGTCTATTCCTACCTCACTCTTTTCATCAAAAAGAGGTTGTTGAGTACAGAAATAGAATGGTCCTCAGGACCCCTGGCTCCTGGTATTCATAGCTTTGTGTAATCCCTCTGGAAGGATCAGTGACTCTCTTCTAACCATTGTAACATGAAAAAGGTGAAATGTATGTGATCACATATGTGTAATTACATAATGGTGTAAGGTCTTGCTAGAGTCTCTCTCTCTCTCTCTCTCTCTCTCTCTCTCTCTCTCTCTCTCTCTCTCTGGATTTGATGAAGGAGGATGCCATGAATCCTATAGCATTAGGAAGTGAATTTGGACAACAGTCTGACAGAGCTTGGAAGTGGATCTTTCCCCAATTGAACTTCTGATGAGACACAATTCTAGCAAAATCTTGATCAGAGTGTATACAATTCTAAGCAAAGGCCCCGGTTAAATAATGCCCAACTCCTGATCTGCAGAAACTGTGAGATAATGAATGTGTGTTATTTTAAGCTGCTAAACTTGTGGTAATTTGTTATACAGCAGTGGAAAACTAACACAGTTCCATATGGATTCATGGATTAATTGTAAAAAGGAAAGAAAAAAAAAAAACCATACAGATCTCTAAAAGAAAATGTGATGGAATACGTTTGTAATCTTGAAGTACAAAAGATATTTCTGAAGAAGAAATAAATCCCCAAAACCATACACAAAAAAATGACTGACAAATTTGACTACATAAAATGTTTAAAATTGAACATGGAAAAAATACTATGCTATAACTAAATTTCCTTAATTCAGTGTCTGCAAATAAAGAGATAAAATCACCAACTGAAAGAAAAATGAATCAAGGATATTAACAATATGTTCAAAGAAAAAGAAACATAAATGTCTTTAGCATTTAACAAAATGTTCAACCTTATTCATAATTAAAGAAATACAAATCTTCAAAAATGAGATTTCATTTTTCACTTAATAGATTTGTGAAGATGGAAAAACTTGATAACACTGGGGAAACAGATACGCATATGCTATTGCTTGGAATGTAAATTGGTGCAGATTTTTTAGCAACAGAAATCAAAATTTGTGGCATACCTACATAGGTCAGTCTTTGTGTATGACGTCATTCAATAGTCATGCCCACACATGTGCAGTGACTTTTGAATAGGAAAACCTAGAAGTAACCAAAATACTCATTGGTAGAAGGCCTATTAAGTAAACTCAAGGGTACCTTACTATGAAAAAAATTGTCTTCTGTGTATAAGTCATGATAAAAATAATTTATAAGCTCTATTAAGTTAAAAAAATCAACATTCACACAGAGAATGCTGGTAATTTGCCCCTACTTTTTCAAAAGGATATATTCTAACAAGACAAGTTGTGTGTGTGTGTGTGTGTGTGTGTGTGTGTGTGTGTGTGTGTGTAATTGGAAAAGAAGAATGTACCTGAATTTGACCTCAGCCTAGGAAAGTGTCAACATGGGGGTGGAGACCTGGATATGTATGCCCCTATAATAACATATTCTAAAAAGCAGTAGCCAAGATGAAGTATTAAGAAAATTACTATGATCACAAGAATGGAGGCCTGGGAGCAGAAGACCAGTAAGATGGGAAGGAGTAATCCTCCCTCATCTTGGAGGTCAGTCAGGGAATCAGTGTATCCTGGCAGTTTATGGTTCTAGCAAGCAGAGAATCCCAGATGTGCCTAATTCTGGAGCAAAAGCTGTTTGCTTTCTGTGAAATCAACAGATAGCAGGTGCTGTTATCTGGGCACTGGGGTGGGGGTCTGAGGATGTACAAGAAAGAATAAGAATTAGTCTCTATGGTATTTTTTTATTCACTGAATTCAAACATCTTGTAATAATCTATTCCTGGGAGTCAAATTTGTCATCAAGTTCTAGGTAGTAGTTTTCACTTCTCCTATTTGATCTTCTCAACTAATTTTTACAGGAATCTCAATACTCCTATTCTGTAGGTGGGATTTATAGAGGTAAAGCTCTTCTTTTTAAAGATCTTAGAAAGTGCTCTCAGGATCTGGGAGGAAACATGGGGATGTAGAAGGTTAATGAAAGATTGAATCCAGCTATGGAGACCAATTTTTAGATACCTCAACCAGTCCACAAGATAATTCATCATCTTGCCTCAAACATGCTAATTTTCTGTATACTCTATCTTCACAAATATTTTTTAGCACCTCCTATGAGCTCAGATAATGTTTCTAGGACACGGGGACATAGTGAACTAGATAGACTGGATGTTTTTGCTCTTTTGAATAGAGAATTCTAGAAAGGAAGATAGAGAATGAGGGAGTAGCAAATAAGAAAGTAACATTATAGAAGAAGAGATAAAGAATAAGAGCAGCATCTACACAGCAAAGTTTTGATAAGTATTATAAAAAAAAGAGTGAAGCAAGATAAGAGGACAGAGATTAGTAGTGGGGAGTAGGGGTGGGGAAAGTAGTATGCTTAATAAAGACTGTCTGAAGGGGAGTTGTTTGAGGACAGATCTGAATAAAAGAGAGAGGATCATGGGAAAACAGAGAAAAAAAAAAACCTCAAGGGCAAGTGGTGGGATGGTCATGAGCTTGCCTTGTTGAGGGAGCAGCAAGAGCTCCAGCATAGCTAAGCAGAGCTGAGCAGGGGGGGATGTGCAAGGAAATTGAGCTCACAGGGGTGGGAAGAGGCCAGATCACATAGAGCATTTTAGGGCATGATGAGGAGCTTGGATTTTATCTGTCAGGAAGCCATCAGAAAGATGGAAGCAGAGAAGAGATGGGTTTTGATTTATGTTTAGAAAAGATGGCTCTGCAGTGGGGAAATCATAGGATATGGAAGCAGGGAGTTATAAGGAGACAGTCTCAGGTGACAGGTCATGGGGACAATGAGGAGGGTAGAGGCAGGCATGGGGAAGATGAGTGGCTGGGTTTTAGAATCCACAGGATTATTTAATGGATTAGATATACAGTGAAAATGAATGATGAAAAGTATAAGGTTGACTCCGAATTTTGGTCTGAGCAACCAAGTTATGAAGGTGGCGAGGACCAAACCATTCCACTTCTCTGTTTAAGGCACTTGCTGATTCTATAGCACCTGCAGATTCTTTAGCATGGCTTAAAGCCTCTCCCATAATCTGCCTGACCTGCCTTTCCAGGCTTCTCTCTAGCTCCCCTGTACTCCTCCCTGTGTTCTCCAGCAACCGCCTTGTTCTACAGCACACCTGCTGCTTCTTGCTTCTGTGCTTTTGCTCAGGCTCATTGCTCACTATACACTTCCTGGGCTCCTTATCATTCATGCCTCAGCTTGAGCATCACTTCCTCCAGGAAGCAGTTTCTGATTTCCCAAATTTAGATTCACCCCATTCTCCAGTTATGCCTCATTTTTAAAAAATAATTTCCTTTTTTATGTTATTTTTATTTATTTATTTATTTATTTATTTTTAATTTACATCCAAATTAGTTAGCATATAGTGCAACAATGATTTCAGTAGTAGATTCCTTAATTCCCCTTACCCGTTTAGCCCATCACCCCCCCACAACCCTTCTAGTATCCCTCTGTTTGTTCTCCATATTTAAGAGTCTCTTATGTTTTGTCCCCCTCCTTGTTTTTATATTATTTTTGCTTCCCCTCCATTATGTTCATCTGTTTTGTATCTTAAAGTCCTCATATGAGTGAATTTATATGATATTTGTCTTTCTCTGACTGACAAATTTCGCTTGGCATAATACCGTCTAGTTCCATCCATGTAGTCGCAAATGGCAAGATTTCATTCATTTTGATTGCTGAGTAATACTCCATTGTGGATATGTGTATACACGCACACACATATACACATATATATATGTATATATATATATATATATATATATATATATATGTATATGTACATATACATCTTCTTTATCCATTCATCTATCAATGGGCATTTGGGCTCTTTCCATACTTTGGCTAAATTGATAGTGCTGCTATAAACATTGGGGTACTGGTGCCCCTTCAAAACAACATACCTGTATCCCTTGGATAAATACCCAGTAGTGCAATTGCTGGGTTGTAGGGTAGTTCTATTTTTAATTTTCTGAGGAACCTCCATACTGTTTTCCAGAGTGGCTGACCAACTTGCATTCCCACCAGCAATGCAAAAGAGTTCCTCTCTCTCCGCATCCTTGCCAACATCTGTTGTTACCTGAGTTGTTAATGTTAGCCATTCTGACAGGTATGAGGTGGTATCTCAATATGGTTTTGATTTGTATTTCCCTGATGATGAGTGATGTTGAGCATTTTTTTCATGTGTCGGTTGGCATCTGGATGTCTTCTTTGGAGAAGTGTCTATTCATGTCTTTTGCCCATTTCTTCACTGGATGATTTGGTTTTTGGGTGTTGAGTTTGACTAGTTCTTTATAGATTTTGGATACTAACCCTTTATATGATACGTCATTTGCAAATATCTTCTCCCATCCCATCGGTTGCCTTTTAGTTTTGCTGATTGTTGCCTTTGCTGTGCAGAGGATTTTTATTTTGATGAGGTCCCAATAGTTGATTGTTGCTTTTGTTTTCCTTGCCTCTGGAGACATGCTGAGTAATAAGTTGCTGTGGCCAAGGTCAAAGAGGTTTTTGCCTGCTTTATCCTTGAGTATTTTGATGGCTTCCTGTCTTACAGTGAGGTTCATCCATTTTGAGTTTATTTGTGTGCATGGTGTAAGAAAGTGATCCAGGTTCTTCTACATGTCGCTGTCCAGTTTTCCCAGCACCACTTGCTGAAGAGACTGCCTTTATTCCACTGGATATTCTTTCCTGCTTTGTCAAAGATTAGTTGGCCATACATTTGTGGATCCATTTCTGGGTTCTCTATTCTGTTCCATTGATCTGAGTGTCTGTTTTTGTGCCAGTACCATACTGTCTTGATGATTATAGCTTTGTAGTACAGCTTGAGGTCTGGGATTGTGATGCCTCCTGCTTTGGTTTTCTTTTTCAAGATTGCTTTGGCTATTCTGGATCTTTTCTGCTTCCATACAAATTTTGGGATTGTTTGTTCTAGCTCTGTGAAGAATGCCAGTGTTATTTTGATAGGGATTGCACTGAATATGTAGATTGTGTTTTGGGTAGTATTGACATTTTAACAATATTTGTTCTTCCTATCCAGGGGCATGGAATATTTTTTTCCTTTTTTTGTGTGTCTTCTTCAGTTTATTTCATAAGTTTTCTATACTTTTCAGTGTATAGTTTTTCACCTTTTTGGTTAGATTTATTCCTAGATATTTTATCGGTTTTGGTGCAATTGTAAATGGGATAGATTCCTTGATTTCTCTTTCTGTTGCTTCATTGTTGGTGTATAGGAATGTAACCGATTTCTGTGAATTGATTTTATATCCTGCAACTTTGGTGAATTCATGAATCAGTTCTAGCAGGTTTTTGGTGGAGTCTTTTGGGTTTTCCCTATAGAGTATCACGTCGTCTGCAAAGAGTGAAAGTTTGATCTCCTTCTGGCCAATCTGGATGCCTTTTATTTCTTTGTGTTGTCTGACTGCAGAGGCTAAGACTTCCAATATTATG
This sequence comes from Puma concolor, assembly GCF_028749965.1. Classification (NCBI taxonomy): domain Eukaryota; kingdom Metazoa; phylum Chordata; class Mammalia; order Carnivora; family Felidae; genus Puma; species Puma concolor. The sequence goes on from NC_141667.1 coordinate 50,465,457, forward strand.
TTGAATAACAGTGTCAAGAGTGGACATCCCTGTCTTGTTCCTGACCATAGGGGGAAAGCTCTCAGTTTTTCTCCATTGAGGATGATATTAGCATTGGGTCTTTGGTATATGGCTTTTCTGATCTTAAGGTATGATTCTCCTATCCCTGCTTTCTTGAAGATTTTTATCAAGAAAGAGGCTGTATTTTGTCAAATGCTTTCTCTGCATCTATTGAGAGGATCATAGGGTTCTTGTCCTTTGTTTTATTGATGAGATGAACACATTGATTGTTTTGTGGATATTGAACCAGCCCTGCATCCCAGGTATAAATCCCACTTGGTTGTGGTGAATAATTTTTTTAATGTATTGTTGGATCCGGTTGGCTAATACCTTGTTGAGGATTTTTGCATCCATGTTCATCAGGGAAGTTGGTCTGTAGTTCGCCTTTTTAGTGGGGTCTCTGTCTGATTTTGTAGTCAAGATAATGCTGGCTTCACAGAAAGAGTTTGGAAGTTTTCCTTCTGTTTCTATTTTTTGGAACAGCTTCAAGAGAATAGGCGTTAACTCTTCCTTAAATGTTTGGTAGAATTTCCCTGGAAAGTCATCTGGCCCTGGAGTCTTGTTGTTTTGGGATATTTTTGATTACTAATTGGATTTCTTTACTGATTATGGATCTGTTCAAATTTTGTATTTCATCCTGTTTCAGTTTTGGTAGTGTATATGTTTCTAGGAATGTGTCCGTTTCTTCCAGATTGCCCATTTTATTGGTGTATAATTGCTCATAATATTCTCTTATTGCTTTTATTTCTGCTGTGTTAGTTGTGATCTCTCCTCTTTCATTCTTGATTTTATTTGAGTCCTTTCCTTTTTCTTTTTGATCCAGCTGGCTAGTGGTTTATCAATTTTGTTAATTCTTTCAAAGAACCAGCTTCTGGTTTCTTTGATCTGTTGTTGTTGTTGTTGTTGTTGTTGTTGTTGTTGTTGTTGCTGTTGTTGTTTGGTTTCAATATCAGTGATTTCTGCTCTGATCTTTATTATTTCCTGTCTTCTGCTGGTTTTGGGTTTATTTGCTGTTCTTTATCCAGCTCTTCAAGGTGTAAGATTAGGTTGTGTATCTGAGATCCTTCTTCCTTCTTTAGGAAGGCCTGGATTTCCATATACTTTCCTCTTATGACCACACTTCCTGCATCCCAGAGGTTTTGGGTTGTGTTGTTATCATTTTCATTGGCTTCCATGAACTTTTTAATTTCCTCTTTAACTTCTTGGTTAGCCCATTCATTCTTTAGTAGGCTGTTCTTTAGTCTCCAAGTATTTATTACCTTTCCAACTTTTTCCTTGTGGTTGATTTCGAGTTTCATAGCATTGTGGTCTGAAAATGTGCATGGTATGATCTTGATCTTTTTGTGCTTGTTGAGGAATGATTTGTGTCCCAGTATGTGGTCTTTTCTGGAGAACATTCCATGTGCACTGGAGAAGAATGTATATTCTGTTGCTTTGGGATGAAATGTTCTGAATATATCTGTTAAGTCCATCTGGTCCAGGGTGTCATTCAAAGCCATTGTTTCCTTGTTGATTTTTTGATTAGGTGATCTGTCCATTGCTGTGAGTGGGATGTTGAAGTCTCCTATTATTATGGTATTATCAATGAGTTTTTTATGTTTGTGATTAATTGATTTATATATTTGGGTGCTCTCACATTTAGCACATAAATGTTTACAATTGTTAGGTCTTCTTGGTGGATAGACCCCTGAATTATGATATAATGCCCTTCTTCCTCTCTTGATACAGTCTTTATTTTAAAGTCTAGATTGCCTGATAGAAGAATGGCTACTCTGGCTTTTTTTTGTTGACCATTAGCATGATAGATGGTTCTCCATTCCCTTACTTTCAATCTGAAGGTGTCTTTAGGTCTAAAGCAGGTCTCTTGTAAAGGGCATATAGATGGATCTTGTTTTCTTATCCATTCTGTTACCCTATGTCTTTTGATTGGAGCATTTAGTCCATTGATGTTTACAGTACTGAAAGATACAAATTTATTGCCATTATGTTGCTTATAGAGTTGGTGTTTGTGGTGGTGTACTCTGGTCCTTTCTGGTCTTTGTTGCTTTTGGTATTTATTTATTTGTTTATTTATTTATTTATTCATTCATTCATTCATTCATTCATTCATTTTTGCCCTCAGAGAGTCCCACTTTGAATTTCCACAGAGCTGGTTTAGTGGTCACAAACTCCTTTAATTTTTTTTTGGGAAATTTTTTATCTCTCCCATTTTGGATGTCAGCCTTGCTGGATAAAGAATTCTTGGCTGCATATTTTTCTGATTCAGCACATTTAATATATCCTGCCACTCCTTTTTGGCCTGCCAAGTTTCTGTGGATAGGTCTGCTGCAAACCTGATCTGTCTTCCCTTGTAGGTTAAGGACTTTTTATCCCTTGCTGCTTTCATGAATATTTCTTTGTCTGAGTATTTTGTGAATTTGACTATGATATGGCTTATTGATGGTCGGTTTTTCTTTAAGGGGAGTCCTCTGTGCTTCCTGTATTTTGATGTCTCTGTCTTTCCCCAGGTTAATAAAGTTTTCTGCTATGATTTGCTCGCATAACCCTTCTACCCCTATTTGTCTCTCTTAGTCTTCTGGGATCCCTTTGATTCTGATGTTGTTCCTTTTTAATGAGTCACTGATTTCTCTAATTCTTAAATCGTGCTCTTTTGCCTTTATCTCCCTCTTTGTTTCTGCTTCATTATTCTCCATAAGTTTGTCCTCTATATCGCTGATTCTCTGTTCTGCCTCATCTATCCTTGCCACCATGGCATCCATTCCAGATTGCAGCTCAGTTATAGTGTTTTTTTATTTCATCCTGAGTAGCTTTTACTTCTTTTATCTCCACAGAAAGGGATTCTAATGTACTTTGCACTCCAGCTGGTATTCTTATTATTGTGATTCTAAATTCTGGTTCAGACATCTTGCCTGTATTTATGCTGGTTAAGTCCCTGGCTGTCGTTTCTTCCTGCTCTTTCTTTTGGAGTGAATTCCTTCATTTCATCATTTTGAAGGGAGAAAAGAAATTAATGAGGTAAAAAAAAATTAAAATTAAAAAAATTAAAATTCAACAATATATTAAAATTAAAATATTAAATACAAACACACACACAAGAAAATCGAATAAAGGATTCTACATCCTAGGTGTGTTTTGGCCTGGGTGTTGAAAGGGGCTTGATACATAAGAGAAAAAAGGGAAAAGGAAAATAAAAGCAAATCATTTGAAAACTTGAAAAAGTGAATACACTACAGTCAAGTAAAATGAAATGATGGAAGTAAAATAGGATTTGAAAACATTTACACAAAAGTGAAAAATATAGTAGAAAAAAATTAAAGAAAAATATTTTTAATAAAAATTGAAAATAAAAATGATTTTTTTCTCTTTCTATATTCAAGAAAAGGAAAAGACACGAAAAAGGGAAAAAAGAAAAAAAAAAGAAAAAAGAAAAAGAAAAAAAAAAGAAAACAGATGGACCAGTGAACAGACTGAAATATGACTGAAATCACTTTGTTTTCCCCTAGAAGTCAAACTATTAAGCACTTTATAGTCCATAAACTAAGCAGGTGAAGAGACTTGTGTTTCTGAAGAGCGTGGTTGGCCCAGTTGGGTGGGGCTTAGTGTAACTCTGCTCTCCTCTAGATGGCACTGCTAGCCTACTGGGGTGGAGTGTTGTGGCACTCATAGGTGCGTATGTGTGTGCACAGGAGCGGTGAAAATGGCATCACCCAGCTACCAGGTCTCTAGTATTGGAACTGCGCTCTCCCAGATCAGCAATCCCACAATCATCCCTTGTCTTTGGCTTCCATCCACTCCCCGCTTTTACACCATCCGTAGGCAAGCTCCAGGCAGAACCTCCCTACTGAGTTTTATCTCGGATGTGGCTGTGTTTCCTGACCCCTTATTTCTGAGGGACTGCAGCTTTGATGCATTCTGTGCCTCTGCAGGAGGATCTCCCGAGCAATGGCCAGGTGCAGGCCGCACCCTGAATGTTTGTGGTATTATGCTGCTACCGACGTCCAGAGACTGTGGCTGGGTGCCAGCCCACTCCAGAAAAAGTGCACATTATTGTGTAGCAGCAGCATTTCAGGGATGGTGGCAAATCACAACACGCATCTGGCACCAGGCTTCACCCCCAGTGACCTTGTTCCAGCACCAGTGAATGTGGTTGTTCTCCTGGGTCCACTGGCACCTTTGCCTTTTGGAGAGTCACACAGCCTCTACCAGTGTCTTCCCAGCATGGGAACTGGCTCTTCCCATGTGCCCCTAAGACCTCTGGACTTCACTCTGCTCCTGGGGATTAGCCCTTTCCACCAGAGCACCACCATGTATGGACCTGCAGAGTTTCAGAATCTGCATTCTGCCTGTTTATAAAGTCTTAATGGAATTTAAACCCTCTCCTTTCAGCTTTTCCTGTATTCTCCTCCCTCTCCTCCTCCCTGCCCCCACACCCCACCTCTCCATCCTCAAAAGCAGCTCCCTGCCCTCTGCAGCTTCTGTCTCCCCCAGTTCGCCTCTCCGCACTGCATACCAGCTGAATTCTGTGGCTCATGTTGTGCAGGTTGTTGTGTTAATCCTCAGATCTATTTTCTATGTGTGCAGGATGGTTTAGTGTTGGTCTGGCTGTATTTCATGGACACAAGACACAAAAAAAAACCTTCCATGCTCTTCCGTCATCTTGGCTCCTCCCCCATTTTTTATGTTTTGTATTTGTTTTTGAGATAGAGACAGAGCATGAGCAGGGAGGGTCAGAGAGAAGGAGACACAGAATCCAAAGCAGGCTCCAGGCTCTGAGCTGTCAACACAGAGCCCGATGTCAGCTCAAACCCACGAGCTGTGAGATCATGACCTGAGCTGAAGTCAGATGCTTAACCAATAGAGCCAATAGATGCTTAACCCTAGCTATGCCTCTTTAATGGGCTGAGCTCTTTTTGAGGGCAAGTAGCTCATTTCATTCATTTTTGTGTCCTTTGGGCCTAGCATAGAGCCTGGCACATAACAGATGGGTACAAATAGTGTTTGATGAATGAGTACATGAATGCAGACTGGTATGTACATAAAACTAGGTAGCATTTGGGGTTAAACATTAAATGATAGTACATTTTTTAAAGTATGTAGATGTATAAAAGATGAAAACAGGAGCCAAGTACAGACACTTCATAATTTTGAATCCTGAGTTTTGGACACTAAGACCATGTCTAGAACCATCAGGGAAGCTACATGATCTCTGTAAAGGCTTTGCCCAAGTGGGATTTGGGGCTACATACAGGAAGGAAGAATTTAGTCTAGAACTAAGAGGATTACGTGCAAGTTAGGCATAATCTGACCCTCCTTTTTATCCTTCCTTGAAAACACCCTACCTCAAAAGTCATTCTTGAGACATCTCCTAGTCTCCATGTCTCTTTAATTCTGCTTATAATCCAGACCATGCTCTGAGATACATGATCTGTGGCCCTTCTACAACCCTCTCCCCACTTCCTTTAAATACAGCCACTCTACCATTCACCTAACCCCGACAGAACAAAATACAGTCCTGTCACAATCTTGTGGCAAGCTAGATCTCCCAGCATTAAATCACCATTAAGGGTTGCTGTGAGTTTGCTAGCAGCTTAAGTTATTCCCCCTTCCTTTCCTTTTCTCTCATTTAGAACTCAGCTAAATATTTCCTGCTGTGGGAAGGGAAATGCTATAAAGACAAAGGATCGACTACCCTGTCCTCCACAGGTGCACTCATACCACAATTAAGCAGGAGTAGAGCAGAGGAATTCCTAGAAAAGCCCCTTCAGGCAGAGCAGTCTTGGCTTGTAGAGCTGTTGGCAGTAGTAGAGAATGTGAAGTCAGCATCTGCATAGCCATTTATGAAATACTTTCACATGAGGTATTTCATTGGATCCTAACAGGAATCTTATTAAAAGAAGTATTATCATGCCCATTTTAAAGATAAGGATATAAGGATAAAGAAGACGTGGTGTGTGTGTGTGTGTGTGTGTGTGTGTGTGTGAGAATATTACTCAGCCGTAAAAAAGAATGACATCTTGCCATTTGTAGCAATGTGGATGGAGCTAGTGAGTATTGTGCTAAGTAAAATAATTCAGTCAGAGAAAGACAAATACCATATGATTTCACTCTTATGTGGAATTTAATAAATAAGACAAATGAGCAAAGTGGGGGGAAAAAGAGAGACAAACCAAGAAAGACTCTTAACTACAAAGAACAAACTGATGGTTACAAGAGGAGAGGTGGGTGGGGAAAGGGGCTAAATGGGTGATGGGCATTAAGGAGGGCACTTGTGATCAGCACTGGTGTTATAAGTGAGTGATGAATCACTAAATTCTACACCTGAAACCAATATTACATTGTATATTACACTGTATGTAACTAACTGGAATTTAAATAAAATTTTGGAGGCAAATAAAAGATAAGGAACCCAGGGTCCAGAAGTGTGGACTTGTTAATTGGAACCTCAGGACTGAACACAGAACCTCTGACTTGGAGACTGGAGATCCTGAGGAACTTTGAAGATTTACTAAGTGATTTTTTTTTTTTCTTTCTCAGGTCTTCCCCATGCATGTCAGCCTCTGAAGGTAGACATACTAGGTTCAAATGTTGGCTCTGCCATTTACCAGCTGAGTGACCTTGAAGAAACTCCTTATTTCTCCTTCTACCAGCTACAATAATGCCACAATAATATTGCTTAATAAGCAACTGCAAAACTTCAGTGACACACAATAATAAACATTTATTTTTGCTCAAGAATCTAGAGATTGGCTGGGAGGTTTTGCTGATCCTGGCAAAGCTCACTTATGTGCCTGTGGTCAGCTGGTGGGTCAACTGGGGGCTGGCGAGTCAGGTAACATGACTCAGCTCTTCTCCATGTTCCTCTATAAGATAGCAGGCTTACCCCAGGTTTTCACATGCAGTAGCAAAGCTTTAAGAGAGATCATAGAAACATGCAAGTTTTCTTAACACACAGGCTCTGAACCAGCATATTGTCACCCCTGTAAAATTATTTTGGCCAAAGCAAGTCACAAGATCAGCCTAGACCCTAGGAATGGGGAAAGAGATTCCATCCTTTGAAGAGAGGAGCACAAAGTCACCTGACACAGGGTATACATACAGAGAGACCATTAAATGGTAACATTAGTGTAAAAAATCACCTCAAATCCCTGAGTTCCTTTGTTTTTGCATTTTAGAAATAGGGATTAAAACAATATCCATCACATGGGGACATTGTAGGGACAAAATGAGCCAATGCATGTGTACCATAGTGCATTGTATATAGCACATGTAACAAGTGCACACTGTTAACTCACACTTATTATTTTGGATCCCTATTACAGAAGAAGGATCCCTTTCCCTGCTTCAGTTATGCAGAACATTTTCAATCCCCTCTTACTTCTCCTTTAAAATATTTTTGCCTAGGGGCACCTGGGTGGCTCAGTCGGTTAAGCGTCCAACTTTGGCTCAGGTCATGATCTTGCGGTCAGTGAGTTCAAGCCCCACATCGGGCTCTGTGCTGACAGCTCAGAGCCTGGAGCCTGCTTCGGATTCTGTGTCTCCCTCTCTCTCTATTCCTCGCCTGCTCACACTCTGTCTCTCTGTCTCTCTCTCAAAAATAAATATAGATTAAAAAACTTTTTTTAAATAAAATATTTTTGCCTAGAGGGTAATGCCAGTACATCAGCTTCTTCCCACAGCACTCTTTGTTGTATATTAGAATTTTGTATGAATATTTACTTAGATGATATTTCAGGATCTTCAGTCACTGATGAATACCATGCCCTTAGTTATAAAGAAGTTTCACGTACAAGGTAACTAGGATGCCTGGGCAGTGTGGAGGGAGGCTCTGGTATACTCCAGAAGACAGTCATGTGCCATGCTCCATGACATTCAGTTGCCAGCACAACCTGTCCATGTGCCTCCTAAGTTTGATCATACCTAAATTCAGCCAGTTCATAAATTTCTGCTTGTGTTGCATCATTTTACCTCTTGAATGCCTGTGGAGCTTGCTTTCTGTCTAAATTATTCTCTTTGTCAAGGACCTGAACTTGGTGTCTTGCACTTAGGTACTTCCTTAAGGTACTTCCTTAATGAGGAAGGATTAGCTCATTTCTGTTTCAATTTGAAATTCAAAATAAATAGTATTTGATAACAGCCTTCTCTCTTTCTTTTTTCTTTCTCTTCTTCCAGTATAGAACACATGCCAAGCATCAACCATATCTTGGAAGATGGAAGAGAATAAGAGCTGGACCCTGCCCTCAAGGAAACTATGATCAGGTAGGGGACCTGGCATGCACTCACATAGGTAGCTATAACACAGGCAAATGTGAAAAAAAAATGGGGGGGGGTATGACAAGCAAGATTTAAGATTTAAAGAGAACTCATAAGAGGGAGACTGGGCTTCTACTGGTTGATAAAGGGAGCCTGCATGAAATAGGTGGTCTTTCAGCTGTCCTAATGGATAAATGAGAGGTTGCCAGTGTTTTTTTTCTTATATGAAATTGCTACAGGTCTTACAGAAAAAAATAGGAAAATGTAAATAAAAGTGAAGTGTAATAAAAGTGAGTCATGTTTTGTGTAAGATGTTTGTTGGTTGATTACACTATATCCTTTATCATGCCACACCAAAATTCAAAGAAGGAGGGAAGTGCAATCCTACCACAGGTTTGAAATGATAGAAGAAAAGACTATTGGTTAGCAGAAACAATGACTTCTGTACTATGTTCTGGTATAAGGAGCAAAAAGTTAGAAAGTTCTTGAATTCCTATGACTTTGTGGCTTGCCATATCAGCTCTGGACTGCCCGTCTCCAGACTTCTTCCACTAGGGAGAATAAACCACCATGTATTTAAATCATTATGATTTTTGGTTTTCTGTCACAGGGAGCCAAATCTAATGGATTCATATCTCCCTCACCATTTAGGCAAAAAAGCAGATATTATTTGATGAATGTACTGGAGAGGAGACATGAGTCTTTGAGGGTAGCCATGCTTTCAGTGGCTTCTGAGAGGAGCAGCCATGGCAGTGCCTGATGTGTGCATTCCAGTTTTGTGTCATGTGATCATGCCACCCTGCACATGAGTAATTAATTGGATCAAGGCCACAGGCACCTGTCTATCGGCTGATCAGACCACTGGCCATGAAATGGGCTGGCCTAAGAGCTCTTCCCAGTGCAAGGGCTCCATATTGGGTGATGACTGACTGACTGAATCAGACCCTCACATTTATGTTTTGAATTTGAGACACAGAGAGCAGTAGAAAGACACTGAGAGAGCAGAGAGGCTGAGAGAAGCTGCATTCATTACATAATGTCAGTCCCTGGAGTATCTGGCTACCTCTTGCAGAGCAATATCACAGTTTTGAACAGTTAGCAGGGGGTTCAGTTCTCTGTGAGGTCTGGCTGTGTCAGTGCTGAGACATTTCTTGCCTTCCCTTTCTTCTTTGTGTGACCATACAATAAATTTCCTATGACGTGATAAAAAATTAGAGACCGGCCAACACAGTGTGTGTCCTCTTCCTATGTTCTATACTGTATCTATCGATGATTTAAAAAAAAAATTTAGTGCTTATTTTTTATTTTTGAGTGAGAGAGACAAAGTGCAAGTCGGGGGGGGGGGGCAGAAATAGAGGGAAACACAGAATCTGAAGCAGGCTCCAGGCTCTGAGCTGACAGGAGAGAGCCCGACGCAGGGCTTGAACTCATGAACCAAACTCAAGAATGGTGAGATCATGACCAGAGCAGAAGTTGGAGGTTTAACCAACTGAGCTAACACTGGTGCCCCCTTGTTGATAGTTTTTTAAAGGGTACTTTCACCTAACAGTATGTCATGATTGCCTTTCCATGCTGTTAAATATTCTTTACAACAGTATATGAACTGGTATATAGTACTTTATTGTATGACTTTATTATTTAATCAATCCTTACTGTTGGATATTTAGGTCATCAACTATGCTTTTGTTTGTGTGTTTTTTGCATATATGCATGATGCTAGGTAGGAGTTTGATAGGAGGGTGTTTAGTAAGATGCAAGACATTTTAAACCAGGGATATGGCGTGAAATAAACACAAAGTTGTGAAGTAGAAAAGCACAAGGCATGTTATCAAATAATCAAATTTTGATAGTGTTGGTTACATGTAAGGAGATAGTAGCCAAATTATTGATAGGCTTGAATGCCAAGTTAAGGTATGGCCATGGATGAGGATTTTGTTTTTGTTTTTGTTTGTGTGTACATGGACAGAAAATCTGGACTATCTTGGGGTCAGTCTCTCTGTCTTTGCAAGGCTAGTGGTAGTATTTTTTTTTTTAACATTTTTTAATGTTTATTTATTTTTGAGAGAGACAGAGAGACAGAGTGTGAGAAGGGAAGGGGCAGAGAGAGAGAGGGAGGCACAGAATCCAAAGCAGACTCCAGGCTCTGAGTGGTCAGCAGAGATCCCAAGGCAGGGCTCGAACTCACAGACTGTGAGATCATGACCTGAGCTGAAGTCAGACATTTACCTGACTGAGCCACTCAGGTACCCCACGGCTAGTGGTAGTGTTAAAGAGACAGTCAGCAGAGGTTAATTTGGCTCATTTCATACTAGTGTGATTTATAGTAAATGAACAAAACTACCTTTTTGTACTTTGTATTGTGCTTTGTTAAAAAAATAAAATGCTGTGATTTCAGGGGACTTTATCAGTATGGAAATAGTCTTAAAACAAATAATATCCTAAGTAAAGATAATTCTGTTATGGGTTAATACCACCACTTCATATTTGTGTCAACTTTTTGAATTTTTTTCAAAATATATAAAGTGTTCCACTGGATCCCCAAAATAGCCTAGCCCCAGTGGAAGGTAACCTGCCCATTTTACAGATGAAGGAACTGGGATTAGGTGATTTAAAGATGTAGAGTGTCAGAGCTAGAATGTCAGAGCTTGATTTTTCAAGGTCACCTGAGCCCATGTCTGCAATTTCTGGGGGTGACAGTGAGGTTTAGCTTAGTTACTAACCATCATCACACAGTTATGTGAAGGAGGTAGGCCTGTGCCCCCTTCTGATTTCACATCCTGTTTTCATTCCCCTCACCATGATGTCATCCAGCCAGTTGGCAGCAGAGTCTGGATGGAGGACCAGGTAGACTGATTTCAAGTTCAGTGCTTTTTCCAGAACACAAGTGGAAATACCCTTGTCCTACTTTCTTTCCTCAAGGAATTCAAACTTTAACATGCATAAGAATCATCCAGGAGCTTGTTAAACATGGAGTGCCTCAGGCCCTGCCCCCAGACACTCTTCTTTTGGTGGGCCTAGGGTTAGACCCAGATATGAGTATTCTTCACAAACTCCTCAGGTGATTATGAGAAAGGTGGTATACAGAGCAGATTTTAAGAAACACTGCCTGTCGAATTTGGAGCTTGAAATCTGCCTTGTCTCCTCTTCAAGCATGCCTGCTCTTAGAAATATGACTCCAGCCCCACCTCACTGTAACCCCTTATCAGTTCTTTGTGTTTTGCAAATTGCATTTGCTCTTCATTTATGGACAAACCAGGTCAGCACTGCCAGGCCAATAAGAGCTGGATTTTCCCTGGCCTCATGCATCAGTGACATATTTGCCAAGATCAGCCCGGTTCCAACATCCCTGCAATCGGCAATGGTTGATGATGATGCAGGACACACATGACTCGATTTGCAGAGAGCCTGCTAAGCTTTCAGGGAAGTCAATAAGAAAAATCTCATTTTGATCTGAAGCTTGGGCTCATTTGATTTGGAAGTTACTGGTGGCAAAAGAAATATGGGACCCAGGGATGTCTCTTCAAGCCCCTCTCTGACTGTAATCACCCCTAAGAAGCAGTTTTCTCCATCTGTTCCCTCCTCCCACCCACCCCCCTTTTCTAGATTCGGTGTGTCAGCAACAGTGGGAAAAAGGCAATAACTACTCTAAGACTTTCTGGACCATCCTTCTATCTCACTCTGGATAGAAAAGAAAGGGTAAAAACAGCACCCAAACCATTCCCTGCATGAGTCCTAGGAAACCCAGTTGGCCTTTGTGACTTTTCACACAGGTCTGTGGCTTCCAGCTTGAGGAGGTCAGAGAGGAAAAAGTGAATGCATCTTTATGCCCTGTGAAGTAGCTCTCAGATCTGAGTGCTCCATAGGCTAACGTGCATGCCAAAATGGTTAATTTTACCTCCAAACTATCTCTTGACTCCACTGAGACCTATTTATTCTCCCTGCCATTACCCTATGTCTCCTGTAGATTCTATAATACCCTCATTTCTTGTTTCCCTGCTTCCCACCATTTCCCATCAAATCCGTTATCCACAGAGAAGCCTGGGTGATCTTTATACACCATCCCCCATTGTAGCCTTTTGGTAACTTTGCATTATCCTAAAGATAAGGTCTACACCTGTGCTGTCTAATGCAGGAGCCACTAGCCACACGTGCCTGTTGAGTAGCTGAGATGTGATGAGTCTGAATTGAGATGAACTATAAATGTAAACATCAGATTTCAAAGATTTAGTAGAAAAAAGGATGTTATATATCATATTAACAATTTTATATCAATGACATGTTGAAAAACATTTTAGATCTGTTGGGTTAACTAAAATATATTGTTAAATTTAACTTCGGCTCTTTTTTACTTTTTAAGATGTGGCTACTAGAAGAGTGAAAATTACATGTGTGATTCACATTATATATCTTGGACAGACCTAACCTAAATTCTTGAATATGACTTACTCTATTTCCTTCTTGCACCATCTATTTTGGCCATATGAATTTCCCTTAATCTCTTGAATTAATCACTCATCCTTTAGTTTCTGGAATTTGGGTGGGCTATTGCTTCCTTCTATTCTACTTTCTCTTACTCATATTTCAGGATGTCTTCTGGATGTCATTTCTTAGATGTCACTAGGTCTAGGAAATTGTCCTTGATTTTGTGAGTCTGGCTTAGATGCCTCTCCTGTAGATCCAGTAGAATCTTTATACTTTCTCCTCTGTAATAATTTACACACCCCTTTGGATTTACTAGAAAAAAACCCCACATATGTATAAAGGACATATATGTGCCCATGCTACTAAATTGTAGGCTCCATTAAGACAAGGGCTATCCTGGGGCGCCTGGGTGGCGCAGTCGGTTAAGCGTCCGACTTCAGCCAGGTCACGATCTCACGGTCCGTGAGTTCGAGCCCCGCATCAGGCTCTGGGCTTGATGGCTCAGAGCCTGGAGCCTGTTTCCGATTCTGTGTCTCCCTCTCTCTCTGCCCCTCCCCCATTCGTGCTCTGTCTCTCTCTGTCCCCAAAAAAATAAATAAACGTTGAAAAAAAAAAAATTAAAAAAAAAAAAAAAAAAAGACAAGGGCTATCCCTGTCTTATGCTCCTTTTACCCCAGTGTAGAAAACTCAATACATGTTTGTTGAGTAAGTTTGGTCACTTTATTAAATTGGGAAAGGAATTGAGGTCCAGACTGGGGAGACTTCCAAGTTGAATTCACATAGTGAGTTCATGGCAGAGTACCCGAGGCCAGTGGTGTGTGGTGAGACACAAATTTAAATAAGGTATGACATTGGGAGAATTTTAAAATATTCAGCAGACAGAGATTAGTGCATGATGGTTTTACTTCTGCCCAAAAAGGTGAAGAAAGAGCTAACTACCTTATGTAGAAGCAACTGTGATGCAAAGCTTGGTCCTGGCTGGAACATTCTCCAGCTTAAGGAAATCCCTTCTCCATCAACTCCATACTTTATTTCTAGCATTAGAAATATTGCATTGGGAGGAATAGGGACAGGGAAGGAAGTGACAAGACCATGGAGATCTGGACTAGATAAAAGTGGAACAGATACATAGGGCAAGCTGAGTCAGGGCTTTAATGTGCTGCAGGGAAATTGTTTACCTGGATCATAAACCACAGGTCATTTCTTGAGATGCCGGCATAGCTATTCCTCATGTTGACATGTTTCTGAACAGAACGAAACAAGAAGAGCTCTTTTTAGTCATGAAGCCTCCAGGGTTCTGGTATCATCCTCTGCCGTGCTTGAACCTGCAAGACAATCCTATCTGGTTCTAGCAATACATAGTTTAGTGTATTTGCAGAATGTCATGTCATAAGTGCTTTTGGAAAAAAAGTGATATAAGGAGAAATCTATCTTTTCTGTAGGATTTTCTACTATAATTTCAACTTTTTTTTCCCTATATAAGCTCAGTGCAGGGAAGTTGGCAAACATTTCAGTGCAAAGAAGGAAAGCTTTCTTCATAATTCCATCAGCAAAAATAATCCCACTATTTATACTTCCTGGAAGTCTTTTGACTGTTCTTCATGTATATTCACTTATACAATTTTATAAAAGATGAAAGTAGGATACTGTGAATACTATTTAATAGTATTTTTCCTCTTAGATATATATCATGAACAATTTCCTATGTCAATAAGTACTCTTTTGTAATATGATTTTGATTGCTTAATATTCCAATATATTTAAACCCTCCCAACAATCTTCTATTACTGAACATTTAAATTGTTTCTAATTTTTCAGTATTATAAATCATTCTACTGTAAATTATATGCACATATCTTTGATTTTTGTAAAGGGTAAATTTGTAAAAATAGAATTTCTTACTAAAAGACATGCATATTTTAAAGAATTTTGACACTTATTTTCAGTCAGCCTCCTAAAAGTTTTAGCACAGACTGTTTTTCAATGTTCCAAAGTATTCTTTGCACACAAGTTCTTTCATGTTTTTACATTGTACCATCTACTATCATGAAAATTGTCTCTATTAAGTTGATGATATACCCCAAAGAGAAGGAATTCCCCAAAAATATCAAAGTGAAATAAATTCTAGACTCTAAATCATATCGATGTCCATCTGATTATGTCCACTCTCCTTTAGATCCTTAAAAGTGACATTTCCCAAAATGCCCCATAGGAAAAGAGTTCTGTGGTCTGGTAGGTTGGGCAAAGTTACTTCCTCCGTCTCCATGTAGATCTTGAAAAATCCTGCTGTAAATTTCAGCAGGTTCACATCTGTTTAAATCAGTTTCCTTTCTTAAGGCTATTTGGTCACCAAACTACTAAAAACAAAAAAATCTGAGCCTATAAATTTTCCAGTGTATACACTTAGAGAACCTAATTGTCTAGAGTAAATTCAAGGCGATACACTATAGGGGCTATACATGGTTTTTTTTAAGCCTTTGTATTTTTTAAACATTTATTATTTTTTTTAAATTTCCGTATAATTAACATACAGTGTTATATTAATTTCAGTTGCACAATATAGTGATTTAAGAGTTCTATACATTACTCAGTGCTCATCACCATAAGTGTACTCTTAATCCCCTTCACCTATTTCACTCATGCCTTCCACCCACATCCCCTCTGACAACTACCAGTTTGTTCTCTGCATTTAAGACTATGGTTTTTGTTTGTTTTGTTTTATAAATTCCACATTTGGGTGAAATCAAACGGTATTTGTCTTTCTCTGATGGGCTTATTTCGGTTAGCATTCATTGTATTCTCTAGAACCATCTGTGTTGTTGCAAATAGCAAGATTTCATTCTTTTTTGTGTCTGAGTAATATTCCATTGTGTGTCTATAACACATCTTTTTTATCCATTGATGTATTGATGGACACTTGGGTTGCTTCTATATCTTGGCTATTATAAATAAAGCTGCAATACTCTCAACAATAGCCAAATTGTGGAAAGAGTCTGAATGTCCCTCAACTGATGAATGGATAAAGAAATTGTGGTTTATATACACAATGGAATACTACATGGCAATGAGAAAGAATGAAATGTGGCCTTTTGTAGCAATGTGGATGGAACTGGAGAGTGTGATGCTAAATGAAATAAGCCATACAGAGAAAGACAGATACCATATGGTTTCACTCTTATGTGGATCCTGAGAAACTTAACAGAAACCAATGGGGGAGGGGAAGGAAAAAAAAAAAAAAGAGGTTAGAGTGGGAGAGAACCAAAGCATAAGAGACTGTTAAAAACTGAGAACAAACTGAGGGTTGATGGGGGGTGGGAGGGAGGGGAGGGTGGGTGATGGGTATTGAGGAGGGAACCTTTTGGGATGAGCACTGGGTGTTGTATGGAAACCAATTTGACAATAAATTTCATATATTGAATAAATAAATAAATAAATAAATAAAGCTGCGATAAACATAAGGGTACATATATCTTCTCTAATTAATGTTTTTGTATTCTTTTGGTAAATACCCAGTAATAGAATTACTGGATCATATGGTAATTCTGTTTTTAATTAAACATTTTTTAAAAAAAATTTATTCATTTTTGAGAGACAGAGACAGAGCATGAGTTGGGGGGAGCAGAGA
The DNA here is from genome assembly GCF_028749965.1 of Puma concolor. Classification (NCBI taxonomy): domain Eukaryota; kingdom Metazoa; phylum Chordata; class Mammalia; order Carnivora; family Felidae; genus Puma; species Puma concolor. Next base: position 50,481,793 of record NC_141667.1, read on the forward strand.
AAGAGGCAGACACAGAATCTGAGCTGTCAGCACAGAACCCGAGGCGGGTCTTGAACTCATGGACCATGAGATCATGACCTGAGCTGAAGTAGGATGCTTAACAAACTGAGCTACCCAGGAGCCCCTCTATTTTTAATTTTTGATGAACTTTCATACCATTTTCCACAATGGCAGCATGATTTGCATTTTCACCACCAGTGCGTGAGGATTCCTTTCCCTCCACATCCTTGCCATCACTTGTTATTTCTTACATTTTTTATTTTAGCCATTCTGACAGGTGTGAAGTGAGATCTCATTTTGGTTTTGATTTAAGCCTTTATATTTATTCGTAGCTGGCCTGGCCAGATCAGTTTGAGTCTTGTGTCCATGGTCACATGGCAAATCTGAAGGACTTTCCGACATCAGATCTTACATATCTTTCTAGTTAGTCAAGACTATTTTTTGATGAGCAAAGATTAGAATTAAGCTTCCCCCCTGCCACAAAACTCTGTTCCCTCTTCCCAAAACAGATTTGCTTATGAATGTGTGATTGCAAATGAAAAGTTCTTCTATGTCTCATCTTCATAATGTCTAATTGGAAAGTCATTATTGTTACCTGTTTAATTCCTGCCCAAAATTATTTTAAGACTAAAATAAATAACCTGTTAAAAATACACTTGTTAAAAACTTCTCTTAGACCAAGTTTTCTTGGTCTACTTTTAATACAAAAACCAAAAAAGTTTTTAGATGCCCAATGTGTCTGTTTCTCAAATATCAGAGTTTTGCTTATAGCCATCATATTTTCTTATAGTATTATTTTGTATTTTTCCTTAAATTAACTTAACATTTTCTTGATATATATTCTTTAGTTTGTCCTCAACAACATCATATGCAAAAATACATATTTGGCAGTTTTAATAGATATTAAAATAAATGTTACATAACTATTAAAAAATAAAACTGTTTGATTTAAAACACCTGAAAGTACCTCAGGGTTTGTGTTGATAAACTTATTCGTAAAGGGTCAGAAAGTAAATATTTTAGGGTTTGAGAGTCATGCTGTCTGTGTTACAATTACTCAACTTTGCTGTTATAATGCAAAAGCACCCCTAGATAACAAGCAAACAAATGGGCATGAATCTGTTCCAATAAAACTTTTATTTACAGACAGGCAGAGGCTGGATTTGGCTCATGGGCTGTCGTTAGCCAATCTCTTCTCTAGATGAAACAAGGAGCTTATTGACATGTTCACCTTCTATGTGACTACATTGGTTCATTTTAGGCACAATCTAAATGCACTAACCTGGGCACTGTTTGAATTTTGTATTATTTATATTTTACTCCTATTTTCAGAGATAGTCCCAATTTCAAGCCAAGTGTCTCAAATTTTGGGATTATATTCACCACCCTGAATGTTATAGGACTAGTATTAAAATAAAAATCAGGGGCACCTGGGTCTCTGTCCATTAAGCATCCAACTTCAGCTTCATAGGTTCATGGGGCTCTGTGCTGACAGCTCAGAGCCTGGAGCCTGCTTCAGATTCTGTGTCTCCCTCTGTCTCTGCCCCTCCCATGCTCACGCTCTATCTCTCACAAATGAATAAACATTAAAAAAAATAAAAATAAATAAAAATAAAAATCAGAAACCAGCCTTTGCAACAAAAGAACAGACATCCTGAGACAGATTAACGTCAACTCACCCTCCTAATGAACTTTACAGGACTTCCCTGCTCAGTGATTTTACCCTTGCAAAATTATTCTTCATGTGAGGAAGAAAAATAACACAACCCAAGCAAACTGGGCTCCTAAATTATTGACACATTAAAATTTAAAATGTTAATTAACAGAGGCTCTTATCTGAAAGAAGCAAGTGTGCCATTAGTTCCCAATCTCACTGAATCTAGACTCTTATACATCTTCTGTTTGATTGAGTTGGTTCAAGGTTTACCCAGGTGACCTCAAGATTTATAAGAGGGAAACTTCCTAAACATGGTAGAAAACAAGGCTCACTTCTGCCACCCTTCTGCATTGGGCCACATCATTGGCCTTTGTAGATAGGAGGAATATATGTTGTGTATAAATATGATAAACCCACCTCTATTTACTGCTCACTGTTTTTCATCTTAGACATTCACAAATAATGATACACCTGAATAGCATTTTTCATATCTATAAATCTTTTCCAAATGTATGGTCTCATTAAAGTTGCTCAATAATTCCAGGAGCTAGGAATTATAATTCTCATTTTACAGGTGAGGAATCTGGGGTTAATCCTGCAGTTGAACTGCTAGCCACATGTTATGAAGAACCCTGGAGCTATGCTAGCCAATTTCTACCTGCTGGAATGGGATTGCCAAGTGCTCCTCAAGGCAATTCTTTTCCCTACTCTGCTCTGCCACACTCTGCTTATCTCCATCATCCCAGGTCATACCCTCACCCAGCCCTCTATCTACCATGGTGGCCCCAATGGGGTCCATTCAAAGGTGCCTGGCTGGGTCAAGGTAAAACCATCTCTACCACTGAAACATAACTCCAGCTTAACATTACAACTGGTAATGTAAACTCCCATCCCTAACTGGACTCATATTTTCTAATTCTATGTCTAGTGTTTTCCTATATTTAGCAGCTTCTTCTGAGATACCGAGGAACTTAATTAGTATTGGCAGAATTGCTAATTCAACTTTCAGTTATAAAGGGTAGTTAGAGAATTAGGATGGGTAATTGTAAAGCAGCATACATTGATGGATCTATTTTCTCTTCATTTGCAAACTCTTCTGGATTCATCCACAATCCAAGATTATAACTTAAAGGCTCCTTAACTATCACCTAATTCAACTCCTATATTTCATATTTGAGGAGATATGGGAGAACTTTGCCCCAAAAAGATTAATAATAATAAATAAGAATGATGATCATCATTTGTTTAACTTAGCATGTGCCAGGCACTATTCTAAATGCTACAAATGCATAAAGATTGTTACTCTGGTCTAGAGCTAAAGCATCTAAAACTTGTAGAGAAAAATGGATTTGCCTGAGGTCATGTGTATGTAGGTAGTGGGGCCAGGGTATGAGGTCAGGCCATCTGACTCCAGAATATCATTACAGCATAGTTTTTCTACCAGAGCAGAGACCAAAGTTGTGAAGGGAACAGCACTACCCTGTCATGAGAAGGGTACTTTGGCTCTGCGGTCTTCCTGTTCAAACCCATAGCAGCAGTCCAACTATGAGAAAAACATCAGACAAGTCCAAACTGAAGGATATTTTACAAAGTTCCCAACTTGCACACTGCCCAGAGAATGAGTGCCCTGGACCTCCCTCCACAGACACTAATTTAACTAGTCTTGAGTGGGGCCAATATACTGGCATTTTTTAAAGCTCCCTGGTGATTCAGATGTGCAACCAAAATCAAAATACCACTGAGCACGCATTTTTTTTCCCAGAAAGAGAGAGTTAGCGAATGAACCAGGAGGGAAAAGGAGCCGTAGAACCCAGGCTGGATGAAGCATTGTATCTGAAACAGGGGCTTTCACTGTCCTGGGTGTGCAGATTCTTTTCACTGCAGGAAACAACCAAGAAAGAGGACACAAAGGGCTGGAGTGGGGATGCCTGGAGGCTGCAAATTTCAGTTTCCTAATCAAGAGGACTTTTAGGAAAGCATTTGGGGATCACTTTGGCTCTAAAGATCACCACATCCTTTGCTCAGCAAATTGCTGGTTTCCCCTGCCTTTTTTCCCTTGAATATCGCAGAATACTTGTTTACAGTCAGCCCCACACGTAAGTGGACACTTGTCAGTTACGCCGCCAAAAAGTGTGTGAACAACAAGCCTTGTCAGCTAAAAAGGAGGCTGACTTCTTGCATTTAAAATGAATATTGACTTGAAAAGAAGGGGGCAGGGGGAGGGAAAAAAAATCAAAAGTGAGAAAAATGGCTGAGTCAGGCCAACCTCAATGCATATGGTGTAAAATAACATCATTAAGAGTTTGGCCAGGGGTTGGGATTATGCAAGAGCCTCTTTCAGCAAACCTAAAATGTTTGGGAAAATTGTTCTGGAAAGTTCTATGTTAAAAGGTTAGGAAGAACTGGAAGGTTACCTGAGAGGATACACATAATACTTTAGAAAACTTAAAATAGAGACTCTTATTACTACAAAGAAATGAATGCTTTTTTTTTTTGAGACTTCACTAAACTGATAACCCCAAACTTTTGCCCCACCACTGGCAAATTACTTAATATTTCTGAACCTCAGTTTACTATTCTGTAAAATGGGATTAACCATGCTGGCCTCATAGATTGGTTAAGAGGATTAAGTGAGATAATTTGATGCAGAAATCAGTGACTTGGCCGAAAGTGATGTAAATTGGAAGTGACAAGACAGCTTTCAAACTCATGGCCCCCCGTGCCGTGGATTTCTATTTTACGCCCATCCCCATTCCTGGTAAAGATGCAAAAGCCATGGATAATACAGTCACCATAATGTGTGCTATGCTCCTGGCTAAGGAAGCTGCATGGACAAAGAATTTCCAGAAAGGACAGTTTCCCCAGTTTGCCAGTTCCACAGGGAGACTCTCTGGAGGAATTTTAACCTTCTTTAGTGAGAGAAAAGGATAGTGACCCCAGCACTTTCATGTAACTTGAGAAGACCCTGAGAGAAAAGGAAAATTTTAGATGTGATGGACACATTAATTATCAATGTGCTTTACCCCACATTACGTCTTGATGAAAATTTGGGAATCATCAACTCCTACCTCATCTCTCTGAACCCAGCCAGTCACCAAGTCTTGTCAGTTCAGCCTTAGTGAAGCCTTTTCCCAAAATAATCTTCTTCAAGTACATCTCTGACTGTGTCTTCTTCTGCCTGCAGCTTTCCTGAAGGCCATCTCTCTGTATGGCGGACTTCAGCTGAAAAGCTCATCCTTCTATCCTATCTTGCTTTTTCCTCATCCCCTCCTGCAGCCAAACATAACTACCCAGTGTCCTCGAGCACAGCTGCAGCCCCTCTTTTGTATGAACTTGTCCTGCCAGTGGTACTGCCACTTCCTTCCCAAGTACCTGGAAGTAGTATTTTCGTGGTGGTTAGGAACACAGGCTCTGGATTCAAATTCTGACTTGACCTTACAGGATATGTGTTCTTGGGAAAGTTATTTTATTTCTCTCAGTCTTGAGAATATTATGAGGGATAATAATACCTAATTCAAGGGGTGAATTCATGAGATTAATAATGCCTAATGCATGGGGTTGATTAAATGAAATAATGTGAGTCACCTGCTTCTCACAGCATCTGGAATGCAAAAGGCACTCCACAAGTGTTAGCTGCTATTATTACTGCTGATTTCTTATTCTTGTTTTTACTGTTGCCCGTTTAAACAAACCCATCATTTAAACATCACCTCCTTCGAAAAGGCCTCCTGACAGCACCCATGCCCCTTGAAAAGTAATCTCTCCTGGTTTTATGTCCTTGTAACACTTTGCAGACCTCTCATGGACTCACCACATGTTTTCTTGTGTGTGTCTTTATCTTAGTCTTTCCTTTAGAATATAAACTAATTGTGGGATGTTATCTTGGTAATCTTATATCCACAAAAGCCCTAATCACTGAGGATTGACCTAATATTTGTGACACCTAAATAACTTGGACAAATAATAATAATAGATGCTGTTAAATGTGATCATCTAAGAGGCTCTTAACCTAGGGCTTGATTCATAGAAAATGCTCTATAAATGTTAGCTGTTACAACCGTTTATTGTTGACTGTGATATTTCATGCATTATCTAATTTGTTCCTCATAACAGCCCTATCAGGCAAGTTCTATTAATGCTACCATTTTGCAGTTGAGGGCTAAGTCACAAAGAAGGTGAAGTAATTTGCCCATGATCATGTAGCTAGTGAGGGGCAAAGCAAGGATAAGGACCCCTGGGGATTCCATTATATTCAAAGGCCTTTATCTCAAGCAGTGAGTGGGGATCATTGGATTTTATGGTCAAATAACAGATGAGAAAACTGATGAATTGAGAGTCAGTGCTGGGTTGACCAGTCCAGTGAGTTATGCATAGAAAGGAGAGGAGGCCATAGGTGAAAGACATTTTAAGCTTTAACTTGTGTCAAACTCAAGTAAAAATCAGATTTCATCAAACCACTGATCAAAGTGCCAAAAATGGTTTAATTTTTTAAAAGCACATGTAACTTATTTTCATCTGCTTGACTGGTCAAGCCAGTAAAAACAGTAAAAGCAGTTTATTCAATGAAAAACACCCACACCCACATGGTGGTTGTTGGGCCAAGCTGCCCAGCCAAGCAGACAGTTAAAATAGTCATCCAGGTGTGGATAGAGTCTCAGAGGAAAACACTGAAAGAAGCCATTAGCAAAATGCTTTCATGTCTGTGGAGGACATTTAGAGTGTGTACACCGAGGTATCTGGCCAAAGAAACTATGGCTAAGCAAGCGAGAAGGAGGAGAGAGGTCATTTGCATAGGATCCTAGGGATCTTCTATGAGAGTCAGAACTGAGCCCCTCCTCCTCCTTTCAAAAAAAAAAAAAAAATGTAAGCTGCCTTGAATCTTTTGGAGTAGACTGAGTATCTTTGACTGACTCACTTGTGGAGGAGAGGCCTTGTGACTCCAAGGGTTGAAATACACCAATCTGGACTTTAGCCCCTCGTTACAGTAGTAAAGGGAATGGCTCTTCTGGGTTCAAGAGACAGAGGACCCTGGCACGTGCCCTGATTCAGATTTTTTAGGTTTAACACTGAGCCTTGGGAAGATACTTTTTTAGTGAATTAAAACACACACACACACACACACACACTCTCTCTCTCTCTCTCTCACACACACACACACACACACACACACACACACACACACACATACACACTCACTGTAATTTGGGAGCCCAGAGAAGTTTCACCATGGAAGAAATCAAATGTAGCACTGAAGACCTATTGGCTCTTCAGTAGGGATGGGCTCTGGCAAGGATGGAGTGCCCAAAGGCCCACAGAGGGAGTAAAGGTCATTCTTGAACAATCAGCACCAGAGCAGGGGAAGCCTCTAGGTTCAGAAAGGCACACTGGAGTTCTGGTTCCAATGGGCAAGACCAAGCTTGACTTCATCTGAGAATAGTCAGGAAATGGAGATGCTGGGTTCCTGCTAACCCAGGAAAGTCACTCCATGCATATTGTACTTGGGGCACAGGGAGACACTACTCAGGGTGAGGGAGAGGGGAGATTGTTATTCACACCCAAGATTATAAAGCTAGACATACGGCTACTGGTCACTTTCCAAAATCCATTAGACCTAGATAGATAGATAGATAGACTAGATAGATAGGTAGGTAGGTAGGTAGGTAGGTAGGTAGGTAGATAGATAAATAGATAGATACTGAGGGTAGAATAAAGGCCTATTTAAGAATGAGGATAGGCCTGAAGGAAGAAAGCCATTAGAAAAGCTACACAATTGAAGTTACTTCTAAACCTGTCTTTAATGAGAGAAATCAAGAAAATAAATTTGGTCAATTAGAAAGTAATGAGGACCTTGCAAAAATAACTATTGACAAAAGGCGGCAAGGGATTTCTCAAGTAATTTGAGCAAACACACACTGTATGAGTCAGCAGGTCAGGAGGGGTTGCCTCCTAGGAGATTAGAGCTGGTATCATGCCTACTCGATTTTTGGCAATGATTTCTTCATTTAGCAAGCAAAATTGTGATCTGAAATGAACCCAGAAGCAAGATAAATGAGGTTCTAAACTTCGAAACCAGGAGGAGGCCACGTATTAGTGACTATTCGTCCAGGTAAGGCTGGTGCATTTAAAGGGGACTGGGCCTGAAGGAACGATATCCTAAAACAAAAACACAAAAAGGAATTCAAAGGGCAGGCCATGGTCTATTAAGGTAAATTTATGGTGTATTAACCAGCTTTATAACCAGATTATCAGAAAATAGCATAAATCATTCCAGACAAATAGTTTCTTCTTTAGGTTATCAGAAGGGAAGGCAGTGCAAAATCTTCTTATCAGAGTGAAAGTGAGGACATTGTTTCTTTTTTTGTGTATATCCATCAGGAAAAAATGATAAAGAGCTGAACTCCTACAGGGCTGGGTTCCATAAAGTTTCATTTCCAAAGCAAAATGTATATGTGTGTATATACATCTGTGTGCATGCAAGCATATTTGGTGGGGAATGAGACTTTGGTAGAGCCTGGATGGTCTCTTTCTGAAAATGTAGAATATGGGGAATAAATGTAAGGTTGGTGTGGTGTTACAGGTATGGGCCCAGGACTTACTGTGGTCTTGATCCTATGAGAAGTCAGAAAAAAATTCAACAGACCATTAACAAATGATAGTGTAGAATTTTAGGGTTGAAGGACTATCAGGGATCATCTAGTCCTGCCTGTCTTCTTAAACATTTACTAGACCAGAGATGTTAACTCCTTTTCTAAAGCCACATGGTATGTCCACGTCACAACCTGAAATGAAACTATACTGACCGGGAGTGGTCTTTGTGTCTTTTCATGCCACTTCCTGATGATGCCAGTTCACAGCATCTGTTGTCAACTGCCAGGCTAAAATAACCCCAGAGTTTGAAAATAATAGGAGGAAATTCCACTGGAGAAGAAAGTGAAAGTTTAGTTTTCTATGTAAAAATAATCAAAAGTGGCCAGTCTTTACTGGTGGGCAAATGTCCTACGAGTAATCATGCTGGATGAATCTAGAGAGTAATTTAGTCTGTGTTGAATCACCTGGCAAGGGGAAAGGCCTTACTTGGAACTGTTTGTAAGGCAACATCAAAAAAGAGGAAGGGCAAGTTTGTCAGACTACATTGAGATCCTGTACTTAAATTTTGGAAACACTTCTAGGTTAAAAAAAAAAAAAAAGAAAAGAAGAAATCCTGGACATTGGAAAGATTCCAGAGAAAACAGCACATAATTAAGGGAATGGAGTAGAGAAACTGATTTATGGAAGGAATTAAAGCAACACATTTTTTATGGCTCTGTTACAAATAAGGGCACATCTTTGACATATATCAAGGACTTTAATTGAAATAATAAGTTAATCCAAAGAGAGATGATTTAAGCATAGTATCAGAAGAAAGGGTAACATGATAGGATTGGAGAATTACCTGTTGAGATGATGAAATTGTCATCTTTCAAATGAAAACTAGACGAATACAGAACAATTAGGGAGATCAGATTTAATAGTAATTTTATATAAAAAGATTTGGCTTTTAGCCTTTGGAAAAAAAAAAACTATGAGCCAGTAGAATCATACTTTCTATGTTTCCTCAATTCTTAAAAAAACTTGAACTTATGATACATCATCAATTTAATAGCAGCTATTATACTGCATTAAATGTACAGGTTGATTGCAATCTACATCTCAATTTGAAAAAATGTTAAAATGTGAAAAATATATTCATTTTAGAATTGGAGAACTACATCAATTATTTAAGTGATATACATATACAACCCTGTTCTGTAAGTTCAATTCCTGACTACTTAAAGGCTAATTGTATCATTTATATGAAGGTGGATGTTCTATGGAATTTGCTTGCTGTGTCCTCATCCCCTTCTCAGAGAATCTGTTCCCACCCTGGTGATTGGGAAGCTGACCAATTTCTCTGGCCATTACTGATTGGGCCAGGAATAAATATGTGACCTGAACTAGGCCAGTAAATTCCCTTTAAAAAAAAAAAAATCAAAAGAGAAAGAGGCAGTCAGTGAGATGGGAGCTCATATGAAGTTGGGGCCACCATTAGGCCATGGCATCCAACACCACAAACAAATTAGTAAAGGGCAGCAAAGCCATCAGTAAAATGGAAAAAGTTGGCATGGATTAAGAAAAACAGACCAGATGTCCAGCAAGCACCAGAGAAAATAGATGAGTAAATAGAAAGGTACTGTATTCACTTGTAGCCTCCCGTCCCAAAGATTCAATGTGACTCCACGGGAGGCAGAGGGAGGAGTTTCCATGCTCCACTTTTTACTATAGGTCCTAGGTGGTCTAACTGAACGCAGTATCCAATCTTTGGAGAACCTTGACTTTCCCTTCGGTCAAGATACACTTTTATCTGAGCCAGTTTGAATGGGTATCTGTTCCTGGCTACTTGGATCCCTTTCTCTCTACCTCTGCCCATTTCATGAATGCCTCCCAGTTATAGCATATTAAGAAAAAGCTTTTCAGAGCAAACTCATAATGCTGACAGTCCGGATTGTAACAACAGTTGTAGCAATCCTACAAATGAATAAACTGATATAATTTCTGATGCCTAAATAACTGGCTGCAAAACCATTGTCTCAGCCATTGGAGAATGTGATGCAGCCTGGGTTGACTCTTGTCCAGAAGCTAGGTCCTAACTCAGCCTGTATTTTCTGGATCTTCTTGCCTTCACAGATGCCAGGGTAGCCCATTCTTATGAATTGTTCAACCGTGAGACTCCTTAGACCATGACCAGTCTACCCACCCCCTATCACAAACATTCTTTATCTGGGACCAACATTTACATTCTCAGAATCTATACGTCCTTTCATCTCAACAGCCCACATCATTGACATTTTGATAAGAGGCCATTCTGATTTCAAGAAAAACTCATTTTCTGTTCTGAATTGCAGTGTCTTCTGCAGTGCTTCCCTAAGCAAACGTACGGGCTGTTTGCTTTGCTTTCAACCCTCATGAATTTTTAATGATTTACAAGGAAAAGATTTTTTTCTCTCTGGTTTTTTTTTATAATAAATTTAATGACTTAATACACATCAAGTGGAATTGTTGGTTTGTGGTGACGGTTTTATAATTCCAAGTTCAAGATTTTTTTTCTATTTAATTATGCAAAATAACACTCATGGAATATAATGCAATAACAAAAACATGCACCAATGTTGGCATAAGAGCCTGTTGTTTATTAGTATTGGTTCTGTGCTTTATGTTTGAAATAAAATATTTGGAACTAATGTTGGCCATACTTCCTCCAAACTAGATAAAAAAAAAAAGTTTCTTTCTGAAAACACCATGCTCCAACCTTTGGCGATAAAAGCCAGCAGCTCTTGAGACACCAAATTAAATTTTATTTGTAGAAAGCACTGTGCTGTGTTTTGTTGCTTCCTCAGAGTTATTTTTTAATACTAATAATTTAATAAAGTGGAAGACCGATACATTGACCTGTGTTCTCCGAGGCACCAGAGGATTTCCCTGGGTTAAAAGGCATAGTTTGTTGAAAGGTTGTTTGTTTTACATTCTAACCTATTACTTATTTCTCTTGCTGTCTTGCCAGATCTAGCCTTAACTTTTGAAATCATTTTCGAATTTTGGAAAACATAAAGTAGTTGAGTTTTCAGAACCTCTAAGCCAGATTTTTAAAACTCTGATGGATAAGGACTGTTTCTCCTAAGATCCAACACATTTGAATTTTGTATTGCTGAATAGTAAAATTATCTCTATTCTTTGACTGAAAAAATAATTTAGAGTTTCTTGGTAGAAAGGACGTAGATGTTCAGTTTCATCAAACAAGTTCAGCAAGAAATCTTGTTCAACACATCCACATTGGAGGGAAATAGGTTGCAGTTACAAGGTGAGAGGATTTATCCCAAGGCTCAGCCTGAGATATCTGGACTTAGGTCAGGGTTGTCTGAGAGCCTGGTATTTCGCACAGGTACAGCAGGACTAGCCTGGGGGCTTCATGGTGTTCAGCCAAGTTGGAACCGAAAGACAATATCTAAACATAAAGCCAAGGACCAAGGAGACATTGCAAATGAAACATCCATATAAAGGAGCTGGGGAGGAAGACTGAAATCAGGTATAAGGGGATAGGATGAAAACTAGATGCCCCAGGAGACATCAAGGATGGAGGACAGGGACAGTACCTGGAGAGATCGTCTGAGGTCCTAGAGAAACCCAAGGATTCATTAGAGAGAGCCTGTGGCCTTGCTGTGGAGGAAAATATAATACAGTATTTGAAGTTACTAACTGAGGAATATGGACATGGGTTCAAGTTCCAACTACACAGGTCAGTTGCTTTATGTGCAAAATGGGGAAAGTAAAATAAGCCACTTCATAAAGGCTGTCATAAAATTTAAACAAGATAATACTACTGTTGGTTCTTATCAGTGCTGAGTCTGATGAGAAAAGCTGCAAAGTCAGATTCCTTTTCATGTAAAAATGCTGCTTTTTAATTGTATACATATTTGAATTGATAGAAAGGTATGGATTTTTGGTCTTTTTATACATAAGTGGTATCTATTTTTATTTTTTTGATATTTTATTATTTATTTATTTTATGTAAACAGTTTTTAACTGAGGTATAACAATCATTTAGTGAAATGCAGTATACACTTAGGTGTACTGTTTGATCAATTGTAGTAAATACATTTGCTGATATAAGTCATATCCCTATCAGGATATAGAATATTTCTATAATTCCAGAAAGCAGCATTCTAGAAAACCCTCCCACAATCTCATGACTGTAGAAGCACATAGTCATATGAGTTATCACGATAGATTAGCTTTTCCTACTCTGGAACAATATTTAAATGGAACCAATCAATATATATATTTTGTATTAGAATTCTTTTGTCCAGAAAAATGTTTTGGAGATTTATCCATGTTGCTATGTGTAATGGTGGTTCTTTCCTTAAAATTGCTGAGTGATACTCCATTTTATAATTACATCATCTTGCTTATATTCCTGTCAATATAAATTTGGATTGTCTCCATTTTAGGACTACTATAGGGAAAATTGCTAAGGACATTCTTAGATACATCTTTTTGAAGCATATGTTTTCATTTCTTTTGGTTATATACCTATGAATAAGCTTCTGCATCATCAGTAGGTATTAGTTTAACTTTATGAGAAAGTACTAGACTGATTTCCAAAGTGGCTATACTGTTCTATACTCCCATCAGCAATGAATGAGAAGTCTAAATTTTTTATACCCTCCCAAATATTTGATATTGTCAGTCTTTTAAATTTTAGCTATTCTAATGGAAACATATGGTTTTGCATTATGATTAAAACATCCTCTTAACAAGCTAACCTTTTTGTACTTAAAAAAATTTATTTCTGAAGTTTATTTATTTATTTGAGAGAGAAAGTGCGTGGGGGAGGGGCAAAAAGCAAAGAAGAGAGAGAGAAGCTAGACTCACACAAAGGGGTGATCATCCTAATGGGGGCTCACCCTAAGAAGGGCTTGAGTTCACCCAATGCCGGGCTTGAGCTCATGAATCATGAGATCATCAACTGAGCCGAAGTCAGATGCTTAACTTACTGAGTCACCCCGGAGCCCCTATTTTTCTTTACAGAACTTTTTATTATCTGAAATATATTTATTTGTTTATTATCTGTCTACCTTACTGTAAATAAAAGCCGTATATTGGCACTATGCCTAATATATAAACACATACTTCATAAATATTTGTTGAATACATTCCTTTTTGTCATCCTTGAAATTTTTTCTAACCTGTTTGTGTGTGTGTGTGTGTGTGTGTGTGTGTGTCTGTGTGTGTGTGTGTATGAATTATGTATTTTAATTAACAGATTTCATCTCTTCATCTAAAGGCTTTGGGAAGACTGTGACCTGATCTTTTATTTCAACATATAGGGTAGACTTCCCATAAAGGAGGGTTCTTAGGCAATATTTCCTGACAATTGACAGTAGAAGAAAACGGGTGGCTATTTTTCCAACTTGTTTGTTTGTTTATACATGTGTGTATGTTTGTATGTATGTATATATATATATATATATGCATGCATTTTAACTAACAAATATTACCTCCTCATCTATAGGTTTTTGGGGGATAGCAATCTGACTTAAATATCTTCAACACAGTGTAGACTTTCCCCAAAATGTTTATATATATATATGATTTTAAAAAAATACAGAAGACCCAGAGTTTAATTCTGAAAGAATCCACAGTCATCTGAATGACAGTTTGGGGGTATGACTGGGGACTGGAATGGACACAGAGCTCTTTTAATTCTGTCTAACAAAGCCACAGACTAATGTTAAGGAATGTTTGTGTGATCTCTCCAGCGTGGAATCAGTTACCCAAACACAGGAGTCTTTGCAAAGATCCAAAATAATCATAAAACCATTATAACCACAAGACCTCTTCGGAGTTATCCCCTCAATAGTGAATGCTGCCCTTTTAAGCCAACTCTAATATTCAGAGAAGGATTGTAATATCTCCAGACTGGAAGAAATCCCTATTCCTGTGGCTCATTTACTTCATCTCTGTGGTTCTTGGAAGGAAACATGGAGTGAAAGCCACCCGAGGCATTTGACTGAATTCTAGTCTTAAGCAGCGTACAGAGAGCTTTAATAAACTTTGGCCATTTATCCAGGCTTCATTCCTGGGAAATACTGTCCAACTATCCCCAAGTCCCAGTAAATTGTTTGTCATAGGACAACCCTCTGATTTATGGTCCTGGGCATTCTTAGGAATGTGACCAGAGCATACTCACCATGCAGGAGCTCTGAAGGGAAAGCTTGCCCTAGAACCATCAGATGCTTTGAGAAGGGTACCAGTGGACATAATTCTTCTCTCTCACTTTGTATCTTGTTTTCATTGACATTTCCTGCTCTTTCACACATAGGAGTCACTCCATAAATATTACATGGAAGGGAGAATGAAATAATATAGGAGAAAGAATGAAACAAAGGGAGGAAATGAAAAGGAAGGAACTCATTTTCACTGGATGTCGGCCATCTAATGGGAGAGTGGGGACAAGAGTTCAACTGGTTTTAAGTTATAAAGCAAGGTTAGAGCTTATACTTCACTGCGAATTCACACACATAATTTTTTACTTAACATTTGCATTCTCTACTAGACTGTAAACTCTATGAGGGTTGAAACTGTATTTAAAATATATGTGTGTGTGTATATATATATATATATATATATATATATATATATATATATTAATGCCATCGTTTTGACCCATATAAAGAGCCTGACATCTGAACCCATCATGGGCAAGAAACTAAGTGGGTCCTTGCTGTAAGCTGGTCCAAGGATGTTTCATGTTTGTATCCCTCACAGACTTTAGATGATTGGTACAACATGGATGTTTAGTAAGGATTTCATAAATGAACACCTGATTGAAAAAAAATCTGAAAAGCTTTATAGCAATGGATCCTTGTTATGTTCTTAGAATTCATTAGAAAAACAACTCCACTGGATATGAAGTTGAAGCACCAAGTATTTTTTCCCCATGTTCTGTTAACTTCTTGCCAATATGATGGGTGATGCCAGCAGAGTTCATCAAACAAGATAGTGGGATTTCAAGTCATTACATAATAAGGAGAATTTTTCAGAATTCTCAAACCTGCTTTGAAAACATTTCTACGCCGGTCACATCATGATCTATTTGCCATTTGTAAAGTAAAACACCATCATGAAAAAGAATATTTAATGCCATAAAGAAAAACCCTACTTTTACCAGCTAATAAATGTCAGATTCCCCATTCCAGCTGCATGGGAAAAAAGGAATCATAAAGTAAGATCATAGCCTCCTGTGATTTTTGAATCAAAATGGAAATTAAGAAATGAAGGTTTAATAATCCTTAACGTTTGCTCTTTGGGAAGTCTGCTATTTGTTGAGAACAGGGCTGGCATACATTAGGGGGTGGAGAGCTGGGATCAGACTCCTTTTCATCACCTTTCTCTTGTAGTGTTCGTTTATGCAAACTTCCTTGCTCCAGGTTTGTGCAAATACAATGTTTCCCCCGATGGCTTCACAGCATGAGAGGAGGCAAAGCTGAGGAGATGCCAACTCTAACTTTCTGAGACCTGTTTCAACATGACAGCTCAAGCACCAAAGAAACCAAGTACCTGGCATTGCCCAGGTGCCTCTGGTTGCTTTGGTCTCAAGGCTTTTGGTGGCCATCTTGAGCCTCCTACAGATAGAAATGCCTTTTCTTCAGATCTTCCAATGAAAGAAAATTCAGAGTTTGCTTAGCTACTTTATATCAGGGCAGAATGTTTAGCACTCATAGACATTGTAGAAAGCATTTTCATATCATCTACAGGATGGCCACAATGTCTGAAAACATTTTGGTACATTTGATACATGTGATACATTTTTGATGCATATAATACACATAGATATGTGTATTCATAGATATCAATGTTTTATTGATATGATGATATAATTTATAATAAAATAATATTACATATGTTTGCAGGCTTTCAGACACCATGTATTACAGTCTTAATGTACACACTCCATAAGCCATACTCCACTTCTCATTATCTCCTTGGACCTGTGCTAAGGGAAGTGCAAATAAGGATGTTCACTGTAGCCATGATTGCACTGCCAAAAAAAAAAAAAAAATAACTGGTGATATCCTAAATGTTTATCGATACAGATCTGCTTAAGTAAATACTGTGTATATGAGAATGAGATAATAAGATAATGAGTAATATATAATGATTTATAAGAATGGCCCTCTCACACAGAACATTATAAACTATGAACTAAATACAAAATACAAAAACACCTACCTAATTGCTCTAAAGAGTGAACAATTGGCAGATTTGGGGAAGAAGTCAAAACTTAAAGTTTCTTTTTTTTGTGGTTTTGTCTTATAGTGGACAGCAGTTTTAGTACACAGCAGGGCAACAGACGACACCACTCACACACACACACACACACATGCACTCACACACACATGCACACACACATACGCACACACCTACCTCACTATTTTTCTGGTCTAAGGAACTAGAGACATAGCCTGGGGCAGACACTGTTATTAATCTAGAGGGCATTTTTTTTAATATATGAAATTTATTGTCAAATTGGTTTCCATACAACACCCAGTGCTCATCCCAAAAGATGCCCTCTTCAATACCCATCACCCACCCTCCCCTCCCTCCCACCCCCCATCAACCCTCAGTTTGTTCTCAGTTTTTAAGAGTTAGAGGGCATTTTTAACAGCAGGCCACAGATTCCTGCTTTGGTTTAATAATTTGTTCAAAGATGCAAATTCTTGATTATCAGTTTTAACATTTGAAAGTTTAGTGAAGGCATTGGGCTCTTTCCTTTAAAAAACAAAAAAAGGAATGTAAGAAGAAGCACACAAAAATCTACATGTAATTTCAGAAGTGTCACAGACTCTTGAAAGACATTCATAATCCTCAGATTAAAAAAAAAAAAACAGCTCTGCTGTAGGGTAGACTGTCTTCATGACAGAAACTAAAATAAGGTTGGTAGACCAAGTAATATCATGGAAAAAAAAATCAGGATAAAACATTTCTTTAAGGATGGGGATGCCCCAAAATTCAATCTGCTATAAATGTAAAATCTTGCATTTAGGTCTAAATAATTAATTGCAAGTGTACGAAATGACAAAGATATGACTCAGTGGACTCATAAATAGAAAAAAGCTATGGAATTTTGTTGATAATAAGCTCCATTATGTACTATAAATAATATTACATGCCTGCCAAAAAAACAAATATGATCTTCAGTTGCTTTAATTGAAGAAAAGTCTAGAACTGCACTGCACAATGTGGCAGCCCCTAGCTATGTATAGTTATTTAAATTAAACTAAGTTTCATTTAAACAATATAGAAAGTCCAATGTCTCAGTCACAGTAGCCACATTTCAAGTGCTCACTAGTCACATGTGGTTAAGTGGCTGCTGTATTAGCATTGATATAGAACATTTCCATCATCATAGAAAGTTCTGTTAGATAGCACTCTTCTAGAATAAGGGAGGTAAGAGTCACACTGGGCTCTGCATTGTTCAGAACACACCTGGAATAGTAGACACATGTGTTTTTTTGCTGCTCAGAATAGATTCCTCACTTTCCCTGGAAACAGAATGTTGAATGTCCTATGGGAAAGCACTTCCTTCTCGTTCTCAGCCATGTGATTTGGGCGGGATTGGTGCCTCTATTAGCTTTAGGAAGAATGGGCTCTTATTAGCTTTATTAGAGCCTCATGACTCCCTCTGGACAATGTGGTATAAGGATGAGAGATACAGAACTGCACAGGTATTTTGATAGCATCACTGGAGAGTTCAGACCTGCCAGTCAGCCACCTGAGGAGATGCCAATGACAGATTATAGGACAGAGAGACAGAGGGAGATGAAAACTTGGTGACATTGTCTGGACTTCTGGATGAAGCTTCACCTGAAGCCCACATGATTTCTTTTATGTAATACAAACTTATAACCTCTCTTCAGTGTTAAGTCACTTGAGTTTGGTTTCCTACACTTGGGACTCTTAAGAGCCCTAACTGATGTCTCTGATAAATTGAGTTCAGTTCAGTGAGTGTTCCATTTTGGACAATGATACAGCATGATGGAATGTTTTCAGAGGAGAAAGACCAGGAGGGTGAAAGAACTTCAAGGAAATATTTATCTGCTATTCCCATGACCAAATTAAGTCCTCATTCCCAGGCTAGTCCAAGTGGCTGATGTGACCATTTTGACATTTCATAAATTCCCCTGGGAAGAAGGATTCTAAAAGCTTTCAGTCTTCATTTAAAGTAGTGTGGTAGAAGGAACAAGATCATTTGATGAAGTCCCTGAATCATAGATCTCCCCATATCATCAGGACAAAAAATAAGAGAGAAAATCATGTAAAATTACTTTCCTTTTAAAAATAAGTGACATTCATACCAGCTCAAGGCTGCATTTTAATAACTATGCTGCTCCAAAATGTGTCACTTTAGTTGGATGATACTATAAAAGAAAACCAGTGGATATTATTTTTGTGTCATTTTTCAATCCAGTACATTTTTATAAAATTCTACAGATTGAATTAATATTTTAAAGCTGTATGTATAATGAAATTTACAATATCCTGTGAAGATAGCTCTCCTGCAAGGCTGATAGAAATGTCCAATAAAGGGCTATAGAGAATTGTTTTCAGAAGCTTGAGTGGGAAGGTAGAAAGATTCTGTGTACTCCAAATCATTTTTAATTTTGTTGATTGTCTTGTGAGCTGCCCACTTGGCTTCTTGCCTGCCACATCACCCTCCTCCGCATATTGAAATGAGAAGGTAAAGATTCTTCAGAGATCAGAAGTTTACAACCCTGTCTGTACACTAGAATCACCTGGGGAACTTAAATATGGATACTATTAAGTATGGAATTATCATATGATCCAGCAATTCTGTCCTTGGTACATACCCAAAATAACTGACTCGAACAGTTACTCATATAGCAATGTAACAGGGACTCGAACAGTTACTCATATAGCAATGTCCATAGTGGCATTAGTCACAATAGCCCAAATGTGGAAACAATCCAAACATCCATCAATGGATAAATGGATAAACAAAATGTGGTATATACTTACAATGGGATGTTATTCAGCCTTAAAAAGAAAGGAAATTCTGGTATATGCTACAACATGGATGAACTTGGAAAACATTCAGTGACGTGAAATAAGCAAGACACAGAAGAACAAATATTTTATGATTTCACTTATATGAGCTACAAAGAAGCGACAGAAACTAGAACAGTGGTTTCCAGAAGCTGGGGGAAGGAATAATGGGGAGTTTTAAGGGTACAGTTTGTTTATAATGATGAAAACACTCTGCATGTTGAGGCTGATGATAGTTGCACAATAATGTAAATGTATGTAACATCACTGAATTGTACATTTAAGATGTACAATTATATAAAAAAAAAAGATGTACATATATAAGATGTATATATGTAGATGCCAAGGTCTCACCACCAGAAATTCCTATATGGTTGTATGGGGTATAGTTAAATGTTGGAATGGTACAGGCCACTCAGATATTTCTAATGTGCAGCCTCATGCCACAGGGTCCAGGCAGGTAGTATAAATGACTGAAAGCAGACAGGTGGGGATTGTGAAGACCTGGAAGGCACATGTTCTGTCTTTGGGAAAGAGCTGCCACCACTTGGCCCTGGTGAATTACTGCCTTGATGAAACACAGGTCTCAGAATGTCCAGATCTTCTGAATTGTTAAAAGAAGTATGTACCTGGATGTTTTTAGAAACACTTATTTTTCAATGATTCTAACTCAAGTTTTAAAAAGAAATAAAATAACAGATGACAAAATAAAATATGTCTGAGGGCTATATGCTAGATATTAACTCTCTTGGTTTGCCAGGGACTGTCTTAGTTTTACTACCAAAAGTCTTCGTCTTGAAAAATTGCCCTGTCTCAGGCAAACCAGAATGGTTGGCCTCCCTAGTACACTACTAGTTTATGTCTTCTGGTCTGAAGGCAGGGCAACACCCATATATTTGATCCCCTTCAGTAGCCATGTGCTGGGGACAGTTTGCAAAGAGGGAGTTCACAGGGTTTTTATCTCCCTATGATATTCATCAGTGGTCCTACCTCAAACCATCCCAAATAAACCTGCACTCTATATAAAAATGTCAAACATGCTAAGCAAATCCAGTCTTAAGACAAATCTCACTGCATTTGCCCTTATTAGATTTATGCGTCTATGCTCCTCCTTTACAGAAAATTTGGAACCACCACTGGCATAGGCAGCTACACAAGGCACAATTCTGGGAAGAAAGAGCCATGGTCACGGTTTCTCATTCATTTTTGTTATAAATGAAGTTGTAGAAATGATAAGGAAAGACGTCGTGCCTGTTCCAGAAGGGGGTCCCTGGATGTTGCCTAAAGTCTCTCATTGTTCAGGTTTCTATCAATCTCTGTGGCTCTTTATTTCTTTTCTTTTTTCTTTTCTTTTTTCTTTTCTTTTCTTTTCTTTTCTTTTTTCTTTTCTTTTCTTTTCTTTTCTTCTCTTCCCTTTTCTTCTCTCTTTTTTTTTTTTTTTTTGGTCATTCTGTCAACTACTCTGCTTGGAGACATTTCCTTGGTCTTCATCCTCATTTCTGGCACAGAGCTCCTAAAACCCTTGAAACTTCCTAAGGGATTGAGAGCAACAAAGGTGTCTTCTGTTATGTTAATGAGTTGACTTTTGAAAAGCACCTAAGGGTGGGGTCAGTTGCCTGGAGAACCAGCCATGTGATTAGAAGGTTAGAACTTTCACTTCCACACCCCTGACCTCTGGGGAGGTGAGAGGGACTAGAGGCTTAATCAATGGCTAACAGCCAATGATTTAATCAACCATGGAAGCCTCCATAAAAATCCAAAGGATTTGATTTGGAGAGCTTCCTGGTTGGGGAACAATGTAGAGATTTGGAGACAGTGGCTTGGAGAGGCCATGAAAAAAACTCTTTGCCCTTTATCCATACCTTGCCCTATGCATCTTTTCCATCTGGCTGTTCCTGAGTTATATCCTTTTATAATAAACCAGCAACTGAGTGAGTAAATGGGTTTCCTGAGTTCTGGGAGCCATTCTAGCAAGTTAATCAAACCCAAGGAGGGAGTGGTGGGAACCTCTGATTTATAACCAGTCAGTCAGAAGTACAGGTTACAACGTGGACTTGCCACTGACATCTAAAGTGGGGGCTCTTGTTGGACTGAGCCCTTAACTTGTGGGATCAATAGTGTCAGAATTGAGTCAAATTGTAGGACACCCAGCTGGTGTTGGAGAATTGCTTGTTGGTGAGGGAAAACCCCACATCCAGCTGGAATTGGGTGCAGAACTTTCAGTGGGAGGATTTAGGGCTATTCACAAGTTTTCTGCTTCCTCTCTTTCTGGTCACATGGCTTTCCTGGGCCTCCAGTTTGCAGAGCCAACCTATAGATCTTGGGACTTGCCTTCTCCCATAATTATATGGGCCAATCCCTTATAATAAATATCTCTCTTTTTCTGCCTCTCTTCTTGTTTCTATATCTCTATCTCTCTATATAAAACAAAACCAATAGGATGTATGTATGTGTGTGTGTGTGTGTGTGTGTGTGTGTGTGTGTTTATAATTTTGATGAAGTTCAACTTATCTATTTTTCTTTTATTGTCTGTGCTTTTTGTTTCAAATCCAAGACATGATTGCCAAATCCAGTGTCATGAAGATTTTCCTCTATTCTTTCTCCTAAGAGTTTTACATTTTTAATTATTACATTTAGGTCTTTGGTCCATTTTGAGTTAATTTTTTTGTGCGTTGTGAAATAAAGGTCTAATTCTACTCTTTTGTATGGAATATCTTGTTACCCCAGCATCATTTGCTGAGAAGATTATCCTTTCCCCATTATGGTCTTAGCACTATTGTCTAAAACCAATTGACCATATATGTAAGTCTATTTTTTTAATGTTTATTTATTTTTTGAAGCACAGAGACACAGAGTGTGAGCAGGGAGGGTCAGAGAGAGAGAGAGGGAGACACAGAATTGGAAGCAGGCTCCAGGCTCTGAGCTGTCAGCACAGAGCCTGACGCAGGGCTCAAACTCATGAGCCATGAGATCATGACCTGGCTGAAGTCGGACTCTCAACTGACTGAGCCACCCAGGCACCCTGTAAGAGTCTATTTTTTTTTAATTACAGGAAAGTTTATTATTTTTTAGTCTGATTTCTTATTGTCTTTTTTTCCTAATTACATAACAAAATTCAACTAATGCTTGCACCTGTTGATCAGGTAATTGTAAATGGAAGACAAAATGGAAAAGCTTAAACAGTGTCTATCTTGTATTTATATGTGTGTTTATGCTTGTAGTCAAATTCATAGTTTGATATAAAATATTATATATAATATGTAGAAGATTAAATCTTATATATATTTTTAGTATAGAAAGCTTAGGCACACTTCAGTATTCACAGGAAGAAAGAAAGAAATGAAATGATAATCCTTTTAGATAGGTGTTACCTTACCACCTCCTTGGTGTCTCTGGTTTTGAAGGCATCTGCAGTCTGAAGAGTCTTGCTGTACCCATTCATTAGGTAGCCAGACACCTTCTGATTCTTCAGCTTCTCAGAGCAAGGGTTTAGCAAATGCAATCATTTCAGCTTCTTTTCCCTTTCTCTCCTACCTGACACTAAATCCAGGGGACTCAGAACACCTTGGTTCTGGCTACACTACGTACTTGCAAAGATTATGAAAATCATAAAAATGTCAACTTCTATATTCCAATTCTGTAGACTACAGATATAGAATGATCTCCACTCACTCCCCGTCTTTACAGCTTGAGCAACAAGACTTTAGCTTCATGTTTAAATAACAAATAGAATGACACCCACTCCTGTGACAGATGGTTTGAGGATGTTTCCCCAGTCTTCTCTCTAGAAACAAGTTCCAGGCTGTGGATAAAGAATACTCTGACACTACATTCTGACTTTTACCCATTGACATGAACAATCTTGGAGAAGCAGCTATCTGGTCAAATTGAGGAACTATCAGTTGCACAATGACTAAGGCTTAGAAAATATATGATTTGGGGGCACCTGGGTGGTTCAGTTGGTTGAGTGTCACACTTAAACTCAGGTCATGATCTCGTGGTTCTTGAGTTCGATCCCCACATCGGGCTCTGTGCTGACAGCTCAGAGCCTGGAGCCTGCTTCGTAGTATGTGTCTCCCTGTCTCTTTGCCCTTCCCTGTTCACACTCTGTCTGTCTGTCTCTCTCTCAAAAATAAATAAACATTAAAAAAAATTAAAAAACAGAAAATACATGATTTCATTGTATTTATATAAGTAATACCAAAATAAAATAATGGCAGCTAGAACAACATAAGCTTCAACTCTGCCAGGCACTAAAATGAGTGCACTTTATTTTATTTGCACTTTATTTTATTTAATTTTCATGACACTTGACCATTTTACAATTAGGAAATAGACGTTGAATGGCTTGTTGAAGGTTGCACCTCTCGTTGATAGTTGTTTGAAAACTGACTGTTAAATATTATCACCAGAGCCTGTTCTCCTTCTCTCACACCATCCTCCTTCTTATTAACCTCTTTCCAGGCTCTTTAATTTAAAGAAATGTATAAGTTGGGACACCTGGGTGGCTCAGTTGGTCGAGCCTCCAACTTTGGCTCAGGTTATATCTCTCAGTTTGTGAGTTTAAGCCCCACACTGGGTTCACTGTTGTCAATCTGTCAGTGCAGAGCCCACTTCAGATCTTCTGTACCCCTCCCTCTGCCCCTTCCCTGCTTGCACTCTCCCCAAAAATAAATAAAATATTTTTTAAAAATGTATATGTATATATACATGTACATGTATATGTATATGCAAGTTCACTCCAATGTTAGAAATTCATGCTGCTTAAATAGTTAGAACTAGTACCTATGTGTGGTCATTACCAGAAGAATTTTTTGCTATAACCTAAGAAAAAATGTTTAACAATACTGATTGCCTCAGAAGGAGGCAACTCTCCATCTTTGGCAGGTATTCAAGCAGGCTGAAGGATTATTGTTAGCAATGTTGTAGAACAGATTTCTGCCATGGATGGGTAGTTGGGATAAATGACCTTAAAGCTCTCCTTTTGTTTCTAGGATCATAGGTGAAAGGCTTCTACAGGATACCTTTTAGATTTTCTGAGCAGTTTGCTTTCTCTAACAGTTTGCTTTTCTCCTCCCCATGATCCAGGACACAGGGGTGACCTCCTTGAGCACATGTTTGTTCTGCTTGACTCTGTTCTTTGCCATAGACAATTAAGCCAGAAAAGTTACCAGATCCAAGATGAGTGCAACAACCGCTTCCCATCCTCAGGAATTTAGAACTGGGATGAAGTAAAGCAAACCTGGGTTGGTCTCTTAAACATAGGACATTTAAACTGAAGAACACTGCACTCACCATGTAGACAAGGGATCAAAGGATAGGGTGCACAGAGCTGGAGAAACGAAGACGACAGGTGGTGGTGAAATATCACCATGTCCCTGATGGCCTCTCATTCCCAGCTCCAGTTCTTCCCAAGGGCTTACACAGGGTTCTCAGAGACACAGGGTTCTGTGAGCCCAACCAGAAGGGGCTCAAATAAGCGAGGGTGAATAGGGATCAGCTCTCTCTTGAACACAGGCAAAAGGACAGGTGGCCTCTCTCTGTACTGCAATTCCCCATCTCCATTTACGTTGCCTTTGCTACCTGCCAAGTCCAAGTCTGTGAATGCTCAGTAGAGTCCATTTCTGTGTTAGAAGAGTTGTGTGAGAGCAAGGGAGATTTTTGGGGCTTTGTTTGATTTCACTGTGGCTTGGAGGGGTTAGTAAAAAGAAGGGTGCCTGTGAAGGAAAATTACTCAATAAAGGGATCTCAGGAAAGCTGTGTTTGAGGCCAAATCCAACCATTACATCCCAAAGTTTGGCCCAACTCTTATTCTCTTTATGAGAGTGAAATATTACTGTCTTCTATAGAAGTTCAGAAATCTTTGCTTCATACATGATATGTCACCTCTGAGAATGGCTTTAGGGTGAAATCAGTGAAGCCTGTCTAGTGCTTTCCAGTGAAAAATTTGGGGCCACTTCTCGAGCAAACTCGTGCATTGGGCATGCTTAATCGGGAGAAACATTACCCCAGAGAGACAAATAATCTTCCCATTCTTAAGGAAGTCTGGACTGTTTTTCTAGCACACATGGACAACTCATAATTATTCTTAAGTAACCCTGAGAATTTTAACATGAATTGAGTTATGTGTTTCTTGCTAAATGGATCAAATTTCAACAAAGCCCGGGAAACATCTTGAAAAATCACATGAATGCAATTTCCAAAGAAAACAATCCAAGAATTACTGCCAAAGAGTTTTATTTCCACTAGGAAGGAAGAGAAGAGTTTCATTTTGCCCCCCACACAGACTGTATGTTCAATTTGTGGTCTGCAATGGAAAATTCTGCTGATTTTGCTGAATTCAAGCAAGGAGAGAAATGAAGGGGACTATTGTTGTTTGAGTGATAAAACTGTCTTTCTTTCTCTAGCATTAATATGTTATTAGCATTTTCAATTTGATTCTACAAATATTGAGTTTTAATGGTGTGTGAGGTACAATGGGAGGGGGAACAAAGAACTTAGTACATGATGTTTGTCCCATGGGCCCTGTAAATTAGACCTACAAGTAGGGCACTGCCAGCCCACTCAGTGCCCTTGTATAAATTAGAAAAAGATGCCCCTTCCTGGCAGATGTAACCTTATGGGCAACCAATTAGCACAGGGGACATTTGTGCAAATTAGGAAAAACCCCACCTCTTCCTCTGATGGGCACAGTCTTGTGCCAGGGTGCACACCTTGATTTTATCCTTCTTCCCTTTTACTGGATACTCTTGTGCTGGACACAACTTGCTTATCTGGTTGCAACATTTATGACTATAAGATATGTAAAGGGCTAATCTGGGAATCACCTTTTGTCTAAGAGACAAGGTCTAGAGATAAGGTCTAGAGATCATATTTACAACACACTCTCCCAGGTGCTTGTGATACGGGTGATCCAAGAACAATAGTTTGAGAAGTAAAGATGTAAGAAGTAGATGATTGGGGTCACCTGGAAAGAAAAGAGATCAAGGCTGGCTAAACTTATTGGATCTATAGAAGATGGAGGATTTTACTTATGTGATAACTAAACTATAATTTCTGGAACTTTTACCTCAGTAGAAAAATGTTTTCATGTCCCAAAACGGATAAGAAAAGATCAGCTAGCTTCTTTGAAGTTGTCCAGAAGAGAGCAATGACAGCTGAAGAAAATTGTTTCTAAGATGAATCCCTGAATTAAGCTTTGTTGGGGAACTGAAAACTTTGCACCCACTTCTGTCTTTAGACATGAAAAGAGCCAATATGTTAGTTGGGACTAGGCAGAAATTGACAGTAACACTAAGACACCCACAGACATGATACCTCTGCAACTATCTTTCTCATTGCTTTCCACAACCTTCCTTCGATAGCACCCATAACTTTCCAAGGCACTGCTGATAATACCACTGCATATTTAATAACAGAAAACAGCTCTAGCTTCTGGCACAACAAGATTTCCTTGGGAAATGGAATTGTGGTGTATGTGGAATGGTGGTTTCCATTAAAAAAATTCATTAGGGGTTTTAAGGCTTTTAATCCAAAGTTTTATACTTTTCTGAAGAAAAATATTCTATAATAATAAGCAAAATATAATCTGAAGTATTCTCTGGCACAGAAAACTTCCTTTATTTATTCTTTCCATAGCAATAATTACTTTTTTTTTTTAAGTTTATTCATTTATTTTGAGAGAAAGAGAGGGAGAAAGGGAGAATCCTAATCAGGCTCCATGCTGCCAGAACAGAGTCCAATGCAGGGCTTAAACTCACAAACTATGAGATCATGACCTGAGCTGAAATCAAGTCAGACACTTAACTGACTGAGCCACCCAGGCATGGCTACAATTACTTCTTTTTGGTTATATGATTTGGGAAGAGGAGCCTTCCCCATCTTTCCTGGGTCAATCTTCTATCTTTGTGTTTTGTGTGTGTTAGAGGCAATCACTTTATCTCTAAAGGCCATGTCTGAGAAATCCCAGGATGAGAAAAATACAAAAAGAGAGGTGCAGTTGCAATCCATAATATAGCAACTTCCATGATTCAACAGTCTGTATGCTGGATGATAATAGGTAAGAAACATTACAACTGTTAATCAGTCATTAGAAACATAACAGGGTCTTGACTTGTATAGAGTCTTGAGCAATAGAGTATTTTCAGTTGGTTTAGGTAAGAGCACAAAGGCAGCAAGGAAATTGGAAGTTATCCCATTTGATAATGGTAGGCCTTTCCAACCTCTTTTTCATAAATCAAGTATATCATCCAAGTAGCAATTCAATTTGTTTCTTTCTTCTGGTTAACTTCGTTGACTCATTAGTGCTGCCTACTGAAGACCAAAACTTAAGAGAAAGCCTATGTATGGAAAAGGGAAAATGGAAGTCTTCCTTCATGTTGGAAATAACTCTTCCTTCTTGTCAATTTTCTCTAGGCCATTCATGCTCAATTAAGAGAGTATCCCTGGTAAGGTAAATGATCTATTAAGGTTTAAATAAAGTAAACAAATACCTTTAAAATAATTCTGTTTCCATTTCAATTCAATACCAAACAATAAGTACTTTTTGTGAAGCTAGAATTGTGTAGAGGGATGGAGATGTGGTGCAGGATATGCAGCAGTTAAGAGCATGAACTTTAGGTCAAACAGGCACATCTGGGCTTGACTCTCAGGTCTGGGATTTAATGGTTGTGTGTCCTCAAGAAAATTGTTTTACCTCTTTGAGTTTTATAGAACCAAGATAAGAACACCTAACCCATTGAGTTGTTTAGGATTTAAAACGATAAAGCACAGTAACACAGTGATTGACACAACAAGCATCTGACATGCAGTGGAGATTATCATAGCAAGATGAAAATCATATAGTTCTACCTTCAAGGCACTCATAGTCTAATCACAGGGAACCACAAGCTTTTTCTGTAAAGAGATATGTAATAAATGTCATAGGCTTTGTGGACCATTCAGTTACTTTCACAACTACTCAAATCTGCTATTGTAGAATGAAAGCAGCCATACACATATGTAAATGAATGAACATGGTTGTGTTCTAATAAACTTTGTTTACAAAGACAGATTACAGATCAAATTTGATGACACATCCAGTAGACCAGCTTATCATGCTAAAATCATTGAAAGCTAGAAGTGGTGCTTGTGCTGCAATCTCTTTCCTTAAAGGACTGTGTGATGGCCCACTAAATAATTTTTAATCCTAGTTGGCATTCTCCTGGAATATACCTTCTACTTTATGGAGGAAATAGGCTATATGTAATGATGTCAGCCTTGATGTTAAATTTTGCTACTCCAGTGAGCAGTGGATTTGTGTTAACTAATAAATTCATTAACAAATTTATAAGCAATGTGTTTGTAAATGTCAAAAAGCAATACGTTTATAAATGTCAAAGCAATAAGTTCATAAATGCCAGTGGCTCGATATCAGCTTCATCTGGATTATGACTCCAATAAGAAAGCATAGTTCATGATGGCAACAAGTGATTGATGTTTAGTCTCCACCAAATTACTATTTTTAAGGACTTATGGCTCTTTCTAGTAAGAACTTTTTTGAAAACATCATTCAATTGACAAAGGTATTCAATACATAATTATGGTCATACCAATATTCTAAAAATTCTACTTGGACCATGAGATAGTAGTCTAAGCAAACCAAGACAAAGGGTTTAATCAACCACTCCCTGGATCCTGCATGCCCAGGGCCTCTAGCTCAGAGTCTCCCTTCCACATCTATGTAATCAATTAAGTATTCAGATGACTTCACCAGATATTAGAATCTCTCTGTATCATATTTCAATGAATTTTTGGTTGAAACTAATTAAATATTGACTCAGATTAACCTAAATAGGAAGGGAACTTTATTGGCTCATGCATATGAAAAATCCAGAGTCCTCACCTGCTTCAGGTGAAGACTGACCTAGTGACTCAAACAATGTCAACAGAATCCTTGTTTCTCTCTGTCTTTCTGGTTTATCTTCCCTTGTGACATCTGAGTCATAAGATTGTGTTCTTTCATATTTTAAAGATGGAGCCAGCAGTTTCTGCCACATGCTGCAGGAATAAGAATGTATAATGTATTTTTTTCCCAATGTTCACAGCAAAATCTAGAAAAAAATGTTCTTAATATACCAGCTTAAGTTATATATTTATACCTGAGCTAATCACTGTGGCCAGGCAAACAAGGTGTTCTAATTAGTTTAGCCTTGGTTACATAATCCAATGCTGGAGGTCAAGGTAGAGTTGGTTCCCTGAGAAATTGTAGCTGTTGGAACGGAGAAGAGAGGAACTGACATGTAAAGAGACAACCAGCAAAAGGACCAGGAAAGGTTTCTGTACTCACTGGTGAGCAATTTATTCAGGTTGTGGATGGCACATAAAAAAAAAAAAGTGTTTTTTATGCTATCACAACTCTTGCCACCTTCCACTGGCCACCAGAGGATGTAGTGCCTCATTACCTTAGAAAACTTACAGCCATATAGACCTAACATGCCCCACATCTCTTGTAATCTTTGGCCACCTCAAGATGTGTTAGCTCCACTGCCATCTGTCCTTTCATGTACTCTTGCTTCATGCTTTATGCCTAGTCAAACATTCCTCTTTTCTTTCAGTCTTTCCTGCTATGCCCTCTTAAATCTCCACTAGATGAATAACAAACTACCCTGCCTCTTCAACTGTTTCACGTAATCAGTCGCAGCATTTCTACATGTCTCTCTAACATTTTTGAACTGAAACCTAAATCTCCTAAATTCTAGGTTTTATGTCCATTATCCAAATATTTGTTCAAATTTTCCACTTGAATATCCTAGAGATACTTAAAACCCAGCATGCTGCAAATAGAAATCATTACCCCTCACCCAAATTCACTCCTTTCCCTTAAAAGGTTTCAAAGTTTAGGGGCGCCTGGGTGGCGCAGTCGGTTAGGCGTCCGACTTCAGCCAGGTCACGATCTCGCGGTCCGTGAGTTCGAGCCCCGCGTCAGGCTCTGGGCTGATGGCTCAGAGCCTGGAGCCTGTTTCCGATTCTGTGTCTCCCTCTCTCTCTGCCCCTCCCCCGTTCATGCTCTGTCTCTCTCTGTCCCAAAAATAAATAAACGTTGAAAAAAAATTTAAAAAAAAAGGTTTCAAAGTTTAATAAATAGATGATAGATAGATAGATAGATAGATAAATAGAGATATGAATTATGTATGTGTATATGTACATCATAGTTACATATTTAGACATGGTTTATTTGAATTGAAATGAATTCCAAGAAAAAATAATTTGGTGGTAAGATTTTAAAGCTGTAATATTCTTGATGTCTTCATACCTGGTATTAATGTAAGAATATTGAATTCTTATGTTATAAGTCAAAAGAAGGTATTATTAGCGTCTCAAAGTGTGATCATAGCATATGTGTTCCGCAGGATTTTAATAGAAATGCTCAGAAGTGTTCCAATCTAAAAAGAGATAGGGAACACTAGGTTAATGACTAGGTTGCTCTACTGAAGGATTTCTCAGGGTTTTTAATATGTTAATTCACACTGTGACTATTTCAAATAGGGAAAAACTACATCATTTTCAGACTTTTTTTAAACCACAAAACCCTCTCTCCCACCTCCATCTACATTCTTCTCTACACAAGTACATACACACACACTTTTAGATTTACATACTATGGGATATGCTTTAAGAAATATTTGCAGTGGCTTATGTCCTCAACAAACAATATTTACCTTTTCCAAAACCCAGCCTTTTATCTCAGTGATTAACAGGTCACTTCATGGTCTGAAATGAGCTTTACCATCTCAGAAGTTCACATCCTTTGGAATTTATTGAGAGAATGAAGAAGTTACCATTACATGAAATAAATAGAGAAGAAAATGAACAGTACTGGGTAACATGGGTTGGAATCACTGAAGCAGACCAGAGAAGGGTGTAGCAGACACTTGTTGTCCACTCACCATCCATTTCCACTTCCTCCTTCTTAGGGAAACCCTGATTTTGTTTAGGTATCAACATCTTCACATGAAGCCTTGCACCTTTAAAAGGTGACCCCATCTCCAGCTCTTGGGATGGGCCTAATTGGTTTTTTATTAATCGATTTTCCCTTGTCTGTGATTGGTTCCAAGAAAGGCACATGACCCAATCCTGCCCAATGAGACAAGAGGAAAAGACCACAGAGGGGCTTGTGGTAAAAGTTTCCTTCCTCATAGGAAATAGAGGTATGAAGAAATAGTTTCTCTTCTTTTTCTAGATGTTGGGTCTTGAGTAATGCCTGGAAATGCCATCTTACTTCTAACCTGAACATTAAATTAACACCAAGGATAAGACATAAAGAGCAAGGATCTTTGATGATAACACTTAATCCAAACTCCCCGAAGCCTGCCTGAAAGGGCTCGATTTCTGACTAATTTTTGTGTCCATCTGAGTCGAAGTTTCTGTTGCTTGAGATAGAAAGCTTTCTAGTTGAAACTGAGGGTGAGATAAATGTATGATGAGATAAATGTATACTAGAAGTCTAGAGGGGGCTTCTAGTATTTTCTACTTTCATCTTATATCTGTGGCTAGTCAAAACATGCTCTCCCCAAAAATCTTGAGTTGAAACTCTATGGAAATATTATGTGGTGATCTGAAAGAGGTTGTCTGGTGAAGACCACAGTTGTTAACCATCTGGATCTAGTGAAGACCAGGATAGTGGAAAGGTTACAGTAAAGATCAAATACTGGATCAACAGAATAGGGTTTGCTTCTGGGTTCTGCGTGTTACTGACTGTGTGACCTTGGATAAAACACTTAGCCTCTCAGAAATTCAGTTGAAATTTTAAAAGGGGGGTAAATAATAGTATATATCATAAAACTTTTTTATGAGTATTATATAACGTAACCCATGCCAATCCCCATCACAAAGTAACTGTCAGCTTTCGAAGAGCTGGCTCTCAACTGTTTAGGGAGAAGAAAGATATTCATTGGTCTCAGGAGTCAGAGAAGGTTATTAAAATGAATAATGTCTATATTACCTTCTTATTTCTTAACCTGTAAGTTTCATGAAGGTAGGACAGAGAATATGTTGGATTCATTTTATGTCTTCCAACAACACTTAGCACAGAAAAAGTATTCAGCAACCATTTTTGAAGCCAAATGACATCCTGGAGCTTCTTCTGAAAACTTAACCCATTCTTAATTCTGTGTTGTGGAAATTTCAAAGCATAGCTGTAAATTCTTTAACACTCTTCCCTTCAAGAAGTGATTCTATGTTAACTTTTGGATCTGGGTGGGCTTATGACTTGATCAACAGAGTACAACAGAAGTAATGTGATGTGATTTCTGAGGATGAGCAATAAAAAGTCATGGAGACTCCACGGTGTTCACTGGAACACTTATTCTTAGAACTCTGATCTTCCATGTAAGAAGTTTGACTACCTTGATGTCACCATGCTATGAGAAAGCCCAACGCACAGGGAGAGGCCAAGTGTATGGTCTCTGGTCAATCGTCCTGGCTGAGATCAGCCTTCAAGTTATGCCAGCCTAGACCTGAATGATGAAGTTTCCAGGTAATTCTAGTCCTCAGTTGTTCTAGTCATCCCCAGCTATTTGAATGATCTCAATTGAGACCCCAGACACCATTAGGCAGAGATAAGACATCCCCACTGTGCTTTGTTTGAATTCTTAACACACAATATTTATGAGCATGACAAAATTGTGCTTGATTTATGCCCTTCAGTTTTGAGTTAGTTTGTTAAGTAGCAATAAGTAACTGGAATACCTGTCATTCTTAGTTTGATTTCATAGCTTAAGTAGCTCATGGCCCAGGATTCCCTTTCAAGACAAAAACACGTATTAATGATTTTAAGAAAAGTTTGCGTATTTCATGACTCTCTCTTTCAAACTTTTATGTAATTGGAGATGCTCTGGTTAGAGATGGTGCTTGATATCTTGTTTGGTTCAATTTCCTTCTTCTAGAAATCTAAGGAATAAGATAAAACTCTTGATTTATCTGAAAACTTGACATTTTTCTGAAATTCTCTCAATTCAGTGTTATGTTTCTGTATATCTGGCTTGGGAAATTTTAATTGCTGGGCAAATTTTAAACCAATTTCTTATATAATGAATAGCTAAATTAAAGTCAGAGTATGCTTACCCTCTAGTTTTGCTTTTCATTATCTTTGCTCTCCTACATTGTAGGCAATGTTGAATAGTGCCAGACTTTTTAGCATCTGGAAATCATATAAAACTCAGTTTATGAATAAAAATATTCTACCATTTCCTGGTCAATTTATTTTGTTAAATACCAAAATTTGGCTTATTCCTTTGTAAATGATGAAGAGGAGCAAAACCTAATGCAACTTTCAAAAAATATATATGTTTTTTAAATGACCATTCTGTTGCACAAAATAGTTCCACAAATTAAGTAATTTAGAAAATCTGTTTCAGACTAGCATCTAGTTCTAAAAGTGAAATCAGTCATTGATTTGTTAATATAAATACTCATTCAATAAATATTCATTGAGTACCCAGGATGTATTAACCAGTATGTTGGGTAATAAGATTTCAGAGGTGAGAAAACCCAAAGATTTCTCTTAGAGGAATTCTAAAGAGACACAGAAAATGTTTTCCTGATGATTACATTCTTTGAGCTTTCAGTCCCATTTCTGGAACAGCTGCAGAAGGTTCTCAGAAGCATATTTGCAGTATCTCCAACAACTTTGTCACTGTTGGCAACAGGCAGGAAGAATCTTAGGTGGAGCTGTTCTTTTAATAAATTAAACAATGATCAGAACTTTGTTCACTTTTTCCACCACTATTTGTCATCTCATTTTCAATTCCCATGAAGACACTCTGTGTGTGATAAGTGTATACAGAATCCTACATATAACAAAAGAAAACATGCACATATACAGAACACAAATATATATACTGGGTGAAACATAAGTCACCACATAGTTTTAAATATGTGTATTCACCCTGTAAAAGATAGTGTCCACTTCGAGCTTTGCAAGAGATATCTGTTGTTTTGCCTAACCAGCACACGTTTGTTTGTTTGTTTTCCTGTAGCATCATCCTAATTTTGCTTGGGGAAACCAATGCTGTTCATTCTCAGTCTGTGTGTTTTGAATGTGGTGAACCCTGCTGCCCAGAACCAGAAATGGGCATATGACATACGCAGCCAATCAGCATACCTCAATCTTTAGACCACAGTTATTGGCTCTGGAGAAGTCATGTGACTCAAGCTAGTCCAATGAGAGCTTTACCCAAGTTGCTCAAAGGGCCTATATAGAGGCATTTGGTTTCCCCTTTAGGGTTAATAGTAGATTGTGATGTACCTTGGAGCTTCAGGTTACCTTCTTGTTACCACATGGGAAGATTCATTCAGAGAGTAGAGCCAACCCAGAAGGCAGAGCTAAGAGGAAGAGAGAAAAATCACACCCCATGATGTTAAGCTTTTTTCCCCCAGGCTGAAATTTCCTTAATTTTTTTTCCTTTTTTGTTATTAGCAAATCTGTCACTTTTAGTAACTTCATCCACCTCTGTAGATGTTTATAAACTAACCAGTTTATATATAGTACTTAAACACTCACTTTGCTTTAATAAGCTGCCTTTCAAGCCATTAGAGAAAGATTTAGAGGTTAAAGAATGATGTCGTAGGTAATTTATGTTTGAATCAGCCTCCTTTTTTATAGACTATGTTAAAAACTACCTATAAATATTTCTTCTTGGCATCTTCAGTAATCTTAATGGGTTAAGTGCCCAGCATGTTCTACATGTTGCTCAATTCACAGCGATCTACCTGAGCAGGCATGGGCTTCTTTCTCATTTACCATTTCCCTTCTCTTATTTCCATTAACACTCTGAGGTCTGACTCTTCTGCAGTACAGGATAGTGGATCTCCAAGAAGTTTACACACACACACACACACACACACACACACACACACACACACATTCCTGGTCTTAACTTTCTGCTTCTACCCCCAGGATTTTGATTTCTATAAGCCCAGATAGAAATCCCATAATATATGTTTTTTTTCATTAGAAACCCAGTAATTCTAATCCACATAAGCTACTCTTTGAGAGGTACTAATTTAACTACCTCTAAATTAGAATCTCAGAGGATTATAGCTGGAAAGAACTATGATGTAGTCCAGTCTTAATCTCCAACAGCCATTTCACAGTTGTGGAACTGACTCAGACCCAGAGGTGAATGCAACTGGTACCAGTAGTAGAATCAAAGTCTCTCAACTCTGTCCAAAGCCTTTTCCCCTGTACTTGTGTGGTCTTCACATTCAGACTCCAGGCAGAAT
Source organism: Puma concolor (assembly GCF_028749965.1). Classification (NCBI taxonomy): domain Eukaryota; kingdom Metazoa; phylum Chordata; class Mammalia; order Carnivora; family Felidae; genus Puma; species Puma concolor. Next base: position 50,517,353 of record NC_141667.1, read on the forward strand.
ATAGTTGTGCTCTCCTCTGCAGTCTGAACTTAAGATACATTTTATTTATTTATTTATTTATTTATTTATTTATTTATTTATGTTTATTTATTTTTGAGACAGAGGGAGACAGAGCGCGAGAGAGGGAGTGTCAGAGAGAGAGGGAGACACAGAATCTGAAACAGGCTCCAGGCTCTGAGCTGCCAGCACAGAGCCCAATGTGGGGCTCAAACCCACGAACCGTGAGACCATGACCTGAGCTGAAGTCGGATGCTTAACCGACTGAGCCACACAGGCGCCCCTTTATTTATTTTTTAAAGTTTATTTATTTACTTTTGAGAGAGAGAGAGAGTGTGTGTGTATATGCATGCAAGTGGGAGACGGGCAGAGAGAGGGAAAGAGAGAATCCCAAGCAGGATCCATGAGGCTCAAACTCACGAACTGAGCCAAAATCAAGATCATGACCTGAGCCAAAATCAAGAGTCAGCTGCTTAACTGACTGAATCACCCAGGCACCTTTAGATTACATTTTTAGAAAAAGAAAGAGGATAAAAAAAATAATGTGAAATATTTTCACTGATGTTATGCTATCCTGCTGTGGTCCTTTGTCAGTTATTCTGTATATGGGACAGAAAACATCTATAATGATAATATGCTTATAATTTTCTGAGGATATAATATATGACAAGCACTATTTGCATAGTGCTTTCTTTTAATGTAACATCATTCTTTTTATTTAAATTTTTTAATGTTTATTTATTTTTGAGGGACAGAGCGTGAGTGGGGGAGGAGCAGAGAGAGAGGGAGACACAGCATCCGAAGCAGGCTCCAGGCTCTGAGCTGTCAGCACAGAGCCCGATGCGGGGCTCGAACTCACAAACCGTGAGATCATGACCCAAGCTGAAGTCGGACGCTTACCGACTGAGCCACCCAGGTGCCCCTGTAACATCATTCTTAGGAAAGAGACACTAGCACTGATTCTGGGTGTGAAAAGTGAGGCTAAATAATTTGCCCAAGTCACCAAGCCAGGACTCAACTGTGATTTCAGTACTAACAGACACTAGTAGCTTGACCTACTTTCCCTTCTCCTTCTTTATCTTTCTCTCTCCCTCACTCCCTACCCCCCAACCCTGCTCTCTTCTATCTTCTTCCTTTTCCTCCTCTTTTCTCCTCCCCATCTTCCTTTTTCTCCTTCTTCTCTTTCTCATTCCTAAGGAATAGACCCCTGCCCTCATGCAGCAAACCTGCAAATGCACACCATTTGTTATAATATAGGAGTGGATGGCAGGGTGCACTATGCCTACACAGCAATTTAGAATGGGGTCAAAAGCTTTGTCTTTGTCAATAGAGGACAATGTGTTTTAAAATAAAGCCCCAGAAAGCTGAATTGCCAGGGACATGTTGGATATGGAGCTTGAATCTCTTAAGGTAGAGGAAAAGTCTGAGATATTCCTAATGATGGTGATGATTATGGCAGTGATGATGATGATGATGATAAATAATAGCATTCATTGAGAGCCAGTGATGTCCCAGACACTGTCTTAAAGGTTCTGTATACAGTATTTCTTTTATTCCCCACAACAGTCCTAAGATGTATGAACCATTATTAGTCTAATTGCTTTTTTTAAAGTTTATTTATTTATTTTGAGAAAGAGGGAGAGAGCATGAGTGGGAGCAGAGAGAGAGGAAGAGAGAATCCCAAGCAGGCTCCATGCTTGTCAGCACAGAGCCTGATGCAGGGCTTGAACTCACAAACTGTGAGATCATAACCTGAGCCTAGATCAAGAGTCAGATGCTTAATCAATTAGCCACCTAGGCACACCAGTGTAATTGCTTTTTTAAATAAACTGAGTCAGAAATTGTTTCAGGAAACTGCCACAGTTCTAAGTGGTGAGCTAGGAGTCAAACTCAAGTAGTTGAGCTCCTGAACCTATGCAAAATAGGATAATGACTAAATTTAAAAAAATTGAATGACTTGCCCAAATCAGGAAAGGTAAATCCCCAATTCAGAGTCTTTAGGAGTATCCAGGAAGACAATATTTCATGCTTCTTGTGTATCTTTCCAGATTCCTAGGACAATGTTGGTATGGAGAATAATGACGGTAGTATTGATTACTAAAACATTCTGATAATGTACTCTATATGGTGGACACTTTAAGTCCTTTGAAAGCATGATGCTGTGTAAACCCATAGTCACCCCATGAGTTGGATACTGTTATTAAATTCCACTTTCAGATGAGAGGTCTCCTAATTTGCCTAATATCATTGCCCAAGCTGATATCAAAGCTTTTCCTCAGACATTCGAAAGTACTTGTTACAAAGCACTTGATCTCTATCTCTTCTAGGTCTAAAAGTGCAAGAAGATTCTACAAGTCCTTGTCAGACATTGTAAGAGCTTGGTTATCCTCTTACAGAAATAACCACGGTCTTAGTGTGGCTCTCAGTGGCTGCGAATACTTCCAGCATATTGTATGTAGAGTTGTCATTAAACATTTTTCTACTGCACCAGAGTGCATTGGCACAAACCCAAGTGTAATCCATATCACAGAGTCCAGAGAGGGTCAGGCCAGGAATCACTTCATCTAAATAGGAATGAACTTTATATTGTATTCTTCCTGAGCATTCCTGATATGGAGTCCATTGGAAATAACCAAAAGCCTCCCTTTGGGGGACTGCTTTATGATTCCTCAAACATGAATTACCAAAAAGTAAACATTTAAATCATTTAGCTATATATCCTGCAAATATAATTTCAATAGCTTCTTTTCCATTAAAGCTTTGTTCTTCTCTCTCTCTCTCTCTCTCTCTCTCTCTGTCTCTGTCTCTCTCTCTCTCTCTCTCAATTCCTAACAAAGCAGCTCCCTAGCTGATTTCCTGTCTGTGGTTTTGAGTTGAGTTGGAGTATGTGGGTCGAGACTGCAGCCCGCGGTGAGCTCTCTCTCCGTACCATCTGCACACCTCATTTAGCACTGAATCATACATTCTTCTGTCTTAATGTGTCTCTTGTATTGCAGCTTGTATTGTTATTTAAATTTTTGTGTGTTTAAGTCTTGTCTCCTCAATTAGCTTATAAGTTCCTTGAGGTCAGGGACTATAATTTATTATTATTATTATTTTGTTTTTTGCAGCCCTCACAGCACTGTTGAGTACATTGCCAATGAAACCTCCTGAAGGAACTCTCTCACATTCTGTCTGAGTTCTCTGTGCTTTGCACATTGTGGAGACTTCATAATCTTCATCAAATTGAAGTGCTGTCTTTGTTCAAGTGATAGGTCCCCAGGACAGTGATAGGTCCCCAGGAGGGGTCAATAACAGATGGTGGGTAATGATCAGACTGCTTTGGCTTATATACCAGCTCCACCACTCATTAGCCATCTGACTTCAGAAAGTTTTTAAACCTCTCTAAAGCTAAGTTTCCTCAAATATTATGATGCTAATAATCATGCCTACATCCTAAAGTTGGTTGAAGGATTGAGTAAGCGAACACATGTAAATTGCATAGAAGAGGCCCTGGTGTTTTGTAGATGATCAATATGTGGTAGCTGTTATTGTCGTAATTACTGTTATCAATGACCTGTAGCCAAAGACTGCTAGGAGCACACTTGTAGTTGAACAAGTTGGGTTTATTAATCATTATAGTGGCAGAGAGTACACATCATGAGGAACCATGGAGCATCTCAGTAAGAGGGTGTAGGATTTGGGATTGTGGTAAGTGATTTGGGAGAGGGTTTAAGGAAGCAGGAGTATTCTCTGGGTGGGCGCTGTCAAAAAGTAGGGATAATCCTATGAGTGGCTACCTAAAGAAATCTTCTTTAGAAGGAGAGATAAGGTAGAGGTTAAGTGTCTAAATAAGTCTTATAAAGAAGTAGGAAATGACAGACAATGCTAAGGCTGTATTGGTTAAGAAGCAATAGTCACTTATTAGCCAGGAAGGGCTGAAGTTTGGTTATTTTGGTGGTTGGACAATGTTCACGTTTTGACTTTATTCAGATGTGATTATGGAGTGGTCTTATTTTTAGCTTTATCCATCATGGTCGCCAGAAAGGTCTTGTCTGGGGGTGATGCTCTATGGAATTGTTTATGTTCAGTTGGAGAACACTGTGGCCTAGCTGATAGTACTAGGTCAGCTCCTGGTTGTCTGAGGTGGCTTGTCTCTTTCTCTGTGTGAATAAAGTAATAATGATAGCCACCATTTAACGAACATATTTTATTTTCCAGACATTGTGTTCTAAGTGTATCGAAGAGGGAGTGATACGCTCATTTGTTCAATAAATATTTATTGAATATCTCCTCCAGTATGGAGGCATCATGCTAAAACTCTAGGTCTAGAGTTGAATGAGTGAAATAAATTAAGTCCCTGACCTCTTGCAAGTTATGTTTTGTGGGAGGGAGAAGCATTAAACAATTAAACAAGTAAATACATAATTATACAATCAGATAAAAGGTAGGAAGATAAGGAACATATCTCTGTGGTAGACAGTAGCAGTATGAGGGTAGGACAGATATTAGCCCTAGGTAGGCAGGGAAGGATCTCGAAGAAGCAGCTTTTCAGCTGGGACCTAACAACTGAGAAGGAGACATCTTTGAAAAAAAGCAAGAGAAGAGCATTCCAAGCAGAGGGAATAGAATGTATAAAGGAACTATGACTGGAGAAAGCTAGGGAAATCCTGGAAAAGGAAGAGGATCTAGGGTGACTAGGATATAGCTTGAGATGAGATGGGAAGACAGCTGGGCAGATCATTTAAAGCCTTATAAGTTTAACCAGAGAATCCAAAATCCTTTCCTCAATGCAGTGGGAACTCATTGAAGGCTTTTAGGTAGGGGATGAATTAATTTCAAACTGTAGCCTCAGAAGGGCTTAATGGCAGAGGGGCATTTAAGTTGGGCCATGGAAGTTGGATATTATTAACAAATAATATTTGACATTCCAAAAAAAGTAGAGCGTGTGAAAAAAGGCACAGAATAGGGAACTGCAGAATATGTGTTGGGACCAGTGAGTGATTCCATGATGCTGGAGAGGAGAGTTTATGATGAAAATGGAGGGTACAGTGGGAAAGCAATTCTGGAAATTTTGCTTGGAGTCAGGATGTGAGGCTTGAAGTCCAAATTTCTATAGAGAATGAGGAGTCATAACATCGAGAGACATAGGATTGACAGATGGCACAAAAGGTCTAAGTTCTTCTCCTTTTTGATACTTTATTTCTATGGATTGATTTGTAAGTATTCATTGGCCGTTTTCAGATAAAACCCAGTGATAACAGAGCCAGGAAGATAGATTCAGTTTGCTTACAAATACAAACAAAACAAATACAAGCTTTGAGGTTTATGGTATTGAAGAGATTCATTTTTCTGTGTTGCTAATGCTTTATATAGTGATTATTGTTATTAATGAAGTAGCTCTTCTCAAAAAGTCTCAGACTTGTAGGTTTTAGCTGGTACTAGAGAAGGCTAATCAATATTCTCGAGAAACATGTGGTTTTTCTATTTGCACAACAAAGACTTTTGAGGAAAAAGTCTTTTTATAATACTGTCATTTTTGTCATATTTAGAAGTTCAAAAAAACCCAACTTTTTACACCTGAGTAGCTTTGTCCTTAGTTTGGACAAAATACCAATATGGCTGTGGGCCTACTGTCTGCTCCTGTGATAGGATCATTTGATATTGTAGGGTGGGAGAGGATTTCTGGAATCTCATGCTCTGTGGGCTGTATTATTATAATTGTTAGGATTCTTTTTAATTATAACAAACCTATTTGATACAGCATAGGAGAAAAAAATTTTTTAATAAAAATAGGGGACACCACTTATTACTTTTGATCCTACCATCTATCCACCTTACATATGATAATCATATATCAATGCCTTCTGGTAAATCACTTTTTCCCCATTTCAATCATGGACTTCAGTAGAGCTGGCTTTTCCTTTGGCATAAGTCTGACCATGTGATTCAGTTCTGCCAGCCAGAACAACACATTCCTCCAGACCCAACACCTCCAGGTGTTGGCTAAGTGTTGCCAGTTTTAACCATGGAGAAGCCCAAGACTTTTTCTGGCAATCCTGCTTTAAAAAAAAAAAAAGGTCTCAGTTTTGTCACAGAGAATAAACCTAGCAGAGAATAGTGCTGGGAAATCCTGGAGGACATCTTATGAGTATGAGGAGTGAGCCTGCCAGAGAGTTGAGAAGAAGTTCCACCAGGGAACTAGAGCTGAACAGTGGAGAAAATGAAACAGTTCATTGCTTGTGTTCTCGATCAAACAGTGCCTGAAGCTGATATATTCTGAATTGTTCACTCATATGAAATAATAAACTCTCATGCTTAAGTCAGCTGGGGTTGAATTTTTCTATTCTTACAAATGAAAAATGCAAGGGGGTGACGAGGATTTTATGGAGCTAAAGAACAGGAATTTTGATGAGGATCAGAAAGGGCATGAAAGCAAAAAATAGAGACCCATGCAGAACCCCAAGCAGCTTTCTTACTCTTTCTCTCCTCCCTACTTCTGCCTGGGTGCCTTTTTATCCTTTTCTCACTGCAGACTGGCTTCCTCTCTTCAACAGTTGCCTTTGCAGCACCTGCCTGCCAACAGCTCCCCAGCATGCATGTTACCCCTCAGTCACTGGAAGAGATTAACAGAGTCTCTCTAGATCCCAATTCCAAATTACCTGGGGAGAAGGTCTGAATGGCTTCAGTTAGGTTGGGTAGGCTTAGGAATAAATTCTATTATCTGAGCTCTGAGCTCTATTATTATCAGGGCTCTGGATGGAAAATGTTCAGCTTCATAATAGATTTATTATCCCCATCCTGACTCCACCCCTCATTTGTCAGAGGTTTGGGAATAGGCAGCATGAATGGCATGTTCAACATTGACAGAGATGGGCAGTCATGTCCATCAGTGAAATGTTTCTAACTTTGATAGGAGCTTTCTATGGTCAGTCTTGCAAATCTGGACAAGAGAGGTGAAGATCAAGTATTTTCCCAGGACTACGGGATTCTTAGGACAAGGGACTTTAGTGCTAAAAGCAGGACGAACTTGGACAGTTGGTCACCATAGATTTGCTGGTGGCAGGCTGAATCTTAATCCTTAGACTAGAACAGAGTGCTGGCTACATGGTACTCCAATTAAAACTGTGGTTTCAGCCACCTTCCCCTTGTTCACACTTCTAATTATTGACATCCTGTATCTTGTGTCATTGGACATAAATTAGCAATCACTCATTAGCATTTCTGTCTAGCTGATTAATGCACTATTGATAGGTTTATTGGGTTCTTAGAAAAAAAAATGTTTTCTAGTTTTGGCCTGGGATGTAGGGTTCAGTGGAGAAGAGGTAGCTGTACAGAGCAGAGGCAGAGATAGCATATCTTGGTGAGACTTTTCCTTTGCACCTCTGCAGGGCATGTAACTGTCAGCAGCATTCTCTGGAACTCCAGGGACCTTCTAGAAAAAAGATGGATGCTCAGTTATGGTTCCACCACCACCACCCTTTAACATTCAGACTTATATTACCGTCATGGAATATTTCAAACTAACAGTCTAGTACTTTAATTTAGGAAAGTGGCTTCTGACCTTGGCCGCCTATTAGCATCACTTGGGTAGCTTTCAAAAAAAAAATTCCAATGTCTCCTCATTCCCCCCAGACTAATTGATCAAAATCTCTGGAATAGGAGTTCAGATTTTGTCAGTTTATAAATGCTATCCAGGTGATTCTAAGGGGCAGTGAGGATAAGAATTTCTGGTGTAAGGGACTCTTTACAAAGAATGGGCTTTCTTGGTTGCTGAACCAAACTCATCAGCAAGGCTGCATCCTCGTTTTGATGCTGGGTGAAAAAAGCAAAGCCATTCCTAGGTGTCCTGGGAAAACATTTCAGTCTCTTGTCCCAGGGTCTCTGAAAGCCTGTCTCCTGAACTGGCACTCCTCACTCCACACAGTGCTTAGACACCCATGTTAACCTTTCTTTATCTTGTGCAAATGAGGCTAAGTAAGGAGAAAAATTAGGTCTGTGATTCACAAAAAGTATTGCATTGCAGAGCGGGGAGGAGTCCAACCTCCTAACAATGTAGATTTTCCAACTCCCCAGCATGTTTCAGCTGCACATTGCGTTCTGGTCAGCCATGGCCAGAGAAGTAGGCATCATTTAGTATGCACTTGGTTACTGGAGTCCCAGCCTTACCCTTGTGGATTAGAGGGCAGTGTCTAGTAAAGAAGAATATTATGAACTGGATAAATACTTCAAAAGGTGTCAAATACAGTATTATCTTTACAAAAAGAAATGGCATAGGTGGAGAAAAAAGGAGCATTGATAAGGTCTCATCTCCTATACTTCTCATCAGTGAAACCTAACACTTCCTCTAAACCGTCCGTCCACAATCTGATGTTCTGTGTGACGAAAATGAAACATTTGGGTGAGGACAGAAAATTAGGAGAAATATGGCAAGAGAAATGTGGGAAAGTGTTGGAACCTGCTTAGAAACAAAATGTTTGGAGCCTAAGTTGTCAAAAGAACGGAAGGTGGGAGAAACCTATCTTTTTATCCCAACTAGTACCATAAACTTTAGCGGGGGTGGAGAACCTGACTTTGTTTGAACAGCTGGAGTAAGGAGTTAGTATAGTTCACTTGATCTGTCTGGGTGTGCCCCTCTGAAGAGTAATTAAACCTCTAGCATCAGAGAATGACTGGCCTGCTAAGGGCCTTAGTACTTGTTGACTTTACTCACTCACCTTACCAATGGACTAATGGGGAAACAGAGGACCCAGGAGAGGCCCAAAATTTACCCATTTACCCAAAATGTCTTAGCTGGTTAGGGGTGGGGCAAGGATTAACTACAGTATCTCCTGACTCTGGAGACAGTGAATGTTCTCCTTAGAAATAGACTTACCAGAAAGAGTCACAGTGAATTCCCACATCCTCATCCACTGCCAAGTGGACCCAACATACCCTCTTTTAAGACAGAAGGACATTTCCTTTCCAACTGTGACTCCCCACTCCCAACAAAGCCCACTCTAAATCAGATTGTGAAATAATCCCTGAACCTACAGATGGATTTCATTTTGGAAGAAAGCACCACACCCATAATGCTCACAACGAGATTACACTGAGGACTTTCTCCAATTCTGCCAGTCTGCTGTGTGGCTATTTATTATATCATCATATGTCATTTTGGATTGTTCTTTTTTCTTTCATTCTTTTTTTCTTTTTCTGAAACAGTAAACCATATTATTTCAGACTAGTGAGACATGTCCATATGGACTAGTGATTATGATAAATTTGACCATGGCTTTAAAGAAAAGTGTTTTCATTATCTGAAAGTATACTCCATAAACCCAGTTAGGAGTTTATTTTTTATTTTTTTTTAATTTATTTTTGACAGAGAGAGACAGAGCATGAGTGGGGGAGGGGCAGAGAGAGGGAGAGACAGAATCTGAAGCAGGCTCCAGGCTCTGAGCTGTCAGCACAGAGCCCGATGTGGGGCTCGAACTCATGGACTGCAAGATCATGACCTGAGCCAAAGTCAGACGTTCAACCGACTGAGCCACCCAGGCGCCCCAACCCAGTTAGGAGTTTAAATTTCTTACAAGAAGTCCTTAAGGTATCTGCTTTAAGTAACATACATTCAATAACTTTTTGTGTGTGTGCTTGCTATATGTTGCTATGGTCGTTGTTGGAATTAAAAAGGTGCAAGCAGTTAATTTCTGCCCTTACGAAGTTTGCAGGAGAGTAGGGATAGAATAATTAGTTAATTAATATGATAGTTATTTGTAGGATAGTTATTGTAGTCTCTAAGATGGTTCCTAAATGGGTCTTTTTCATGCAGTTTATACATCTTCCAATCTTCTGCCTCAGAATTTTCTTCATGCTTCTAATGCCCTCAGCAAATCTTTTCAGTACAGAAAGCATAAAGGGCAAGATCTGCCTAGCTCCAGTTCCAGAGATTGCAAATCCTGACTCAGTAACAAGGTTTGATGAGGTATTCCTTGCACACAGCAACCCCTTGCAGAGCACATAACCTTTCTTACACCAAAATAACAAATACAATGCATGTATTTGCTGATCTCATAAAGGCAGCATATCTCATTGTCCTAATCTCTGCGAAAGACATGAGGGTGTGTCTTCCTTTGGCTTCATCTCTAAATCACCTCCAGCCCTGAAGTTCCAGCCTGTCCCCAGGCGGCAGGGTGAAGGGGCTCCTGTTATCTGGCTTTGCTGATATGCCAAGCTAATGGCATGAAGCTCTCTTGGCCGTCCAGAATGGAAGAAACAGAACACCAATTTAAATCATGAAAAAAGTCAGTGAATCTATCATCATTAATCTTGCTGTCAGTTTTAATTTTGGGGACATTACCTCACTCAACACCAGTTGAAAAGAGCTGCCAAAACCGATGATGTCATCATCACTAGCTGTGTCTGACCCTGCCTGCTGATTCTCAGAGCTCGGAGCAAGTTAATAAATCCCCTGGCACTTGGACACACAGTGGAGTTTTATTACAATGAAGGTATAACCCATGATGTTGTTTCAATTAAATGGCCTGAGAAAATACTTTCCTGTGTTTAGCAAAACTGTAAAACATAATTATCCTCATGCAGTTGGGCCTGGTCATTGTGCTGACGTGATGATTATATATTCTCTTCCCCACTCCCCCCACCTCTCTCTCTCCCTCTCTTTCTTGCTATCTCGCTCTCTCGTTCTCTCTCGCTGTTTTGCTCTCTCTCTTTCGTGCGCGCGCGCACACACACACACACACACACGTGCAAGTGTCAGAGAGGAGTGGCAGGAATTCCAAACATGGCTCTAAAGACAGCTGAATATTCCACACAAATATCTTTTCTAGGTCACCACCTAGAGACCTGGCTCGTAGCTGCATAACTACATAGCTACACTGAGGCATCCAGGAACCTTTTGTGTGAGAAGCAGTTGAGGGAATTCTGGGGCTTGGCATTTGAAATCTTAGTGAGAGCGGAACACTGACTGTCTTAAAAAGGGGCTAATACATGGGGGAAAACCTGCAGACCAACAGCTGCTCACTCCAAACTTGGACCTTGTCGCTCTTCAAATATTTATGAATAATTTCCTTCGACATGTTTGCTAACTGTTAAGGATATTAGTTTTTGCTGGTTCTTACTCACGACCCATCTGAAGTACCCTGGCCTGAGCCTCCTGTGAAGTCATCCTGCTGAACAGGAGCCATTGTCTTAGGGGCATTGCCATGGCATCGGCACACGGGGGCCATAAACACAGGCCTTGGCGGATCCCTGCCATTTCAGCTGGAGGGGCACTGGGCTGTAAGGTGAGAAGGCTCCTTCTTTCCAGCCCAGTTTTCTTTTAAGCAATGCAGCAAGTTTAGAGGACATTACACTTGGTACGTGACGTAGAAAAGCAATGTTTTCAAACACTATTTGGCAGTGATTATCTCCATTCTTAAGCGCTTCCTATATGATATTATGTATGTGTACTGCATGAATGTAAACATGCACACGCACACACACATTTTAAAGTTTTCGAGTGAAATGAGCTTTGGTAAACAGCAGAAACCTGGCCTAGTCTCCACAACTCCTCTCCCCCTGACTTATTCCAAGTGACTCCTCCTAAACTCTTCTCCCCCTCCCCCAGCAAGCTCCCATAAATGGCCCTCATCAATCATGCCAAATGATACAGTTGGCTTTGCACAGAGCACAAATGAGGATGAAGGGAAGACCCCCAAGCTCATTTTTCATGCCCATCTCAAATCGGAACTGATCCTAGGTCTCCAGGGGTGAGTGAACAGTACACAAATTCACTGTCCCTTTTGCCCTCCCTGATGGAGGCCCTTGGAGATTCTTTATTATTTTTAATGGTCTAATATAAAGTATATCCATTCACAAGATACACTGCCTGACTTGAGAATCCATAACTGCATCCTGTTAACAATTCCTGCTGTTTATGGAGTTTTGTCTTGACATACTTGTTAAACCTCAATAAATATGTTTTTAATAACCATATGGTATTTAACATATAATAACTGTATTATTAGGTCTAAATTAAATTCTTGCTCATGACACTAACTTTAAAGTGTGACAGTCTTTTTCTGGCTAAAAAGGAATTCGAAATATCTACTGTGGGGACACTTCTTTTGGAAAGAACAGAATGGTTAAAAAGTATGTGTTTTGATGATATGATTAAAGCAAAATTACATTTTTTAAAAACTCATACATGAGGGATCTGAGTGGAAATAACCTACAGTGGAGTTGTAACTATACAGGAAATTGACTAGGTAAAGGATCACATTTAGAACTCAATTATTTCATGTGTGATGCTTATAAGTCTCTAAGGTATGCTAAGAGAGTGGCTGTGGCTTATCTCTCCTTTTGTTCATGTTCCTTTGCGCTGCCCAGCATGAAGGTGTTAGACAGTGCTGATTCTGGGCAAAATAGTGAAGGACAAAAATGAGGTTGCAATGCACTCCTCTTTACAGGTAACCTTTTACCCTTTTTATTGTTTTTTTGTCACTTCACTCATTTTGTTCCTTGGTCACTGTTTCCCACCTAAATGCCTGAAAAGGACTTATATGTCCTTTCATGCTCCAATGCTTTCCTTAACACTTTGACAATCGCCAATGTGGAGGGTGAATGGACAGAAAGAGGCTTGCAGACAAGTGGCTGGGGAGATGCCTGCCATGGTTGTATTTTGGCTTATGGAATCTGTTCAGGCAGGGAGGCTGCCCAAAGAGCTTTGGAGAAGTAAGAGGTGGAAGGTGAGTGTAAGTCTTAGCCTAGGAAGCACCTGCTCTAGGGGGCTGTGTGAATGCAGTGCAAGGGAGAGGAAGTTCCAGCCAGTAGTGACAGAAGTGAAAGACAGACCCTGAGGACAGAGGCCAGCTGCTGCAGGAATCAAAGGATCTGAGCTGATACCAGGAGAGGCTCGGTGAAGTGGGTGGCCTCTAAAACCTTAGTTGGGTAACGTTAAGCCCTGTGAACACAGAGGTCCCTTTAGTCTAGACAATGGTTCTGTGGTCCCTGACCAGCAGCTACAGAATCTCAGAGGAACTCATTGGAAATGCACATTCTCGGGCCCCACTTCAGCTCTACGGAACCCAAACTCCAAGTTTTATAAGTTTCTCAAGTGATTGAGTTGCAGGGCACCATTTAAGATCCTCTGTGCTAAAGCAGGCCTCCTCAACCTTAATAGTACTGACATTTGGGACCCGATAATTCTTTGTTGTAGGGGATTGTCCTCTGCATTTTAAAATATTTAGCAGCATCCCTGGTCTCTACCCACAAGATGCCAATAGCACCCCATCCCTCCCCAGTTGTGAAAACAAAAAATGTCTCCAGGCACTGTCAAATGTCCTTGGGGGAGCAAAATCATTCCTCCTGGTTGAAAATCACTGCTCCAGAAGAAAGAACAGCATATGAAAAATCATGGCATTAGGAATCTCAGGGTATGTTTGAGAAATAACGGGTGCTCCAGCCCAATGAGCATTCTATGTACGAGTGTAGAGGAGTTGGAAAATAAGCTGTGGAGAGAGGCTAGAGCCTGAGTTTGGGAACCATCGAACACTGGGTAAGTTTGTTTGGACTTCATTCAGACAGCACTATGAAGTCACTCCAAGGTTTAGGTAGAGGGTGATGTAACTTAAATCTCTGCTTCGGGCTACATTAGATTTGAGCTATGGCTTTTAAGCTATTGTGAGAAATATATTTACATAATGATGGCTCAGGGCATATACATACACCTTCAGCAAAACTTTTAGAAGCAAACAGTCTGACTTTTTCCCCCTGTTTTGTTCTATTTTGTTCTGTTCTGTTCTATTCATTTTATTTTTAAAATGCTTATCATGTCATTCTAAATGATTCCATATCCCACTAATAGGCATGGCCCATTGCTTGAAAAACACTGGGTTAGAAATTAAAGGCATTGGAAACAAGGCAGGGGAGAGGAATATTTCAATTATCCAGGAAAAAGATAATGCTACCCTGATACTAGGGTGGGAATGGAGCAGAAGGAAGAGCTGGAGGGGACATTTCAGATATAGAGACTTTAAGGAAGAAGGAGAAGTCAGAAAAAAATGTCATAGATTTTTGTAATTACTATTAATTACTTTAGTGCAACCAACCTATCATATGCCTAAATGATAAAGTTGGGGAAGGTTGTTTTTGTTGTTATTTCTTTAATAATTTTTCGCAAGGAGGGGATAATGTTTCTAGCTATGGGACTGAAGAGTTTGAGCTGCCTAGCACAGTAGAAATGTCCAGTAAACCACAGGAAAGGTAAGCTGTGGCACGGATGAAGGTCAGAGGTGGTGTTGTGGATTTATGAGTCATGCCCATGCAAGGCCTGGTGGATGAGGTCACCAGAAGAGAGAGAATGTGGTTTCTGAGACTAATAGCCTCTCCCTGTATATTGATATCTATCTGAGTAATAATATTCATTTCTAGTGTAATAAAGACCCACTCAGCAGATGGTATCACATCATAAATAAGTCAAGACAAACTCAAGATGTGATCCTTGCCCTTTGAGAGGCTATAATTTATTTAGGCCCCCCAGTTTGAGCTGAATCGTATTTTCATATTTATTGAGCACCAGCTATCAGCCACACACTATTCTAAGTGCAGAGAATAAAGCAATGGGCAAAATAAATATTCCTGCCAGCATAGAGCTTATTCTCTAGTAGAGGGATAAACAAATAAATGAAATATACATTATTTCAGATGGTGGTAAATGCTATGGAGAAAAATAAAGCAGGGAAAGGGAATGGGTGCCAGATAAAGGAATTGCAACTTTAAATCAGGGATTCCTCTTGAAAAATTGGCAATTAAGCCCCCTGGGAGTCCCTGGTTTCTTGGGATGGCTGACATGACTAGGGATAAAAGCATAATGAAACTAGTCCTGATGGTTTCAAAGCAAATCATGATAGAAAGCTGTGATGGACATGGTCAGGAGGCAGGGGGTGAGGATCTTACTAGGAGCAGTCAGCTCTGGGCTCCTCTCTTCATTCCTGCTTTGGAGGCATAGAGGCCACGGAAGGGATCCCCTCAACCTTAATTCCTAACTTCTTCATCATACTACACTCCCGTTTATTAACTCTTCATCCCCAAAGCTCCTTTCCATCTTGGTTTTCATCTAGAAGTCACAAGACTCTCTGAACATGGGCATCTCAGAATTTAATCACATGACCAGTGAGAGACACTGGTTTTGTTCTAGATGTGTCCACTCATAGCTGACTATGGAGCACTGGTTCTATAGGATAAGAGCTATTACCTGAAAACAAGATTTTATGGTCAAATATGTTTTGGAAATGCTGGGCTAAACAAGTATAAACATGTTTATATTAAACAAGTATAATGGAATTCTTGACTATAAGACATCACAAAATCTTCAGTGTGCTGTTGGGCATTGCAAATCTCCAAGAAGGAAACAGAGTTTGCACGATTTTCCAAACTTATTTAGTCATGGAAACCCTTTGTTAGGGAAAATCTCTCAGGGGACTAGGTATACACTTTGGGAAATAGTCAATTGGCTGTATTGTATGATGATGGGCAAATTACTTAGCCCTCCTGAATCTTACTCTCCTCATCCATAAAATGAGAATGTTGGCCTACTGCCCAAAGAATGTCAACGGTACCACAGGACTCTGTTGTTGGCCTTGAAGTTGTTCAAGATTTTATCAGTGACCTCAGTGAAGAGAAAAGAGATAATTATCACATCTGGAGATGACACAGGGTTGGGAAGGGTGACTAATAGGTCAGATGACAGAATCAAGACTTAAACTTATCTTGACATGTTAGAAAGATAGGCCAAACTGATCTGCAGAAAATTTAATAAGGATGAATATATGTTCTGCTTTTAGTTTCATAAAATTGATTTTTAAAGTATAAGATGTGGGAGAGTAGGTTTGACAGCAGTTTATGTTTAAAAAGAGACAGAGAGGGAGAGAGAGAGAGAGATCTGAAGATTTTGATTGATCACAAGCCCAAGATGAGCCATCAGGGGATGTGGCTGCTCTAAAAATGAAACCAATGAGGCTTTATTAACAGAAATAATTCCATTCTGAAGGAACTGTGGGCCCCCCTGGGGCTGGATCTTCTGGTTAGTTGCTACCTGGAGTATTAATGTCTAACATTTTTTGAGTGTCTGTTAAATGTTTGTCACTGTATCATACATGTTGTATGTGTCTTCTGCTTTGGTCCCCACAATAGACACATGAAGTGCTATTGTTATAATAACCATTTCCTTTCTACACTTGTGGACACTGAGATTCAGAGATCACACCAAAAGTGAGTTATGGAGCCTGGATTTGAAAGGAGGTGGACTACATCCAGAATTTGAGTTATTCTGGTTTATACTAGGTTTATACTAGGATGGCAAGAGATCTGGGAATCATAAAATTTGAGGGAATAAATGATGTTGTTTAAAAGGATGAAAGAGCCAAAAAGTGGGCACAATCTCCTAACATACAAAAGCTCTTCAATTGAAGAGGCATCAACTCTTACTATACTACTTTATTGGATGGACTTAGAAATGGCTGGTGGAAGTCACAGAGAGAAAGATTTCAATTCAATATAAGGAAAGACTGTTTAAGGGTTAGAGTAATCCAAACTGGATTGAGAAACCTCCTTAAATAGCATTCTCTGTCTCTGTCTGTCTGTCTGTCCCTCCTCTTCCCTCCTTCCCTCTCTCTCCAGGTGGTGGCTACATAATCACAGGTTCCAATTCTTGGTAAAATGTTGAACTGCATTAACTGGTCTAGTAATTAACTACTCCAATAACTCAATCTGTATATGATGCTTGAGAAACTTTGGGATGCACAAAATAATGTGACACAGTCCCTCCTTTCAAAGAACTTCTTATCAAGTCAGGGAGAGAGACACGTAAACAAATAAAAGGTGATCCTGGACCTACAGTGGCTTAACTTGTGAGCTCTGCTTTCATGACCCTTTTTAGCCTAAATAACACCTTCTCAGAAACTACCAAAAGTTGTGTGTGGGGTACAATGGCTGCCAACGACAGTCTTTTGACAGTTAATGGTGGTCAGGGTCTAAGGCAATTCAGGGCACACTAGTTGAAATGGAAGAGCCAAAGATCACTGGTGAAGGGCTGGGGTTAACGGGGAGGGAGAAATGGAAGCAGAAGCATTAACCAGTGTGCTTTCAGAAGCATTAACACATATTGAAATGTAGGTTTTTTGAGAATGATGATTCTAGCTGTGAACACCATGCAGGTCATGGCAGCAAAGAGGAGTATCTCATAGGAGAGTAACCAGGAAAGGAAAGTTTCTCCCATCCAAGCTCATTGGATTCTTGTTTTGAGGAGCTTCAACCATTCTAACCCCTGATGAAACTTTTCCTCAAAAGAACTTTTCGAACGTAGCCTTTGTGTTCAGTGTTCTATTTTTATGTAATGAATGCTTCGCAAAATCATTTTTTCAACTCATTTATTTTATATTAGGTTTGGAATTTTTATAGATTTATGGAGTAAGGCAACTCCTGTAACTGAAACATATGTAGGATATGATGGGGACACCAGGGAGGAGATGACCTACTGCCACCAGAGGGGTTGGGTGGTCAGAGAGGGTTCAAGGTGAGATGCTACTTGAAATACCAGTAGGAATTGTTTAGGCAGAGTAGAGAAGGAAGAACAAATACTAGCAGGGGAAGTAATGAGATCAATATCACAAAGGCCCACAATAGTATGGCTGCATTTTTCAGATTATTCTATGACTAGATCATTGTCTAACAGAATTATGAGATAGCTATTACCTAAGGCATACAGAATGATTTTAAGTGAGTGGCACAAACTTATGGCATCAAATAAGACTTTATCTAATAATGAAGAATTATTTCTTTATGATTTGTTTTAATCCTTCTGATTATGTCAAGGAGAAAGTCTTAGATTCACGCATGCATGCATGCTAACATAGCATTTTAACAAAGAGAGAGCAGGTCCCAAGTTTACCTTTCTGTGCCTTAGTTGTCTCATCTATAACATGGTGGTGACAAGGTGAAAATAAGTACTATTTCATAGAGTTGTGAAATTAAATGAAATATTATATGTTTATAAAGCATGCAGAAGAAGGCCTGGTAACATACTAAGGTCTCAATAAATACTACATGTTATTTTTGTTTTTGTTGCTATTGTCTTCCAAGATAAGCAACATTTATCTGGCTAGAATTTAATAATATGGCTTTGTTTGTATTAAATTTAATTTTGTAGTTAATAGTTACCTTATGTATATTATAACTGATACTGATTTCTTTTAAATTAGATTCATAGAAGTAAAGAATAATTAAAGTGGTACATGGAAAAGGCACAAATCACGCAGGCAGAATGCAAATGAACACAGTTTGGAAAATACAGACCTGGATGATCTCTAAGGGTCTTTGTAGTTCTAAAAGTCAAAGATTGCACTGATGGAGGGAGGCCCAGAGAGGATAGAAATTTTACCCAAGGTCACTGGGCTCATTAGTGGCAGAGCTAGGAGCAGATCCAAGACCTCCAGATGCTCAGACTCACATTCTTCCCTCTGGGTCTTGCTCGTGGTCCAAAGCCCTGGGACTTCTCAGCTAAGAGAACCCTGTCTTGGATTTGCCCTGGAAAAAGGGGCTGCTGACAGGGGTACAGTCCTATATAAAGTTCTGCTCACTCCTGACTGCAGCAAACCCTGAACCATGTCCTAAAACCAAGCTGCCTGCCGGAATCTTGCTGCATTCTTACCAAGCCCTGACACCACGGTCAACACTGGGAATTTGGGTGGGCCTAGAGTGCCTTTAGTATTACTGCTATAATTCAAAACATCCAAATTATTATTTTCTCCACAAGATGAAGCCAGGGGAGTGCTGTTAAGTGGAGAGAAAAGTGTTTGTTACGCTAGGCGTTCCAACAAAATGTCCTCCTTTGCCATTAAATCATAGCATTTCTAAATGAAATGATATTTTGCAAACTTTGGCAGTGCCTGAAGTTTGGACATTGTGCAGATTTTTTTTTCTCTTTCCCATTTTGTGCTTTTTCTCCATGTAATACAGAGAACTACTATTTTCTGGCTTTACTTTTCTTGTTTGTCTTTCCTTATGATTCAAGTTGTCTACTTTCCCCAAAGACTTCAGAGAACTTGATTTTCTGCCCATAACTTATCATTTCCAATAAATAGTGAGGTGACAAATAGAGGCTCAAGGATACAAACCATTGCCCAAATTGGTTGTTTCTCAGTATCCCCCTTTCTCTAGAATTAATTATGAAGGACTTTATGGAAAGAGATCTGCTTGTTACCAGGATATCCTCAAACAAAAAATTAATGAGGGTGGCATACACACACACACACACATGCACGCACGCGCGCGCACACACACACACACTGGAATATTACTCAGCCGTAAAAAAAAGAATGGAATCTTGCCATTTGCAACAACATGGATGGAGCTAGAGAGTATAATGCTAAGTGAAATAAGTCAATCAAAGAAAGACAAATACGATATGATTTCACTCATTTGTGGAATTTAAGAAACAAAACAAATGAGCAAAGATGGGGGGAAATAGAGAGGCAAACCAAGAAACAGACTCTTAACTACAGAGAACAAACTGATGGTTACCAGAGGGGAGGTGGCAGGGGCAGGGGGAAATGGGTAAAAGAGGTGATGGGGATTAAGGAGTACACTTATGATGAGCACCAGGTGATGTATGGAAATGTCGAATCACTCACTATATTGTATACTTGAAACTAATATTAAACTGTATGTTAACTAAATGGAATTTAAATATAAACTTAAAAAAATGAAGTGCACATAAGATTTTTAAAAACTAATGAGAGTATATCAACATGGCAATTAAGTCCTCAAAGACTAAAATTGACCAATAAAATCTATGAAAATTGGCTTCATCCACATTAAATTCTCTACTCTTGTACATTCTGCGTGAGCAATACTAATGTGTATTCACCTGTTCTCCAATCACCTCTGCTTCCATGGGGCAGCTCTGGGTAGAATTGACTTCCTCAGGTCCCAGCTTCTTTTTCTTTTCTTGGTCTTCTCTGACACTGCCTGCAAATTTCAGGAGAGTGGCTTTTGCATCCACAGCCCCACTGCTGGAGCTCAAAAACTCAACATAGCTGCTGAGGAAACCCATTGACAAGGCTCGGGTGTGTCTGGGCCTACAGCTGGCCTGATTTCCTCCTACGAGACCTGAGGGGCATTGATCGAGTAGGACTGAGGTTGCAAGTCAGAAAACTCTCCGAGAAATCTGGCTTACATTAAAGAAAATTCCCCTCGGTGAATTGAAAGGCGGAACTTGACTGTTCTGCTCTCTGGCTCAGGGAACACACCATGCCTCTTCCTTCAGAATCTTTGGGCAGTGTCTCTCAGTAGGCTTGGCTGTATCTCTTTTGGGCCCCCTGTTTCTCCCTTTCTTGCCAGCTCTCCATCCTCAAACAATTATTTAGACCTATAACCTAACTTTGGAATGTTTGGACTCAGGGCTCAAGGAACAGAAATAATAAATAAGAGCAGCTATGTTCCCTGGCTTGGCCTGAGATTGATTCTCATTACTTGAGTATCTTGGTATTCATTCATTTACTCATTCATTCATTCAACAAATATTTATTAAGAACAGTGCCCAGCACCATTCTAGGGATTATCTGTGAACAAAAGAGACAAGAATCTCAGCTTACATTGGAGCTTACATTCTTGGGATCAGCACCAGCTTCATAATTTGCAGGGGCCAGCGCAAATGAAAATGCAAAGTCCTCGGTTCAAATTGTTAAAGATTTCAAGACAGCAACAGCAAAGTATTAAGCAATATGTGAGAGCCTTCTAAGCGTGGGCCCTAATGTGACTTGCACAGGTTGCCAGCTCTGGTAGGGTTGAGTGGAAAGTTAACATGTATGCCACTAATGGATGAACAATGCAAAGGATGGAACACAAGAAATCTGCTATCTACAAGAATGACAACTGTTGGATTTTCCTTTGGTGATTCAGGGATCAACACAGAATATTCCTGGGTCTCAGGACATTATCAGATTATCATTTGTCATTGCATAATTAAAGCATTGGCTTTGTGGGGCGCCTGGGTGGCGCAGTCGGTTAAGCGTCCAACTTCAGCCAGGTCACGATCTCGCGGTCCATGAGTTCGAGCCCCGCGTCAGGCTCTGGGCTGATGGCTCAGAGCCTGGAGCCTGTTTCCGATTCTGTGTCTCCCTCTCTCTCTGCCCCTCGCCCGTTCATGCTCTTTCTCTCTCTGTCCCAAAAATAAATAAACGTTGAAAAAAAAAAAAAAAAAGCATTGGCTTTGTGAGCTCTGAGTATCAGGATGATGGCTTAGGGACAGTCAGTGTTCTTGGGGATTCTAAAGGAAATAATAAGCCCACAAAAATGGTACATTTTAAGATTAAACTGAGTGGAGTTACTTCTCATGATTACCTCCCACAACTTTCTGAAAATCCTTTCAGTATCCAAGTGAATAAAAGTGTGCATGCCACATTAATACTGAAATTGTTATAGCTGTAGATATCAATTATTCTGGTAATTTAGGACAACCTGTTTGAAAGAGACCCCAGTGGAGTACCAGTGTGGTACATAGGTTCAGGGGTTAGTTTCTCAGATGATCTGTATAGGTCCTCAATGTGATTTTGAATGCACTGACTGCCGATATCTGCGGATGGCTATTCCATCATGTCAGGCCCCAAGCTTGTGCCAGATCCTTCCCTTACCTCCGTTCATGTTTCTCTTCTATCCAAAAGTAATGAAAAGAGAGCCAAGGCTCTGAGATTCAGACTCTGTTAATTTCATTTCTGGAGAAAAATACCAAGAACATGATTCCCAACTCCAAGCCCAACTGACAAGGAGGGCGATTCAAATGAATGATGTGCTGGCATACTCATCCTGGGGTTTTGTGAAAATAAAAGAAGTCGTGCAGTCTTTGAAAATGAATACCAACTGAGTAACAGCACTATGTAGGAAAGGTTTTGTTCTCAAGGTGACCATTTCACAACTTGGACTTTTGGGGGGCTATTCTGTTTAACAAGTGATGTGCTCATCATAACTGTGTAATCAGGTGTGTAGAAAGATCACCGAATGAAGAGTCAGAATAACCGCTTTGAGTCTTGCCTCTACCATTAAGTCAAGTTTCTAGTTCTCTGAGCCTCAGTTCCCATCTGTAAAATGGGGAGCTAATAATTTGTTACTGAATTGCAAAGTTCAGATTAACACTACATATGAAAGTACTTATAACCTGCAGAATGCTTCACCTATGTAGGGTTGATTATTATCGTTATTAGTTTCTATTTTCCAAGATGAGCTCTTTAGATGGCAAACGTGAAGATGGATGAAAGCGACATTGCAGGTGGAGCCCTCTGACTATTCCCTCATGGGGAGAAGCAGATAGAGTACAAGATTTTGCCTCGCAGTAATGGTTCAGGGCAGCTGAGTCCTGTCACAGAAAATTTAAAGGCCCTCCCCTTTTTCATTTCCCTCCAAGAACTTCTACCTGTAGTAATAAAAAATCCTGTGTTCGTGTCTGTGTCGCTTCATTTTGGGAACTTGACTTTTATATGAATCTCTGTCCCTGTGTGGGGCTGCTGAGTATTATTTCTGCCTCATCTTACCAGTGAAGAAAGGGAAGTATATGACATTAAATGATTTGCCCAGGTCACCCAGAAGTTTATGAAAGAGTCCATTGTTTTCTTCGTTCTCCACCTTGGTCACCACAGGAAATCCCTGCAGAGTGTCCGGGATAGTCTGATACTCAGCCTTAATTCCTTGCCAGGACCAGAAGCCATGGTTATCCCTGTAGAGACATGCATTCAAACCTCTCCCTGTCCCATATGACTGGCAGACCTTCTTTCCTGTAACCAAGACATTGTTAGCACACAGGGATTACAAGCAATACTCGCCCTATGTAAACCCCTTAAAGCTAGGTACTGACAGACACTAGAAGGGGACCTGGCACCCTACAGCAGAAGCACAAGCCTAGGGAGCAGCACTGGAGGAATCTAGAAAGACCTGCTCTGAAAGCCATTTACACCTGGTTGTGAACCTCAGTCTAGCCACTTACTAGCTGTGTCACTCTGAACAAGTTACACAACCTCTCTGAACTTCTATCCCTTCACTTTTAAACTGGAGTCTTTAGTATCTACCTCCGGAGGACTATTATGAGAATTCAGTGAGCCTCCACATGCATATATAAGTGTGGGCATACACAGAGGATAAGATTGAAAGAAAGAAGGAAAGAGAAGGGGAGACTACTGGCATATGTTTAACACATGCTGGTAGTGCAAGAAACATCATTTCCAGCTCCCTTTCCTCCAACTGGCCTGCGGTTCATCTCAGTGATTCTTGGCTATATGGTGCTTCTCAAGGGCTATCATAAAACACTATGGTTTTAGGTTTGAATTAAGCACTACATTGTTTGCAAGGAAAATTGTTCATTAGCACTCAGAGAGGAAAGTTATTTTATGACTTCTTAGAAGAGGGTTGGCCCCAGAGCAGGTAGGCCACAGGCATTGTATCCTTGTAGCTCCCTGTACTCACCCATCATAACCCTCAAGAGGGCTTGTTGCTATTGCTTACTTCAATTTTTGTCTTTCCTGCCAAGCTCTCAGCTCCCTGAGGGCAGGGGAAGGGTCTGTTCCATTCATTATTTCTCTACTCACACCAAGCCTCCTACCTGTATATTCTAGCAAACCAATAACTGCTACTCATGTCTGATTGTATGAGAGGCTAACAGGAATTAAGTTCATGGGTGGTAGGTTTAAAATGGATTATTAACACCCTAAGTAGATTCCAGGCCCATTTCCTCTTTTCGATATTAGTGTGCAATGGACAATCCAGTTCTCAACAAAAGTTCCTTGTTAAGAGAAGAACCTTGGTCTGGCAGAGCCATGTATTCATTCATTCATTCATTCCTTCATTCCACAAAATTCTTTTAGCATCAACTACACACCACGGACTATTCCAGCTGGGATCCATATATAAGTGACCCCCCAAAAAACCTAAGTCCCTGCATTCTAGTAGATTACATTCTAGTGGGCGAAAACAGACAACAAACAAAAAAATACACAGTGTATCAGGTGGTGCTGAATGCTATGAAGGAGAATAAAGCTGGAATAGAGAGCCAGAGAATAAGAGAGGTGCTGTTTCAGATATTTCAGGTGCTAGCTCAGTTTTAGATAGGATAACAGGAGAGGCCACAGACAAAGGGAAGTTTGAGCAGAAGCCTGAAGAAGTGAGGGACTGAGCGTGTGGGTGTCAGAGGTAGCATGTCTGAAGTAGGAGGGTCGGCCAAAGTTGACAGTCATGATTGGCTTTTCCTCTGATGGAGATTGGAAGCCATAGGACTAAGGGAAAGCTACGGGAGCCAGTATGGTGGTTGCAAAGAAAATATTATGCTTCTCAGAGCTTGCTCAGGGCAATCCTGGCTCCTCTTTCAAGCAAACGCAGGTGACCATTCTTGTCTTTGGGCTAGGGAAACAATTGTGGCTTTGTTTTATATCTTGGCCAATATTCTTACAAAGGTTTTAACGATGGAAAATGCAAACCTGCAGATATGATTCCCACACTACCTGAAGGCCAAACACCTATTTACGTTACCCAGGTTGCCGCAGGGCCTGGCTGTGACTCCTTCGCTCTGGGAGGCTACTGGCCAGGAATAGCTTTTGGGAGCCAACCAAGGCAGATGCCAGCCCCCCTCTCCACCCTCACACCCGGGAATCCTTCACTGACAAATAACAGAAGAGCTAGGGCAGGGAAGAGAAGCATGCCACTTGCCCACCGAACACACACTGCAGCAGCTAGATAGTTAATCTTCCATCTAAAGAAATTTTCAGGCAGCTTCAAGATACATATTTCCAATTTCTCCTGAGAGGAGAAACTGATGGGAAAGTCGCACCTCCCAGTCAGTCCCCAGTTCACAGTGAAGAGCTTGAAAAATCACACACAAGGAGATGTGAAACCGATAAACAGAGCTGAGAGCTCCTCTGAGAAACTCAGAAACGCAGTGGCAGCTGGAAAACGTTGTTTTCCTCAGGTTTCCAAACTTCCCTCAACTAACTTCACTGTTGGTCTCCGTCTGGTGTGAAATGATTAATTCTTTTAAATGATGTAGGGCATCATAGAGATCCAGGGCTTCTTTGCTCTGCTCCGAGACTAGAAAGAGACAGATGCCATCTCACTACCTTCTGGTTGGTTTTGTTATATGACCTCTCCCCCATAAATATTTATGCTGGCAATTTAAAATGACCAAGTGATGCTCTATTTACCTGGGGCAAGCTTATCCTCGTTCATTCATTGTTTTTCTTGTACATCCTATCTGCTTTGGCCACAGGACACACTTGTCTGCTGATCTAAAGATAATACTCATATTCCCTAGTCCCAGGGGATGCAGCGCTTGGTAAAAGTTGTAGGAGCTGACCTGGACCAAGGGGCTACAAGAAGGTCAAGTAGGTTGAATGGCTTTTTAGTTTTGAAATTGTCTCACAGTGTCTTGTGAATTATTCATTGATCCAAAATTATTTGTATTAAGTGCTGAAATGTGCTGTGTTGGGGTTACAGAAATGAATAAAATGTGACCCTCAATCTCAAGGAGATCACAAATTGGTAGAAGCAGAATATGAAAATAGAAGACTAATGTGACAGTAGTGTGGGTGGTTAGTGGCCTACCCAGAAGTTTGCCCCCCTTCCTTCCTTCTTTCCTTCCTTTCTTCCTTCCTCCCTCCCTCCCTCCCTCCCTCCTTTGCTCTCTCCCTACTTTCCTCTCTCCCACTGTCCCTTCTGCCTTCTGTCCCACTCCCCTCTTCATTACATATTATTGATCATTTAACCATAGCAATTACCAGTTGACAAATAGCACAAAAGACCAAGTTGTTACCCTCAACACACTGACTTTTTAGTATTAGCCAATGTCTTAGTGAGAAGTGGTTTACTTAAGGGGACCAGTGGCTCTCAAATTACTGGGGTTTTTTTTCTTTATTTTTTTACCCCGTCAGCCACACTCTCTAGAAATATCTCAGCAGCAGACCGTAAGCAGTTTCTGAGAGTAGGAACTCAGTTATTCCAATTCTCTTCTACTTTCTGTTTATCTGGTACAGAGTAACAGCTCAATAAGTGTTGAATGAGTGAGTGAATGAATAAATAAAATATCCCAATTACCACAGAGTGTCTGGGAGACTTAACATCCCACTGGAAAATTGGATCTTTATTGGTGGCCAAACCAGATAACTCAAACCACAGTTGGAAAATTTACTTTGGTGTTTTGAGTTGTATGCCATAGACATAACTCAATAAAAATATGTGGCTCTCTTGCCCAGGAGGTTTCTAGACCCATCTAGGAATGACACTCACTGAAAATATTTTGGCAGCTCTTTTGTCAACTTCTTTCACTACTTGAAAGCTGAGTTTTAGTAGCAAGAATATTTTACCAACTCTTACCTGGAAGGTTCTAATGATGCCCAAAGGGAGCCTGGAGTTGACTTGGTGGAGTCCACTGTGCTTCCTGTCCATGCTAATCTCATGCCCTATTGCTATACCTTTAGGACTTAGGATCCTGGTTTGCTCTATGTCATGTGCTTGGTGTGGTGAAAGTGGTGGAAGAAGATTAAATTCTAACTTAAAGGATCTAAGGGCAAGTTGGGAGATAGGCAGTGTGATCTTGAGTCCTGTATTAGTTTCCTGTTGCTGCTATAACACGTAACCACAAATTTAGTGGCTTAAAACAATGCAAATATATTCTCTTACTGTTCTTAAGGAAAGAAGTAAAAAATGAGTCTTATGAGGATAAAGCAGAGTGTCAACAGGGTTAGTTCCTTCTGGAGGCTCCTGAGTGAGTTCATTCCTTGCCTCTTCTGCTTCTAGCGGCTGCTGGCATTTCTTGGCTTCTGGCTGCATCATCCCAATCTCTGCTTTTGCAGTCACATTGCTTTCTCCTCTACTGTGGTCAAATAGCCTTCTGCTTCCCTCTCACAAAGACCTGTGTGATCACAGTGGGCCCCTCAGATAATCCAGGATAATCTCCTCATCTCATGATCTTTAATCACACCTGAAATGTCTTTTTGTTATGTCAAGTAACATTCACAGGTTCCAGGGATTAGGAGGTGCGTGTCTTTGGGGGAAGGGTCATTATTCAGTCTACCATAAGCCCTTCAGTCTTGCTGAAACTATGTATATAAATTATGGAATAAAAATGAATAGTTACATGGTGTTTTATATCACTCTTGTACTGTAAAGACCATTAAAACACACAGTTTATTGCTGTTGTTGTCATTGTCATTACCACTACTCTACTGAAGAACACCACTACATTTGCCAGTCAAAGAAGGTTCATGATCCTCAAACAGGATTCTTTTAGTGAATTCTCCCATCCCTACCCAGGTCCCAATAAACTGTGAAACTGCAAAATCTGTTTGATTATTACATTTCTTAAGGTGCAACTTACATTCAGTAAAGCACACAAATTTTAGCTTAATGAATTTTCATGTATGTTCACCTTCGAGTAAACAGATCCAGATCAAGATATAGAAAATTCCTAGTACCTTAGTAAGGTTTCCTCAGACCTCTTCCCAATCAGTTCCCCCAGGTACTTAATGGTCCTGTCTGGATGGGGATTTTTTCATTCAAAAATTTGTCCTTGAGATTCCTTTGAGTTTTTGCAAAAACCAGAAGTTTATTGTTTTTCTTTCACTGTGTGAATATGCCATAATATATTTACCCATCCTATTTTTAATAGACATTTGGGGTATTTACAATTTGGGCTATCATGAATGAAGCTGTCATGGAATATTTTTGTGCATGTCTTTTGTTGGATATAAGCAGTCATTCCCAACAACCAAGGAAGTCCATCATAATGGAGGAGAAATAGGGAAATGAAAAGCCAATTTCACTTTTAAATACAATGTAACAAATAACAAATTGAATCCAGACCTAGATGTGGAGTTTTATAAACACAAAACAGGAGGGAATGTTCTTACCCAAGTTAAGGAGGTTAGCTCAGATCCAGTGGAAGAATGTCTGAGAAGTTCACAGTCAATTTCATGGCCATGATTTTGTCTGGGACAAAAACTTTGGTTCTCTGTAGGGGCTGCAAAGACCCATCAAGTGCACTTGCTGACCCGTATCAGTTAGGACAGAAAACTCTGGCAGGAATTGAATCAAACTCTGGCATGTCTCTCTCTCTCAAAGGTGGCTGGGTAGGTGGAAGAGGGCATGGTTCAAAGGCAAGTAGGGAGGACTGTGGTTTGAAAAGAAAGGAGGAGCCATTGGCAGCTTAAGGTCATGGAAATGTGGAAACAATCCATGTCAGTTTATTTTATGATCATTCCTCAGAGTTTCCATCTCACATTGGATTTTTTTCTGGGGCAGATTAAGAAGAGGAATCAATTAATGTGAATCTCATGTTACTGTAAACAGTTGGAGGTCTTAATTGGGCCAGGAGTGAGCAGGTGGTCCTTCCCCAGTCAGCTATCCTTTCACCTGTCAGTCAAATGAGGACTGGGCCTCCATCATTCATTAGCAACCATTTGTCACCTCAAACAGAGCTTTGAAAAGATTTCTTTGAACTTTGTTTGGGATTGATTTTCTGCATATGCTGAGCTGTTACTGACAAACTCTGGGCAACTGCTCCTCTGTAACAAATGCATTAAAAGAAAGGGTGAGAGGATTTTAATAGCCTCCAAATTACAGAGCCTAGAAGGCTGGGATTCTTTCTCCACCCCGAATTCACCTCACCAACCCTTCACTTCCTGGCATTGCATTACAATGAATAACAAGAACTTTATCCTTCTTAAGAGAACTGTCTTACACTTTTGCTTATTTATTTATTTATTTATTTATTTATTTATTTATTTATTTACTTTAATCTGCCACTAGTTCCAGACTAAAATTGATTCTTAATGATGCTTAATTAAGAACAGACTTTATACCTTGGCTTTGTCTCTTACTTTTCAAGGAATATTCAGGGAGGGTATTTGCATTATCAAGGGCTGGTTTGGAGCACTACCCAGATGGTCCTAGAGATGCATTTTTAGCCTCTTTCTTCCATTCTTGCCCCTCTTAAAGTCAGGGGCTATGGCTGGTTTGCTCAATACTAGATGTCAAGTATGCTCCACTGTGTCTAGCACAGAGGTGATGCTCAATGAATATTTATTGAGTTCATTAACTGATTCAAAAAAACAACTAGTTGTCACTTTTGCCTTGTAAGGTAAAGACATGTTGTAACTTTCTGTAGCCAAGGAGAGTAGCCATAGTTCATCAGCCAAATAAATTGTTGGAAGGATCCAGCTTCTATTTATTGATTTACTTGTTTTACGAGTATACGAGTAAAATTTATACGTTGTGGAAATTTTGGAAAACATACATAATTCTGATGAAGTTGTGATATCCCCTGCCATAGAGCAGGGTCTTATTTAAAGAAGCATGAGTGATCCAGCCAGAAATAACCATCTTTACCTACATTTCTGTCATATGTGGAAAGCCACTGAAGAATTTCCAACACGTGAACTCTTATTTAAATCTCTTCTTCCCCCTATTTCTTCTCTGGTACCAGAAAACATCCAGAGTCTCCATTTCTCTTCCTATCCCTCTCTCCTCTTTCAACCTCTCCCTCTCCCTCCCACGCCCTCCCCAATAGAACACTCTTGCCCTGCATGATGGCTCCACCCATCAGCTTCCCAGTTCCCTCGCTTTTCCCACCATGGGAGGCTAGTTCTGCTGTGGCTCTCAGTACATTTTCTAGAGATAATCTGTCTAAGCAACTTCAGTTCTTTCTCAGAGATCAGGGAGGATGAAAGGGTGGATTTCTCCTGTCACACACACGTTAAGAATTATCATCCTATCTCAGGCAAAACTTATTAGAAAATTCAATTTAAATTAAATCTCACCATATACACATAACCAGTTTGTACTTTTTTTGTGACGGTACTATAAATTACAGTATTGTATTCCACTTTTTAACTTAGCATTTTGAGCGTTTCCCCATGTAATTAAATAATATAAAAAATGATTTATAGGTGCTGCCAGTACTCAGTCTTACGGAGGCCACATTGTTTTAGACAATTCTTCTATTGTTGGGCATTTGGGTTGATGTGAGGTTTTTATATTTCTCTTCAATTCCATGCCATAGGGAAGGCATCGGCTCTAAAAAGTGGACTTTGCCAGAAGACAGGCACCAGCATAATGAAAGGGGGGCACTTTCATTATGGACCTAGGTCTCAACATTTACTATACACATTTTCCTCTTGCTGGTTTGGCCTCCTGGGGGTCAGAAACTGAAGCTGTAATCAGTGGAAGCCAAGTGTGCGGGCTGCCAACTTGACTCACATTAGGAAGTTCCCAAATCTCCTGGGCTGTATCTTTCTTTAGAACCTGACAGATCCAGGCATAGTGCAAATTAAATAGGATGAGCCAAGCCAAATCTCCCCATCTTTCAAATTTCTGAGTGTAGGTCTGAAGCAGCAAGGGGACTTTTAACACTGACCTCTGGTAAAAAATGATAACACACTTCTGTTAATGGACCTGGAAAACCCCCAATAGCTAGAATCGGTGTGTGTGTGTGGGGGGGGGGGTATTTTGCATTCTCAATTTTATTAGTTTGGTTCACTCTACCAGATTTTTATACTCTGTTCCTTAGGAACTATGGAATGCCTATAAACCCTGAAAACTGCACTGAACTTTGGGAATTGATCCAGCTCTGGTTGCTAAACAGATAAAAAATAGAAAAAAAAAGGAGCTTGTCAGAGGATTAGCCTCATTTCAGTGCTTGCCAGTCTTCATATGTGAAGCCCTGGGACTATTCTGCCTCAGTTTATTTGTAAGGGAGATTAACAAATAATCATCTTGGGGGGCACTAGCCATGTGTCCTGAACATTCCACTGCTAAGTAAGCACGCGCTGGCTGACACCGTCTTTCAGTGGGCAGAGTTCTTTGGGAGTCAACGCAGATCCATATGGAAAGCCGAGTTCATCCCTTAAGATCCCTTCAGTGTTGGTTTTTGGCCAGGATCATGTTTTTGGATCACCAGAGAACACGTGCTTTTTGGTGTATTTCCTCTGGCTAGCTTTATGCTTTTTGGTTAGGGAAAGGAGGCAGTGTGTCATCCCCCTGCTTTGCTTACAAAGGTGGCCGTTCTGGCATTACATGAAAAATGAAATAATGGGGAAAATGTGACCAACACTGGGATGGTAACGTTAATAAGTAACCAAGCCAAGGTGTATGTGAGACAGGTGTGAATGGGACACCAGGGCCTAATGGCTGTCTCTTCGTGGATGGGGCCTAATTTCTTGACACTAAACATGGACAAACCAGAGGTTGTGTTAATTGGGAATGACAGCATGTATCCTGTCTGTGCTAGTGTTTTGTTGAGGTTGACAAAAGTTGACTAAGCCAGGAACATTGTGCTAGGAATTGGGCATTGTTTTTGACACTGACCTATCCTTCTCTACTAATATTAGCTCTTTAATGAGGTCATGCTGGTATCAATTTTTAATATATAAAAATTCATAAATATCTGACCTTTTAGCTGCTGAGGAGACCTTCACAATCTTGTCATCATCTGCACAGATTCTTGTTTTTCGTGTTTTCCTCCTATCTTCTTTTACACCCATGCCTTTATATTTGTCTTTAAAAAATTTTTTTTAATTTAAAAATACCAGAATCAATTTTCATGTTGGAATTACATAACATTCCATTGTTTTAAGAGCCACTCTATTGGTCAGCTACCTTGAAGGATGGGACTTACATTCTTTCCATCTCTGTGTTAATACATTTATATTGTTCTTTCTTTAGTGGTACGGCAACTTTGGAACATTGTAGAAACCATAGGGTATTCTTGTAACACACTGTGTCCAGATCACTTACCCGATGAGGACCACCACAAAAAACACTCTTGTAAAGGTTTAGTCTGTTATGGTACTATGGCAGATCTTTCTATCTCCTGTACTGAAGGCAGTGCTGAAAGCAATCATTGGAGGTACTGTACCTAAGATATAATGCATCTGTATCTAGCTTGCTAGTTATAATTTTAGCACATCCATGGTATCAGAAAAACAGAACAGCTCTGTTTAAAAATCCTTGGCAATCTATGGTAATCTTCTTCATTTACCTCATCACGTTTGCAAGGTAAAGTTGATATTGAAACTAAACTCTGGGAGTCCTGTCTTAGATATCACCAAAGAGTTAAAGAATGAAATTCATAGCTTAGATTTTTCTCATCTGTACTTTGGGAATAAGATTTGAACACATAGCACCAGGTACTGGCAAAACTGTAAGTTAAAAATGACTAGATGGATAGGGTATCAGGAGTTCAGATGATGGCAGGAATTGATGAGGTGGAGTAGGTAGCTTCACAGGACAATTTGGAATGAGAGAGGAAACTGAGGCAAAATTAATAATGGCTTAAAGTATTGAGTCTTTTGAGAATATTTCTATTTAATAAACCAGAAAATCTTCAAGAACCAAAGGACTGAGACTCTATTACAATGGACTATCAGGCCAAATGACAAGTGGTGAGGATAATTTGGGGTCAAGGATTTTAGCACAGAGCCCGTAAGTCACTGAATAAGCTATCCCTCTTAAAATGCCTCTTTAAGCTGAGTTTTGATAGGCAATGCCTTTGGGCACTAAATCTTTGAAATAAGGCAATTTCTCAGAAAGAGTAATTAGTGCCTTGCTGTGGAACTGACTCTGGGGCCTATGCTTTGGGACCACTTTAGAACTGAGGCTGCTTTGTCACATAGTGCTTCAGGTGACTGTTAGAAACAAATCCTCTTTATGCATCCTTTTCCTTGCAGCTGATGGTTTTAATCTGGTGAAACCTGGAAGCCTGATAAAAGTGAGATTCCCTTGCTTAGAGCTGTGATGGCATCTGCACCAGAGTTTGGTTGGAAGTGGTTAGACCAGAGCATGCGAGGCACAGGCTCCTGACCAGACTCACAAGGATGTGGCTGGAGATACTGAGAGTTCTCAGTGCTGAGTTGTCATGGGCCATTGTCATTGACCCCAGATGCCACTGGCTACTTTGGGAGATAGCTGATGGTGGTACCTGTTAAGTCTGGCAGTAGAAAATGAGCAAAAAATCCAGGAAGGTAGGTAAACACCATCCTTACCATATTCTAGAGACTTCCTGGATCTAGCTCTTGCCATCTCTCACTACCCTCCCCTCATTTATTATTATCCAGCCCTAATGATTTTGGAACAGGCCACCAGTTGGTTTCTACCTCAGGACATTCAGACTTACCATACAAGATGAACCTCCATCCTGTGTTTGGCTCATTGTTTTCCTTCAGTTTCATCTTCTATATCACCTCCTAAGATCATGCTCCCCCAATCACTCTCCCTAAATTACCCTAATATTACTTTAGTCACATGGATTATCTAGAATTATCCCATAAATTTGTTTATTTCTAGCTTATTTCTAGAATATAAATTTCTTTGAGAGCAGGGAGTGTTTCTGTTCTTTTCACACTGTCTTCCAGATGCCTAGAATGGTACCTGCCACATAGTAACTGCTGAGTAAATATTTCTTGCGTGGACAAATAAATAAGTGGACAAACAGGGGAGCCAACATAGGAACTGAGAGGTAGAGAAAAAGAAAGCTTTGGGGTATAAGGCCATGAAAAAATAACAAAGAATTAAGCAACAAAATAGTTATTGGGACCAAGTAAAATGTCAAACTCAGCTTAGTAATAAATACTGACCTGATGAAAAGCCACTGACATAGGTCCTTAAGTTTGTTCTAATTAGCAGTCACTTTTAGACTTACAGCCTGTAGTATGGCTGAGCCTGCATGAGGGTTAAGTCATTTTTAGAGTTGCGTGCCTTGAGCTAGAAAACCAAGTGGACATTACAAACAAAGTTGGAAACCAGATCAGCAAATCCCAGACTGGTATTGGTGCTACCACATCCCTCTCTGCACAGATGGCAGACATCGCTAATAGATGACAGAATCTTTATTGCCAATCTA
Organism: Puma concolor; assembly: GCF_028749965.1. Lineage (NCBI taxonomy): Eukaryota > Metazoa > Chordata > Mammalia > Carnivora > Felidae > Puma > Puma concolor. Next base: position 50,551,233 of record NC_141667.1, read on the forward strand.
GCAACCACCGACCACTAGAATGTAAACTCCATTTGGGCAGGACTTTTGTCTATTCACTGTTTTATTCTCTGCTCCTAGAACAGTGCCTTTTACTTGTAGAAATGCAATAAATATTTGTTGAATTAAATATTTGATGAGTGACTCAATCAGACTTGACAAATGAGATACATTTTATTTGCCATCCCTGACCTAAAGCAAAAAAGATAAGGAATTAAAATTGGATTCAGAGAAGTGTTATCATAAAAGAGTAACAACTAATCTGGTCATTCTGAGAAGTGTTTCCACGCTGAGAATAGGCACCTGCCTCACCATCTCCCTAAAGTACAAAGCCTGGGGTTGTTCCTTCAGTTTGCTATAAATTTGAAGCAACTCAGCTAAGATCCAAGATGCATTCTCTTTGTGCCAAATTATACTACTTAGCAAAAAAATGTGATAGCAGTATATCAGGTTATTGTCATACTGCAAGGACATCCATTCAACATTTATTTATTGCCTACTATACACTTATATTGTCCTCCATGATGAGATTTTTGAGCCTAAATTTCTACTTCCAGAGAGGAGACTTTCTCCAGCAAACATTTCTCAAAAAGTCACTGTTCAAAAAGAGATTTGTCTGGCAGTGATTTTATCTATTAACATACTGTTTATCCATCACAGAGGCTATAGCTGAAATCGTACATGGGTTTCATAATTAAGAACATGATCTCTTTTTAATTCATTAATTTATACAATCAGTATTTTTTGAGAACCTACTATGTGTCAGGCCTGTGCTGGGGATACAGTAATGAAAAATAATGATCAATAATAAGAAAAACCAAAATCTTTTTCATGTAGATTATATCTTAATAAGGAAAATAGACAGTTAACAAATCAAAGCATAAATATATAATACAATCTCAGTAATGACAGAAAACTTGTTTCAGTCGAGTAGTGGAAACAGGAACTTGATTAGAATGGGTTCAAAAAAGAATGAGATGTTAGGACATAAAATAGTGATATAGGACAATTTTTAAAAATGGGTTTTGTTTTATAGGGAAGCCAAAAAAAAAAATGGTTGAAGGAGTAAGAGTATTAAGGGCAAGGATTTTATTAAGGTGAGAGATTGTTTCAGAGCTGCTGGCAATGACCCACTGGATGGGGAAATTTCACAAAAAAGAGAGGGGATAATTGCAGGAACAGTGTCTTGGAGGAGACATGAGGGGGCCGGAAGTAGTAAGCACATAGCTTTTATTTTGAGGAAGGTTAATGCCATTCTATACTTGAGTGTTAACTCATCCAGGAAGAGATAAAATTACCTTACTCTCATCCCCATCTGTGTTTCTTCATGCCAGCCTACCGTCAGCCATATTGGAGAAACTGAGGCAGTTTAGTAGCTGGCTCACGACTGAACCTGGGGATGCCAAGAGAAATGAAGCAGAATTCTTGCCTTCAAGGACATCTCAGTCTAGTAGACTTCTGGAAAAATACACCCCTCTCCTCATATTAAAGAGAGGTTTTCTCCCAGAGAATGACTTGATCATTTAATTGATTTTGTTGAGTCATTTTAAATCCAGATTTTTATTAACCTTTCTTCTTTTACACCCATTCTTGAGTATCTTGCCTTGAATTCATAAACTCCAATTAGGTATTCTTGGCTAATAACTTTGCCATGAAAATATCTCAAACTATTAAAGTCTTGAATAAAGTATTCTGTGCTTGACACTCCCCACAAACCTCATAGGATTTGGAAAACTTGAAGTATGCAGAGGGAAATCAGACTAAATGCTCACATATATTTTATTAGAAACATTTCTTTAAAAACATGAAGACAAGGGGAAAAAAAAAGACCAAATTCAATTTTCGAGCCTGGCATTTCAAGTTCTCCACAGATAGCTCTATTCTAAACAGTAAAAATAAAATCAGCTTTGTTCCTGAGCATATGCTTTTGACATTTTTTTTCCTTGAAGTCTGTGAATTATTAATAAACTAATTTCTCTTTATAGTTCAATCTTTGGAGATTTAAAGTGTTCACTCAAATGCACAGGGCAGAGATAGAGCTTCAGTTCCAATCAGCTCCAATCCTCTCCAGAGATGCTGGCCTTGAGGTATCTCTGAGTCTTTGATATCAATCTTTGATCCGACTGGGAATTTCTGATCATTTCTAGAACTAGTCTGTTAATACCACTTAATGCCCTATTTAAGTTGGACCATTCTGCCAGCTGATTTTATGCTTCCACTTTGCTCCTGAGATACTTTATGTGTGTGTTTATGGCATACATATGTACATATATCTCGCTATATAGTTGTACTTGATGGATTATTTCTTGGCAGGTTGTATTAGAAGGCAGAATTTTTGATAACAGAGGATGTCTAGTATATTGGCAGCTCTTGTAATGAACCACATTGGAGCTAAGTACCACCGAGAGTTCTTCCGCCCTCTCAGTGGAGCTTAGTGAAGAGAACTTTGGGCTCTAAAGAGAAAATAAGTTTACAAAACTCAGAACTGTATGACAGTGGAATAGGTGAACTCTGGATTAAGTTCCATCCATCCTGCACCAGTGACCAATGGTCAGGGTGAGGAGGGAGAGAGGATTCCTCCATTAGCTGAAGTCACTTCCAACATTATAATTCTATTCCCTCCTATGGCCTCAATGTATGAAAATTATCATTCTTTTTTGTTGTTGTTTGTTTTTCTTATTGAGGGAGAAACTGAGACACTGAGTTTAATTGACTTGCCTCATATCCTGCATGCTATATTAAGGGACTGAGCATGCTTTCCCATCTATTTAATAGACCTTAGGGGGATTCAGATTCTGGATGAGGTCTTCTGCCTCTCTGATCTCTGGTCTATATTATTGATCCAAAAGGAAAAAAAAAAAAAATCTAGCAAACACAGGCCAAGCCTTATGCACCAGTTTCTTGCCCCTCACTCCCTTGATACTCTCTGAGGGAAGTGGCTTCATACTGAACCCATCCCTGCCTTTTTCCCTCTTCCCTCTCCCTTAACAACCTGCTAGATTATTACCAAGATACAGGGATCAAGCGAGAGGATCGCCAGGCGACCATGTCGAAAGAGCCGCTTAGCAGGAGCACCAAAGAATTCAGTCTTTGCCAACATTGCCAGCTCATGCAGGCAGCAAACTTGCCTCCCTCCTGAGAGGCCTGGGTCAGAACCTGAGCCACAGAAGCAAAGGGAGGAGGAGGAAGGGAAGGCAGAAGAAGAAATGAAAGCTTTTCCTTTTTTATTTTTAAAGCCAGTTCTATTCTGGGACTTTATTTACTTTTTTTGTTTGGCTCCAGGGGTTAAAGGGCTCACAGTAATGGAAACTGGAGGCCACCACTTTATTACTCTTCCTCTGGACTCTCAGGACTGGTTTACTTGGTGCTGAGTATCAGCTTCGTCAGTTTTTCTCACCCAGGACCTCTGCCTCATCCGGCCCTATGAACTCCCTCTGTCCAGGACCTGGGAAAAGTCAGCTCAGCTGTAGCCATTGCCAGCCTCAGCCAATTGGAGGTTCAAGTGGTTGTCCATATGAAACAGCATTTGCGTTTACCAGTGTTTACCCTTCTCCTTAAAGACCCAGAAAGCTTTGGGATGAAAGAAAATGTCAAAGAAAAACTTTTTTTTTTCATATTTTGTAGTATTTTTAGCCTTTCCAGGTTTCCTTTTAAAGATTTTGGTTCTCCCTCTTCTCTCAAACTCCTGGGCTTCTTCTAAAGAAATATGTCCTTATCCTACCATTATACATATTGCAGAAATGTGTGTCAATAGCATGTCACATTCCTTTGTAGAGGTGGATTTGATATAAAATGCATCAGATCCTTTTCTGGAAGGAAGAAGAATATGTCAAGAATGGCATAGAGAGTCTCTAATAGGCACCACATCAAGGTTCTCCAGAGAAATAGAACCAGGAGCTGGCTCACATGATGATGGGACTGGCAAGTCTGAAATCTATAAGGCAGGTCAGGAGACTAGATACTCAGGCAGGAATTGATGGTACAGTCTTAGGACACATGTTTTTCTTCTCTGGGAAATCTCAATTTTCCTCTTAAGGCTCAACCATACGATCTAACACTAATCTTCTTTACTTAAAGTCAACTGATTGTAGATGGCAATCACACCTACAAAATTCCTTCACAGCAGCACCTAGATTAGTGCTTGATTATTTCACTGGGTTCTAAGCCTAGCAAACTCGACACATAAAATTAATCATCACATGCCCCACCAAGTCCTTTCATTTATATTTAATGACTCTCTCTAATTCATTCACTTCCCTCTATAATCCCACTCACCACCCTAATCCAAACTGTTGTCATCTCTCCTGAAGCAATACAACTTCTTAATTTGTCTCCCTGGCTACACTTTTCCCTCCACTCTGCAAGCAGAATAATCTTTTCAACATGTAAATCTGATCCTGTAGCCCTCTGCTTAAAATCACTCAATTGCATTTGCCTGGATCTAGGATCAGTCACCACTTCTTAGCACCATGGAAGAAGCCCTGAAATGTTGGATTCTTCCAATTTCTGCAGGCTTCTCCATGTTTTGTGCATTCCAGCCACACTAGCCATTCAGTATCTTGTATCCGTCCCTTCTGCCATATGGTCTTTGTTGGCCAGTTGCAACAGAACTGTTGCTTCTGCTTGACAGCTTGTTCCCTCCTCCGGGGCCTGGGTAACTCCTACTTATGGCCATTAGTCAACCTATTCTTTTCTCCACTACCCTGACCAGATCAAATCCTCTAATTATATATTATCATAGCCCACACCTCTTCTTTGGAAGATGCATTGCATTAGACAGATTATATTCATTTGTATGATTATTTGATTGATGTCTATGTTATCCCTAGACATCGCTCTGTGAAGATAGCAGTGATGACTAACTTGCACACTGCCACATGGCTAATGTCCAGTATGGTGTTGATTCATGGAGGGTACTCAGTAAATATTATTGACTGAATAGAGGGATGAATTGTCCAAGTTAGATGAAGGTCATGAAAGGATGCTGGTTACATCCTGCCCCTTATCCTTACCCATTTCACACTCTTCTCCCCATATCTTGGACACAGCTACAGTTTCCTCTGACTTACAATCTTACCTCACAGTGGGACACTGAGACTAGGAGTTTCAAAAATGGCCAGGAAATCAATGGTAATTACTGCATTTCAACCTATTTGGCTGCTCTCTTGAGCTTGTTTGGTACCTAGACCCCTCACATACATCTAGTGTCTTTAGTCCACTACACATTTCTATATTTATTTTATTTTATTTTATTTTATTTTATTTTAAGAGAGAAAGAGAGCACAAGTGGGAGAGAGCAGAGGGAGTTAGAGAGAGAGAGAGAGAAAGAGATGGAAAATCTTCAGCAGGCTCCATGCTCAGCATGGAGATTGATGCCAGACTCAACCTCAGGAGCCTGGGATCATGACCTGAGCCAAAATCCAGACTCAGACACTCAAGCCACTGAGCCACCCAGGTGCCCCCCCCCAACATTTTTGTAGTTTTGAAGATAGTTCTAATATTTTAAAATAAAAAAATTTGGGGCACCTGGATGGCTGGGTCGGTTAAGTTTCCAACTTCGGCTTAGGTCATGATCTCACAGGTCATAAGTTCGAGCCCTGCATCCGGCTCTGTGCTGACAGCTCAGAGCCTGGAACCTGCTTCGGATTCTGTGTCTCCCTCTCTCTCCCCTCCCCTACTCACACACTCTCTCTCTCTCTCTCAAAAATAAAAAAAAAAAACATTAAAAGCATTTAAAAAAATAAAATAATAAAAATTTTTTATCTAAAATATAAATTTATGACTTTCCATTAAAAAAGAACAAAAAAGTTCTATCTACCCTGGGCCTATCATCTAATATGGCAAAAATGAACTTGAGTTGGGTAGCCACTGTCCATGAGTTGAGTTGAGAAAGGACAGGTGTCCTCCCCTGTGTACATTGGAGTTTGAGGCTCCTGCTATAACTGATGACAAGCTACCAATAAGCTTACTTTTCTCTCTCCTTCTCCTCTATTCTGCAATAAACTCCAAGGATCATGTTGGTGGAGGCGGGGGGGGGGGGGGGGGGAGGGGGGGGTGGGCAGGGATGCAATAATTTAAAAACAAAGAGCCGGGGCACCTGGGTGGCGCAGTCGGTTAAGCGTCTGACTTCAGCCAGGTCACGATCTCTCGGTCCGGGAGTTCGAGCCCCGCGTCGGGCTCTGGGCTGATGGCTCAGAGCCTGGAGCCTGTTTCCAATTCTGTGTCTCCCTCTCTCTCTGACCCTCCCCCGTTCATGCTCTGTCTCTCTCTGTCCCAAAAATAAATAAACGTTGAAAAAAAAAATTTAAAAAAAAAATAAAATAAAATAAAAACAAAGAGCCATCTGATGTCCTGTTTACGATGCTCTCTGCTATAGGCTGTGGCTGACCACAGCAAGGCCAGCACTCTCTATTGTTCACTTAAAAGCCTTTTGATTTGGGTGGGCCAAGGATGAAGCAAGGCTGTGAATTTACGGGCAGTTTCTCTACAAAAACTGAAACAATTGCTGTATCTGCTTTTGTCTGTAGAATGGGAGTGAAAATACTTAGCAGAACTGACAGCCAAAATGGCACAGTATGAAGGCCATGCACACGAATTTTTTATGGCCTTACTTCTCCCGGGAACTTAAGAAAATTCCCTGAGCTTGTGACCTTCCACTGGATGCAATACAAAGGGTTGTTATTTGCTAGATTCTCATGCTTAAAGGGAAAAAAAAAAAAAAAAAAAAAAGGAAGTCCAGATGAAAGTTAAAAATAGGGCATGTGAATTTAATGCAACTTTCTCTGGGATCATAAGTCTGGTGAAAGGAAATAAAGAAGGAAGAAAAAATAGACACTATATTAAGTGAGCTTCCTGGAAGAATGTTATTTGCTCACAAATATTTATCCAGAGAACTCCTCAGACTAATTCCTCATTAACAAAAGTGTCCTGGAATGTAGGTGGAATCCATCCGAACATCCTCAAAGGAAACTTGATAGCTCAGAAAAATCCCAGGCTTAGAGACATTTTCCCTGTTCTGTAGATTTTTCCCAACTACTCTTATCCCTTACTAAGTATTTTTTTCAGAATATCTAGAACACACACGTACAACACTCCCACCTTTCTGGAAGTCAGAATTTTGCTTTGGGTCATATGGCTGAGTCAGAAAAGAACACCCTATCATTTCCAAATTCCAGCGTCCATAGTAAAAGGGACCCTTCTACTTAGCAGACAGGATTCACAGATAATAAACAAACATTGTTTTCTGCAGTTTGGTCAAAGGCAGGGATGATGAGTCTAAACTTCCAAATCTGCCTCTGAAGCATTATTCCAATCAGGGAATTATGCTGCAGGTGGAGACATGTCCCTGGGAAAGAAACCATCTGCTTCCATACAAATGTCATCAGTAATAAAGAAAGATGGGGGAGCCATGTGATTGAGGAATTGGATCACATCCATATCAGATCTGCTTTTCAGTTGTAAAAACAGTTAAGTTACCCTCAATTATTCTTATGCACTATGTGAAAACCTTTTCTTAGCTTTATCAAGGTCCAGAAAGAGACACAAGAACCTGGTGACTGTTTTCGAAAATGATCATTTCTGAATTCTGCCTCAAACTCCATATGCCACTTCCTGGTTCAGGAGCAAGAGGCTTGGGGGAAAATAAGTTTAAGCTCATAAAAACACTCAAAGGGCATACTGGTCATCAAACAGCTCTGAGCAAACTGCATTTGCAAATGAATCTGAAAACATGTGGATTCAATTTTCCTTGAAATGCCCAGAGGTTAAAAAATTAAAGGGGGAATGCTTGGCAGAAAAAGGCTGGGGTTTGGCTATGTGCACCAGTTTCTGAAACATAAATTGATTGTTTTGCCAGAAAGAAAATATTACCTGGTCCCCGTTCTCAATCACATCTCTAACTTAATTATCAGTGGCCCCATTTCTCATTGTGCCTGCAAAGTGGACAGGAGACTTGAGCTCATTTGAAAGAAAGCAAGTTTTGTTCATTCCCAGGGTGGCCTTGTATGTGGCCGACCCAGGATCTCAGTACTGTCATGGGTTTCAACTCAGTGACACAGTGGCAAGAAAACCATCTGCTAGCAAAGTCGTTTCTCCTCTGCCTATTGCCTCCCATCTGCCTCCACTCATCAAGTTTTACCCCTCTTTTTCCTTCCGCCAACCCCCTAAATAATACCTTTTTTATGACCAAATAAACACAGGCAAATGTGGAACTGCTTTAGAGCAAATCCAAACTGTTTTAAAAGATCATGAAAATAGAGTGGGTGGGGGAAAAACTACATCTGTGAAAAAGCAGTGATTAGCCTTAAAACAATGTGAGGCCAACGGCACAGAGTCCCATTACAAGATGATGTGTGGTGCCTGTAAGTGGCTGTTCCTGGTCTCTGAGGTAGCAAAATTGTCACATGTTTCTGTTGTTGCCATGGCAATAATCTGTAATTGTGCAGAAAATCCACAGAACTCACAAGCAACTCCTTAGTGGATTGGGCTGAAAGAAAATCAAACCCATGAAAGCCCTGAATTGATGTGGTTATGAGAGTGCGTTGGCCAAGCTGGTCCAGTTTAAGCTGACCTGATTTTGTGGATTTCCTTCCCCTGGCCCCTATCTAGCTATGGTGAACTCCCTCTTTATGTATATTTTTCGCACTTTTATGTTCCTAGCCGGTGAGAGGCATAAATCCTACTCAGCTATGGAAATGCTTCAGCTCATTGCTTAGAATTCTGAGTGCACAGTTTGGGATCTATAGGGTGGGAATTATGGCTGCCAGAACTTCTAGACCTTGGACTAGCACTGAAGATGGAGGCCTGATTTGTCCATAAAGGTGAAAAACATTGAGTGTACACAAGGCCAGGTGGATATTTCCCCCCAACAGGGACACAGTGGGGAGGAGATTAGTGCAGCAAGGATGTGTTTTTCCTGGGGTAGCTTGGCAACCGAGTACACACACATGTACAACACACCCATCTGAAGGCGTGCCAAGACTCGCCTTCTTTAAGGCAAGCTAATACAAACCATGCCCAAAACATGGCCAGGAAACAGAAGGTAGGTAGCACGTCTCCTTTCTGCACTAGATGCTGTATGACGTTTATGTATGTATCAGCCGTCAACCCCAAATGTTTGAGGGCATGAGTGAGTGTGGGGGCCCCTGTCAGAAAATTGAGCAGGAAGAGGGGCCAGACAAATCACTCTCATGTTCCAAACTTCAGTGAGAATCCCATGGGAACGCAGCTTCCAAGTAGATCCCATGAGAACATCTGGGATGAGGATACTCACGCCAGGCCCTAAACCCAGACTCGTTAGTAATAATGCCTCATTTTTTCTCATGTATTTATTTATCCTCTCATATACTGTGAGTATGATTTACGTTCCTTCTACAACTTTTCCTAGTGGGAGCCAGGAAAGCAAGGTGGAGAATGAACACCAAGCTGTCTATTAGGAGGCTTTCTCTTGGATACCCTCTCATTTGAGGTTACTCAATTGCAGGCAACAGAAACTGAGTTTGCTTAATTTAAGCAGAAAGGAACGTATCATAGGAGAGTGGAGGGCTCATGGATTTTGGGAAAGGCTTGAGAATCAAAATAGGAAACAGGAACCTAACAGCTTAGGATTCTAAGTAGCAACAACAACAAAATGAGCAGTTTGATCATAGTTTGTCCATAGAATTCTTAGCTTCAACTGCTTTACTCTTCTGTCATTTTCTCGAGATTCAAAATCTTGGGAAAAAGAGTCTGAATTGCCTAATTGGAATCAGAAACCCAGTTCTCTCTCTTGGAACAGACATGAGAGGGAAAGAAGGGAAAGTGTAGCTCTTAACTTAGAGTCTCATCAAGATTCCATAGAGTGGGAGAGAGATACTTTCTCAAAACAAATCATAAAGTGCACTCAGGAAGGGAGGAGATTGAGGATTGTGGTAGTTGAGGTGTTGGCTTGGAAGAGAGAGTCAATGACTAATGTTCAGCATTGTAGCCTGGAGGGAACGTTGAATAGTGGAAGTGTCGATCAACTGACATACATCCATATGCCTGAGCAGAGATTTGCTAAGGAAAATTGGAACAGAAAGGTTAGGTAGATGGGGAGTGAGTGAAGAAGAATCTAGAAAATATTTTGTTTGGCATCTGAAAGAATTTAGAAAAAAGGTTGTTAAAAACAACCTGATTTGACACCAGCCATGCTAATGGAGTAGACTTCCTGCTAGTCAGAGCTCCCGGTTAATGTCCACTTCTCAGCGTGTCTGATTACGGGTTGAAGTTGACCGATCAGCAAACTACTCAATTATAAGCCCATCTTCTCCCTGTGGTGCCACTAATTAAAACAGGAACCATGTTGCAGCTCACACTCTCCATGCAGTTCCACCTTCCAAAAGCTGAATCAGTCACTACAATTAGCTGTTGTCAGTGGAATCAGCCTGCGTTTCCCTTTTTCCGATCCCGTTCCTGTTTGGTGTGAATTCATCTCTGAAAAACCTTCCCTTGGGGTGATTGGTCTCCCCCCATACCCTCAGCTGTGAGAAAGGAACACATGTGGCGGGAGCTTTGAAATGCAACCTCAAGATGCAGCTATGTGGAAATCTCAGTGTTCTGGAATGCTCTGACCTTTTGTCCTGCCAAGTGCCATTCTTTTTTTCTGCAATCATGTCATGAAGGGTATTCCTACATGAATTTAATTTTTAAGAGGAGAGGAAGAAGAAAAAATACATGGCTCAGTATGGATCCATTTACAGGAAAGTTGTTCTTCAGGCAGCTGGGACAAAGAGCAGCATTTTTTTATTATTATTATTTTTCTGTCTTGATGAACATAATGGACCACTTGGGTAATTTCAGCTGTAAATGTACTTCTCTATAACGGGATGATGCTTCCATGTGTAAGAGTGGAGAGAGAAAAGATGTTGAGAAGCACCATGGTGACAGGCTAGCAGAACAGGGGCTTGCTCCATGACTACTGAGCATATCCTAAACTCTTTTGAATGCCAAGTCCATGGCTTCCCAACCAGAGAGAGGAACTTTTGTGAACTTCTCAAGGTCCAGTTCAAATCTCCATTAGTATTAAAATCAATACCTCTGGCCGGAAACAAGATGACATTTCTGGCATCCTTCCAGAGAGACTGCCAATTAGCCTCCAGCAGAAAGGTCTCAGCCCGCACTCCTCTTAATGTCCCTTTTCCCTTGAAAAGGCAACTTTAGGTGCCTTTGTCTTTTAGTACAAACTTTTCCATTCAGTGTTTGATGACTCTGATGTTTTCTCCCCAAAATAAACTTCTAAGTTTCTCTATCAAAAATTTTTCTTCTCAAAACAACTGTGCACATTGAAAAGTTTCTAAGAACATCCCTGCACTCGACTGTAGAGGGGCAGACCAATCTCAGGGTCACTGCACAGATACAGTATCATAAATGAGAATAGAATGTAGCTAAATGTTTCGTATAAAGCAATGGTTAAGTGCCTTGACTCTCGGGTTAAAAAGATTTTCATTTCAATTCTGAAGTCACTAATTAATTCATCTCTGGGTGTCAGTTTCCAAATCCATAAAATGAAAAGTATAATAATGCCTACCTCATATGGTTATTGGGAGGGTTCATTGAAATGAGGGTTAAAGTACTGGGCATAGTATTTGTCGCATAGAAAGTGCTCAATAAATGGTGAGAGTTATTACTGAATAATTTGCACCTCGGGCAGAATTCCCAAGCAGGTGACCAGTCAAAGTGGGCAAGGAGGAAGGAGTGTCTAGAGCTCTGGAACCCTTATGATATTCTCACCATGCATTAGCATAGGACTTCTGATGGTCTGTGTGTCTCCATATTACCCAGATCTCTTTGTCACTTTGTTTCTACCACTTACATTTTGATATAATCATGCCTTCAGTCCTGAATCTCCTACCTTGGGGAAGATGTCCACAATGGGATATGGGGAGCTGCAGATGACTCAAAACCTCATTTATTTATCAATGTTCTTTATCCTATGTGACTTCAAGTTACTAGTCAGATGACAAAAATGGAGCAGGAAACACAGACACACACATACACACATTAAACCACAGTCATCCTGTTCCACAGACGCATGTTCTCAAAGCTAAACACTCAGTGACTATCCACGTATCTGTTGATGGAACATCTTGGAAATGGGGATCATTTTGTATATTCCACATTTTAGATTGATTTAGGTTGGGATGACAAACTGATATCAGCCAAAGTTCAAGTCAGCTCAGAGATGGAGAAATGGGGTCCACAAGTGGCCAGTTTCCTCTAACCCAGTGCCTCTCTGACGGTTCACACTCTAAGCAGGGGACAGGGCCTATGCTAACAAGGAGTTTTCAAGGGAGGACAGAGTAATATTAGGGAGATGGTGGGTGGGGTTCAGGAAATAGCATGACTAGCTCTTACACAGGCTCAGGTTGCTCACTGTCATATACAATAAATCTGCTGAAAATGTTAAGGCAATTAAATAAAATAAAGAGAATACAAATGTGGAAAAAGCTATTGTAATTGGATATTCCAGAACTTGAGACCCAGGCATAATGTTTTTATAATAGTGTATATAAGACAGTGTTCTATTCAATAACATAACAAGGATTATGTAATTGAACAACATTATTTCAAAATATTTTCTGGGTTGGATCTTATGTCCCAGCATCTCAAATACACACAGTTCTAGTTATGGGAATCTGCAGTATTAGGACAATGAGCTCCAGCCCACAGAACATCTGGCTTCAACCACTGTTCCCAATCTCTTGTTTTTATAAGCAATAAATTGGGAGAGCCAGGTTTGCATGCTTGGGTGATTTGATTCACTTGATGCACAGATAATTTTGGCCACTTGTTATAGCTAGTAGTCATAGGTATCTGACTTCAATCCCTAAAAGTAAAAATGGTTATAGTCTTTCCAGTTAGTCATTTAAGGATATTTTAGGTCCCTGTTACCTACATAATGCTTCATGATGGGTCATGATTAAGTCATTTACAAAAATATTTATTGAGAACCAATGATGACACAAGTTCCCTGCTCTCACAAACTTACAATCCAGCAGGGGAGACAGACATTAGATAAATCAACACCTGGATGATTATTTGATTGCAGTTGTGAAGAATGATTCAGAGGAGAAGGATGAAGTGCCATAAGGATGGATGCTCACTTGGTCTGGAGGTCAGCAAGGCTTCTCTGATAAAAACAACACTTAAGACATCTAAATCAATGGCTGTGTTGGTCAAGGGAAAAGGGACGAGGTAGGAGAGGAGAAGTGCAGTCTAGAGTTGCAAAAGCCTAGAGGCAGAAGGGATAAGATATATTGAGGAACTAGAGGAAGGCCAATATGGTGGGAGTATGAGAGTTACAGGGGAGCTTGGCTGGAGATGAGAGGGAGGAGGTAGGCAGGGCCCATGCTGAGGACAACAATCTTATTTGCAAAGGTACCATCTAATAGAGAAGCAGCTGCTTCTCCAAAGTAAATTTTGTTGATTAGGCTCTCAAAAAATATTTATCTAATGTATAATTACTCCTTGCAATTTGTTCCCACCACTGGTGAAAGGAAAAAGAAACAATTCAATATCAATCCTACTCGTTGTGGGTCGGTACAAAGCACAACACATTTCTATTACCAATGCTTCCTGAGTTTCTGCCATTCATGGGTTAGTCAGGATTCTCCAAAGGGACAGTGCATATATCTAGGACTTAAGAAGAATTAGGGATGAATATGGAGACCAGGAAGTCCCAGCATCTACAGTTGCCAAGCTGGAGATGCAGGAGAGGCAGTGTGTGGGTCCAGTCCCAGTCCGAAGCCTGACAACCAAGATTACCAACATGTAAGTTCGAGTCTGAAAGCTGGCAGGCTTGAGACCCAGGAAGACTTGATGACTCAGTCTGAGTCTAAAGGCCAGAAAAAGCCTATGTCTAGCTCAACAGTCACACCGGAGGAGTTCCCTCTTACTTTCATTCTCTTTAGGCCTTCAGTTGACTAGACGAGACCCGCCCACATTTGGGAAAGAAATCTACTTACTAAATCCACCAATTCAGATGTTAATCTAATCCAGAAACATCCTCATGGACACAACCACAATAATGCTTAACCAACTGTGTGGGTACCTTGTGGCCCAGCAAGTTGACAGGTAAAATTCATTGTCACACAACCCTAATGATTTTTGTCACACTCATGTGACACCCATATCCTAGTTTATATAATATTTTTGTTTAAACAAAATCCTCTTTTTCTTAAACACATTTATTTGTAAATGGAACTTTAAGTCACCACTTTAAGTGCCATGTCAATATTACCTGCCATAAGTTGGAAGTGTACACAAAAATAGAGTTGTATCAAAACAGTATTATTATGTACTCAAAGTCATCGTGGTCTACTGGAGTTCTTAGCCTGTGGTCTCCTCTCCATTATATAAAAAGAGAGATTAGAAAGAGATGGAATAAAAGAGATGTATAAACACAAAACTGAGACTTTTCCCCCCGACTCCGTTAGTTGGTTTCAAAGAGAATTGAAAAGGAAGCAATTTTCTCACTGAGTAATACAGTGTAAGTAATGTCATGTCAGAGTGCCACATAAAAACATCCACAAACCACTGGTGGCACGTGGCCCACACTTTGGGAAACAAAGTTATTTCCTAGATAAATGTAAGCCAAAAGTGTACAGTCTCAATTCATTGAAGGAAGGCAGGCCAATCCTTGCCATGGCAGTGAATGTGTCCTCTGCTTTTTGGAAATGAAATAGACACTTTGATAAGTTAGGAAGTTTTTTTATAGATAAAAATCTCAGAGATGCTTTATATGGACTAGGTCTCGGTGCAGGTGGACCTTGAGACTAAAGGGATCGGCCAGAGGAAGTCACCTCAGAGAGGACCTTGCCGTGGAGTCAGGCCAACCAAGGGTCATGGAGAGGGGGTGGATGGGGTGTTGGGTGACCACTAATAGAGGTCAAGTGAAGCCTGACAAGCAGCCACAGAAGACTCTTAATGCATATTCCGTAAGCAGAAGCTCTTAAAATTGTTGATGCTGATGTTATCATTTTAAGTAAAGGTGCCAGCCTGTTACTGGCATCAGCAGAGTCTAAATGTTGGCAACAGAGACTGGGAATCAAGGACACCATCTCTGACCTGATGAGAACTCATGAGAGCCAAGGAAGATCCAGGTTTCAGAGGGAATGGCCTATTAGGCTGTTATTCAGTCAGAGCCTAAGGCATTAAGGGAATGAACAGGAAGAGTCAATCATCAAAACTAGGCATTTGGCCCCCCATAAGGAAGGAGTTCTACAGCCCTTGAAGGTCAGTGCAGAGGAGAGGCTGACCAGGTGTTAGTTTCTACAAATACAACATAGCTAGCCTTGGCCAACAGTTCCCAAAGTGCAGTCCCCCGATCACCAGCAGCAGTATCAGCTGGGAACTTGTTAGAGAAGCTTATTCTCTGACCCTACCTCCTACTGCATGTACCAGAAACTCTGGGGTGGGGCTCAGCAATCTGTGTTTGAATACGTCTTCCAGATGATTCTGGTACATGCTACAGTTTGAGAACGACTGGTCCAGGGGAACGAGGTGAGTCTAAGTGTGCACAGATAGAGGACAACAGGGTTGCCTTCCTGGCAGGGACACACGGGTGTCTCTGCTCAGGACACCAGTCAGGACACTGTCCAGCTTCTGTTCTGATCTCTCTTCAGTTGGTAGTGGCTTCTCACACTTCAGCAGTCACTTTGTCTGGCCCGCTCCTCTCTTTGTGCACACAAATAAGCCTCACAGTTGCAATAGGTAATTAGAAGGCTCTCTCATTAAATCAATGTTAGCATTTATCCTTTTTTTTCTCTCTTTTAGGTAGAGACTTCTGGGGGAATTTCTCCTAGTTTATATGATGTGGTAGATAATTTTATGAACATCTCCTAGGGTTCTTTTGTTTGTTTGGTTTGGTTTTAAAGCGAGGGCCCCTCTGTACTACCCCATTGCCTAATGAGGCACTCAACTCTTGCCTGACGTTGGAAAAAAAGCCTGCAGCTTCTCTCTCCCCAACATTCATGCAGATGTGGATTCGTTCTGGGAAAGAGGGTGATTTTGCAACAGAGGAACAAAGACCTTGGCAAAGGGAGGCAGCACAGGAGGCAGCAGGAGAGGAGTCGTAGCCGAAGCACAATCTATGGATCCAGACAGACCTGGGTTTTCTTGACTTTGCTAAATGTTAGCTGTTCAGCCCAGGGAAGTCACGTGAGCTCTCTGTGCCTCAGTTTACTCATAGTAATATAACAATTTCATAAAGTTATTGGGAGGGTCCAAAAAGACAGTGTGTGCATATGAAATGCCAAACTTACATTAGTTGCTCAATATAGAGATGTCATAAATTTGTGTTATTCTCTAATTCTTTCCCAAGTCTCTTGGGATCCACAGAAGGGTAGTTTACTGGGCACGATCTGACAGATAATAGCCAATACTTACTGAATTCTTATCAGTTAGATGATTTTACTGCATGTAACCAAAGTCTGACTCAAAGTGGTGTAATGATAAGAAATTATTACATCATATAACAGGAAATCCAAAGAAAGGAGGGGTTGGATGATGCAATCAGAGCTCCAGCCCTCATGTTCTTGGTTGTACCTACTCTGTATCTCAGCTTTCTGAGACTGGCCTCCTTTGTGGTCACAAGATGACTGCAATAGCTGACGTTTAAGGGCTTCCCTACTCACATCCAGCAAGGGAGGGAAAAATGTCTTTTCTGACCAGTCTTATTGGACCAACATGGGTCATATGCTTTTCCTTCGAATAAAGACATGCACTGATTGGCTATGTTTCAGAAGTCTGGGGCTCTGATCCAATCGCTGGCATCCAGTTATAATGATTAGTTAGTCAAACCAGAACCCTGTCTGAAACTTGGGGGATAGTACCAGCTTCCCCTAAGGTTCTTGCGCCGAGCTTTGAAAAAAGGATGAATAGCTAGAAATAAAGAAAAGGAGAGCCAGATATGTTCACTACGCTCTTCTACATCCCAGGGACTGTGCCAAACATTTTATATTTATTCTTATTTCATCTTCACAACCACCCTATGAAGTTACTCTTTTCACAGTTGAGGAAGAAGAAACTCACAGAGGTTAAAATCACTTGCTCGATATCGCTGGCAAGGTTGACAGACCAGAATGCAGGCTCTGGCCTGAGTGCCCCCAGAGCCATGTTCTTCACCTTTGTATTGCCTAGTTGGCTGGCCTCTTTGGCATGGGAGCAATACTTTAGCCTCACAGTGCAGGGTCCAGGGATCCTGGCACTAGCCCAGTGAGGTGGACTCGTTTTTACCCCATGCAGAGGAGTGATGGGAACACTCTGCAAAGAACTTGAGCTCAGCTCTCAGGTTTCCACAGTTATTTGTCTGTTGTTACCAAACACTAAAGACTTTTAAAATGTACTGTGGTCATATAGGCAGGAAAAATGACCTCATGCTTGCAACCACAAATCCAAAATGCTCTGGAATCTGTAAGACGAACTGCATTTTAATTAGAAGAGAGAAAGAGCAATGAAGACGTTTCTTGGATATTTTTTCAAACCCTCCCTTGGCTTGCCTTCAGGCCAAAATGTGACAAGTGTCCTAAATCTGATAACAAACACACACTTCTGAAATCATTGTTAGCTTTCCTAAAAAGAAAAAAAAAAATCACATTAGTTTCCTGTTACCAGTAACAGTTCAAGAATGTGCAGCCTTGAAATACAGCACATGGGAACACAGGGAATCATCCTCCATTAAATATTAAAAAGTAAAAATGGAGTTCTCAGCCCATTTTCCTCTTTGCTTAGAAGGGTTTTTTTTTATTACGTTAAGTCCTAAGAACCTTGAACCAGGCAATACTAAAACGACTTGTACTTTATCCCTAAAATCTAGTCAATGGTTATTGTCCATGTGTTATTCTTAACCACTGGGCCAAACTTCCTAGCTGTTGATGAAGTTTTCTCAACCGACAGCAGTGAATGATAACGCAATATCAGTGAGCTACTATATCCCATGATTTGCGTATAGAAACTCTTGACCTTTGACACAGTAGCCTCTTAATCAAAGGGTGATTGCAGGGAAACAAGAGAACTTTTTACATGTTATATGCTTACTATAACGTACACACGTATAACGTATAACGTTCCTGAGAATCTTGTATGTATTATTTTATTCAATACTCTCAACAAACCAATGTGATCTTTTATCCCATTTTATTGATGAGCACAATGGGACCTAGAGAAGTTAATTTACTATGGTTGACAAACAATATGGATTTGAACTGCATGAGTTCACTTACATGCGAATATTTTTTTTCAATAAATACAGTACAGTACTGTAAATGTTTTCTCTTCCTTATGATTTTCTTAATAAAATGTTCTTTAGCTAGCTTTAGAGTAAGAATACAGTATGCAATACATATAACATACAAACTACGTCTTAATCAAGTATTTCTGTTCCTGATAAGGGTTCCAGTTCACAGTAGGCTGTTAGTAAAGTTTGGGGGGAATCAAAAGTTATACCCAGATTTTTTTGACTGTGTGGGGGATCAGCACGATAACCCCATATTGTTCAAGGTCAACTGAATATGTAAGTTAGAATTACTTCAACTGAAAGTAAGAGAATGTATACCTGAGAATGGTTAACTCAAGGATTTGCAAACTCTTTCTGTAAAGAGCCAGATAGTAAATATTTTAAACTCCATAGGCTATAAGATGTCTGTCAGGATTGACTAGCTCTGCCATTATAGGATAAACATATCTATAGATAATACGAAAACAAAGGTGTGGCTGTGTTCCAATAAAACTTTATATATAAAAGAAGGCATTGGGCTAAAGTGGCTCTCAGAGTTTGCAGAAAACTGGCTTCAAGCAATGCTTCTCAAACTATCTGGGACAAACAACTAGTTCATTTTTTTTCCCTCTAATTTCCAGTATATCATGGATTGATACTTTTGTAAAATGTGATAAAATGAATTAACAGAAAATGAAATAAGAAGATACTTATGTTCAAAATTCTTTTGTTTAGATTCAATAGACATAAAATTACTCCATCAAACTGTTGCGAAATTTATAAATGCTCCCAAATTCTGCATTTAGCATGAATCAGTAACAAATAGTCCATATTTGGACTATTGGCACTATTTTATGATTGACATTTTGAGTAGCTGTGCTTTAAAGATTAGGATATTTATTATCTCACCTAGCAATAAATCTAGAGACAATCAGGGTCAACTGCCTAACCATGTTCTCAAGGACCCAGGCTCTTTCTACCCCTCAGTGATGTGATGCTCAGCATTGTCTCTCTTCTTTGTTCAAGATGGTGACCACAGTCATCACTGCATTCTCACTTCCAAAGCAAGAAGGTGAGGAAAGGAGGGTTTCCACTTGCTCTACTATCTCTTTTATTAGGCAAGGCAAACTTGCCCCAAGCAGCAGTCTATTCCTGTGTTTCACTGGCTACGGATAACATGAAATAACTACATCAGTCTCTAGGAAAGAGTAATAGGGATTCCATGGTTGGCTTAGTCCAATTGTGATTTGTCCCCTCAGGCTGGACCCAGAGCCACCTGACAAAAGTAGGACTTTTTAAACCAAGGAGGATGCCAGCTCCAGGAATGTGTTTAAGGAAACCTTGCTATTTGTTTTATCCTGGGCCTGTAGTCCTGATCTATTTAACTTACAAATGGTGTTCCTTGTGCTCCAGTAGTCTGTTCCAGTGAGAGCATTCTCCTTCTGCTCTGGTTCTGGCTTTATGATCTGTGTCCAATTAATCATTTGTAGGAAGCTTTAAAGATTATAATGTGCTTCCATGTATATTATAAAATTTCAATGTCCATGCTTACGTGTTTGTATGGATGTTGTATCAAAGGATGGAATTTAAGCCCACCAATCATGCTTGAGATCATACAGCAAGAAGAGGCAACATCAGAGCTCTTGCCTAGGGCTTCTGACACTCTTCAGTGAGTTCTTCTCAAAGTATTTGACCATTTGTTCTGTGCTGATCTGTCAGTAGAATCAAAACCACAGCCAACTAATCCAGGCAAAAAGTCACACAGACAATTGTTAGTGTGAATTCACTGGTTGTGTCATAGAAAAGACCCATTTTTGACCATGTTGATCTGGATGGTCTTGTGTAGGGTGACCAACTGTCTTGATTTACTTTGGACTGAGGGACTTCCCAAGATGTGAGACTTTCAGTTTTAAAACCAAGATAGCCACAGTTTTTCATTTTAAAACAGAGGAAGTTCCAGGAAAACCAGGACAATTTAGTCACCCTTGTTTCTGACCCCCGTCTTTGCCATATTAAATTCATAGGCCCCTAGTTTTCCTTGCAAATCAATAAACAATGAATCTAGTTTCGTCTTGTGAATGGCATTCCCCCCACAATTAAAATATCTAAATTCGGAGAACCACAGATACATCTGAGATATTCTTTACTTCTTCCACAACGTCCATGATTTCCATGGGAATATTTTGGAAATATTTTTCCTTGATTGTGAAGAGAGACATACAGGAAGACCTTGTCAACATCTTTTCTGCTTCTTTTATATCTGCTACCGAGGCCAACACAGACACATGGCAGAAGGCCCTAGAACCCACTCATTGAGCTGAATGTATTTAAAGATGCCTCAACCTTTTCTCTATTTATCTACAACTTGGAAATCATGTTGTCCCACACATTGTATTAACTATTCTGGTGGCTTAAAAAACAAAATCAGTCTGAGCAGTTAAAGAGGCCTTAATGAGAACCTTTACAGCTATGAGGCTTGCTTTTGTCATATTACAGAAAGCAAGGCTGTGATTTGTCACTAATTTTCATTAGAAATTACCTAGGGCCCTTTAAAAAATAAAAGTAAATTAAACAATTCCCGAGCCCTACACTATGCCTGTATTGGAAGCTGAGAATGGGTAGGAAATGGGGGATGGGTTTGGAGCCCAGGGACCTTTACCTTTCACAAAGTTCCTGAGGTATTCCTGACATGCTGCCAGCTTCAAAAACCTGGCTAGAATATGTCATTCAACCTGTCTGAGTGACAACTAAAATTGTAATTATTCTGTTAAAAGAAAACCTTATGAAATTGTAAAGTTGCTCAGTTTTTCCTTTCTTCCTTTCTTTCCCCTAATCTTCCTTTCTTCTTCCTTTTCTTCCTTTTCTTCAATGGTAGCAGTTTACATGAATGTTGGGAGCAAATTTAGGAAATGTTTGTGGAATGACACTTAAAGATCTTTGAAGTAAATTTAAATATGCCTTCTAAAAATTCAAGCTATTTTCTACCTAATGTCTGTAGGGATATGAAGCTTGAACAAAAGCTTGAAAGAAATTGATCTCCAGATTTATCCCTAGCAAGGGACATCTCACACTGCCTTATTCCTCCACTGTCATCGTTCCTCGGGTCTTTTCCTTCTCGCGCCTTCATTGTCCTCACCCACCTGAGACTGCATGGGCAGAGAAGATTTGATTTACATTGCTCATTAGGCCACCAGTCTCTTGGCTGAGCCAGGCAACAGGAATGAAAATTAGTGACAAATCACAGCCTTACTTTCTGTAATATGACAAAAGCAAGCCCCATAGCTGTAAAAGTTCTCATTAGGGCCTCTTTAACTGCTCAGACTGATTCTATTTTTTAAGCCACCAGAATAGTTAATACAATGTGTGGGACAACACGATTTCCATTGGGGCACAATCAAAAAGGAAGCTACTTTCCGCACTTTGTTTAATCTCTCTCCTTACATCAACCTGAAGCAGTGCAGAGGTCCCCCTGGGATTTCTGCTCATCAGCCCTGCCTCCTACAAAAGGGAGATTTTGCCTAGACAGCTCCAAAGAGTCCTGATTCAAAGGTAGAACAATTAGTACACATTAATCATCACAAGGATGGTACTAAAAGCATAATCCTCTTAGAACTGGAACAAATTAAACTGAAAGTAGCAATATAAAATCAAGCAAACACACACACACACACACACACACACACACACACACATGCAAGGAAGATGAGAGGACACTGCTCTGAAGTCCCAAATCTCACTGCCAAAGGGGTCCCCAAGCATCCACCATCTTTGGTATTCATACAAAAGCTACCCTGCCTACTTCAGTTCCCTATAAAAACCAAAAGCTCTCCATGCAGGGGCCATGTAACCATCTCCTCACAAATCTGGATTTGTGAACACCTGGAAACTACAATTATAGTCTGATATCTAATGGGTTTTCTAAAGGTGGAAAGTTCCCCCCAAATCCTGGAATCAACCCACCAAAGACTTCTCCAAGAGGAGAGAAAATTATTCTTCTGTTTTGGAAAAGAAGGATCTTTGCTCAGATTTCTAAATGAGGCCAGCCTTGGGCCAAAGTTTGAGTTAGACAAGGAATGTCTGCTTCCTTCACACCCCTCTTTATGGCTTTTCTTTTTTTCTCTCTTTTCTGAGCTTTCGCCCATGAGATAAGAACTGTCTGGGAAGAGAAGCCACATACTACAATAAGTAACAGTGCTTTCACACCCTGTAACAGCTGGAAGGCATGTAAGGTAGGTCCACCAACAGGAAAGACACAAAGATATTACTTATAGTCAATGACACATACACTTGGAATTCAGAGAAGGGTGCAAAAGTAACTTTTCTACTTTTTTCAAGTTGCCCTTCATGGACCCTTTGATGTTTTCCTTTGTTCTCTCTCTATCTCTCCATCCTTTTTACACTCTCCCAGGTTCCCAACCATGTCCCAGTACCCTTTGTCATAGACAGTCCCATTTCAGATTAGTATCTTTGTTCTTTGAGCCAACAAGCCTCATTTGCTCTGGACCTTCAGAGTATCTGAGTAACAACTGGTACCAATAAACTCATGAACTTTTCTCTCTTGCTTCCTCATAGCACAAATGATGCATTATTAGGAGACCTCCTTCCCACCAAAATTAAGATAAGGCGAATCAAAGGGAATGAAAGGACAGAGAACCCACCCAAGGTGTGTGGAACTGGGTGTTTTATTTGCACATTCATAGAGAATTATCAAAAAGAGGGAAATGCTTACAACAAGGGATTATTGGTGGACTTTCATGACAGTGTGGGAACTATGGAAGATAGACGTCTCTTCCCAGAGCCTTTATATCCCTGCTTATGAAGTTGGAACCTTTTCCAGATATAATCAGATTTTTTACTGTGAGAGGAACCCAATTTACAAATTCAATTCCTTTAATTTATTTTGAAGCTCATGCTATTAACTAAATGCTCAAGAGTTTAAATTATCTGTTTTTCTTCTCACCTTTGCCCACTTTCTTACTCTCAGGATATCACCCCTGGAGACAAATAATATGATGCTAGGAGGAAGGCCAAATAGTCATTGGCCTCAGTTGAGGCTCTGGCTTGCAAACTCCCCCAGAGTCCTCCTATCTCAGTTCTGCGTGTCTGTAGGACATACTAGGGAGGTGTTTGATTTACCCGCCCGTGGCAGAGTTCAGGTCATGTGATTATGAACTTTGTGCCATTTCCAAAATGGAAAATATTCAGTTTTTGATGAGATTATTAGCTTTCCTCCTGTCCGGTTCCAACAAATGAAAACCAGATTTGCATGTATAAATAACAATCAAGCGCTGAAATGATTTATTTAGTAAAGTTACTGTTTTGGAAACTAAATCGATGTGTCATGTCAAGATCCAATCTGCCCTTCACTCACATGGCAAAGGAGACTTCTCCGGGGTCTACTGGTAAAAAAAAAAAAGTTGGAATCCTATTAATAGTTTACTCCTGCCACGTGAGAATTACAGTGGAATCCAGCTATGAGAATAAAAGCTCAAAATAATGTTTCCGAGAACATCCTGATAGTAGCGTGTGCTATTTCTTATTGTATTCAAGACACACATGAATAACTCTCCCCCAGAAGAAAAGGAAACAAAGCAAAGGGCAACATATTTTCCCACTGTGTAAATTTCCTTCCTCAAGTAGAAATAGTTAAAATTAGAAGGCAAATCCTATGGTCATTACATGTCAGAATGCTGACATGATGACAACTTCAAAGGCGTGTCGGGCTACATTTGGCGTGCTCTTTTTTAAAAAGACAATAGGCATTGAAAATTAAGCACTGCATCAAAGCCTCCCAACTCTATTGAGACAAGTCTATGGAAAACTCAAACCAAGATGCAAGGCTGTTCCTGCGTAAATTATGTGGAGGGTTCGATGCATGGGAATTGCATTGTCTAAGATGCTCTGGAGACAACATACAACCCTGATCTGAGTGGCATGTCAGAGCTAATGACTACAGCTAGTATGGAACCATCTGCAGCTAATTTTAGTCATCCTCATGGCATTAAACTAAGACTTGTAATTTGAATCAACCCTATAAAAGCTCAGAGACCTCACTGTGATGCCACTCAGTACACAGTGGGCTTGGATAGCTGATAGTGCCAACTTGAAGCCTGTATGAGGGCTAAACACCAGAGAGCAGAATGGACTAGGAGGAAAGGCCAGGCATTAGACCAATTCCAGGTCTGTTATTTGTCAGATAAATTGCTTTACATCGATTGTTTGATTTCTTTGAGCCCTAGTTTCTTTATTTACAAGATGGAAACAGTAATAGTTAACTTGCAGGGGTATTGAGAAAATCAGAAACTTGCATTATATAGTGGTGACTCAATAAATGGAACTATTATTTATTTATTTATTTGTTTGCTAAAGCACCTAATGCATCCTTTTATAGCAGATATTATTAATCTGGGGTCCAAAGACATATGAGACCTAAACTCACCCACCTCCACTGAAATTATATACAAAGTCTCACACATACGTGCATTTTTCTGAAGACAAGAGTTCATGAATTTCATAATATTCTTAAAGGAGTCTATGATCAAAGTGAATGTTAAAGTCACCACTTTCTGATTTGGCTTCACCTATGTGTGGATCTTACAGCACACAAAGAAGAAACAAACAGTTTGTGATTCTTTCCTTGTTTAAAGTATTCTGTATCCAGTTGGCTTCTAAAATAAAGTTCTGTGTGTGTATGAATATGTGGGTGTTCACATGGACATTCATGCTTGTGGGTTTAGGAAATGCTAATTTTATAATGAGCCACAAGTTTACTGGGAAGACAGAACAATTGTAAGACCAAAAAAGTTGATGACAGATGTACACATGGAGAGAGGCCTGGGATACTGTGGGAAGAACACCAAGGGAGGAAGCAAAAGGAATGTGGAGGAGAACAGAGCTCGGGCAAAGCTGAGAGCCCACTGGGGTCCATTTTTCCAGAGACTTAGCAGACACAGGATCCCAATGGACTTGTGGGAGGGTTCTTAATAGGAATGTATGATTGGATGCTACATATAGAGAGGGTATATGGAGAATCAGCAGGAAAGAATGTGTGTTATCATTAAAGGTGATACCACAACAAGTTCTGGAAGAAAGAAAGAAATGCCCCAGGTAGGGGCAAATTAAATAAATTAGATAAAATAAGGGATAACCCAATGGGCAAAAGACTCAGAGATTTGGAAGCAGAAGAGAAATTCATAAACTTGTTCCATCCAAGTTCACCTGGATTTCCTTGACTGAGATGCCAGTGGCTTAACTTTCCCTAGGGCCATGCTGTGCTTGGTGCATAGTGGTGAGGCATGGTAAACATGTCTCATAATGTTGGGTAAGGAATGAAGTTGAGTACTTGAGTTAAAAAAATATATGTATGTTTCTATTCCTACACACATGCACATATATGCACACATACTTGTGTGTAAGTGTATGACTCAAGTTCTTGATCAAAATTCTTGAGCTTCACTTATGCAGAATATAGCTCTGTATATGCATAGGTACATATATAAATATAGCCACAAACATGCCTTAGTATTTACTATTTGTTAGGCTCTGTGAAAAGAGTTTTAAAGCTCATTCCCATTTAATCTTTAAAACAATTGTATGTGATAGGGATTATTACTGGTTTCCATTTTATAGATGAAGAAACTGAGACATACTATGGGAAGTGATTTCCCCAAGATCACACACTTAGTAAATTCTTAAGCTAGGACTTTAGCTGAAACAGTTTGATGCTGGGCACTGTAGTGTAAACTACCACAGTTGTGTATATTCCTAGGGAAAATTGAGTCTGTTTACAAAATGCGAGGGTGATAATTTAAGCTGCAGCAAAAGAGCAGGGAACTCAGGTTTGAAGTTTGAGGCTAATTCTGAGTCTCATGGAACCATTTCAAAATACACACCAATGTGGATGTATGATATCTTAACCTTGTACTGTGCTCTGCCATGTTTTATTACTTCTCTGTACATCAGGCAATAGAACTCCAAACAGAAAAGAACGGTCAGCTTAAGAAAGGAGCATAAAACTATTGAGAGCCCTTTTATTTTTTCTACACTAGCCCCATAGGTCTGAGAAAGTCAAGGACTTGATATTTACCACTCAGTCGCTCTACACAAATGGAGATGCACACTCAGAAGGCACAAGAACAGAAGAAAATTAAATTCAGCACCTCCTAGTGGTCATAGTAATGTGGAAGGACATGCTGGAGCTGATCTCTAATGGTGACTGGTTAGTTCTCATGAGAAGTAACCAGCAAGGAGGAAGGGTCCCTTCTGTTATGAGTTTGGAGAACGTCTTGACTTTTACAGATTTGTTGTGAAAGGAAGTCAGTATATTGCATGTCTCTGAAGATTAGAAATTTGGTGAATTTTCTCAAAGGTCACAGCGGCTTCTGAATGCCCAATAATTCATTAAGTACTACACACTGTTCTGCCTCAGTTGCTTACATTATCTTTCTTCTCTAGAATGCCTGCAACTTCCTCATCCCTGTGTATTGTCCCCCCACCCTTTTCTTTTTACTTACTAATGAGAACTGCATTGGAACCATGTTATGGAACCATGTTAAGATAGAGACTGAATGGCACACACCTATGATTAGGCAGCCAGGTTTCTGCTGTCTGAATACAGCTGCTGAGGTAGTTGGGTCTTCCTTGGAGAAACAGGGACATTTTAACACACTGATTTGGATGAATGCTAATAGCCTTCCTTCCTTAGGCATGCAAGGTGCTGTTCACTTTTTTAAAGTTTATTTTACTTTTTATTTTGAGAGAGAGATAGAGAACAAGCAGGGGAGGGGCAAAGAGAGAGGGAGACAGAATCCCAAGCTGTCAGACAGAATCTGTGCTGTCAGCACAGAGCCCGATGCGGGGCTCAAACTCACAAACCATGAGATCATGACCTGAGCCAAAATCAAGAGTCAGATGCTTAACCAACTGAGCCAACCAGGTGCTCTGCACTGTTCACTTCTCTGCTGAGATTTTAGATATGGTCTGAGGATATCTTAGAATTCAGAGAATATCTGTGACAGATTGGATGCTAGTAGATGTGTTTGTTTTGTTTATAATATTTTGTTTGTTTATATGTATTTTTTTCTGACCAACATGTAATTCTCTACCATTCCTAGTTATTGGAGCTTCTGGAAATTACTCATGCCTGTCATTTTCATCACTATATTCTAAGTCTCTAAAGCAATGCCTGCCATGTGATTGGTATTCCATAGAAACTTGTTGAAGAAATGAATAGATGGCCAAATGTGAATTTGTATCACTAACGAGGTGGCCTTATCATATCCCAGCCTTGAGTTCCTAACACAGTGCATGGTTATGGCTAATCTAAACAACTATTGTGAGATACTCCTGCAATTCCTGGGTATATGGACTATAAATCATATAGAGGAGTTATCTGAGGCTAAGGGTTTCTCTGGGGATCACACTAGGGCAATGGATGCTGGGAAGGAGTGGGAGGAAGAATCAGTTATCCTTGCTCTTTAGGATCCTAATATTGCCTTGGTTGGCAGCACTGTCCTTTGGTTCATCAGGATCTCCTCCCTAGGACTCCTTAACTTACCTTATGCTGTGTAGTAAATTCCTATTCATGTACCCACTCTAGGAAATATTTCCATTTAAACAGGAACTTTACCAATATTGGGCATTAGTCTAAAGGAGAAGCCCTAATAGTGGACTCTTCAGAGAACATAACAAGCCAAAACAGGAGAGATGTTTGGAAGCAAGTGACTATTTTCTGTTCTTATTTAAATTCCATCATTCTGACATCGTCTTTCTCTACCTCCACAAAAAGGGAGTCATTTCCTCAGTCACTATGGTGATATTTCTTTTATTGGAGGGAGAAAGAGACTCTCAGGAAAGGAACCAGACAGGCCTAATTGAAAGAAATAAGACTCTTAAAGAATACCTTTAGATTCTCCCCTACTTCCTACCACGATTTCAAATCAGCATTCTTAGTAACTTCCCTTTAGAAGAGCTCCACCTCCCCTGTGTTTTTTTGTGAGGAAAAGCAACTCAACTTGTTAGAAAGCCATTGCAGCTAGCGTATTTGAAAACTATATTTTATTTATTGACATTTCTCAAAAAAAAATACATTTTTAACAGAATTTTTGTTGAAGTTATTTTTAGGTGATATCAACCCTTGGATAAAATGTGACAGTGTGTACA
This sequence comes from Puma concolor, assembly GCF_028749965.1. NCBI lineage: Eukaryota > Metazoa > Chordata > Mammalia > Carnivora > Felidae > Puma > Puma concolor. Next base: position 50,579,623 of record NC_141667.1, read on the forward strand.
CAGTATAAATGAGTGAAGTTCTGCACATAAAAGATGGAAATTAATGATGTATGAATTTCACTGCATGTATTTTTCCTTTGTATAATACCTATATCTAGAACAGTACCAGTTTCTTTATGTCTCGATGTCCTCTTATGTGGCTCTGAAATGAGCTCTGGACCAAGAGTCAGGTGCTCTGAGGTTTAATCCTGGCTCTGTCTCAAACTTTCTCTGAGGCCTTGGGAAAATAAGTTTAAATTTTTTAAACCTCGGTTTCCTAGTTTTTAAAATGGTATTATTGTAATTTATAGAATAAAAACACTGGAGCTTTGCAGTCTTAGTTTGGATTCTGGATAGACTCTTACAAGCTATATGATCCTGTGAAAGTCATTTAACTTCCCTGATCTGTTTATAAAGCAGAGATAATAACAGCACCACAAGTTTACATATTAAGAGGCATAATCTATGGATTCCTGCTTCAAGGTTGGCCATAATAGGGTATGGCAGGCAAATACTTCCATTGTAACAACCAGGAAAAATGATAAATTACAAAAATAAACTTTTAAAAACAAAAGAGAGCTATAGGAACAAAGTAATGGTAACTAAACTAAAATTTCAGAGAAGGAAGATCCCTAAATAGGAAATTGAATGGTCTCTGGTAGTTTTCTTAATTGGAGACATTTGCAAATTCTAGGATTGGCCTCAGGATTGGACTTTAACCAAATTGAGGGATTTTATGGAGGAAAGATAAATCAGCAGAGGTTTTGGCAGTCTAGAGCTGGCATGATAAACTGGAAAATAGAAGAGTCCCAAACATAAGGGAACTTTGCTGAGTTCTAAGAGGGTTTAGGAGACCCAGGAGTGCCTGGGTGAGAAAGGAAAAGTGGAAATTCCCACACTCTTGCAGTATGTGTAAGTGTGGCCTGTTGTCTTAGTTTATCTGGGACTCAGGGGGCTCCCAAAATGTGAACCTTTAAGTATTAAAACCAAGAGAGTTCCAGAATGAATTGGTCACCACTAAGTGTTTAGAGAAAAAAGTCCAAGTAGAGTGATGGAGCCTAAATACACAACCAATCTCCTCCTCAAGACATTTGCCAAATATTTAACTTGCATAAAGCCTGGGGCTAAAGAACTAAATTCAAAATATGCAAAGGTCACACTTTAAAAGTTGAGGAAATTGAGACAATCAAAAGCTTGTCAGGGCCATGCTTAAGAACCAGGATGGAGTAAATCTTACTAAAACTGAAATCCAATTACAACTCAACCAATCCTTTTTTTTTTTTTTTTTAATTTTTTTTTTCAACATTTATTTATTTTTGGGACACAGAGAGACAGAGCATGAACGGGGGAAGGGCAGAGAGAGAGGGAGACACAGAATCGGAAACAGGCTCCAGGCTCTGAGCCATCAGCCCAGAGACCGACGCGGGGCTCGAACTCACGGACCGCGAGATGGTGACCTGGCTGAAGTCGGACGCTCAACCGACTGCGCCACCCAGGCGCCCCACAACTCAACCAATCCTTGATGGGATTATAATGATCAGCTCCTCACTGTGTAACAGAGGAAAGGAGGAACTCCGACTGGTAGAGAGTATTATATGGAGATCCTATGGTTCTTTTATGTCAATGTTCAGTATAGAATCCTTGGACACAAAAGGAGCAGGAAAATGTGAGCAATAATCAAGAAAAAAAAATGGGTAGAAACAGACCTGCAGAAATGTAGGTGTTAGAGTGTATGTATAAGGAGTTGAAAATAACTATAATTAACATGCTATGGAAAATAGTGGGGAAAATTGACAAAATAGATAAAACATGAGAAATCTTAGAATTTTAACTAATAATGATAGTAGAGAAAAAGAATCAAGTGGACATCCTAGAACTACAAAACACAAATATTCAAACAGCTGTCTAGGATGGCAGAGGATATGATTAGTAAATTCACAACTGGTCAGTGGAAAATATCCAAATTAAAGCATAAAGAGAAAAAAAGAATAGGATGAACAAGAGGAATATGAAAAAAATCAAAAAGTATAAAACCTGTAGTTAGAGTTGCAGAAGGAGATGAGACAGAAGAAAATGTTTGAATAGATAATGGTCAAGAATTTCTAAAATTTATAAAAACCATTATCCCACAGATTCAAGAAGCCCAGTAAACTTCAATGATACATAAAAGCAGAATGAACTACATAGTCACATTTAAAAAAAAATTTTAAATATTTATTTATTTTTGAGACACACACACACACACACACACACACACACACAGCATGAGGGGGGGAGGGGCAGAGAGAGGGAGACACAGAATCCGAAGCAGGCTCCAGGCTCTGAGCTGTCAGCACAGAGCCCGATGTGGGGCTTGAACCCACTAGACGTGAGATCATGATCTGAGCCGAAGTCGAACACTTAACCGACTGAGCCACCCGGGTGCCCCCATAGTCACATTTTATTTAAGCTATTAAAAATTAAAAGACAATGAAAAAGTCTTAACAGTCAGAAAAAAAAAAAAAAAGACACATTACGTTCAAAGAAGAAACAATAAGACTAATAACTAACTTGTAATTATAAATTATTGGAGTCTGAAGACAATGAAATCACACCATCAAAGTAATAAGAGGGGTAAAAAATTGCCAATCTGTAGCTCTATACCCAACAAAAATATTCTTCAACAGTATGAGAAAGAAAGACCTTTTTAGACAAACTGAATATGACAGAATTAAAGAATCTCATTCAAGCAAATAGCCATTCCAAGAAATACTGTAGGAAATTCTTCAAGCTGAAGGAAAATGATCCCTAATGGAAGCAGGAAGAAATAAAAAAACACCAGATAGGGTACATAGATGAGTGAATGTAAACAGATATTAACTGTCTAAAGCAGTAATGAAACAGTCCTGTGGAGTTTGTAACATCACAGAAGAAAGAAAGAAAGAAAGAAAGAAAGAAAGAAAGAAAGAAAGAAAGAAAGAAAGAAAGAAAGAAAGAAAGAAAGAAAGAAAGAAAGAAAGAAAGAAAGAAAGAAAGAAAGAAAGAAAGAAAGAAAGAAAGAAAATAGGTTAACAATAGCACAAAGGATAGAAGAGTAAAAAACAGTTGTAAAGCTGAAATGTTTCTTTTGTTATTTAGGAGGTGTTAAAATATTAACATAGACTTTTAAAGTCAGGGTTGCATATTTAAACTTGTAGGATAATTGCTAAAAAATTACAAGAATATATATCTAGAAAGCTAGTAGAGGAGAATATATTAAATAAAACACTTGAGGAACCCAAAAGAGGCAGGAAAGCAGAGTAAAGAAATAAAGGATGTATGTGAAACAGAGAAATGAAAAGCCAGTGAGTGTCAGTTATTACAATCCAGGTAAATGAATTAAACACTCCTTAAAAATTGAATGTTTGGCAAAACCTTAACTATATGCCACTTATAGGAAATATAAGTTAAATGTAAAATTGCAGCTGGGTTGCAAATAAACAGATGGTAAAAATATGCATCATGAAACACTAACAAAGCAAAGTTACTGTCACCATATTTATATTGAATAGAGTATTTTAGTGGAACATAGCAATTGTTCAATAAATTGTTAGCTCAAGTTATTAAAAGAAAATATGTTATAAAAAATCTGAAATCGAATGATTTGGAATTCTATAATATAACTTAGGGATGATCTTAAAAATATTGTACTATATTTCTTCCAAGCTACTTTTCAGAATCTGCCATAAAACTTTGGTTTTATTTGCCCAGGTATATTTTTCAACTGATTATATATTTGTTGACATGTCACCACAGTTAAAGCAAGACTCTATTTGTACATTAAATATTTTCAATTTGGGTTCTCTAAAATACATCAGGTACATTTTAAGGGGAGGGCTATGATATGCCAGCATGCTTGAAATTCAGGTAGCCATGAAAAATCAGAATTTGGAGGTTCAATCCTTAAATTGCTAAATCCTCTATGTTACAGACATTGAAACTTAAAAATCTAAAGCATTTATTTTTTTTAATGTTTATTTATTTTTGAGAAAGAGACAGACAGACAGAGCACTAGAGGGAGAGGGGCAGAGAGAGGGAGACACAGAAACCAAAGCAGGCCCCAGGCTCTCAGCTGCCAGCACACAGTCCAAAGTGAGGCTTGACCTCACGAACTGTGAGACCATGGCCTGAGCCGAAGTCAGACACTCAACCTACTGAGCCGCCCAGGTGCCCCCCAAAAATCTAAAGAGTGTAGGTCTTTGCAGGCATCCACTTATTTTGCAAGTGAAAGAAATGTAGCCCACAAAGGTAAGGATAAAGGGGTATATCCTTGGCATCCTGAATCATTGTCTGATATTCTTTTTACTTCAGTATCCTGAAGGCCTTCCTAAAACTCATTTAACAAGTATTTTGGAGTATTTTCTATATGAAAAGCACTGATCTAATCATTGGAAATACAATAAAGGGCAAGGCCCTGCTATCCATAGGCTTACAGCCTAAAAAAGAACATAACATTACATTTTAAAAATTATTCTTTTATTAAATATTTAATGAGTGCAATCACATGTAGTAAAATCTCAAGAGTGAGATTCAGCCTAGTGTACTTTTCATGGAAGACTTTCTCAATGAAGGGAATTAGAGTTAACTAGGGAAAGTCAACTAGGGAAAGGGAAGAATATTCCAGGGGGAGAGGAGGAAGTATAATGACCTGAGATAGGAAGGGGTTTGGTGCCATTGGATCTGATAGAAAGCCAGTGTAACTAGAGTCCAGAGAATGTGTGCATGTGGGAAGAGAGTCAGTGTGGGAGGTATAGCAAGACTTGAGATTACAGGTCTGATCCTGAGGAACCTTATAAAGCTTGCTAAGGATTTTGGACCATATTTGGAGAGCAATTAGATATCACCAAAGAAAGGGAGAAAAAATGTTCAGATTCATGACTTTTTTAAATAATCTGATTTTCAAACTTACATTTCATGAAGACAAAGATGATATTTTTTTAATATAACATTGAATTCTCAAACCCTAAAACACAGTGCCTAGCACATAGACTTTCAATAAATACATGATAAAGGGTGGAGGTTGGATGGATGGGATGGATGGATGGATGGATGGATGGATGGATGGATGGAAGGGAGGGGAAGGGAAGGGAAGGAAGGAAGGAAGGAAGGAAGGAAGGAAGGAAGGAAGGAAGGAAGGGTGTGGGAAATGGGTTTAAGCAGATACAGTGGAAGTGGGGACCAGTTCAGATACAATGAATGTCCAGGCAAAACATAACGGTGGCATAGAATAGGAGAGGTAGGTGGTGACAGCAAAGATAAAGTGTACAGATTTGAGAAATTTTAAGGAGACAGGTTAAACATAACTTGTTAATGAATTGAGTATCATGGCTTGGAAAGAGGTTATCAACGATGATTTCCAGTTTCTGCTATGAACTCCTGGATATATGGAGGTGCCATTTATTAAACCAGTAAGAGTAGGTTTGAAGAAATATTGTGAGAGTCCCTAATGGACTTTTCTGCCTTCCTGCAGTGAGTGAAATAAACATAATTCAGTCTTTCTTCTCTGGCTGAGGAGTTTACAGGAGCAAAGCATCCTTATTGGGCTCAGCAGGGAGTATTGCCCAGGGCTATAGATAAGAGATGCAAAGCAGTAGTCACTAAAACAGAACCATATGCAAAAAAAAAAAAAAAAAAAAAAAAAAAAATTGTAGGCTTATTAAATTTATTTATTTATTTTGGAGTGAGGTGCTTGTTTTTGATATCAATTTGTTTACTTAACAAATTTGTGTCTTAGTCTCATAAATTACCATATTTCAGGATTCTAAGATGCAAATATTTTCACAACTTAAATTGGGATGTGTCTTACTATTCATAGGGCCTGCCTGAGACTGTTTGTAGCACCTTCATGCAGGTAGTTTAATTTGGGGCCAACAGTGAGTGTGTGAACAGGGAAGGAGGGGATGTCAATGCAAGTCAGTACTATTGAATGGCCATGACTGTAGGCAACTAGCAATTCATCTTGGACCTTTTGTGGAGAGCCTTATAAAATTTGGCTCTGCAGCATCTGCCTGAGGATATTGTGGGCAGTTGGTTGCAGTGGCTCCATAGGGCATGACTTGTCCAAGTCTTTTGTCGCAGGTATGCCAGTACAAAGTGTAGGCATCCCATACTGTGGTGTCAGAGAAATTCTGGGGCATAAAGCAAGATACAAGTGGGCCAAAGACTGCACAGAGCTGTTGCATGTGAAGGGATGCATAAAAGGCCTATGTAGTTTACAGTCTAATCGCAGTTCTTTATTTCTTAGTGCTACATATAATAGAGTATCTTAAAATTGATGCCATCTTAGATTTAATGGAACATGGTAGAATATTGACCTTGCAAAGATGAACTTTGTTGAAGTAGGATTTGAATAAACAACATTTGTAAAACTAAATGGAGCCATTGGAGTCGATAAGGCACTGACTGCAATTCTTGTATCTCTTGTGATCATTGGAACTGTACAGACAATTTTCCACATCCAAGAGTTTATCACTAGTGGAGAATATTTTACCTGGGAAGAACAAGTAGACTGGTAAAATGGTATCCTGTTATTTAAAGTGGCAAAGAAGAACAGTTTTCATTTTTGTTCTTAAAGAAATGAATCCTTTGTTTTCACATAAAGTATTTTCCAGAACACTAATTATCTGTTTTATGATAAGGAAAAATGGACAAAATGGAGACAAGAGTGGAGATGAAACAGGGTTTGGGGGTTCCAGGACCCCACAGCTATATTGACTCCTTATCCCCTCTGCAGGCCTTCTGAGGTTTTTACATGGAACCCTAGAGTTCCCACAAGATTAAGAACCTGTGGTTCACAGGATACTTGCTTCTCTGAACCCACCAAGGCATTTATTAGTGTCCTTTCTCTCTTATTTGAGACACAATTCTAGCAGATTTGGCTATTTGGTTTCCTGGCTTACAACAGATTTATAAGCAACAAATTACATGAAGGGAATAGTTATTAAAAGCTGGCATGGGAATCTTTACAAAGAGAGGAAGCTGGAAGCTAGAATTATAACTGTAAAACTACAAAAAGCAGCCTTTAAAAAAGGACAATATTCAGATAAATTTGGCATGTGGACAATGACCCAACCCATGTTAATAGTTTGAGAAGTGTTGGAGTTCTTCAAGAAGATGGAGGAGGTATTTAGGATTATAAGAGCATTTTGCACATCCTCTATTCAGCATAATTCTTAAGGTGCTGAAGTGTATAACATAATTTATAATAAATCCCATCCCAAACAGTTTAAGTCAAATAGATTTGATATATAATGTGTCAAGCTTCATTCAGTTAGGTGAAACATTTGTGTGAGAAATTTATTTCTTGAAGTTGTTGAATAAATAAGACATTGCTGTGTACATTAGTATTCTTTCATATCTAAGTAATAGAAAATCCAACTAAAACTGGTAAATAAAGGGTGTAGTTGAGGGGCACCTGGGTGGCGCAGTCGGTTAAGCGTCCGACTTCAGCCAGGTCACGATCTCGCGGTCTGTGAGTTCGAGCCCCGCGTCAGGCTCTGGGCTGATGGCTCGGAGCCTGGAGCCTGTTTCCGATTCTGTGTCTCCCTCTCTCTCTGCCCCTCCCCCGTTCATGCTCTGTCTCTGTCTGTCCCATAAATAAATAAAAACGTTGAAAAAAAAAAATTTAAAAAAAAAAAAATAAAGGGTGTAGTTGAAAGTCAAGAAGTTTCAGGTAGGGTTTGATCTAGCTTACTGATATTACCAAAGAATGGATTTCCTTCTGTTCTCCAATTTGTTTTCCATACTCCCATAGGTCTGGCCCACTTATTGGCCACAAAATAGCTGATTGCTTCCTTATTCATGTCCAACAGGGGTGGGGTAGAGGGCAGTGAGGACAGTGAGAGATGGGAGTTAGTTCTCTTTCTTTAATCATTAAGAGAGTCCTCAGTTTGACTGGAACAACAGTTTGTGTGCCCATTCCTGATACAATAGCTTGATGTACAATAGATGAGATTATATGAATTGATTTAGGCCAATCAAGGCTTACCTCTTCAACTAGAGATGATGTTAATTCCCATGGGCCCCACGGTGATATATATATATATATATATATATATATATATATATATATATATATACATACATATATATATGTATATATGTATGTATGTATATATATGGAGAAACAAATGCCTGGGATGGTAACAGACCATATCCACAGCATTGTTTCATAAGGTAAATATTGATCAACGGGACTCTAAGCTCAGTGAAGTCAGGTATCATCCCTCTCTTGCCCATTGCCATAGCCCATGTGTGAGTAACCAGGACTATTATTAGAGGAGCTTAGTAATATTTATTTACTGATGAACAAACAAATGGATTTTTTTTTTGTTTGGAGAAATGCCAAGATTTCAATTTTATTTTTTTTCTACTTTTTGATGCTCTCTGGTTGCTTGTTCTAGCTTAACAAGAAGCAGAAAGTATCAGGATCAGTCAACACACAAGAAGCATTTTCTCTTAAGATGTTAAGCACTATTTCCAAAATAAAAGAGGATGAAATCAGTTGGAATAAGGCAAGATGAAGTCTATCATTTCTTTCCTCAATTATGGATATCAAAAAAAGAGAGAGGTGGAGAAAGAGAAGGGAATGGCGGGGGGCAGGGAGAGAAGGAAAAAAAAGAAAAATAAAAGGATGAAAGCAAAGAAGAAAGGAAGAAAGAGGGAAGGAGAAAGGGAAGGAGGAAGGGAGGGAGAAAGAAAGGAAGGGAGGATGGAAAGAAGGGGAAGGAGGAAGATATAAATAGAATCTGGTTCCCGGGCAAAGGCACTTGAGATAGTGGTTAATCTATGATACGAATTTTCTGTGTGTGTGTGTGTGTGTGTGTGTGTGTGTGTGTGTGTGTACGTGCACATGTTTCTTTTCCTGATAGAGTAAACATCAAGCCCAGTTTTAGGCCTTTAAATTGACCAAACAGCTATGAGAATGTGGATAGCAAGTTATAAATCACCCAATCACTTGGGTGTGGATAAAAGTCCCGAGCCAAATACCTGAGTGTCCACTTCATAACAGGAATAATAAGGCTATTTGAAAACATGACCCAGACCCCAAGCTATAGTTTTTTTTCTTTTCTAGAGGACTGCCTGACATGTTTATATGCACATATTGGAATTGTATCCAAGGGGGGGAAAAACTATTGACTTTCTGACTTTATAGTCTGTCATTGACTTTTAAGGTATTTCATGAAATGAAGTAATAACTTCGAGATCAAGGGCATTTTCCTTTGGGTCTTCATCAATTATTTCACTTTCTCTTGGCAATGGCCTCCACCCACTTCTTCCGAAATATCACCGGGCTGACGTTGCACTGGAAAAACTTACTCTTTCTCTTTGCCTTCCTGAACGCGTGTTTCATGCATTAAATTGTTTTAATCACTTCAACTTTTACTAGAGTTTGGCAATTGGTACATTGCTGGATTGTGTGTTCTCAATTTAATGTTTTTAGAATGTATTTAAGTAAGTTCCAATGCACTTAGTCATTGCTATTCAAATGAGAGAACCATATTTCAAGGAACGGAGCTCAGGGAGAAAGATGAGGTGAGTAATGAGTAATAAGCAAAAACCATCTATCAAGACACATTGGAGGCTGAAACAGATGGTGAAGAAATGCCCCTGAGTCCATCCCCCCTTGCCCTGAAGGACCTACCAGTTTTATTTCCAGCAAACATACACCTTGGCTGGCTTGCTCTCATAGCTTATGGCTGATGTTTCCTATTTTAAGATTTTAGAGAAGTGGGAAACTGACTTGTTTCTCAGACTTCAACTCGTAAAAAAGTCAGCCCTGTGGGGAAGATAAAGGCCAATGTTAGGAGCCCCAGGCAGGTGCTGACATTTATGGAGGGAGGGTTGGCTCCGTACCCATCCATAGTACTGGTTTCTGTAGAGTGTTAGGAACAGGACAAAGGAGCAGTGACATTGAGGGTAAGCATTCAAAGTAGACAAAGCTTGGCCTCTTCACCCTACTTTTACTACTCATCCTCCAAGTGCCCAGGGCATTTTGTGGCCCCATAAAGTCAAGTTTCAATAGCAAACTTCTCTCTTTGAGGAATTTATCCAGCTTCTGAGCTTCCGAGTCTTCATATATAAAGTAGATCAGATGATACCAGCTTCTTAAGAATGATCTGTGGCTTGCACAAGATAATGTGCGTGAAGAACGTTCCAGAACCAGGCACAGGTTAGTTGTGTTTTTCACCGGATATTTTCTCTACCCTGGCCTTTCTTGCAGAATCTGGGGAGCTCACAGTGAGCTTAAAGGTAGGGAGGGCTCCACCATAACTGGACATCTGGGACCTAAAATTTGAAAAGTAACTCTTCAGGCCATTTGGCAATCTGTATCAAATCAGCAGTGCAGGGCATCCAGAGCAATTCCATTTCTGGGAATTTATCCTAAAGAGACATTTCATGTAACTCTGCAAAACACACATGTAAAATCCCACATCATATCATTGTTTATAATGGCAAAGAATTACAAACCACCTAAATGACCATCAATAGGGTACTGGTTAAATATGGTACATCCAGATAGTGAAATAATATTCAACTTTTAAAAATGATGTGGTAATTCTATGTTTATTGATATTAACATTTGTTCATGTCACACAATAAAATAAAATATGAGTTTGCAAATCAGCATGCATAGTATGATTGCATATATGAATACATTTATCTATAGCTATAATAATATATATTTTTTAAGTATACTTATTTATTTTGAGAGAGAGAAAACGTGCATGTGCCCACATCAGTCAGGGAAGGGGCAGAGAAGGCGAGAATCCCAAGCAGGCTTTGCACTGTCAGTGCAGAGCTCGATATGGAGCTCGATTCTATCAACTGTGAGATCATGACCTGACCCGAAATCAAGAATCAGACCTTTATCTGACTGAGACATCCAGGCGCCCCTACCTGCAACCATATTTATAGCTATGCAGAATCAGATGGCTACAGAGATATATCTGGAAGGATGCTAAGTAGGATTTTAACAATGTGTTGTCTCTGAGTAGTGGCATCTAAGTAAATTATTTTTTCTTTGTAATTTTCTACCTTGCATGACTATATTTTTTTAAACAGTGGACTTATGTTTATCCAAAACACTAAAACTATGTGTCCCCTGAAAATTTCTGTGCCAATTTGAAACCTTGAGAATAGGTATTTCTATCTCAATCTGTACTGAACTCTGCCTCATCTGTTCATCGCTCTACTGGTATAATTGCCTAAGTCGCTGATTGTTTTCCCACTAGCCTGGAATCTCTAAACTCAGGGTTTTACCTTTACCTAGTCCCAATGTCACATACCATTGCCATAATACTCAACGAATGTTTCCAATTTTTAAATCTAGAAATCTGGTGATCTGGAAGCTATCCCAAATTCTGACACTGCCTGGCAGTGAGGCCATGATCGACACTTTCTCCTGAAATGGTTCATCCTGAAACAAAACTAGAATGATCTCTGAGGTTCCTTCTACTCCTAACCTTTGTCATTCTGAAACCGAACTTGTCCAATCCTCACAAATCAAATGAAATCAAAAAAGACAACATACAGAGATGAGCTTTATAGACTCCAAAATGCAATAAAAATGTAACGTGGGATTAAAAATCTTTTAAACACAAACAATAACAATGATGATTCTAATATATCGAGGCTGACATAGAGAAAGCAAATTCTACTAGGATCTGAATGATCTCTTATTGCCCTTCATCTCCCCCTGCCCTCACCTCTGGGCCTTAATTCCTCACGGAGTTAACACTGATACTCAGTTTGGGGATTAAAGCAGGAGCTGACCTGGATTTGCTCCACGTTGCCCATGCCCTAGATTGAAATGTTAAAGGACTTGGAATAAAAAAAAAAGTTGCATTTTTCAGTAACGGCTTCACAGTAACTGGGGAATTAATGTCAGCCAGACAGTGATTTCCCAGTGGTTGGGTTTGTAGCAAAAGTCTTCAACTTTTATGTGTGGCCTGTTTGAAGTTGAAAATTGTTGTTAGACTCTCCAAAGTTGTTTGAGGTGTCACTCATCCTTCCCTTTTGTGTTGGGGTGAGGATGTGAAGCACAGAGGCTGGGAATAGTTCTGTGACTACCACCTCCAAGGCAGGTCTCTGCCAGGGCCCAAATGAGTCCCTCTCCCAGGGAATTCAAAGCTTTCAGTGCAATGCGGCTCTGCATCCATCCGCAGCCTTATCACCCACTACTCCCTTGCAGGAACTCTTCACTCCGGGAAGAGGGAGGATCTCATGGCCCCATGAATGTGCCATGCAAATGTACGTGTCTAGCATTTTTATTCAACATACGATTTTCCCTCCTAGGATATCATCCCTCAGAGAGACAACAGCACAGGATAATAATAACAAATAATGATAGCATAACAACAATAAGAATACCAGCAGCTAATGTCTTATTTAGCACTGACTATAGGCCAAACACTTCACAGATGATTTTCTCTTTGGATTGTCTCAATAACCCCATCAGGTAGATACAAATATCTTTATTTTATGGATGAGCCAATCTAGGCCCAGCAAGCTTGAATGAATTAACCAAGGCTATACAGATATGAAGTTGGGATTTGAATCCTGCAGTCTGACTCTAGAGGGGGCTCCTGAGGGGGAGGGTGCTGAGATACCCTGCGTCCCACACAGACACCTACCCATATGGAGTAAGATAGCAATTCAATTCCATTCATGGACTTTGAAGTCAAGGTTTCAATTCCAGCTCCTCCGTGCTCTGAGTAAAGCAAATAGTTGTTACTATAAGATGGAACACTCAGTGCCCATGTGAATGCCCTGCTGGTTTGACGTTCTTATTATAGAGGCTGAGAAGCTAGAAATGGCATTGCGTAAACTCCACTGCAGTTATGGCATCCACACAAGACTCGGAGGTGGCCCTGAGCAGTGGGAGGTGGTGATTATGTTCAGAAAGAGCAGATCTTCATAGTGAAAGAAGCTTCTGTAATGGTACATTTCCAGTATCCCATCTCTAGGGTCAGATGTATTGATTGATGGGTAATGCAGGCAAGGGTGTAAGTGGGCCTTTCTCCTGGGTGTGTCTATATACAGTTAGTAGGATACAAATTCTCTGTACCTTCTGTACCCATATCCCTGGTCCTCTAGGAGTTTCTATAAGCTACATAGTATCTTTTTACAAATTTTCCTGCTTGAAACAGCTATACTCGCTTCTGTGTTCTGCAACCCAAGAATCTTGACTGATACACTAGAAGTGTTATCACAGTTAACTAACTTTCTGGAGCCTCAATTTCCTCCTCTGCAAAATAGTAATATTAAAAGGATTGCCTCATGGTGCCTTGGTGGCTTAGTTGGCTAAGTGTCTGACTCTTGATTTCCACTCAGGTCATGATCCCAGGGTTGTGGGATCAAGCCTTGCGTCGGGCTCTGCACTGAGTGTGGAACCTACTTAAGATTGTCTCTCTCCCTCTCTCTCTCTCTCTTTCACTCTCTCTCTTTCTCTCTCCCTCCCTCCCTCTGCCCCTACCCCAATTGCACTCTAAAGCTCTAAAATTTAATAAATAAATAGATAAATAAATGGATTGCCTCAAATGAAATAATGTGTGCAAAATATTTATCACAGTATATAGTCTAAATGAGCTCTCACAGAGGGTGAGCAAGTAAATAGGAAGTTAGAATTAGGTACGATATATAGCCAGGGATGGTAGAATGCACCCAGAACTTTGAAGCCCAAAGGAGGAACAGCAAACACAGCTTGGTCATAAAAGGCTTTGTAGAAGATATGAAACAAACAAACAAAAAAAAAGCAGTGCTTAAGTTGAGATCAAAAGTATGATTCCCATACAGTGTGTACAGTTTTCTGTGTCTTCTGGATTTTTTCACTTAGAATGATTTTTCTGAGTTACATCCATATTGTGTGTTCCTCCCTTTTTATTGCTGTATGGAATGCCATTGAATAGATATACCATAATTTCTGAATTCATTCACCAGTTAATGACATTTGGGTTGTTTCTCTTTGGGCTAATTAGGAATAAAGGTGCTATAAACAAACAAACAAACAAACAAAAGTATGATTCCAAGATAGCCGCATGCAGACGGTCTGGGGAGAGAGCAATGGTGTGCAGCTGGGCCTCTCCTAATAAGAAGACACAGAACATGTGAAGTCTTGTAGAGAGGAGAGAACACACCTTGCTGAGCAAGTGAGAGAAGTTTACCATGACTGCCATGGAGAGTGTGAGGAAGGAACTTGGAGATAGTGTAGGTGGACCAGATAGTGAACAGTCTGGAAAACAGAGGTGTTTGGAAGTCATTGGCCTTCCACAACATGTCACTTGAAGACCATTAGTCTGTGGCATGCCTGGTTTTACTCCCTCAAGTCACCCTTTGGTAAAGATGCATAGCCTCGATCCAACCAGACTGCAAGCTCCTGGAGGGTGGACGCTGTGTTTTGTACTTCTCAAGGGGCACTGTCTTGCCTTCTCCACCAATACTTGTCCAGTGTACTTGCTGTTAAGGCAAGTTTAACAGAGCATATACTTTTGCATGGAGTATTTTATAAAATAGTAAATAGCTTTCTATGTAGGTGAGGACCTCTGGACCCCACCCAACACTTACATGGAAAGTTTGTTCCCTTCAACTAGCATGTGTTCTGTGTGGTGAGAGCTGTTTACAAACTTACAAACTGAAGGGCTTTGTGGACAGGGTCTCTCTCTTTTTTGACCTTGTTTGTTTTTTCTTTCCTACTATGACATCAATTATTTTCCAGCCAATTGAGATTTGTTGTTGTTGTTGTTGTTGTTGTTGTTTAGCTTAGAAATCATGCCATAAGGTTGAAAGGGTCAAGTACAAATTTGTTTGTCTTTTAAGTAAGCTCTACACCCAATGTGGGACTTGAACTCACAACCCTAAGATCAAGAGTTCTATGCTCTACTGACTGGACCATCCAGGTACCCCTAAATTTGTTTTTTTTCTTTGTTTGTTTGTTTTTGTTTTGTGTTTGAATCTTAAACTTTTGTTTCATAAGATGCTATTTCAGCATTCCAAAGAACACTCTTTAGCCTAGTTGGGCATTTCTGATTCCAAGGTGAGGAGCCAGTCTGCAATCACCCTGGCAATTGCCCTGTGGGTCTTGGAAGACATCCTGGAAGGACTTTGTAAATTCCTGGGGAGGAATTTAGACTGGAATTAAGAGCCATTTGGTGGATGCTCATCAGGAATCTAACAAATGCTGCCATTTCTTAGGCTACAGAGGAAACAAAATCCCTCTGATCTCCAAAAGTATGCTAGAACAGGCTCATAGCAGCCTATGAAAACCAATGATTAGGTATTCAGGAATTTTTCAAGCCTTTTGTCAAACCATTAGTAGCTTAAAATCATCCACAGTGGGAGTATTTACACTATGGGAATTGGCAAATGTTACAAATCAGGGACTCTTCCCTCTCTTCCCTCTCAAAGCTGGTTTATCAGCACACTATTGTGTCTAGCCTATCTTGAGGAGTAATACTTTGGATATCCTGGTAAAAATTCTGTGCTTGGAAGCACTGGGAAAAACTGTTTGAAGTCTCAATTCCACGTGAGCAAGAACCATGAGTGTTTTCTTGGAGAATATATACCATGACGATGTAGGTCTGGTGTAGGGGCTGGCACATAGAAAGGGCTCAGTAAACACTCCTTGAAAGGATATAGGACTAGCGGGCTGAGAAGCACCTGTACAGCAGCATCAAATCAGCCCAAGCCAGTCTCCCATGGGAATCCTCCCCGAGCCATACATTCTCTAGAGTCACTCAGGACACTGGGTTGTTGCTCATATCGCTTATGTCATTTTATCTTTTAAAGGCAATTCTGACTCTCTCAGTATATTCAGCAACCACAGTAGACTTTAAGCTCCCAGAGACAGGATTTGTCTGATTCATTACTTTTAACATCGCAGGTGCTCAATAAATTTCTTTTCCAACAAAAGAAAAATATGTGAATAATCTCGTAAATTCATGGTATTGTGTGGACATTGCTTTATTGATATCCCTGTGAGTAGATAGAAAGGAACAATTGTCCTTCCTAGCAGGTAAAACAGTGCCTGGCATGTGAGGACACTGAATATTTGTTGAATTAGTTATGAGTTAATCATCCCATTTTACAGATGATAAAACAAGCTTGTGGAAGCTATCTCACACAGTTCCTCTTTGTTTATATCATTTCCTTTTGCACTATGTTGCCTGTATTAACAGTCCCTTAACTTTTAAACCTACTGTATTGTGGATTCTCTCATTTTTCAACCCTATCAGATAAGCAGGTATTTTCATTTATGTTTTAGGGGAGGATAGTACTGTGGCATAGAAAGTTTTAGTAACATGCTTGATGTCACAAAAGGATTTGAGGGTAAAGCTAGTCTTAAAATCTACCTTGTCTAAGGATTCTGAAGCTAGGCTGTGTATTGTAAACAATTGTCTTGCATTTTACTTCCTTATTCATTCCTTCAGAGGGAGAGAGATTGATCAAAACAGGCTAACAAAAAGCATGGTACCATAGCACATTCAGAAATACCACTGAAATATCGTCAGTGAATCCCCCAAGTTTGTGTCTCTTGCTTCAAACACCTTAAAACATGCTGATGACTAGAATCTGTGCTTTGCCACTTAAGTCTGCTGAAGATTCAAATTGAAGTTTCAAATATAAAATTACAGGAAATTACCTACTTTTTCTTTTGTGAATGGAATTTTGATTTCTTTTAGTCATCTGAGAAGGTCCTGTTTTTCCATGAATATGGAAATTCCATGATTTTTCTTTCCCTAGGACTCTAACATTTCAAAATGGCCACAAGACTCCTGTATGAATTATAAAAAGGATACAGAATTAAGATGATGACTTTTAAATTTATGTTGTAAAATCCAATGTTATTCCCAGCACAGTGCCTCATTTCCGATGAAAAGCATGCTGCCAGCTTCCCATTTTTTCTATGGACGATATCACCACTCATTTTATTAAAGCCACCAGACACTCATGGAAACATGCATGATGTCGTTTTTTAATGTGGGGGAAAGAATTTTGGAAGTGGGAGCTAGTTAACATTTCTAAAACATGTTTTTTTATTCTTGCCTTTCCCTTTTGACCTTCCTGAGGATGCATGTGGGTGTTAAATTGTTACCAAAGGGAGGGGCCGTTGTAACTACAACGGGATCCACACACACAAAGACACACTTTCCCACACATAAGACTTGGCTCCGTTACACTTTAATGGAATGCTGAATGGAAAAGATGCAGGGTGTTTTTGATCTGTGGGGAAATGCAGCCAGTATAGTGTCCATCATTTTCTTTCTTTCTTTTTTTTTTTTTTTTTTTTTTTTTTTGTTAAACAGCCAGATTAACATTTGGAAGGCAATGTGTGTGAGGGAGTGGGTGTCACTAGCAAATAATTTTCCTCTCTTTTAAAAATTATAAACACAATATAGTCTGTTTATAAGCATTGAAATAATAAAGGGGGAATATAAAGTGAAAAGTAGAAATCTCCTTCTTCCCCCTACCCATCTCATCTCACTCCTACATGCAGCCATTAATAGTTTCATGTTTGTCTGAGTAGGATTTTCTCTATGAATTCAAGAACCACATATTGAGATTCTATAATTTGTATTAGCCCTCTCATTTAAGGGTGAGAGTTTGGTACAAAAATGTATCTTATATCCATATTATCCTACAACTTGTTTTTTTTCATTTAAAAAATGTATTCTGAGTATTTTTTCTGTGAGTAGACTTTTAAACTTTGGCCATTCTTTTTACGTCCCATATAAAGTTTCATCATATTGACTGTACATTACAGTATTATTATTATTATTATTATCAGTGTTTAACTGATCCTATATTGTTGAGCATTTGGATTGCTTCCAGTCGCTCATTATTACTCGCAGTGTCTCCTTGGATCTTTGTCTTTACTCATTCTGGTTGTATTTCTTTAAGACTGATTTCTGGGAGCAGAATTTTTAGATGGAGCAGACTATTAATACCTATAATTCCAGGGGAAAATGCCTATTTTAAAAAAGAGAGAATTTTCATTGAGCAACACGTGGCAAGATTCAGCTGCATATAAAACAAGACCACCTCCAAGATGTGTTCCTATTGTACTGTTCTCAGTACCGACTACTCACTAGATTCACCTGGGGGAGAGGAGCTTTCTGAAACGAACCAGTCTTTAGATGCCGCCCTAACAAATTACATCAGAATCTCTGATGTTCGAGTCCAGGTATCTATGTATATTTTTGAAGCTCCTTAAGCCAGACTAGGAGCCATGGCTCCAGTGACAGTGCTTTCAACGTAACTATGAACGTGCCACGTTTGCTGTTGTTCTATCCGTGAGCATCTAAACACATCTACCTAAATATATGTATTCAATATTCAAGCACATACATGTAAGGATGTACATGCACACCATGTATGTTTTATGTAGTTGGAATAATAAGACTTTTCTACCTTTTGCTTAGCTCTTTGGTATATTTGGCCTCAAGTTCTATCAGCTAGCCCAGAAACATAGTATGTGTCATGTAGAGTTCTGCATACCAATAAGGTTCAGGAGGATGATCAAAGAGACAAATGGGAACTTTAATGGGGGAATGGTGAGAAGTCCTAGATGTGATTAAAGAGAAGATAAAAGGGCCATTAAGCAACTGTGCAGAGTAATTTTTAGACTGAAAAATTGTAGACAGTCCTATATAAACAGAATCCATATAGGACATTAACTACCAAGGTAAATGACCCTTTGTCTCCTTGTGTATTTCTTCAACTTACAAAGTTTGGTTGGCAGATGGTGGAAGGATGCAGGGTATCTGAATAAGTGTGTGTGGAGGGAGAGTCGTCTTGTACTGGACAGGAGCTGTTACCTAAACACACTATATATTTATATATATATATATATATATATATATATATATATATATATATATATATTTATAGTATAGTTTACGATATATTACATGCATTCATATACATTATTTTATGTGACCTCTACATCAGTCTTGGAGAGAAGAAGATGGTTATCTACATCACTCAGAAGAAACTGAGGCCGAGAGAGAAGGGGTAAGGCCAAGTTCATAATGCTCACACATGGGAGAACTGAAACAACATTGCACTTTGAATGTATGCATTAGTTGAATTAGCACCTAGGGTTTCTGATTCGTAGCCTATGTTCTTTTTGCTAATATACAAGTGTCAGCATTGGTAAACCATAGGAAGTGGTACAGACCATGGCAATTAGCACTAAGTGCATTCAAATTGAAAAAAAATTAAATACTATACGAGAAAAAAATATCTTGGGCCAATTCAACAGACAGGCTTTCAACTGGTGACCTTAATTTTAGAAAATCTAAATTTTGAGTAATAGAAAACTAGAGGACGAATCTGCCTTGGACTTTGACAGCAGTATTTCCTAAACACACAAGTAAGAAGA
Source organism: Puma concolor (assembly GCF_028749965.1). Lineage (NCBI taxonomy): Eukaryota > Metazoa > Chordata > Mammalia > Carnivora > Felidae > Puma > Puma concolor. The sequence continues at coordinate 50,599,001 of NC_141667.1, forward strand.
TATTGAAAGCAGGTTACAAATATAGGTAAGTGTAGTCTGAAGTAGACACCTTCTAGAATCTTTTCCTTTTTGTGTTTCAAAAATATATATATTAACACATGTATTTGTAATACCACTGCCTTCCAATCTCCTCTTTGTTAGAAGACCCTGATGTTGCTAAGCATGGTTTTGTCAGGAATATAACTTGCACGGTGGTCCAGGCATTGCTATTTTGTTGCCTGGAGAGGGAACACATTATGACCCATGTCCTCACAAGTTTGGATCGTTTACCCAATTAGTTAGTAATCATGCTGAGAATGCACAGGGCAGTGTGTTGGGATGAGGGACCAGTAATTGGGGAAGCTCTGGGGTTGAGAAGGTGGGAGCTGACTGAGGTTGGAAATAACTGGGAGAGCCAAATGAAGGCAGGGATGCCAAAATCAAGGCAGAGTTCGGACAAGGTCGGTGGGTGCAGCTCAGGCCCAAGCCTGAACCCTGAGGTTGAATTATTTTAACCTTACACATCAAAGAGGCATTTTATATTTTTTTCTTTAGCATTTTTTTCTCGTGTTGTCTCAACCATCTTGTGAATTCAGTGGGAAGGTAGTCTTGGCTCTAGTGTTGAGATTAATAGCAACAGAAAGTGGTTCAATAAGTTGCCCAGGTACAACATTCATACTCCATCTGAGACCAGAACTCAGAATTCTGTACATAATTCTTATCTCTGCATCTCATACTATTTCAAAACTGGATGGGGCCCTGACCCCGTGGTGGAGTCCATCTGGCTGCAAACTCTTCAATAAACAGAAAGACTTGTGTTGTAGGCTCACATTTGGGGCATGGAGAGGAAGAGTAAGGGAACTGCTTCAATTCAGCAGGTGAAAAGGAAAATGAAAGATAAGTTGAAGTTTTCTGTGTGAGAGGGGAAATGTATTTCTCCCCAGACTGCCAGGGAAGGGAGGATATAAACATGGGTGTGGGTGTTGTTGTTAAGCAAAGCTGTTTGTAATCTTTGAGGCTGTTTGAGGAATGAGATCCATGTCAGAATGCTAAAGGCAAATAAACATTTTAATGATTTTTTAAACAGCAAATTCTGGGAACTATAGATAGGAACGTAATTTTAATCACACTCGACCAAGATTCTAGGACAGGCTGTTGATTAGAGGAGCTTTGGAGCCTGAGCAAAGAATGTGGTGAATTATAAGAGCAAACATGGGTTCACTAAGAATGAAATGGACAAGACTAACCTATTTCCTTCAAAAAAAAAAAAAAATTACCATGTTGAGAGATCATGTTGACCTGAATTTTAGTAAAGATTCGGTCAGAATTTCCTTTTGCAAAAATTGGTGGACTGCATACCAGCTATTAATTCTGATACATTTTAAACTTGCTGAATAATTAGTGGCCTTGAATTAATGACCATGAATTTGAATTCCATCTTACTTTGGGCGTTGGACTAGTCACTCCACCTACCTCAACTGTAAAGCTCAATATGTGCAGCCACTTAGTATATTCCAATACTATTCAAGTGAAAATTATCCCGGTCCACCTAGGGAAGGATCTCTGTTGGAATGCCACCTGATTCCACCATTGATTCGGTTTCACTGAACATGTTGACAAGTAGTTGCCTAAGTACATGCTTATGAAATTTTCAGATGCAGAAGACTCTAGAGGACTAAGGATATGATGTTATAGAGAATCAATGTATCAGAAACCATTCATAAGAATTATAAATGAGAAAATGAAAAGAAATACAAGTCTGGGGGAAGGGGCAAGAGAGTCCCCATGGTTTCCCTCTGTGTAGAGTGAGGGAAGATGGGTGCTGTGGGGCAGCCAAGTCATCCAGGCATCCTTAAGTGGCCCAATATGTCTTGGAAGCAGAAGTCTCAGCAGGCATGTTCAAGAGCAGCCGCAAGACTCTGGGAAAAGAGCTATTTGGGGAGAAAGCTGCAATGTGGTGAAAAAGAACTGTGGAGAAGGAAAGAGCATAGGAAGTTGGAATGGAGGACAGATTTTAGCAGCCGTCCTGAGTCAGACACTTCGAAAAGGAAGAGATTAACTGTGCAAACTTCTGAGAAGCATTTTATATGTTACTCCCTTTAAAGAAGAAACTCACAGTTAAGAAGTTTATATTCTTTCTCAAGATTTTTGGAGTTAAATGGTTATTTTTTTGCACACAGAACAGACTGGGCTATGTGGGGTCTCAGTTATACCTGGTTTAAATTATCATTACAAACTTTCACCATGATATAAAAATGCAAGGACCTTAGAATTTCATCCTGCCCTCTTGTTTTCTCACCTTCCCTCTTTTTCTTGGATAATCTCCTTAATTTCCATGAGTTTGGCTACCAACAAACATAACAATGACTATTAGCTTTATTGCTATATCCCAAACCTCTCTCCTAAATTCCAGCTTGGGATTCTAACTGAGGGCTGGATGCTTGGAATTCACAAATGCTTAAATCTCAGCTCATGCAATAAGGAAAATGACAACTCCTCAGAGAATCAGAGAGGAAGCCTGTAGAAAAAGAAGCACTCAGTTTTCTTAACTGCAAAATGGGAAGCCTCAGTAATGAGATCTCTAAGGCTCTTTTCAACTGTAACATTTTATTTAAAAAATGAGACAGTGTTGTTCTTCATTTTTGTAAAAAGGCCAGGGTGAAAGTTACCACAAGGTGGATTTAGATGTCTTTTTTTTTTTTAATTTTTCTTTTAAGTAGGCTTTAGGCCCAGTGCAGAGTCCAGTGCAGGGTTTGAACTCACCACCATGAGATCAAAATCTGAGTGAGATGAGAGTTGTATGCTTAACCAGCTGTGCCACCCAGGTGCCCCATAGGTGTCAGATTAAAGTGTAGAACTTTTCTAATAGGACTACTTCTGAAGACAGTGAGGTAATTAATTCAGAATATCTATGGGAATACTGTGAGATGTATTTCTCCCTACAAAGAGTATACTGAGGACTCTTGATGTCCTTTTTAACTCTAAAAATAATATATATATATACGTAATTATATATACATACATATATACACACATATATAATATACATAATTATATATACACACAAATATGTATATGTTTTATATATATAATTCAAATTATGTATAATATAAGCATCTCTTCACACTGTTATAATTTTGAAAATTATGTGGTAATATATTTACCACCTATATGGTAAATTCTACAAATTCCTATTTATTTTGTTAATTTTTCTTCCTTTTCTGCAACTAAAAGTTATATTTACTATATATTCCACCACTTGAGACCTCTTAGGTTACATCTGAATCTTTTTACAATTGTACACAACACAGTAGTTCCTTTTATTAACTACATCCTCTCTGAAAAGTTACTAATGGGGTTGATAATGCAGTTCCTACTGTAGCCAACTTTGGCATTGTGAAAAGTAAGGACGTGATGCTAACCAGTCCAAGCCTGTCCCAACTAACCTTGGTCACAGGGTCTCATTAATCACTATATTTTCCATAGCAACAAAATTGCACATTCAATAAAAAGCGATTGCTCTTAGCAAGAGTAAACCCCAGGAGATGGAGCAGGACAGCATTATTTTTTATAAAAGCTAGAAGACCTAAGTTCTATTAGAAGAAAATATAGTAGGAAAGCATAGTATAAAAAATGATGCCTTCCTTAGAGGGGCTCCAGAGGGTAACTGGACATGTTGGCTCTGGGAGAGATTGTACTTTCTAGATCTTTCAAGGTAAGGGAAAACAGCAATGTTCAGAGGTCAGAAGACTGGTTCGGTTTGTCACATGGCAGTGTCATATACTCATAGTGCAATAGAAAGTAATAATCATGATAAATATAATTGATAGCACTTATTAAGTGTCTACTGTATGTGACAGTGTATTAAGCATCATGCATACTTATTTCAGTTAACCTTCACAATAACTAGCTCATGTAAGTCTTACTGTTATCACCGTTTTTAAGTTGAGTGAACCAAGGCTTCATAGTTTGTCCATTCTCACAGCTAGTGAATCTCTTACTCCAGGGCCCATCTTTTCAGTCAATTGGCCATGCTGTCTTCCAAGTTCTGCATTTCAGTTTATGCCCAACAATGGAGTCGTCATTGCTCACTGGGGGGAAATCATTATTTTTTTAAATTTATTTGAGAGAGAGAGAACGATAGAGAGGGTCAGAGGGTGTGGGGGGAGAGACAGACAGAGAGAGAGAGAGAGAGAGAGAGAGAGAGAGAGAATCTCAAGAAGGCTTCATGCCAGGCACAGAGCCCAACACAGGGCTGGATCCCATGACCCTGGGATCACGACCTGAGTCAAAATCAAGAGTCAGACGCTCAACTGACTTAGCCGTCCAGGCGCTCCTGGGGGAAAACCACTATTAAAGGTCACTATCTCTCTTTGAAATTCATCTGGAGATTTTAAGCCTTCGACTTAAAACTTAAATGCTCATGAAAGATGAGCGGGCCAGAAACAGTGACTCAGTGGGCCAGAAACAGTGAAGTTGTAAAATATGGCCCCTAGCCTGAGAAATGTAAAGTCTTATTTAAAAGGCTTACCCATACATTTAACCTGATAGGAAATTGGTTTTTGTGGTCCACATTCTAAGAATTCAGAAATAATGGCGTTCAAATTGAGCTCGATTAGGGAACTTATTATAGAAAGTCCTACACAGACCTGTATTAGTATACATCCTCCACATACATTGGGTGGACAGATGTGCTGATGGATGCCTCTCAGATGAAGTTTATACTTCAGGGTGACCCCAAAGTTTGGGCAGGATTTGGATAGATGTGGAAACAGGGGTGAGGCCTGGGCTTGATGCGCCTACATCTCACTTGGCACAGAGGTGTCAGTCTCAGTTTGGCTACTTTAGTAATATTTTCTATTCTGTTGCAAGAATAAGATGAGGCAACTTCTTCCTCAGATCTTCTCATGGCTGACTCCTCACCATACAGTTCCCAGATCCTCTGTCATCTCCTCAGGAAGAGCTTGCTGACCTCCACATGTAAATCGTTTAGCCCGGCTCCTGCCCCTCTCCGCTCCATTGCCCGTTTTACGTTCTTCAAATATTTGTCTCTCTCTGCACCAAACATAGTTATACATGTATTTGTTTATTGACCTGTCTCGCTGAATAGAATGCAAGCTGTTAGGGGTCAGGGAATTTGTCTTTCCATCCACACAGACATGCCTGGTGCTTAGAACACTGACTGCCACAAGGGTGCATGCCCAATAAATATTGGTCTGATGCACGTTTGAATGCATGAAAAATGGTAACCGCCAGGATGTCTGTTAAAAACACAAATGTCCTGGACCCAACCCTAGAGACTCTGATTCGGAGGATCACTTTGGGGGGTTTCAGGAAATGAGAAGTTTGCAAAGTTCTTCATGTGATTCTGACACGCAACCAGGTTTCAGAATGATTATGTTCTAAAAATTTTCTTTGCCCTCAAGCAACTTGCGATCTTAAAGGGGCAGACGGTATCATTGCTTGGGGAAGGAAAGACAAATATCTCCACCAATTTGATCACCAAGGTCCCAAAGTTTAGCTCCCTTGACTTTCCCAAATTACAAAGGAAAGAAGAAAGAAATAAATTCTTTAGAGAAAAGAAGAGCTGGAGGAAATGAAGAGAAAAAAGCAAAGATAGGGGTAGGATGAACAAGTACACAATAAGACGCACCGTGCAACGGTCTGTTAGAACAATGATAAAGAAATAAGAAGGAAGATGGAGAAGAAACAGATGTAGCTGCCAGAAGTTAAATACACATCTGTTAAGAATGCTCTTCTCATATGCAGGGTCAGAAAAATATGTACAAATGTAGCACCTCACTGATTGACAGAAAAACCTCAGTTCTGGCCCTGGGAATCTTGTTTTCTTGACAGCACTTTGTTTTAAAGCTGGAGGCAGAGAAATGTCTTATGCATGTCCTTAAACTGGAAGGCCTTTTGTTCAGGATACTTATACCATTTGCAGATAATGATGTGCATAGCAGTTTCAGCTGTCTGCATATGCATTTTTATGTTTTTTTATGACAGCTCTGCGTACTGAACTAAAAGGCCATTTAGAACTGTCAGCCACTGACAAGCATTACCCTTTACATTTACAATTCTGTTAGCGTGCATTGTCAGGTGGGTTCACCAGACTGCAGAAATGTGATTTCCTTTGAAACCTATGTATGACTTTAATTTAATACAGCAGCCTCAAAAAAGAAAAAAAAAAAAAAAAAGGAAGAAAGAAAAAAAGACAGTGTGAGCCCAAGAGAGCTTTATTAAGTATTCTTTTTCCATTAATCTCCTACTTTTTTGTTTTTACAAGACCCTTCCTTTCTTTCTCATCTTCTTTCTCCCTCTTTCTCTTCCTTCTCTCTCTCTCTCTCTCTCTCTGTCTCTCTCTCTCTCTCCATTATTTCCTCTTTTCTTTCTTCTCCTCTGTAGAATCCTTCATGTCGTGCAGAAGTGCAGGCAGCCTAGAGAAATGACTTTACCTGTCTGAGCCAAGCCAGACCATCTCTTACTTTCCATATGGCCTGAGGTTAATTTTCAGTCAAGCCAATTTTTAAAAGATGTTTGGCTCAGTGTAGGGCTGGGCGAATATTCAGGACCTGGATAGTGGGAGCATGGAAAGAATCCACTTAATCCAACTAATGACTTATCATTCCCCATTATCACTACCACCTGTCTTTGGGAGTCCCTTTCCCCTCTCCCAAACGATATTTCAACAGTATGGCGAGCCCTTCCTAGAAAATATTTCAACAGTATGGCGAGCCCTTCCTAGAAAAGGCACTGGCGTGTGCAGGGTGAGAGTCTTGAAAACAATGTGAAACTGTGGTTTTGCCCTGAAGGATTTTATAGTCCACCCAGGGAGGCTGACCATGTGTGCAGGAAACAAAGTTTCTACTCAGACTAGGCTGAAGTGAAATGTTCACATGTACGTGCTGACCTGGACCAGATTTACTGCAAAGTGATGAAGCCTGGGCTTCCGAGAGTTCCTCTCACTTGCCTGCCCCGTACGCATTCCGGGGGTGGTCAGGAGGTGATGAGAGTTCTAGACGCAGAGCTCAACCTGAGTTGCAAGCAGGTAGCTTTATTATATGAACACTGATGGTAAATTGTATAAAGAGCTCACAGGGGAAAAGGGACCTGAAATCTCTAGTCTCCTTTTTTGTAACTAAATTTTGTAATTTAATTTGTATTCATAAGTTTGTAATTGTTGTTTTATAAAGAAATCCCCATATTGTGTAAACCTCAGATCCCATAAGCTTGGACCTGTCCCCAGTTCTGATAGTAGGTCCGTAAAGAGAAAACATGAATCAATGTGGTTTGGGCAACCAAGGTTAGGTTTTCTTTAGAAAGCTTATCTTCACCTGGCCCTTAATAAAAGCCCAGGATTTGGCTAGGTAGCGAGAGGATGTAGGCGAATAGAGAGGGTTTCAGGAAAATTTGGTGTACAGATAACATTTTGAGAACTCATGTTTTTGGCAGTGGACTAATATTTATTTTTTACTTTGTAAGTTGAGACATGTAAGAAATGTAACATGCACTGATCTTAAGTGTATGACTTGATGAATTGTACTGTGCTTAAAACCATGGAACCACACTCAGATCAAGAGGTAGAACATTTTCAGCTCCTCAGAAATTTCCTGGCTTCTGAGTATAGAAATCATAATCCCCTCTATCAAGTTTTTCAGAAAGGCAGGTTTGGACATACTGGGAGTGCTAAATTTAGTATCAGGAGATCACCTTTTGTGTTGACCTACTAATAGTATGGTTGTTCAAAAAAAGAATCCAACCCTAAGGGTGAGACGATACCGCCCCTCCTTTCTTCACCCCAGAAGTAAGTGGGAACATTCTGGCACCCTGATGGCAATGTCTAGCTTTATATGTGGGTGGCACAAAGTGTTATCTATTATCTAGCTGATGGCTTGCCATTTCACTGATACCTGCAGATCCCCCATTTGGGTCATATGACTTGGGGCTAAGCCTTGCCTTTCACGTGAGGTTCTTTGAAAAATCCTATCTGCCTCATTCAGTCTGTGAGGAGTGTCATACCAAGTTCCAACCCCTTTCTGTAAATTTGCTAATCAGTAGCTTTCTTATCTGGCCAGAAAGGTGGGATGAGACTCACAGGCAGGCTCCTGATGAAGGGTGGATGAGAGAAAGAGGGACACAGAACTGGGCAAGGTGGTGATTGCCAGTCTCAGAAGACCTCACATCTGCCAAATGCAGAGCCTGACGTGAGGCAGGCAGGTTGAAATTCCCTCCCAGAGGAAAAAAGGTAAAAAAGAAAACAAAATCCATACAGTGCACACACACACACACACACACACACACACACACACACACACGTGCGCACGCAGCCCCTCCTCTTTTTCTCCTGTGTCACTAACCTCGAATGCCCTGCGGGAACCAATTACAGCATTCTAATGAATGCAGTTTCCAATAACTGCATTTGGTGGGTGCATTACCTCCTCATCCACACACTGACTGCCACCACCTCATCTCAGATCACCTTTCCCAACAATGAATCTGCCTCTCTGGTGCTTGTTGGCTGGCTGGACATCTCCCTGTGGAGTCACCAGGGGCAGGGGGCCATAAGGGCAGCTGTGTGAGTTCTCAGAGTTTTCAGAATGCATAGGATTGTGGGCTTTGCAGGCAAGGGAATAAACCAGTCAGGTTTGTGGCTCTAGACAGACCTGGTTCACCTACTTGAAATAGTCTTTGGGGACCAAAATGAAAATTCACTTTTTAAAAAGCCTCCATGACGTGGAAAGGATTATAAGGTAGGGATCAAGTGTCATGGTTAAGGCATGGACATCAGAGATACAAAGACTTACCTCAGACTAATGTCTCTATCACTTAGTAGCTGCATGACTTCCAGCAAGTTCCATAATTCGTGAAATGAACCTCAATTTCACCATCTACAAAATGGGAATAATAACAGTCCCTACTTTGTAAATGTTTAAACAATACCGTATGCAAATACTAAAGTGGAGATGTTATTCTAATACAGCTTGGTCTAATAAAAATGGAAATAAATGGAAAGATCATGAATTCTCGTCATTCACTGGCAAAGCCCTGCCTTCTGCCCCTGGCTCTGTCCTTATGTCTGTCCAGGTCTGATCCCAGCAATCTACTCAGCACTATGGGGACACCTCTATTCCAGGTTGCTATTACAAAGCATGTGATAGATCTCCATGTACTTGGTAAACTCTCCCAGATATTTCAACTGAGAAAGGGACGTTTGAATTCATGACATACATGTGTATGTACATATGTAGGTGTGAACATGCATCAAAGGGACTGACCATGATTCTCCCAGGTGAGCAGTGAGCTTAATGGGAGGGGAGCAGGAAGAGAGATAATTTCACATTTTATTGTCACTACTCCTGGATTACCCAAATCTTAAAAATATTTTTTTTAATGTTTATTTTTGAGAGAGAGAGAGAGAGAGAGAGACAGAAACAGAGCGTGAGCAGCTGAGGGGCAGAGGGATCGGGAGACACAGAACTCGAAGTGGGCTCCAGGCTCTGTGCTGTCAGCACAGGGCCCATTTGCAGGGCTCGAACCCATGAACCGCGACATCATGACCTGAGCCAAAGTCAGATGTTTAACCGACTGAGCCACCCAGGCACCCCAAATCTTTTAAAATTAGGTGTATTCAAGCTTTTCTTGTGCAATAAAAGTAGAAATGCTCAGGAGGTATTTTCGTGGTCAAAAGTTAAAGGTCATGATGTGACAGTTGTTTGTGGCCCTAGTGGTTCCCCATATGCTCCCCACCCCCCTTGCACCACTTTTCACCCAGCTCTTGCAAAGCAAAACAGTCACCCTTCACCATTCTATCACCTGTTACAACTCCTTCTCTCTAGCCTGTTCACAAGACACCGTGTTGCTCAAGTGACCCTCTACCCATTGATTGTAAAGATTTTAGAGTTATTTAATCCCTTAAAGCATTTTCCAAAAAGTAAGAGAGAGAAAGAGGGAGAGAGATTGTCTTCAAATTGTTTATAAAGAAAATCCAGGTTTATACATAGATAATCTGGAAAGTGATTATCGTCTGTCTATCGGCAGTTGAGAACGTATTGAAACATTTTCATTATTTGCCTCCTTTGTCCACCGGAAATGTCTGCTTTCTTCTAATAAGCCACAGAAAGGAGAGCAAAAGGCAGTAATGGTCAGTGCTGGCAACTAAAGATCAATACCAAATGCACATAAGCCTTCTCCAGTGCCAAGCCCAGTGGGTGAGGACCAGCAGTGGGTCTGCAGAAATCTGAAGGGAACTCCCCCTGCATAGTGCTTTTTGCAGTTTACAATTATACATCCAAGGTGAGTAGAGAAAGCAACGTTATGTCTTAGGGAGTTTGTGTTCTGTCTGGCCTCCTAAGTATGTGGAAGACCACAAGCCTCTTAAGATGCTTGTCTTCAGAGGAGAGAAGACCAAATCCACAGAGCCTTGGGGAGTGACACAGGTGGGTGCTGGGGGTGAGAAGCAGAACTTGGAAAGGTAAGGAAAAGGTGATAGGTTTTGTTTGGTGTCTGAGCCTGCTGAGGGTCAAGCAGAGGTCTGCCTGTCCCTTCCCCATCCTCCGGTGGCCCGATCCTTCCTGACCTAGCAATTTTGCACAGGGTGTTCCCTAGGCCTTGAACACTCTTCCCCCAATTCATTGCCTCATGGACTCCTGCTCTTCCTTCAGGCTTCAGCTCCTAAGACCCCTGCTCGGGAATGTCATCCTTGACCTACCTGAATGCACACCCATTATAGATTGTTCCCTTATTTTCTTATAGACCCAGGTGAGATCCCTTCACAGCACTTACCACTCACAATTCAGAATCATATACTAATTTGTCTGTTGGATTTAGTGAATATCTGTCTTCCCAAGATGATTACGCCTTTTGAGTGTGGGGCTCTCAATTGTTTTATCTCCCTGTTCATTGCTTAGCACAGGGTCTGGAGTATAGTAGGTGCTCAATAAATATTTGTTGGATGAAATGATAAATTAACTAAATCCGTGAATTGGTCAATTACCATAGGTATCCTATAGCAAATGCTTATGCTTCTAAATCTTTACTTCCTCTGCTCCATCCCCCTGAAACTCGCCTTCTCCATTCATCCAAATCCTCCTCAGCTTCCAGACCCAATGACAATGATAGAGATAACAGATGATATTAAATGACTTCTGGGCCCAATAGTGGGAATCACGTATATATGTAATCTTAATCCATCTTCATAACTCTATTCTTATTGGTAAATATCAAAGGGCAGGCACTCAAAGATCCTCCAGGAATGCGAGATACAGCAATTGGCATCTCAGAGCCCCAGGTTTGCCAGAGAATTGAAACAGTGAGGACAGTGGCCTGGTTCTTTGTGATTTACACATGGTGTCTCTTTGATGTGTCTGTATTTTAAGCTGAAGGGCAGTGGCTGCGGCTTCCTTGCTTTTGTAATTCTCTCCCACTCTCTGGGACTCCTGGCCTCTGCTGTGGAGGGAAGAGCAGAGAGAGATTTGTTATGGCTTTTCTGATGCTTTCTGTTACTGGGTCCTTGGGGGGTTAGAGGTAGGGAAGAAGCCTGGGATATGCAGTAGCCCTGGCCTGTTAAGACAGTAGTTAAGTTAAGGCCGTTAAGAAAGTAGTATGATTTGAGGCAGTGACAGTTACTATTTCTACCCCCAATTCACCACACCCTACCTTCACCTTCACCACCATCTCCCAAAGTAGAGCTGAAATGATGGCATCCTCAGAGGCCCGTGTGCTGTGTGCAAGCAGTTCCAGCCAGGGGCTCAGCCTGTACACCGACAAACCTCAGTTTCCTCATCTCTAAAATGGACATAAGGATAATTCATCTCCCATAAGGTTTTGTGAGGATTCAGTGAAATGATGTGTGTGTTAAATCTTTACATAGTGCCTGGTATGACATCGCATTTTCAAAAGGCATTAGTTATTATTTGTATTATTTATTTACTAAATGCCTAAAGTCAAGCATCCGTCTAAATTCAAACCTAGATCTTTCTGATTCCTCACTGCATTCTTTTCACATCAGCCCTGATCAATTTCAGGACTGTTTGCCAGCACTGTGAGCAGAGAGGGGGAGAAAAGGAAGATTAATTAAGAAAGAGTTGTAAAAAAATTCACTGAATATCGAATGGATGTAATATTAACATACGTAATTACTTCTCAACTTCAGAAGCTATAATATCAAAGATAAAAATCATGTCAGCTTCAATCTTTTTCTCATTGTAGATTCAGACCATTACATTAATGACTAACTTTCTGAGCTCTATAATTTCCTCTTGGAAAGATACCTTTTTTTTGGAGCGAAGCACAGAAGCTCTCTCTCAGGCACACCCTGGAATTGAGGGAGGAAGAGGGGCCTCTCTGTTGAGGCCACTCCACTCCCCTCCTACTGCCCATTGTTGCGGGTACACTCTCTTTGTGAGGGAACAAAGGCAATTAATCACACAGGCAGCCAAGTCTTGCCTTTGGCTGGGCTGTGGAATTGGCTCCCAGGACTTCAATGGGGGCGGGAGCCCCAGTGAGTAACTCCATTGAGTGTCTATAGTTCAAGACTGCTCCAGTAACTGCCAGCCTCTGGGCGTTGTCTTCTTTCTGGAGGAGAGGTCCCCAAGTATCTTGAAATTAGGCCTTTGTTCATTTTAAACAGAGGTCCTACTCAGCGCTCTCCTCCCTTGACCCTCTAGTCTGAACCTTCCATCTGAGTGACAAAGAACAGGGTCTATGGGAGCCACAGTTCAAAAAAAATTTTTTTTTTTCAACGCTTTTTATTTACTTTTGGGACAGAGAGAGACAGAGCATGAACGGGGGAGGGGCAGAGAGAGAGGGAGACACAGAATCCGAAACAGGCTCCAGGCTCCGAGCCATCAGCCCAGAGCCTGACGCAGGGCTCGAACTCACGGACCGCGAGATCGTGACCTGGCTGAAGTCGGATGCTTAACCGACTGCGCCACCCAGGCGCCCCGGGAGCCACAGTTTATAACCCTCTCCTTGGAGCTAAGTCAGTGCCTCCTCCTGCGAGGAAAGAAATGAGAGATGTCCTGGGATTTTCTGCCGTAGAGGATGCAGGCATAGCATCCCTTTTTCAGGATCTCAGGGTAGAACTGGGACAAGGAGGGGGACCCCATTTCTCAAACGTGATGATCAGGGGCCTGCACAATGTCCAAATTGCTGCTAAATGGAACCAGAAGTTAAGTGTTCTCTTTTTACAGACGTCTGAAACAATGAACAGGAGGGAAGGAAAAGAAATGTAGTTTAGCTTTGTACCTTTTTTTCTTTCTTTTTGGTGCCCATTCTTCCTTCCAAGTCCTCCTCCTATTTCCTGGCCATTTTTGGTAAGTGTCCAGTTTTGTCACCCTCACTGCTCAGAGTGCTCCCTTCCCAAAGGAACATCTTTCTCTGGACCCCTCTCCTCTCCGTATTCCTGTGTCCGTACAAGCTTTTTACCTACCCTCTGGTTCTTTCCTTCTGTTAGCTCTGACTCAGCAAAGTAATCATGGAAATAGAATTTTCTGCTTGTTAATCTGCTGCCCATCACACAAAAATGCCAGTAAGTTTAAGATGGGCTGGCTGGTCATTGAGACTACATAAAATAAAGTCCACAAAAGGTAAGCAATATTCTTGGGGAGCGGCTGAAACTGAGGTTTCTAGAGCAGTCTGCGTGATTCCACTTGGGAGAGGTATGCCCTGAATCCTGAGGAGTTCTACACAGAAAAACAAAACAAAACAAAACAAAACAAAACAAAACAAAACAAAACAAAAAAAAAACAGTGCAATTTTTCCCCCTCAAATCAAATCTACCCTTGACTTGGAGCAACTGTTAAAATGAAGACCCATGTACCGTACGTCCAAATATCTAAGTTATAACCCAGCTGACTATTGAATAAAAGACTTTCACCTCCTAATTTGACCATCTTTGTAACATCTTACATTCTAGTTAAGCATCAGACCATGGGGAAGCAAGGCTTGACCCCTGGGACCTGGTCTCCAGTCCCCCTCTGTTATTTTCACACACCCAATGCTGTTCCATACTGTGAACAGCCTCATGTCCACTATAGACAAAGCCCTGGTCTGAGTCCATTATCCCAACAGTTGCCGCTGCTCAGGCCTTGTAATGCATATGTCTGTGCATGTGTTCTCACAGGAGAACAGACTATAACAAGTTGATTCAGGTACTGAGGTACTGAAGGTGGGTTCAGAGTTATTTGGACAGAGAATTCCAAGGTCCTTGATCCCCAGAGTATGGTCTAGAAGGAGACATGGCATAGGCTTCAGATGGGCACATTCCCATGGCCCTGTGGACAAGGTCCAGGGGGCACCTTCTAAAGCTCAGGGCCTAAGGCAGGTTTCCTCTCACCTAAGGCTTATAACAGCACTAACCTAAAGGGCAGATATTCCCTGTTCCATGTGTGTCCTTGCAATGGAGCTGCTTCCCAAAGGGGCAACTCGAGATAGGATGCTCTAAGTTGTTTAACTTCAGAAATGGTTGCTATTATAATGGTTCATGAGGCAATGAGTTCACATTAAGATAGGAAATTCCCTCCTGAATAGCACTGACCAACACAGGGTAAGTATTTTAATGAAAACACTATGTGTGAATAAATAAGTGGCCTGTTACAACTTTAAAAAAACTTTTCGTATATGAAAGGAGTGACCGACAGTAGAGATTACAAGGCACTAACAGCAGATGAGAAACACTTTGATTGACTCGGAATTTTAAGAAGAACCTGCTTCTTAGAGGTGACCCCTCTATAATAGCTGAATGTAGAACCTATTTCTGCCCATAAAGCATGCATGGCTGCACCCAGAGCCCAGAGAGTATATTCATGATGCTACTGAATCAAGTACTGCTAAAGCAGGATTTCCAACCGATTGTCACTATTGACATTCGGGATGGGATCATTCTTTGTGGTTGCGGAGGAACAGTCTTGTGCATTGTAGGATGTTTAGCAGTATCCTTGGCTTTCACTCATGAGAAGCCAGTAACATTGCCTTCCAGCTCTAAAACCAAAAGTATCTTCGGGCATTGACAATTGTTCTCTCTTGGGGGAAAAACCGCCCCGGTTAAGAACCACTTTTCTTAAAGGATCTGATTGATCGGCATCGTCTGTACCCAGACAGAGTTAACACCAAGCACAACTCATAGCACCAGGATTTATTGTCAGAGGAAAACAAGAGTTAGGGAAAGCCAAACTAATGTAGTTTGCTTTGTTTTATCAGTCTCTAAGATCATATAGCAAATGGTGATATTAAGGTGAAAAATGAAAATGGAGAGTAGGAATGTTTAAATCTCTTATAGCAAGAGCTTTAATAATTTCTGTTCTCTTTTAAATTTTTTTTCCTGGGGCGCCTGGGTGGCGCAGTCGGTTAAGCGTCCGACTTCAGCCAGGTCACGATCTCGCGGTCCGTGAGTTCGAGCCCCGCGTCGGGCTCTGGGCTGATGGCTCAGAGCCTGGAGCCTGTTTCCGATTCTGTGTCTCCCTCTCTCTCTGCCCCTCCCCCGTTCATGCTCTGTCTCTCTCTGTCCCAAAAATAAATAAACGTTGAAAAAAAAAAATTAAAAAAAAAAAATTTTTTTTTCCTTTCTTTCTTTTTTTTTTTTTTTTTTTTTTTTTTTTAATGCTAGGGAAAGAGCCAGAGTGGATGTGTTAAAATCTCAAGCCTAGAATGAGATAAACGTAGGACAGGAAAGCATATGCCAAAAGCAAGTCTACTCTAGCTAGCATCATGTAAGCTCAGGAAAGGGTTCTGTGGTCCTGGGGCAGCCTCCCAGTTCCATGGTTCATTCTCCATGCCTTTCCTACTGCTGATCCTCCAATCTCTACTACTTCCTCTGTCAAAACAGAAAGTTGTGACTTAGTGACTTAGCAATATGCACACTTGTGCCTATCGTGATTTGCTGAAACCAGAATCTCATGAAGTTTCAGGCTGCATGGCTATTCATGTTATTTTGAGTCCAAGAAACCTCCAGGATGCAATTAGGCATATTGCTTGTGTTATAAGGACAAAAATTATTTATGCATGAGACACAATTTTTGCCTCTTCCTCACTTTTTCTGAGCAGGAAGGGATTATTTATTGTAAAGTTAGCTTCCAGAATCTTTTTCTGTTGTTGAGAATCTAGTTAGTAAATTTAAAGAAGGAACTAGATTAAACGATATCATAAAGAGCAAGAGTGGGTAAGGGATAGAAGAGCTGCAGTGACTGTGTATCTGTGAAAATGCTTGGAAAAGAAAAGAAGGGAGACAATATTTGGGGAAAGAATTGTCATATGTATATGCTATTGATTGTCAAAAATATTTTTAATTAAAAATATTTTTTAATTTAAATCTCTAACTTTAAAAGGGTTTCATCACATATTTAGACTACCTTGGGTAAATAAGAGAAGTGGCTACAAAACTGAGTTTTAAAAAAAATTTAAATACTACAATGCCACATCTGAGCTGTGTGGGCTCAGGGCTAATTCATGGACTCTCCTTGGAAGTGATTGATTGTAGTAACTTCCCTGTCAGACTAATCTTCACAACTACTGTGAGACTTATTTTACATCTAGTTCATCTCTTAATTTAGTGCTTTAGACAAGAGGGCTAAGGAAAGATTTGTCAGTTAATATATAAGCCACCATATCATTCATTAAATACAAATTCATTAAATTGACTATCATGTGATAGGACTGTGTGAGATTTGGTGACACAAATAAGATGGAGACAGAGGCCCTACTCTCAAAAAGCTTACACTCTTAGCTATAAATAATTTGTTATAAATACATATGGTAACCGGCAAGTAAGCTAAATGTGTATAGTCTAATAAATCTGGTATTTTTATAGCAACAGAACTTACTCCAAAATTGTATGTAGCCTTCTGTAGAATCATTCAGGTTTGCAGAATTTTCCAACCGAATTAGATTGATGTATATAATGTGAATAACTTTGTTAGAAATACTCAAGTCCTCACAATTTTTGGACATCTCTAAAATAATAGGATTCAGAAAGATGTTTATTACATTCTGTACTTTCCTTGCTAAATCTGATATGGCTCCAGCAATGAACAACACATCTTTCTAACATAATGACTCAAACTCAGAATCAACACAACTACAGGAACAGGACAGGCAGATGAGAAAATGCCTCACTCTGATGCATGCCCTCCATCGTGTTTCAGCCTGATGCCACATCAAACTCAAAGGCTTTTACTGATCCTTAAACTAACCATGAGTAGGAGCCTTCCGTCTATTTTCCCCTCTGGGTCTAGAGACATGTTATATTCCATTAGCAGCCTCTCTGATTTTTCATCTAAAGCCCTTCCCTTGCCTTGGATATTGACTAACATTTTCCACTGGTCAGAAACTTTGTTTATACAGCTGATCAAGTTAACGGTTCATCTCCTCTGCTCTGTAAGCACTCCAATTCTACCATCATCATAAGTAGGATTGGATATTTTACTTGGCAGAATTATTTCAGTAATACAAGATAACCAAATTGGATTGGTGATCGATAAGTTTGTTCAGCACTCATTCCAGTAAATAAAAACCAACCAGGCTCCAAATGGTTGAATTGCTATTGCAGTAGAGACATAATGTGAATCAAGGCTTGGAGACCTCAGGGAATTTCATAAAATCCAACCCTGCAACCAGATGATTGTCCTGTAATATATACCGTGTACCCAAGACCCATACATTTCAGTCTTTCTCTGTGGCAGTAGCTAGTTTTCTGTGGTACGTGGGTGAGAAGTACCACCATTTATAAAAGTTGCTTTTGAAAACTACTAGACTCAGGGAGAGTCCAGATGTCTAAATGCTACTATTCCAAATTGGTTAATAGCTGCTCATTTTTCTTTTTCCATTTCTGTATGAAATTCTGACATGGGAAGAATTTGGAGGACAATGATAACCTTTGCATTGATGAACACAGAAGATGTAGTGTTGAGTGAATGAGTTTTTAGATAAATTTCATTTTAGCTAACTTTTGTTCTTAGATATCTTTTGTTTGAGGGGAAGAGATGATTTTTAAAAAAACCCAAAAACTTGATAAGACTCTCACAATTCATTATAAAAAATAGAGTGGAGAATTTATCAATAACCTTAAAAATGCATTTTTCAAAAACAAATCCCAATTTCCAGAGAGGGCTTTGCCACTGACTTGCTATGTGAAACTTAAAATATCTTGTTTTGTACTTTCATTTCTAGTTGAATAAAAGTCATTATTATGACACTGTCTATGGCACCTGAGTTATCATGAAAACTGAATAGAATGTGGTATATGGAAGCACTTTCTGGAGTCTGAAAAGGTGTTTAAAAGCACTGAGACTGCGAGCAAGGTTCCCAAATTGTGGGATGTGTAGATGGTGAGATGCATAGATGAGAGACCTGCTTCAGTGCTCAGGGGTTCTATTTAGGAAATGGACACTTAACAATGCTGAACAACACAGTAAGGTAGTTAATCCTTTTTCAATTCTCAGTGACCCTTTCTGATTCCTACAAGAAGCACGCCTTAGGTGCTAGCATGTCTCTGGTACTTGCTAATCTCCCTTAAAGAAGGAGCTCAGACATGGAGCTTTGAACAGGCAAATGCATTTAGCTAGATTTTAATAGCATGGTTTAGTTTTCCTTGCTCATGTGTTTTTGTGGTAAACTCCTTAATGGCAAGTGGTAATGTTTTTCCATTAGTAGCAGTAATATAAAGTTTTATTTTTATGCAACTTTACCTAAGTGGGGAAAAAAGAAGCATTTTAAAGAAAAAATATTAAGTAAATAACAGTCAAGTGATACGTGAATTTGACAAAAATTGTAAAAGGGAGATGAACATGTTTGAAATTTGGGAATGTATGCACCAGTAAATGCAATGCATAAGCCAAGACCTAATGTGTTTGTCTTCAAGACAGTTAACACTTTCTATGTTGCTATGGCTCATCCCTCACCATTCTTGAACAATCCATACAAAGAAACACTGGGGAAAAAGGAAGGAAATTGGGATTTTCAGCTGCCGTTTTAACTCCCACTGATAAGCCCTTCCAGAGAACCCAAGCACTGCAATGCCACTTACATTTTCTGAACTTTTCAACATTAAACATTGGCCGTGTTGACTGTGCTGAAGAGGCAACACCTCCCCAAGAGTCCAGTTTGTCCCATTAACCTTGGAGAGGGAGCCAGGCACACGGTGATTGACCTGGCACATTCAGACACACATATGCAGTATGTCATCGTAATTCAGAATGGACTTCAACACTTTGATGAAATACATCTTGCTTTGTCCTTTAGAGACCATATGAATCTGCAAACAATTGCAATTTTGAAGTTGTGGGTAAACTAATTCTCTGTTTCAGAGTGTTTTCTCGTCATTTTCTCTCTCTCTCTCTCTCTCTCTCTCTCTCTCTCTCTCTCTCTCTCAGTTGGGAAGGGAGTAGAAAAATCTTCAAACAGTTGTGTCAGAACAAGAAGGGCATTCTCAGCCATGGAAAATTTGTTGGTGGGTTTTAAAAATGCTCTTTCTAAAAATTTATGGATGAGCTCAATTTAGAAAAAGTGGAGAAAGCACATGACGACATTCAGTCAGCTTGGGAGCCTATTTTTTTCCGTATAATGTTGCGCTGAATAAAATCCCAAAGTAATGATTTCCACTTGTTAATAAATAATTCTTGCTTGAAGTTAGGAAGTCTTGAAAGAGAAGAAATAATAATAAAAACACCACTAGAATCATTTCATTCCTTTCAAATGTGTTGAACTCCAACCCTAGAAAATGACTGAACCTCTATCTCATTATCTTATGCTGCTTCTCCTGTAGGATTTTTTAATTGATATATCTTTATTCCTCCAATATTTTAGGCTGAGTTTACATAATTTTTGTCACAAATGTAGATATTTGACACTTTCATAACGTATTATTACACTTCAAGGAAAACACACCCTTATGTACTATTCTTCCTGCCTGCCTGGGTGTAGAACTCCTCTTTAGAGCAGATGTTGTTGGCTGTTACGAAAGGGCTTTAGAATGCTGGATTCACATGAAGCTTGGAGGCGAGCACCAATTATGTCATATGGTGTCAGTGCCCAAGTTACAACACTAATATAACCAGCTTTTTTTATTATTTTTAATTTTTTTGGTCTTAATTATCCCCATGTATACTTCGGGACTCTCATTATGGAAAGCCAGGATTAGAATTGCTATTATGTTTTTTGCCTAAACAGGATGGAGAATTTTTTTCCCATAGTCTGATTTCAGGAGTATTGGGAATTTCTTAAAATGGACAAAACAAAAACAAAACCTAAAACCTCTCTTATTGCTTGGTTACTGATGATTAAGAGTACATTTTTTTTTATACCGTATCTCTGAGATTTTTATACCAATCTCAGAGATTTTTATACCAAATCTCTGGCATACCATAGATTTCCAATAAATTTATATTGAATGAATTAACTGGATAAATAAAATAACACCACTTTATGTCTTTTATTCAGTTCAATTATAGCCTTCCTGATTTCTCCCATTCTTACTTTGGAATCGTTCGTATTTATGTTACCTGAAAAAACCAAAACAGTGGCTCATTCACAGGAAGGCTACTGAATCTTTTAAATCTTGGTCAGTGCTCTCCCCACATTATTATCATCGTGAATTTACCTTACATAGTGATAATGGAAATAAATTTGTTGAGATTTTTTTAGTGATTTTATTTATTTATTTATTTTTGTTATTTGTTTATTTGACTAGAACAGGAGTCAGCCAACCATGGCCCCACATGCCACATCCAGCCTGCTCCATGTTTTTGTAAATAAAGTTTTATTGAAACACAGTCATGCCTATTAGTTTACGTATCATCTAAAACAGCTTTGTCTTCACAATGACAACCAGATAGCCTGCCAAACCAAAAATATTACTATCTGAAATTTTACAGTAAAAAACTTGCCTACCCTTAGACTAGAATAAAGGGAATTTTAGAAGTAGATAGGAATTAGAACAGTATTACATTCCTCAAATTCTATTGAAAGTGCTTATTAATTCCAAGTTTGGTTTTCTATTGGCTCAAAGATGTATGGGCTTGCCTTTGTAAAGTCTTGATATAGCATGAAAGAAATACATCAGTTCATTAATATTAAGTTTGTACTGTCATTTTAATAGTAATGAAAGTAATAATAATGGTAACAAAAGCTGCCCTTTTTGATAGAGTGTGAGGATTGGTGAGGTAAAATGTGCATTTGTACAAATCAGATGCAATCTTTTGCATCAAGATTAGACCAAATGTATGAATGCTACAATGTAAGTCAATGTGCACATTCCTTTCCCTAAGTGGTTCAGTTTCAAATCACAGTATCAATGAGTCTCAGAAAGGTTCGGAAATCCTCTTGTTTTCTGGAGGTCAGTACTAGTACACCTGCTTAAGTGCTAAGGTATTTCTGGTAGGAGTTGCAAAATTTTGTACTCTAAATATGTGAGTGCCACTGTCAGAGACTTGCTGGGTTACCTGGGGCACACAGGGGCAGAAAGGGCTCTACTATTCAGAAAACAAGTCGTATAACAAAGGAGGGTGCATTTGGTTTTCTCCACTACTTCCTAGCCAAGACCCTTGGGCTATTCATCTCCACTCACCAGTCACCCTGTGTGGAGGCTCCAGGCCAGTGAGCCTGTATCCACAAGGCAGCATCTTGAACCTTGCTGGATGCAAGAGGGAGCCGTAGGCACAGCATTGGAGAGAAAAGAGTTTAGTCGAAAGTAGCCAGCCACCTCACTGAAGAAAAGAGAATAATAATTAATTACCACTTTATTTGTGTCTATTGTATGCCAAGCTCTGAGCTAATTCAATCTGCTCCATAACTAATGGCAGCTAATCAAGTCCTACCCACAATCCATTATATGGTTGTAAATCAATCCAGTGTATGGTAATCCACATTTAAAGATGAGGAAACTGAGGCTCAGCAGGTTAAGTAATTAGCTCAAGGTCACACAGCTGGTAAGCAGCAGAGCAAGGATGAGGTTCCAAAGATCTTATTCTTAAAATGCTAAGCAAGGGACTTTTTGCAGAGGATTGGGTTTCATGGGTGGGTGATGTCATTTGACCCTTGGCCTGGAGTTGTTCAATATAAAAACCACCTCTTCAGGGAAGTTACACTAGACGACCTCAAGCAGAAAGAATTTTTGCTGTATTAAGTCTAGGAACATTCCCCCCCATCGTCTGATTTGGCTTTCCCCAGAAACCTGGGCCACTCTTTGGTATATGGTGATCCTTTCCCACTAAGAGTCGGATATACATCCTAAGATAAGAAGCACAAACTGGATTCCCCTGCTCTTGACCGTATGAGAATCAGGTCAGATGAAGATGTTCAGCAATTGCCAGCTTTTCAGGGGACAGAACAGCAGCCCCAGAATGTCTGGTCAAATGCAAGACATTCCATACTTCTCCAAAGACCTTTCCCTGAAAACCTTTAGGTCTGCAGGGCAAACGGAGAAAAGGGAATTAGAATAAGAAATAATATAGGATGGAGGGGGAAACACATGCACACGTCACATGTTATTAGATGGAGCCAAGGGGCCCTCCTGGAGCACTGGCCTAGGAGCATGCATTCAGACCGACTGGGCTGTGCTCACCATCAGTGTGCCAGAGAAGAGGTGGGCTGTGGCTCATTCCACAAACTCTATGTTTAATTGCCAAGCCTCTTGGCCATGCCCTGGTTCTCAGGAAAGCTGCCATTTCAGAGGAACAACCAAAATCTTTTTGGGCCCTGGAAAAATGATAAAAGAAACTTGGGGAGAAGGGTGCTATGAAAGGCCTCTGATCACCAGGATTGAAAATTTTTTTCCCAAAGGAAGTAATAGATACCAACTGTCCCCCAAGATAATCATTACCATTACTGCAATGCACAGTGATTCTTATTAGCAAGGATCAGATGGCATTTAGAGATCACTGTACCAGGCAGTACACTGAGGGCCTTCCAAGCATTATCTCATTAAATCTTTCCAATGACCCTAAAAGGTAAATGCTACGATATACTCATTTTGGAAAGAACGTTTGAGATTCAGGGCTGCCCTGGGCAACCCAGTAGTCACTACCCACATATGGCTTTTGAGCACTTGAGATATGCTTAAATGTAACATGCACACAGATTTCAAAGACTTAGTACAAAAGAAAAAAAAAAAAAAGAAAAGTATCTTATTAATTTAATCGCTTATTGAAATGATAATATTTTTTTTTTAATTTTTTTTTTCAACGTTTATTTATTTTTGGGACAGAGAGAGACAGAGCATGAACGGGGGAGGGGCAGAGAGAGAGGGAGACACAGAATTGGAAACAGGCTCCAGGCTCTGAGCCATCAGCCCAGAGCCCGACGCGGGGCTCGAACTCACGGACCGCAAGATCGTGACCTGGCTGAAGTCGGACGCTTAACCGACTGCGCCACCCAGGCGCTGAAAATGATAATATTTTAAACAGTTTAAACAAAATACATTATTAAAATTTACTTTTTGTTTTACTTTTTTCTAATGTGGCTAGGAGGAAATTTAAAATTACATATGAGACTCCCAGATGTGGCTTGTGCTCTATTTCTATTGGACAGCTCTGGTCTGGAGCAGAGGTCACCAAACAATGGCTCTAAGGTCCAGTGTGGCCCACAGCCTGGTTTTGTACAGTGCATAAGCTAAGAATGATAGACTGATTTTTCCATTTTTAAATTAACTGTATAATTAAAACAAAAACAATATGTGGTGGAAACTATATGTGGCCTGCAAAGCCTAAAATATTTGCTATTAGTCGTTTACAGAAAATGTTGCTGGCCCCTGGTTTAGATGACTAAGTGACAGACCACAATCTCCAAAATCTGTGCTTTATCCACTCTGAAGGGCAGCTTTTACTCAATGCCAGACTTTGCATGGAATCTTTATACACTATACCTCATTTGGTGCCAAGATTAAATAATATTAATTAATAATGTTTACTAATAATGCTATTATAATATTACATAAGATTAATAATATTATTATATACATTTTACAGATGAGCAAGCCAAGGCTTATAGAGACTCAATAACTTGTCTTAAACCACACAGCTAATAACTGATGGGACTGGGATTTGAATCCACTTCCTCCTGAAAGGTACAGCTGTAGGCTCCTTAATATCTTGCCAGTGAACCCCTGTTTAGTTAGGGCCAGTCTCTTCATTGGTTAGCACTGAGTTGCCTAGTCCCTGAGAGTTTATCTGAGGTGATTTGATCTTCCCTGGTATAAGCTAATCCAGGGATCAGCAAACTATGGCCAACAGAACAAATTTGGCCCTCATGTCTTTTTTTTTTTTTTTAATAAGGTTTCATTAGGACATAATCTTGCCCTTTTGTTTAT
Source organism: Puma concolor (assembly GCF_028749965.1). NCBI lineage: Eukaryota > Metazoa > Chordata > Mammalia > Carnivora > Felidae > Puma > Puma concolor. The sequence continues at coordinate 50,623,278 of NC_141667.1, forward strand.
GTATTATCTATGGGTAGTTTCATGCTACAATAGCAGAGTTGAGTAATTGCAACACAGACCATGTGTCCCACAAAGCTGAAAACATTTACTACTTGGGCCTTTACAAAGAAAATTTGTTGACCTTAACTCAAATAGAACAGGGATCACATTTGACCTACAGTGCCTACCACAGTGTGGGGTTAGTGAGGGCACAATAAACACGGAGTGGTTAAGTGAGTATGTGAGTGATGATTGGGGGAGGGGGTGAGGGAAGTGTTTCCCTCTCCTCCTCCTAGTACAGACCTTGCTTTGTTGGTGTACGTGCATAGTCACACCCCTGAGATACTGCATTCTCTCTCATTGCTGATGTCGGGATTCTCCCATATTCTTTCCCCCACTTCCTTCCTCCAAACCTGCTTGACCAGGAACATGTTGGCTACATTTCACTTCAAATACACAGGGAACTTAAAATTAGAGGAAAACATGCTTGGCAAAACCTAAAATATTTTGTAAACCATCTGGGATGTTCTCTTGTTCGTTCTCGAGCTGAGTTCCATGGTCCTCCATGGAGGAATGGTTTTCACAAAACCCTCATTAGTTTCAGGACAATGGGACTCTTCACACTTAAGTGAAACCAATAGGAATGTGCAGTAGCAATCTCACTATAGCTTTGGAAAGGAGTTGGCAACCAACTGGATGGGAAACAAAGGTAGCAATTCAAGAACATTTCGGGGAGAGCCAAGGCAAGAATTATTGTGTGAGGCTGCCATGTGCCATTTCCATACTATATAATAGCTGAGTAATATATAACCATTACTGAGCATTTCCTGTATTCCAGGCACTTTTGTAAGTACCTTCTATCCTATATCTCAATTAATCCTCCCGGTAACCACGTGAGATGGTCCTATTATTGTCCCCATTTCAATTTCAGGACACCCAGAATTAGGGAGCTTCAATAATTTTCCCCAAGTCCACACAACTAGTAAGTGGCAGAGGCAGGACTTAGACTTAAGACTAGCTAATTCCAAGTCCTAGCCTTTACCAATATTCCACACCCGACTGTCCAAAAGGTCCAGTAACTAAGTCTCCCAGGCCTTATGACCCACAGTAGTGCTGGGCACCTGGTAAGCACTCACTTTTTACTCATTTCCTCACTTATGTATTCAGAAATATGTACTTAAATCTACTTTATGCCAGGCACCATGATTAGTGATAAGTATTCAATGGCGATCCAAGAAAGATAGATTTATTTTTATTTTGGGTGGGGAAGGAAGAAGGGCAGAGGGAGAGAGAGAATCTTTTTTAAGCAGATTCCACACTCAGCATGAAGCGTGATGTGGGGCTGGATCCCTCAACCCTGGGATCATGACCTGAGCCAAAATCGAGAGTCGGATGCTCAACTGGCTGAGCTACCCAGGTGCCCCTAAGAAAGATAGATTTAGATAATTTTTTTTAATTAGAAAATGACATCAGAGGGCTTTGTACCAGTTATCTCTTTATTTATTTAGAGGATTCCAAACTCATGGACATCTTATCCACTTTATTCCCTTTGCTTATCCATTCCATCTTACTTGGAGAACAATTTGTATTTCTGTCTTATTTCTCTGCCCCTCTTGCTCTGCCCCTTTCCTCCCTCTCCAAAAATCCCAGCCCTAAAACAGTCTACATATTGTGAAAAAGATTTCTTAAACCACAGGGGTGATGTAACTCCAGGCCTGTTTTTTCTCTGTCACACACGCAAAATATTGGATATGAGTGAGATTTTTAAAAATTGGTTTTCAAATGTGATGAAAAGAGTGTCCTTTTCACCAGAACAAAACAACTCCCAACACTGAAGCCTCCTTCCTGATATGGTTGACTTCCAAAGATGAGGAAATCTGTGCATTGGGCCACAGCCTCCAACAAAGTGTGAGGGACACAGAGAAGCTATGGATTGGATAGATCTTCGATGTTTAGAATGAAGCTAGAGGCTCCCTTTGGGCTCCGAACGCCACAGTTAAAGACATGGCCTGTATTTGGATGGGCATTGGCCCAAAAGGCTCAGTTGCAATCCAGCTGATATGACAGGGTTTTTGCCATGGAAAGTGTTCGCATTGGAGCATTTCTCAGCGAGTCACTAGCCATCAATTACTTAAGAGTCAGATCTTGGCGAGAGGCCCCCGTTCCACAAAGTATGTCATTCTGTGTTCACAGAAATGGAGTTTACAGTCCTGCCACTAAATTAAAACTGGTGCTTCCAAATTAAAAGCAGACAGGACAGATGTGCAGGGAAGAAATGGAGACTCACATCTTTTGTGAATCAGCTAATCATTGTGCCAGAACTTGAAATCAGCTTTTCCTGTAGAGGCCTCAACTGCACCACACCTATGTAAACCGCATTAAATGAGGTGGAATTAACATTTTACCAGATATTTCTTTCACTCTGCCATCTGGAGGAGGATAAAGAGCTCAATGCAGCCCTGAATCCCAGGGACTTGCAGTGTGGGAACATAGGGTCACTACCTGAGGGTGGCCACATCTGTCTGTCCCCCCATTGAACGATATGGAGCCATTGAGGACACGAGGGAGTGGATGGAAAGCCTATGAAAACAAGTGGAACACTCAAAATGACACAGGACTCCAGTACTACCCCCAAACTGTGAGGCATGCATCCCTCAGGGGAAAATGATAAAAAATAAGGCTTTCAGTATTCTGCCTACCTTGTTAATCTATTCACAATGTAAATATTACCTTTAATTTACTAAGCACTTATTATATACGATTTGAAAAACTTCAGTATGATCATGTGACTCCCTGTGGCTTTCAGTGGCTTCCCACTGCCCTGATGCTAAAGACCAATATCCTTTCCCGGGTCACAGGGACCTGTAGGGTCTGATCCCTGACTTGTCTGATACCATCTCTGTCCCAGACACATTGAGTTTCTCCCATGCGCTGTGTTTTCTTCCTCTGCTAGTTATTCTCTCTGCTGCAGTGCTTTTCCAACATCTTTTTTTAAAACATCTTTATTGAGAAATACTTCACATATCATAGATTCACCCATTTAAAGTGTACAATTCAGTGGTTTCTAATATAGTCACAAAGTTGTGCAAATATCACCACAATGTATTTTAAAACACTTTATCACCCCAAAAAGAAATCCCCTGCCGATTAGGAGTCATTTCCCATTTTCCCCCAACCTCCCTCCACCTCCAGGCTTAAGCAATTATTGATTTACTTTGTGGCTCTATTCTGCCTCCTATTGTGGACATTTCATACAAATAGAATTACACAATATGTGGCCTTTTGTGTCTAACTTCTTTCACTTATCATAATGTTTTTAAGGTCAGTCCATATTATACCATGTATCAATATTTTGTTCTTTCTTACTGTCAAGTGGATATGCCACATTTCCATTCATCAGTTGATGGACAATTGAGTTGTTTCCTTTTTTAGTTGGTGTGAATAATGCTCCTATGAACATTCACATACATACATACATTCACTTATTTTATATTTTCATCGTTTGGGTATATACCTAGGAGTGGAATTGCTGTGTCATACTGTAATCTTACGCTTACCATTTTGTGGCAACCATAATTTTTTTGACCTAACATTACAATGTATTTTTTAAGCCTCAACAAAAGTGTTAATTTTCTCACAAATGAATTCCTATCCTTCCATTCCCTCTTGAGTTGAGTGCCCCAGTTACATACCTCTCATAAGTTACTGTATCTTTTCCTTCATTGTCTTATCCTAGTAGTCTGTTACATTTTATGTACATAATAATTTGATATATATCTGTTTCTCCTGCTAGACTATGTTAGATGGATCTTTAGCTCATCACTTTATCACCAGAGCTCATGCTAAGGCAATGTGGTAGCTTTTAAGATGGTACCCAAAGATCCCACCTCCTGGTATTCATGCTCTTATGTAATACCTTACCTTTGAGTGTAGGCTTGACTTAGTGGTTTGTTTCTAACAAATTAGAATAAGGTGAAACTGACATTTGAGGAACTAGATCTACTAACTCTCTCTCTCTCTTTCTCTCTCTGTAATCATTTGCTCTGGGGGAAGCCAGTGGTTGCTTCATGAGAGCACTAAATAGAGGCCCACTTGGCAAGAACCAATGCCTCTTACCAATAGCCATGTGACTATTTCACCTTGGAAACAGGTCCACCAGCACCAGTCGAGCCTTCATATGATTGCAGCCCTTGTCCATGTCTTACAGCAACCTTGTTAAGGGTAGTAAGCCAAAACCACCCAGATAATCCTTTGATTACTGATGCACAGGAATTATTAGATAATAAATGTTCGTTGTTTTAAGTTATGAAATTTAGAGGGTAGTTTGTTACACAGCAATAGAAAATAAGTATAGGTATACTGCCTGTAACATACAGAGAGCTCCATAAATTATGGACAAATGAACTAATGAATGAATGAGTAAATGGACGAAAGCCACAAGTTTCTCAAAAATAAAGACATTAGGACCTTTCAGATGTAATGTTCTGAATCTGAACTCATCATCTTGGCCTCATAAACCTACTCTTCCTGCTATGTTCTCCATCTTAGTGACAACTATCACCACCTCTCCAGGGACCCAAAGTAGCAACCAGGCAACATCCTGGACTCTTACCCCATCTTCACCCCTTGCATCATCCATGTTCAGTCCCTCTCATCTATTTCCTCAGTTTTACCCTTGTCACTGACTTTCTCCCTTCTGCTTCTATATTAATGCTGCAGTGACCCTTTAAAAATAAACTAACTATTGGGGCACCTGGGTGGTTCATTTGGTTAAACATCCAGCTTTGGCTCAGGTCATGATCTCACAGTTCATGAGTTCAAACCCCACACCAAGCTCTGTGCTGACAGTGTGGAACCTGCTTGGGATTCTTGCTTTCTCCTCTCTCTCTGCCCCTCCCCTGATCATGCTTTCTCTCTCAAAATAAATAAATAAACTGAAAAAAAAAATAAGGTAACTTGTTCCTGACTCTGATTAACAACCAAACAAATAAACCCTGTTTATCAGGTCCTTCCCAGTCCAGTTTGTGCTTTTTCTGTAGCTTCTATATTTCATCACCCTCCCTTTGAGTCAAATAGACTTCCTCTTTTCCTAGAGCCCATCATGACTTTCCATATGCTGTTCCCTTTACTAGAACACTGTTCTCTCCATTATCCTTTGAAATGACTAACTCCTACTCTTTCAGTTTTAAAAAAGAAAGACAAAGTACGATAAAAACTGCATTTATTGAAAAATTCCTAGATTTAACTGGTTATATAAGAATCTCATTTAATGACCACATCAACCCCAAATGGTACACAGACCAACCTGCATCTTACTGTGGACCAAAGAAACTACGAATAAGAACAGATCCATGTGACACCAATCAGGAAAATGAAAACTCATATCATGCCACCTCTTGGCATGGTAGATGATTTCCTCACCCATCCCAGGGAAACCCTAGGGCCTGAAGCAAGGTGAAGGGTTAACCACATAGAACCATACCACTTCATTTTCAAGTGTTTTGTTGTTTACTTGTTGTTACTTTGTTGTTTACTTAATTTATTTTTGAATTTTTTTGGCGAGGTGAAATTCATATAATATAAAATTGACCACACTTCAAAGCATACAATTCAGTGGCATTTAGCACATTCACAATGTTGTACAACCATCACTTCCATTAAGTTCAAAAATATATTAATTTATTTTAGACCTTGATTGCAGAAAGTGGAGTTAGTCACACTTCTCAGTTCATGACACATTAATATCATCATCAGGGCAAAGCTCTTTCTTTAAATCACTTATTTATGATTCTCTTTTATTCCCCATCCTGGGAGCTCTGCCCCCAACCAGGCTAACATGTCTAATGTCTATCTTACTGTTTACCCATGCTTTGTTTTATTAAATCCTCATGCACTTTCCCACTTTGATCTTCAATTTTTCCCCAGCATTAAGAAAACAACAGGGGTGTACAATTCATCTGTCATTAAGGAAGAAGCTTTGTTTTTGTAGAAGAAGTGCTAACTAGTCAAGAATCCTTTGTTCTAAACCAGAGGTCTACAAACTATGGCCCAAGGGCTAAACCCAGCCCTCAGCTTGTTCTGTAAATAAAGTTTATTGGAACACAGCCATGTTCATTTGCTTATGTATTGTCTGTGGCTGTTTTCTCACTACAATGGCAGAGTTGAATACTTGTGAAGAGACTGCCTGTTCGCAAATCCTGAAAAATTTATCATCCTGCCTTTTACAGAAAAGAGGTGCCAAGCCCGCTCCAAACCACAGTCTGTCACCTAGAACTCTGACCATTAGGCAAATCTTTTCATTTCCTGGGCCTTAAAGTCTAGTTCTTAAAATTGAGGCCATGGTACAAAAACTGGCCTCAGAGAACTGTTTAATTCTCTTTTTAAGTTTTCTTTTTTACCTTCTTTTTCTCTGTCTTCTGCAGTAGAGCACATATTTTCAACAAAAATTATACACACACACACACACACACGCACACACACACACACACACACACACATAAACATACATACAAGAAAACCCAGTGTGGAAAATACAAAAGTGAAATTTCTCTGGTAGAAGCAGAGTCCTGCCTAGCTGGCCTTCCCTTCTTCCATCTCTCCATTTGCCTTTGAGATGCCATATTGACATGTGAGGGCCCTGGGGACCTCCCTAAGAAAAACAGCCCACCTCTCAGATACTTTCATAGCCAATCCGTTTCATGGCACCCTGCTGTCGTATGGTGGTATGGAAAGTGATGCGTTTAGGAGTCGGTTTATATTCCAACTTGGACACTTGGTGTGTGGCTTGGGCCAGTCACTTTAACCCCTCTGAGTCTCAGTGTCCTCATCTGCATGGGAAAATGAGGATAAATAATCCTGACCTTGTGCTGGTTGTGAGGATCTAAGATAATATTTCTAGAATACCTGACACAGGAATCTGCACTCCAAGAATGGGAGGTACAAAGCATAAAAAAGAGTATTCATGAGAGAGAATCCATGTGATGCTCTTTCGTTGTGTATGTTGGTCCTGGATCCTTACTGAGAACATAAGTTCCTTGAGTTCAACGATCATTTGAGTCTTCACTTTTTGGATATTGCCACTGAGGTGGGAAAGATCAGCCTTTTTATTTGGATGGAAATCTGTTGCTTACGTGCTTTTAGTCGGGGGCACTCCTCAGTACTGATCCCTGACTCAGAATGGTGCTCCCAGCACCAGGGTGAGTGCCTGACTTCCAACATTAGTGGTCAGCAGGCTCTGGGCCAAGACAGTATATCTTCTGCCATACAATGCCCCAGAAAGGCTTGATAGGTTAAGCCCTTGTTTTCTGCAGGGATTTATCTCAAATTAATACATTTTTCAAGTTTAAGTTGTTGAAGGGAAGGACATAAATAAGACTTAGGAAAGAAAGGCCCACGATGTGTGTAACTTCTTCTGAGAATGCACAGAAGTGAATAGCGGGACTTGGGAGGACAGTGGAAAGGGCTCTTGATAGGGATAGGGAGTCATCCTGAATTGAGTCAGCCCTCATGTCATACAGGCTGTGTGGCTCCAGGTAGTCCCCTAACTTCTCTGAGCTTCAGTGTGCTCATATGAAACAAGACTGAGAATTCTGACTGACCTCCCAGGGTTATTGTGAGCTTCAGTGCCTGGTCCAATTCCTGGCAGATGCTGGGCACTCAATCAAATCTTCCTGTACGAATTGGTACAGTGTCACAATCAATACAATGAGAACACTTTGAACATCAAATTTATCGTGTGACATTGAAGCTGTTACTTGCTGAATGTCACAATAAAAAGCACTGATAAACCAGGGGTCTGCTTGAGGGTGCTGAACACCCTGGGGGTGCTGAAAGAGGGAAAAAAATATGCAGATAGGTAGGGACCCATGAATAAACATGAGAGAAAAACAAGACTACTAAGAGAATCTGGTACCTGCAGTGGACCCTGAGCAGGAATGACCAGTGGTTTAATCCAAGTCAGAATTGCACTAAATCAAGTCAGACGGGCACTGAGTCAGAAGTAATACCTATCACCAGAGCACACAACAGGCACTAACCATGAGCCAAGAAGTGTGCTAAACATTCCATACATATTGTGATTTAATCTTTTTACAACAACAATGTGCTTTCGGCACTTAGCCTAATTTACGGTAACAACTGGTTCCTTCGCGGTGAGGTTGGGTGATAGACCATCTTGGGTGGAGGCACTGTGAGTGGGAATGCTAGGAGCCGTGTCTGTGCCAAGGGACGTAAGAGCCATGTGTCTCCTTCACCTTTTTTTCTGCCATGGCAAACTCCACAGACACAGGGCTGTGTGGGCAGAGGGAAACATGCCAGATCCCTGAGTTGCCTGATAGAGAAGAAATCCCTCCCCTGCCTGAGTGAGAAATAAACTTTTATTATGCTAATCCACTGAGCTCTCAAGGTTTATTTTCCACTGGAGCAGAGCCTGATTCACCCTGACAAGAACAACAGCCAACATTTATTTAATACTTGCTACTACTTTAAGGACTTTATGTATATTTTTAATTTTATTTCATCCCCACAGCAGACCTCTTATTCTCATTTTATGGATAGGGAAAGCAGTCTATTATCTGAGAATACACAGAATGTGTCAGACTGTGAATTTGAACCCAGGCGCTCCAATGCCAGAGATGCTTTCTGAGCCACTCCACTTAGCTGCTTCCTTATAGAAGGAAAAGCTAGTCGAGAACTTAAGGAACTTGACCAACATCACAGATCTCAGAAAAGGCAGAACCATGATTCAAACCCAGGGCTGTCTGGTTTCACCGTCTGTGCAAGTTGGCACAATTTACGCTCTGGCTTTGCAGTATGGGTCCAGGTTGATCCAGAGTGACCGCTCTGTGGCTTTCCCTGGTTTTTCCACGCCTGTCCAGCACGTGGGATGTGAAAACACTTTGTAAAGTGTGAAGGGCCACACAGGCATGAGGGGTGGCATTTCCAGCCACTGTATGAGCGTGGCAGTGGCAGGGGCTGTCTGGCTTGCCTTGTGCTCAAATCCCTGTGAAGAAGGGAGGCTGCAGATAGTCTGGCCTGACAGTGACACAGCCCTTTCTCTGGGTAGCATTTCGTACCACCATGAAGCTTCTCTGTGTGGGGCTTGTAGCATTCAGCAGCACCAGCATGGGCCGGTCCCTGGAGAGGCCATGAGTTTTGCTATCGACAAGCATATTGACTTTCAAAACCACAGTGTTGGAGCCTCGAGGCACTCTTTGACTCATATTTCCTTTTTCAGTCTATAATGCCACAAAGCTTCAGAGAGACAACCAGAGAGTCAGGCATATAGCCCTACCTGACTGGGTAATGAGGAATGGACTGTGTCTTGAAGAAAAAGAAATAATAATGGTAGCTAACAATCAGGGAGTGCGTGTGCCAGGCAGTGTTAAGTTGCTCTGTGGGAAAAGTGTCATGGAATTCTCACAATAATGCTGAGAGATGGGTATTACCTGATTTTACAGGATAGAAAACTGAGATTCGGAGAGATCATGTGACCTACCCAAAGGCATACATCTAGGAGTTAGAAATTATATTGGGTTCCTCAGGAACCAGGCATCTTAATTTGCTTGGCTCTTCCAATGTTGATTTGCCTTATAAATGCTTTTCTGTGTGGGTTCACTTGACAGTTTTGCTATAATAAATAGTCCATTGGGGTTCTTACCTTGCAAAAAGCATTTGTAAATGTTAATTTATTTGATCCTCGCAAAAACCCTGTGAGTGAGGGAGGATGTATCTATTTCTTATTCAAGGACACTTGGACACAGAGAAATAAGCATCTCACACTTATTTCACCCACGGTCACACAGTGAGCAGCAGAAGCAGCACCTAAAAGTTAGGTATTCTGAAGCCTGGTCAGATGTCTTCCCATAATCCCTCTGCCTCTTGTTAGAAACCCCAAGTTGGTAAGGGGCCAAGAGCACAAGCTTAGACACGGGGCCATCTTAGATTTGAGTCCTGGCTCACAGCTCAAGAACTGTGTGGACCTGTACTATATAAAGTATTTCTGATTCCAGCTTTCCTTAGCAATAAAGTAAGAAGAATAATAGTGCCCACCTCATGGTTATTATGAAGATTCAGTGTAAGTCCAAGTAAAGTCAGTGTTTGATGGATAAGCTATTTGCTTCTCTTATACTACAAAATCTCTTCATCTGACTATTGCTGTCTGAGAAAGATCACATTGGAAAAATCCATCATGACTAGGATGGAGCCTGAGATTCCTATCAGCTCATGTGTGTTTCATACTCTGAGATTTCCAGGGAACCTGACTGTCCTCAGTGCCAGTTCTATGGATTCATTGGAAAACCATGCCATTCATTCCCCTCTTCTCTGGCTTCTGGCCCTTCAGAAGGACAGGTTGGGTTGCAGGTGACTTAAAGACCCTCCCTACCTATGGATGGCTTTACCGTCTACACAAGCCTGGGAGCTGCTGTCCCTCTCAGCAGCTTCAGCTGCTTTCCTGATAACAGTGTTATTCTGTTTGGTCTTCTGGGAGTCCCACCAGCATCATTAATCAAAGCACCACGTTGCTTACTCGTACTGAAGCATCCTCACCGCCTCATCAATCATAAAAGCAGCAAAGGGTGTGCTTTGGATTTCTAAGGAAAGCTCCAGACAGCAACCAAAAGAAAAAAAATGTGAAGGGGAGGAGGGAGCTTAATTATCAGCTGGTCCTCGGCCCATCACTCACGCTGGAAATGTCTTTACAGCTTTATTTGGGTTGTGTCTCTTTTTAAATCCTAGTAAACAGCCGTTAAGCTAAAAACCCTCATTGCTCGGCACAGGGAGCCCCACTGGTTTTCAAGCTATTATTTTAATAAGGCCTATTTTACAATTAAGGCACCATGGGCTTTAAATTACATATAAAATAAAATGTGGAAATTGAAGCATTAAGTGTGGGACTGCCGTTAGAGAAACAACAGCCGCTCTTTGTGGTAAAATGCTGTCTGGTATAAAACGAATAGAACAGAAGGCTGGGGTTATGTACCACCATGATAATAAAAAAAGAAAAAAATACACATACACACCATGAGAAAGGCCTGTTCACTCTTCTCCAGGGAGGATTTAGGGTCTTGCCTAAATGGAACTACACAATAATAATAATAGTAATACTGTGAATATTATTAATAATAATAGCAGCTAACATTTTTTTAGCACTTTGATCTATGTCAGGCACGAGCTGAGGAAACTCTCATGCACTATGTTGTCCTCACACCAAGTGTAAGAGGGAGGGACCATGACAAAGAAAGAAACAGAGGCTTGGAGAACAGGCCACCCGCTCAAAGCCTCAGTGCTGGCAAGGGACAGAGGTAAGACCTAAACCTTGGTCCCTGAGAAGGTGATGTTGAAGATAAAACAGAGGAGTGAGTGCAGAGGACCTGAGGTGTGCGAGATAAAGCACAGTCTGTGCCACAGCCCAGTAAAGGGCATACATTTGGTGACGTCATAGAACTGAAGGGAGACCAGTGAGGTTGGATGGTGGTGAGGGAGGGAGAGAGAGACAGAGAGAGAGGAACAAGGCACAAGGATAAGGAGATAAACAAGGGTCAGCCCAATCACACCTCCAATATGGAACAGGTTTTCTTCTTTTTTTTATTTTTATTTATTTTTGAGAGAGAGAGAGAGAGAGAGCATGAGCAGAGGAGAGGCAGAGAGAGAGGGAGACACAGAATCTAAAGCAGGCTCCAGGATCTGAGCTGTCAGCACAGAGCTTGATGTGGGGCTTGAACTTGTTTACTGCAAGGTCATGACCTAAGCTGAAGTCGGAAGCTTAACCAACTGAGCCATCCAGGCACCCCAGGAACAGACTTTCTTCTAAGTCTTAAGAAGATTTCAGGCAAGGGTGGTGGGGCGGGGTGGGGGGTGGGGTGCCTCATACTCCAATTTTAAATGGATTATTTGGGCTGCTAGTGAGAATAGATTAAAAGTGGACAAAAATGAAAGTAAGAAGACGAGTCAGGAGATTGTCACAACAGCCCAGGAGGCCCAAAAGAGGTGGCAATGGATATGGAGATTGGATGGTTTCAAACCATATTTTGGAAGTGGAAACAGCAGGGTTATTGTCAACCATCCATCTCTCTTCAGACTCCATGTCGTATTATGGTCTAGTCCTCATCCTCCCAGGGGAGGTTCTATTCACTCCCTCAAGCAAAATTCCATGTTCTAAATCAATCTGCCCTTCCCTTCCTGGAATGTCCACTGGTTTATTAAAGTGCTTTGCTGGTTTTCTGGTCTTACCACCCACCAACTCCTCCCTCTTGTAAAAAAAAAAAAAAAAAAAGTAAATAAACATGCACACACATGTTTTTAAACTACCACCCAATCCCATCACCCCTCTCCATAGTTGGCATTTAAGTCCAAAGTATTCCTAAAGGGGTGGGGGGATTCTTCTACATATAAATGAGCTACATGCAAATCAGACCTGCTTGCCTCTGTCTGCAGCTGTCAGCAGAGGGTGATGCCACAGACATGCATTTGTCTTTACAAAGCATTACAGGCAGGAGGCATTTACAAAACAGCACTGAGGGATGGACACTGCATCTGCCCCAGTGGCCAAGGATACTCTGATGGCAAGCCTTCATCCTCCCTCAGAAGATTAACCTCATCTCCAAGGAACAGAGGGCGTGACCAGCTGTGTCATAGACTTGGAAGCTTTTCACTTCTTGTCCACAAAATCCAGCTCCTGGGTGGTACTGAGTCAAATTCATTAACATCTGACAGCTGTTCAGTGGCTTATGGAAAATGACTTACAGCTTCATGGTTTGATTCTCCATGTGGCCTTTCACAGCTAGAAGCTTCCTTGACAACCAGGACAGAGATACTGGGATGGGGTGAAGGACCTTTGGAAAGGAGTGGTTCTTTTGAACTCTGCTTATGTCTCAGTATTAACAGGAAAGATTCAGAGGCCAACGTGGGCAGAATGGAGCTTAGAACCTTCCAGAAGTGCTCAGTGTAGGGCTCTTTCCCCTAATGCCCCTGGAAGTATATTGGGAAGATTCTAAGCAGAGATATCTACGGAGTTGTTTGTCAGGCCCATCTATGTAAAATCTTCCATTTTCTAAGAACTGACTGTCTCATTCCCTTAATTCACATGCTTCCTGGGAGAGAAACCATATTTCTGCAGTGGGCTCTCTGCCCTGGCTTCAGCTAATGGAAGACTCCCTCCCCTAGGAAAGTAGAATTAAGATTAAGTTCTCAGTGGAGTTGGTTTCTTGAACAAAGGAAATAGAATCCTACCAGCTGGGGAACATCAGGTTTTCCTCCAGGTGGTACTAGGGAAATTAGTGCCACCTACCACAATCGACCAATGCCAAATCTCAGTGGCTTAACACTGTAAGAGTGTATTTCTCATTCGTGCATGTAGGGATGACACATGAACACATGGCCTCCAGGTTGCCATGGCAGGAGAAGAGAGATCTGGAGGATCACAAGGGATGTTTTTAAGGGTCAGGTCTTACATCATTTCTATTTGCATCCTATTGGCCTGGATTATATGGCCAATTAGATAGATGATCTAAATGTAACTACAAGAGAGGCAGGGAAATGGAGTCTCTCCGCACGCCAAGGAAGAAAATATGTTATAGTGATTATGTAGCATTGCTCCAACACATAGGTGAACCTGAAAACAAAGAAAGCCAGTCCCCAAAGAAAGGGGAAAATGAAGTAGGTACATGCTACAAACAGCATCATTATAATGAAACCCCATTGTGTCCTGAGGAGTTCAAGGGGTCTCTGCACTTACAAAGAGTGGCATACAAATACAGACTTTAGCATCCAGTGCACAAAGACATTTGAATAGACTCGAAGATAACGTGGCTCAAGATCAAGCCCAACTCCTCAGAGTGATAAGAAGGTGAAATTCTACATGCTTACAACTTTGGGCTTCTAACCACAAATGACCTTGGGGACACAGGTGTTCTGGTGCTGTGGAGGTCTGTTGGCTCAAGTTTAAAAAGATGAAACTTTTCATACCACCAACTGAGAGCATACCCTTCAATGAAGTCAGGATTTTTTTTTTTTTTTTTTTTTTTTTTACTCTTTTGAAAGAGGATACTGTTCTCTTGCAAAGGTCACATTCTTTTGCATTTCAGACAGAGGGCTGAATGCAAGGAGGAAGCCTGACTCCAAGAACAGAGCAAAAGAGGCAAGTTCACCATTAGCATTGGGGTGGTTCTATGTGCAGATGGAGTGAGGAGCAACCTGTGTGCTAATTTCAGTGGTGTCAGGAGAACCTTGTACTGTTCATCCCTGAAACCCCAGGCTAAGAGCTTCATATATTCCCATGGCTTGTGTCTTTCTAAATCTTCCCAACCTCATCTTCTTGCCCTCAACATTCCAAAGCTAGTGATTCCTGTCAAATTCCCCAGACTCCCTCCAACCTCTTATACTTTGTCCTGCTGTACCCCTCTCTGCTCAAGTATCCTTGGCCTCCTCTTCCTCAAGGACAATTCCACTCACTTTTCCTTTAGGTCCCATCAAAGCCATCCCTGTGCAGCCAAAGATGATCATGCCTTCTTTTGTGGCATCATCATCTTTATCATTGCTCTGTCTTGTAATTGTTTCCTTCTCTGTCAGCCTCCCTTGTACCTTCCTAAACTTCTAAACTTGAGCCTGGGCACTCCTTTAGATAGTCTTTTTATGTTACTTGTGTTTTGATTTCTGTGGAACCACCTATTGTCTGACACATATGAATAAGCAAATAAGTGGGTGAATGAATGAATCTGAAAAAAAAAAGAGTTACTTCTAGGAAGGATAACCAATGAACTCTTAGCAAATATGTAAGTGTTAATCAATTGATTTGAGCTCTATGGTGAATGAGGACAGTTTTCATTACTGCTGCTAGAGTTTTGTGGGTTTTTTGTTTTGTTTTTTTTCTGTCTCTCTTTCTCTGGCTTTACTCCATGGAGCACTTAGGTTTTTAGTTCTCCTCTGGCCTTTCAAAATCCATTTACTTCAACTTTAAATTTTTCTGCTCTATCTTGTAATACAGTTTCCTTCTGTCTCCTATTCCCATACTTGTATACACAAATTCATTGACATACATAATAGTATTAGAACATTAGTTCCCCTGGGGAAGGGACCATGCTTGTCATGCCCATCAGCATCCCCAGTGCCTAGAACAGTACCTGGCACATAGTAGTTTCTCAGTAAATGCTTGCTGAATAAATGAGAGAACCAACAAATCGATACATATGTAAAAAAAATTAAGTCCTTCCCATTCATGAGCTACTGATTTCTTAGAAAGTAGTCTGGGTTTTTAGATAGTCTTTCCCCTGCACCCTGTTATAAGAGGATGATAAACTGGTTTTATTTCATTTAAAGCCCTGATTAGGTGGAACACTCTATTGATAAGAATTCAAATTTGATTCAGTGGAAAAGAGGACCATGACTGATTAGTAATGTCTGTCTTGGGCAAAAGAGGAGAAAGTGGTGATGCATCTTTCATCCCCAAACTAGAGAAAATTCCAGAGTAATCCATAAATAATACTTGATCATGTAGTTCAGGCTTGATCATGTAGTTTATTTATTCAGAAATAAAGTAGGGCTGGAATGATTAGAATTTCTATAGTTCCCAGGTAACTTGAATTTGAAAAAAAAAACTGGTAAGAAGTTTTAAAAGAAATTAATTAAAAAACTTCAGTTATATAAATAAATCTGACTATCAAATTGCCAAAGCACCAAAATATGATGCTGTAAAAACTCTTCATCCAATCATATAATACATGATTGAAGCAAATGTTTAGGTGTCTTGGAACAAATTACCTTGAGATTCTCTGTAATATTCATTAGTGCCGTTCACCAAATATTTCCTTTTTTTAAAAAAAAAATTATTTATTTTGAGAGAGACAGAGAGCTTGAGTGGGGAAGAGGCAGAGAGAGAGGGAGAGAGAGACAATCCCAAGCAGGTTCCATACTCACTGCAGAGCTGAACATGAGGTTCGTTCTCATAAACCATGAGATCATGATCTGAGCTGAAATTTAAGAGTTGGATGCTTAACCAACTGAGCCACCCAGGCGCCCCTCAAATATTTATAATATTTCTTTTGTTAAGTATATGATAGAATTGCATTTTCCTCTGGCCTCTTTAAGTTGGGTGTAGTCAAAAGAGGCATTAGCCAATGAAACGTGAATGGAGCTGATATGGGCTTCCTTTGGGCAAAAGCCTTTACGGGCCAGTAGTGGTTTGTTTGTTTTTCTTGTCCCCTCCCATAGCAACCAGCAAAGCTCCAGGTGGTAGGGTCTTCATCAGCCTGAATCCCTGACTGGGGACGGCATGGAGCAGAAAAGAGTCTCCAGCTGACGTGCTATGGCCATAGATCATGGAACAAGAAAGAAACCTTTGTTAACATTTTTAAGCAACTGAAATTAGGGATTTATTTATTGCTACCAAGTCTGTCCTGACAGATACATTTTCCAAATTGGGAATTTGCAATATGTCACAGCACAAGGTAGAGATAAGACTAGTCGCTAAGGACCAGTTACTTGGCTAAGCATCCCTTTCTCTAAACTGTGGCTTCTGTTCATCTGAAATATTTAGGAAAAGAATCAATAGAGGGAGAAATGAAAGCTCTACCTCCCACTGCTCCTCGTCATGAACCTTGTGCTCCAGCCGAACAAAGCAATGCACTGTTCTTTATAATCACCCCCAGGCTTTCTCATTTCATGCCTTTGTTCCCACTGTCCTCTCTCCTTAGAAAACCTTTCTATCACCTTGTATCCAAGTCACTCCCATCTCCCAAGGACCAGCTACAGTGCTGACTCCTCCTCCAAATGTATCTTCCCACACATTAGGAATGATGTCTCCCTCTTCTGAACTCACAGAGTACTTTACCATTATCTTTCTTATTATGCATTTCATTGTCTACCATAAGGGTTTATTGATGATTATATAAAAGACTAGAGGGAGGGAGAAGAAAAGGAAAAGAGAAAGAGAAGGAAGCAAATTCAAGGAATTTTGGGTTGCAATGTAGAAACATTTGCAAATTTAGGAAATTGGTCTTTGCTTCTCTATTTTATATTTTCAGCTTCTCTCCACAAACTACTCCTTCTCTGTGTTGTCCCACTTTTCTTGTGCCCCATTATTGCCTCCTCCCAACTATGCCTTCTGATTAGTTACAATGGGTTAATTGTTCAGATAAGATGTATTTTTGCTAACAGGTGAAGGAACCTGTGATCCTTGCTTATTAACATATTCATACTTCCATTCTCCTTCCCTTTATCCCTTAGTACCTCATGATACACATTGTCCAGGATACACAATTTGAAAAGTTAAAACCTTATCTCCTTTGGAAAGATACAAATCAATTTGCAGTGCCTTGTGCAAAATGAAAAATCTGGATCTCTTGTTCAAAAGTTACCGAGAATTTCAAGATGGCAACAGTAGAACATTGAACCAAAGGTGAAGCCTTTCCAGCTATGGGACCCTGTATAACTGCCCAGATTATATACCCATGAAGTCAGCCCTTATGTGTGACTTGGGAGCTCTAAATGCCTTCAAGATGTAGGTGGCAGTCAATTCCAGCTGTATATAGATCCTCTCCAAACTGACGACGCATTCAACTACCTCTTCCTATCTACTAGGCATGTCCTAACCATCATGTGAAGACACTGACTTCCAGGAATCAATCATCTATGAAGTTTGACAACCTTCAACAATATAGCCTGCTGATCTTTGTTCTCTGCAAAGAAAATGTGATGCATTTCAGCATCAAAACAGCAGCTTGACTCAGCTTCTTTCCACTACCCTTCAAGATGCTTCTATAGATTAAATTTTTGTGTCCACCCAAAATTCCTATGTTGAAACCTAATTCCCAATGTGACAGTATTTAAAGGTGAGGACTTTGGGAAGTGATTAGGTCATGAGGGTGGAGACTTCATAAATGAGATTAGTGTCCTTGTAAAACAGACGCAAGGAGCTCCTTCACCCCTTTCACTTTGTGAGGACACAGAAGAGAATGATCTAAGAACCAAGAATCAGGCCCTCATCAGACACTTATTCTTCTGGGGCCTTGATCTTGGACTTCCTAACTTGAGAACTGTAAGAAATAAATTTCTGTTGTTTATAAGCCACTCAACCGGTGATATTCTTTTATATCAGCCCAAATGGACTAAGACAGATGCCAAGGAAGAGTTTTGATTGTCCCCATTTTCTTTTAACAGTTTGTCTGTGTTCATCTACTGGAGCACTTATCTATTTCTTGGCAGAGTTGAAAGTTTGCCCACATCTTCTAAGAACTGTGTTCTTGATGGCCTGGGAGTATGTTTTATTTTATCTTAAAAAAATTTTTTTTTCCTACCTAAATCAAAGGGAGGTTGAGAATACTTTTAGCTTATGTTGTCTAACTCCTCTACAGTTCAATTCCACATCAAGGTAACAGAGAAACTGTGGAATATTCTCCAGTAGGGCAGGCCAGCAGGAGTTCCCAGCATGGATCTGTGATGCTTTGTGATCCACTCACAGCTTTGGAGAGTACACCACACACAGGGGAGGACTAGTCTGCTCTGTTCAGAATTCTAGGAAACACCGAAAGATTGTTATAGGACCTGGAAGTCATATTGCTATTGTCCTTGGCCTGCCTTTGACAAACTAAGTAAGTTTGGTAAGTGAGTGTGCAGGGAAGATGAGGTCAAGGTGGTGTCTTCAATCCCAATAGGGCCAGGACCATGATGCTCTAATTGATTATACTGTTCCTTCACAGTCCATACCTACAGTGATCAGGCTAGCATCCATTCTGATGGGCTGGTACCCATGTCATATCAGTTGTTACATTTTGCTTACTATCATCCCTAGAACAAACCACACACCCATTTTCAATCTGGCATCTCCACCCTACACCAGTAGCTGAGAATTACCGGTACACCGCTGTGCTGAAGCCAGCTCAGACCAGCTCACACATCTCTTCCCAACCCCACAATGAGTGATGCCACATCGGTAGCTTAGAATCAGGCATAACAGGAGTATTTGCACCACAGAAATCAGCAAATATCACAAATCAGGGCTTATTTGCTTTGTTTTCAGAAAGTCAGCTTATCAGCTTCATCATGTATGTTAGATATTTGAGAGATGTGGGTCTCGTCTGTTATTTCACCCTTGATGCCATCAAAAACATTTATTGCTATTTAATTTATCTCTCATACTCTGGCATTTTCAAGAGTAAAAGGGGGATGCTATTAAAGATTGTACCAGGTAGGGGCGCCTGGGTGGCACAGTTGGTTAAGTGTCCGACTTCAGCCAGGTCACGATCTCGCGGTCCGTGAGTTCGAGCCCCACGTCGGGCTCTGGGCTGATGGCTCAGAGCCTGGAGCCTGTTTCCGATTCTGTGTCTCCCTCTCTCTCTGCCCCTCCCCCGTTCATGCTCTGTCTCTCTCTGTCCCAAAAATAAATAAACGTTGAAAAAAAAAATTTTTTAAAAAAAAATTAAAAAAAAAAAAAAGATTGTACCAGGACAAGCCAGAGTAAACGAAGACAGTCTTGGGCAAACTAGAATGTGTTGGCACAGTCTTGTATTGCCTCTACACACTGTGCTTGCTGAGGACACAACCACCATGTGAGAGACATGATCTCTACTCTTCTGACATTACAGCCTGGAGGGCTCAAAGAATATGTCAATAAAGAGCATTATTTACTGTTTCATCTTCCATGAGTAATATCAAGAAGTGTAACCAAATACTATGAAAACAGCTATGTAAAAACTGGTTTTTTTCTTAATAATCTAACCTGAAAAAATTATGACTACCTAAGGCAACCTGGCTGTCTTAAAAAACAAACCATATAAAAACTACCATGTTCTAAGTGATCACCCCGAAAAGCTGCCATTTATCACAGTGAGGCTGCCATTACTAGAACACTCAAGTCCCAGGATATTTTGAGAAGTTTTGATGGCAGTCAGTCTTCATCCTTGAAGTAAAGATTTAACTGTTAAAATGGACTGAAAGTCATCTGGCATTAACTGTCATGAGGAAAGAAAATGGCCAATCTGGGTAGAACACTTTGGTTTAAAACAGGGAATCATCAGGTCATGAGATGAAGTTTCCTGTGCAGTTACTAAAGTGACTTTACAAACAGATACTTGCAAGAAAACTTACAAAGCAAAGTTTCATTCAATTCATTTAGATAAGCATTCTTAATTTTAAAAATCACCCTGAGAGCTTTTGGCCACATCTTATATAGCTCAGGTAATGAGAGAAAAGCAAGGCTGCCATGAAACGAAAAAAAAAAAAAAATCCAAGCAGTCTGATATTTATGTCACAGATTCACAAAAATCTTACTGATTTTTTTCAGTCTACTCTAAGCATTAAAATAGCTAGTCAAAAGTCGAAATGCCCTAAATATGGTTAATCTTAAAATCTCACTATGGAAAGAGAACAGTTGCTAGTTTGCTGATCTTGAAAAGGTGCTACTCATCACACAAATTCCTATTAGTAGAAACCAACCTCAAGCCCAGATCCTATCCTGCATTCATTCAATTAATACAGGGTGATAGAGCCCCTTCCATGTTTCAGGGCTCAGCCCTGGGTGCAGGGCATTGGGGGGAAGTCACAAGACTCCTATTTTCTTGGAAGTTACAGCCCAGCAGGGAGAGATAGACTTTGATCAAACAGTACACAAATAAAAGGACAGTTTCAAACTGCTGTGCTAAATGGCATGAAAGGCAAGTTCAGGGCTCTGTGAGAAAGTAGAACCCTACTGAGGAAATAAGGTTCAAGCCAGGATGTTATGGATGAATAGGAATTGACTGATTAAAGGGAGAGAACACACAAACAAACAAACAAACTGCAGAAAGAGAACAGCATGTGCAGAAACCCAGAGGTCATGGTGGTATCAGGGAGTCATTATACTTTGGAGATCACATGACCAAACTCCTCTTTTGATAAGTGAAGAAAGTGGAAAGGTCAAGTCTAGAGACCAGATATTCAGACTCATCTCATTCAGCATGTGTCTCAGCACCTTCCTGTCTCTTCTTGAATTCCAGATGTGTCTGGAACATGCAGAGAACCAGAGGGCCCGAGGTGTTCGATAGGTGTTGTTCTTGACGTTAGCATCTAGGCCTGCACACATACAAACACACATATACCTACATGCATGGACTTATACGTGCAAACATATACGTTGTATAAACACTTAAGTAACACTGAATTTCACTCCTGGCCATATTGGCACAAGTCACTAGATCCTTCTATGCTTCAGTTCCCTTATCTGTAAAATAGGACAAGTCTTCTGGTCCAAAGAATGCACTGGGCTGTAGAGAGGTACTAATCATATGATTAATATGAAGTCATTATGTGTACACAGAATATTGGTATATTATTATTAAGCAGCCAGAAAAATTAAATGATGGTTTGGAGGGAACCCTTGTGTGGTGACACTATAATTAAGCTTCCTTCTTTCCCTGTTAATCTGGAAATTCTTCATGCCATATGGCCACTTGGTGTAGGCTCTTGAGATCTAGCACCATGAGAACTGCCCCACCAGGCCAGGGTCAAAGCCCTTCCAGGTAGGATTCAGGGCCATGAGCGTTGGAATCAGAACAGATCACTGTCCCAGCTCTGTTGCCTTCTAGCTCTGTTGCCCTTAGGGAAGTTACTTAATCTCTCTGAGCCCCAGTTTCCTCATTTGTAAAATTCAGGTACTAATATTCTCTCATAGATTTGTGAGGAGTAGAGGCTATTTTAGGAGCCCCCTGGGGCCCTGCTTGATACACAGTAAGCCTTAGGAAGCTTAGTGCTTTGCTTCTAGGATCAGCCTTAAACATCGCCAAACACCCAAACGTCCTGTGCTTCTGCTGCACCATTACGGAGCCATCATTCTGTGAACTTTAAAAAGTCTTTTGGAGGTACTATTTGTATTTTTATAATCTGTCCCATATCTTGGAGTTGATTTAGTTATTTGTTCATTCAAGAAACATTTATTGGGCGTCTACTATGTGTCAGACACCATTCTAAGCACTTGATAATACACTGTGAACAAGATATACAAAAAGTGCCACTCTAGTGGGGGAAAGATAGATAATAAGGTGTAAACACAACGTATTAGTATATTCTGTAGTATGTTAGACGTGTTAAGTGCTGTGGGGAGTAAAAAAGCAGTGCGGTTGTTCAGTGGGTATAAGGTTTCAGTAATACAAAATGAGTAAGTTCCAGAGATCTGCTGTATAACACAGTGCCTGTAACTAACAGTATTGGGCACTTCAAAATTTGTTAAGAGAGTAGATCTCATACTAAAGTGTTATTGCCACAAAAGCTCCAAAACAAAGAAACAAACAAATAAAAACCAAAGGAACACAGGAAACTATGGAAATGATGAATATGTCTATTACCCTGATTGTGGTATTGGTGTCACAGGTGTTTGTGTATGTCTGAATTCATAAAATTGTACACATTCATTATGTGCAATTCTTTGTATACCAGTTACATCTCAGTCATATATAGACATCATGTATTATATATTAAGTTGATATATAACAAATGTATATAATTATAGATAAAGCTATTTACAAAGCTAGGAGTAGTGTAAAATTGTCAAGAATGCCAAGGGTGGGTAGCAGGTGTGCCTTTACTTGCTCAAGATAAGCTTAATTGGAAAGAGATTATTTAGGAAAAGATTTATAGGAAGTGAGAGAGTGAGCCTTGCAGCTATCTGAGAAGTGGGGAGGACAAAGAACATTCCAGACAGAATGAAGGGGAGCATGGCTGACATGTAGGAAGAATAACAAAGAAGCCAGTATGGTGGGAGCAGTGTGAATAAGGGAGAATGTAGTAGGAAAGGAGGTTGAGTTCAAAGAAAGCCAGATTGTTGAAGACTTTGTAGGCATTGTTTAGACTCTGGATTTTACCCTGAGTTTATTCATTTGACAAATATGTATTAGGTTTCTGTTGCATGGCCAGCCATGTATTAGAAGCCATGGTGGCCAGAAAGAAGTCAGAAACAAAAAGACATAACAATCTGTTGGTCCCTTTGCTATTAAAACTAGTGGACAATCAAAGACACCTATTAATGTACCTTTCTTTTGCTTATCTATTCAACACATAGAACCCTTTTGTTGATGGATGCCAATATGTAACTGTGAGAAAAACCAGAGAGAATCCTTATCCACATGGAGCTTTCAGTCTAACAAAGGCTGTCTCCATCTTGGCACTATTAACATTTTGGTCCATTTAATCCTATGTTTTGGGTGGGGAGAGGGGCTCCCCTATTCATGGTAGGGAATTTAGCAGCATCCTTGCCCTCTACCCACTTGGTGATAGTAACACTGTTCCCGGTTGTGACAATCAAAAATGTCTCCAGATGTTATAAATGTCCCCGAGAGAGGGCAGGCAAAATCATCCCTGGAGAATCACTCTTCAAACTGGAAAGATGTAGTGGACTTTTGTCGTTATTTCTGGTTGGTAGCAGCTGAACCTCTTTCCTATTATTTTGTACCCCTCCACTTTATGAGATTTCGAGGCAGGCAGAATCTTTCTCCACCTACAGAATCTAAAAATGCCAGAAACTTGCTTTCAAGACTCCCCTGACAGCAAGAGCATGCACCTAAGCTTGGTCAATCATATGTATATACTCCTGGTTTTGTGCCCAAAGACAGAGCTGCAAAGAAGCAGGACCTGTGGAAAGTTATTTGGTAATGATGGTCAGTGCAGCAAAATGTAGTTTCCAGGAAAGCAGAGGAAGGATGGTCCCCTAGACAGCCTGGTCCAGGTGTACAAGTTCCAGATCAGAGTGCTCAATCCTGAAGGAAGCACTATCTTGTCCACAGCATTTTATGGCAGGTTATGTTCATCTTCCAGCAGGCTAATCATTTCTGAGCCTGGTTCCTACTTGGCATTTTACCCTATATCCTTTTGATAAATTATTTTGCTGCACAAGTCAGCCCCATTCAGTTTATGTTGCTTGCCACCAAGAACTTTCCCTGGTAGAGATGATAAGACAGTAAATAATGGTTGATTTCTGAAGACAGAGACTGAAGAGAGTTGGTGCCCACACCTTGGACAAAATGAGGTCTTACTGAGTAGTTGCCATTTGAGTGTTCTTGTACATTTTGATATTTTAGCACCCTGACCTCACGGCCATTGGGTGTTTAAAAAAGAGCACATAATCAAAAGTCTTAAGTGCTCAGAGGCACTGCCTCAAGCCTTTCCTGAAGAGAGACTAATAACTGAGGAGTAAGGGGACAGTGCGCTACATGTGGAGACTTGGGTTGCAGCCTGAATCCTCAGAACTCACCAGTGAATCTCACCCACCCACAACCCCCAGACCTTCCTTGAACTACAAAATGGAGGCAGCCAATAGAAGTAGACTCTTCTGGTTGTTTGCCTTGGACCAGGCAGGTGACCTTCTTGGTATCTCTACTGGTTGATAACTGTTTGAATCTGACCCTTCCTCATCCAGATTCTGTGAAACAATTAGATCCTGATGTCTTAACACATCCTGTGTATGTAATGAGTGAGAGAAAAGATGCACCAAATTATGGTGATAATAATAAATAGGTATTAAGAGCCCACACTGAGCATAGTCCTGCACCAGGGACTATTGCAAGTGTTGTGCACATGCAACTCTTTCTTTAATCTTCACCTCCACAATGTGAGGGAGGTACCATTGTTACCCCCATTTTATAGTTGAGAAAACTGAGGCACTGAGTGGTTAACTAACTTGTCTAAGGTCACATGCCAGTGAAGGGCAGAACTGGGAGACTGATGATTGATTGGTTCTTTGACTGATTTAGGGGTACCTACTCCTTTCAACATAGTGTTTAAATCTTCTGGCCTTGAGACATGGGTTCAAATGCTAGCTCTTCTTCTTACTATGAGAACTGACTTTTAACTTCAGTTTTTTCATTGATAAAATAAGTACAAGTATCTAGCTTCATAGGAATGTGAGAATGTTAAATGAGTTAACATGTGTAAAAACTTAGAATAGTACCTAGCACCTAGGTACTGAATAGTCCCTAACATTCAGTAAATGTTAGCCATTATTATTATTATTATTATTATTATTATTATTATTATTTCTTTGTGCATAACTCAGGCAGACCGACTCCAGAGCTTATGCCCTAACTCTTATCCTGTAGCGTTCTTCTTACTAGACTCTGTGTCCTCAATTCCTTAGCTAAATGGTCAATACATATTGAGCAGTCAATAAATACTTGATGAAAAAAATGAATTAATGAATGATTGAATGAATTAGTGAAAGATGCAGAGAATTGGATCTGATCCTACTGGGTGGGGTTTGGAAGGGAAACAACCTCTTATTTCATAGGAAATGAGAACAATCACCTGTGTTTGCTATCATTAATGGATCAAGACATGCTCCTTCCTTCAAAAGAAAATGACCAGCTTGTCTACACTAAAGCAAATAACAGGCCTTTGGACCTCCCAAGCACTCAGAAGCGCTGGTCCCTCTCATACTTTCTCTTTGCTTCTTCATTCACAAGCCCCTGTCCCCCAGCCTGTGCTGTGAATTTCATGGCTGTAGCTTATGCCAGTAAAAAGCCTTTCATGCTCTGCTAATGTGGCATTTGTTTGGTAATATGCAGGAGAGAGCATTAAAAATAAATCCAGAAATGGCATCTTATAAATTTGGATTTTCTGTTCTCATAATTTATAGGAGTTCATGTTAGAGAGCACTGTCTTATGCATAAATACAATTTCTTTGTGAGCTGATGATGGAATTTATATCAAAGGGGGTCGAACATATACTTCATGAACTCAGCATCCGCTATTATAAGCTATTTCATGTATAACTGGAGACAAATGATCTCTCCCCCTGTTTGTCTTAACTTAAAATTCAGTTGGTTTGCTTGAATACATTTCCAAGGCACGGGAGTGGGGGTAGGGAACCTAAGATTTATACACCTTTAATATAATCAATTCTAAACATATCTTTAGACAAATAATTTAAAAATCTATGCATCATGAAACACCTCTATTAATTTCAGGATACACAGTTTGGTGAATTTTGATGTGATTGTGTGTTTATGTGTTTAAGATTTAAAAAAGAAAAATCCATCCTCTCTTTCCTTCCCCCTCAGAAAGAAATTTTAACAGGAGCATTTTGAAATAAAATCCCACAAGGAAACAATCCCCTTAGACAATTAAACTGGGAGAAGGTCCCCTGAGGGCAGACCAAAAAAAAATCCGTAAAAATAATTGCTGTGCTGGGTCTCTGCTGTATTTTGGCTGGGTGTAAGGAAAGACAGAGGGTGCCTGTGCATTCACTCACAGAAACACACACACACACACACACACACACACACACACACAGAGTAAGTGTGTCCCTCCATGGAGCTGGCTTGTGACACTGCTGTGTATAACTACCTGGCCACACTTGGGGCCTTTCTGGCAAGCAGCAGTGGTTTGGAGACCGTAGGCAATATAAAATAACAATCAGGTCATTTACAAGGTTCTGCCAAATATTAACCTTCTATCCAATTCTCCTCCAACCTTTCAGAGCCCCTAATGTGAACCAGGCCAGCTCTCACATCACTTTACAATATTCTGGAATGGGGGTGGAAGCAATGGGCGAGTGGGGGGAGTGGGTACGCACTTGTTAGAATATTTTAAGGGGGTGTGTTTATACCAAGATAATGATGTGGTTTGTTGTTTTGTTTTGTTTTAAGTGCCAGAAAGATTGTTTAATTGCCCTCCGCTTCCTTGGGGGAAACTCAAAGGTTAATTCATCCAAGAAAGTGGGGTTTGCATTTGCCTTGAAGATAACAGAATTACTCGAGTTGTGGTCGAGGGTGTAGGAAACTGTGGTTTAAGGCCAGGTGGCCGAGAGTGTTTTGGCAGGGAGGACTGGAGTTATGGTTTTGTGTCCGTGTCAGGGAAATGCCTTGGACGAGGATCATGCAGTGCTGCGTGTGTTTAATGCCACACTTAGGAGCACATTCAGACAGTTAATATTGTATTAACATTTATTTTTAACATAGTACAGTAATGATTTTTAGCACTTTAAGAGAGATCATAGATTGGACTGCGACCTCCACTTCTGATTTTTTTAGTAACCACTTTTGGGCCTTTACCATGTGCCAGACAACACAGTTGATGTACAATAATTTCAATAACCCCTGGACGTGGATACTGTTAACATCTCCATTTCAGAGATAAGGAAATACTTTTCCCAGGTCAAATCAGCACTGAAGACAGAGCTGGGTGCAAATTCCCCTGCCCTGACAGCCCACAGTCCTGGGCACCGCGAGCCTTCTGTTTTAAGAAGGCATTAGCCAATCATGCCTGGCTCTCTTCTGCAGATATTTCTAGTCTTTGCTTTCAAATGCCAAGGAGGCAGAGGCTACTGAACTGGTCTGAGCCATGTCACAGAGAGCTATACTCAGATCATCTGTGATCACTAAGATTCGATAGGGAAATCATTCCTAAGACAGCACCTCTGCATGAAGAATGGATTTTATTCATTCTCTCTCCCTGCTGTACAAATCCTAGCCAAGTTTTCCTTCCCCCTCCAAGGACTGATCATACCTTCCTGATGAAGGCCTTAGAGAACTTCAGTGCAATTTCCAGTTTGAAATTAAGCCAGGTGAAGGCTCAAACAATAACAACAGCAACAACAAAACTGGTCTCTCTGGGTCTTCTCTGGAAGTTGGTATTATCACACTTCATCGGACGTGGAGGTGACATTTCTTTTCAGCGAAGGCACTGCATCTTACACCGAGTTCGTCTTCTTTGAGCATAACTTCTTTCTTTGTGGAGTGGAAGGGCTGGGGGAAGCCAAATTCTTTAGCAAATGGAGTGTTAGAATAAACAGCTCTGCTTGAATGTTAGGATGGTGTTTTAAAGCGAGTACCAGCGTATGTAGTCAGGAGACCCAGTTTTAACAGCAAGGCTGTTATTTTAACAATAGGTTACCAGATCCATTGGGCAATCCAACTAAAAGCCCATATTTATTTCCCTAATTTTATAAACATTTAATAGGTCCTTATTAAACACATCAGCCAGCATGATTTAATAACACAATCAGTCTAGAAGTTTAAGAAAATTGAAAACAGGATTTGAATGTAATACAGCCACAATTACTGGAGATTATAGGGAATCATTCCCATATGTCTCCAGTGGAGAGCTGCTAATCTCTGTTTGCGTGGAGGTGATTTCTTTTGGAACCCTGCCCAGCCTTCAACAGCACTAGTGCTGAACAAATTAGATTTGAAAGTCCCCAATTTTATGACTAAGGTAATATACTCTGTGAGTTTCGAGAAACACTGAGTTCCTATTTTCACTGGCTCTCAAATGCTGGACAGAGACCTGATTTCATTTAGTTTGGCTCCACTTAGAATATGGTCATAGGTTTGAAGGGGTCAGCATATGTTTTTGTGTGTCTTTCATAGATACGCTAACTCTTCTCCACCCATAATGCTGAGGCATTTGCATCATGGCTCAATGAATGACGGCAGATCTCAAGAATGTGCTGCAATTAGACTTGGAAGACAGCCTGCTGTAGAGGCCTGGAGACCCACACCCCCTCCTCTACACTTTTGAGCCCCCACCCCACTCCCTGTCTTCTGCTCATGGACCCTCTGAGTGGCCTTTTGTATACCCAGAGATGCTTTCTGTCTGCTTTGTTTTTCTCTCTTTCTTAGCTTTTAGGAAAAGGGTGGATTCTTTGACTCTGGGTAAAACAGCAAGGTCAGTAAGCTAAAAATTAAAGTTCTAGGCACTGCAGTATTAAGGACAAAGCTAGAAATAAGTTTTTGAGGAGTCTGTGGTTGGGCCTGACAATCTCTACTTTGATGTTCTCTTCCCATCCTGTCTCTGCTCCTTGTCGAACTACCAAAACATAATAACTGACTCCCAAATACTCCAAATTACTTACTATAGCTGGTATGTTGTACTATTAATGACGTTAAACCTCCTTTTAATCCAATGGGGAGGTATCACCAATCACACTTTATAGGAAAGGAAACTGAACTATCAATTTTAGAACCTTGCTGTGATCTCAGCAAAGCAAAGATTCAAACCCAGAGGTCTCTGATTCCAAAGCTCCTATTCTTAATTACTATTTGGAGCTTGCTTCCAACAGTGAAGATAATAAGATGATAACAATGGCTTGTGTGGGTATGAAAAAAAAGTACATTTTTCTAGACATCTCCCTACTCAAACCTTAGAGTTCTGGTTCACAATTTCTTCCTGACCTTTTCTTTTTACCATGGTTTCTTTGGCTTCGAAGATACAGAAGCAACAAGAGGAAGAGTCATCAAAGGACTAGAGAAGGAATTTGGGGTAAGGTTTAGAAGTATTGCACAGCTTGCAGAGGACAAGAGGAAATGAGATTAGAAATTCTTATGTTAAGATTTATCAACCACTTACCATGTACTGGGCAGTGTTCTAAGCACCTTTCTTGTATTTCCTTTCATTTTAATCCCCCAACAATCCTGTGCAGTAGTTCTATCCTAAATGAATCCTTATTTTAACCACATTAAAAAATGTGTTCCAAGTTACTCATCTAGTAAGTGACATCATGGGGCTTTTCACCCAGGCATTCTGGGTCCAGTGCCCACTCTCAACACTATGCAATGGCAGGTGTGTATCAAATGGTCCCTTCAGTCCAAGAAATACAAATGAGGAATTTATGTTAGTCTCAGGTCAACTTTTGTTTGCTGAACTGTATTTGTTTGGTCTTTACTGGACTCCTTGCCTGAAGGTCTTGGTAAACTTATCTAAGCAGAATGGGATGAAAATGCTTAACTTGTGAGCTGATTTTACGACCTAAGCCCACGCCCTTCTCTCCATCACACTCATGCATGTGCATGTGCATACACACACACACACACACACACACACACACACACACACACACCCCACACACGCTACAGCTCACAAACACAAACAAATCCGTTACTATACATTAAGGTTATACGTGCCAAATGTTAAAATAGAGTGAAGCAAAATTAAACCCCTCAGGCAGTCAAGAACAGCAGAATTCTCCGTTCATCCTCCAACCTAGCAAGGGATTTGATGATTGCCCTAAAGGAGGAATGCTTGAGCACCCAGACATCTGCGTATAGACTTTCCTTTTGTTCTTTCCTTTAATCTAGAGCAATTGGTCCCCAACTCCACCATGTGTTAGAATCACTTTATAGAATCAAATGCACCAAACCAAAGGATCTCCTCTGAACATGATGGGCACTGAGGGTCCTGCCTCCTCTGCAGACTGAGCCCACAGCAGGAGAGAGCTGTCTCAGTGGCACAATGCTTTGTGGCTCCTGAGGTGCCCCAACCACTTCCTTCTCTGAAGTCCTTTACACCAACTATGGGAGGTAGCCAGTGCAAAGCCTGGCCTGGTGAGGGGTCCTATTTACATTGCCATTTCATTGCTGGTGACGTCAGCACAGGGAAAAGCCCCATCTTAGTCAAATGGTGCTGGGCTCTGAAAAGAACCTCAAAACCACCCTGAAATACAGTTGCTGAGCCACAGAGAGTAGCATCATTTATCAACATTCAACTTTTACCATGAATAACTCAAAGAGCCTCTAGAGCCACTGAACATAGCAGCCTGAGTACTTAACAACTTTTGAGAAGAAATAAAAATAAGTTGAACTGTCTGAAAACAAATCCAACTAAATAGATAAACTTTTCTGTTTTCAAAAGACAAAGATTCTCGGGCCACCTGGGTGGCTCAGTCAGTTAAGTGTGACTCTTGATTTCGGCTCAGGTCATGATTTCATGGTTCATGAGTTTGAGCCCTGCATTGGGCTCTGTGCTCACAGTGTGTAGCCTGCTTGGGATTCTCTCTCACTCTCTCTCTCTCTTTCTCTGTCAAAAATAAATAAATAAACATTAAAAAAAAAAAAACACCTTCTTGAGTATCATGTCATTCCATCACTAAATATGTTATCTAATCAAAGTATTCCAGTGTAGACTTTCCACCAAATCCTCAGCATTAATTCTAATTTCACAGTGTGGCTCAGTGGTTATAGAGCATGACCTCTCCAGAGTCTGCCTGCCTGGCTTTGAATCCTCACCCTTCCAACCATTAGCTTTGTGTCCAAGGCAAGTTCACTTCATCTCTGTATATCAGTTTCCCCATCTCTGAAATGGGGACAATAATGGAATCCAACTCCTGAGGTAATTACTTAGCCATTTTTGAGTGTACAGTTCAGTGATATTAAGCTCATTTTCACATTGTTGTGCAACCACCCCCATCACCCACCTCCAGAACTCATTTTATCTTGCAAAACTAAAACTCTGTACCCATTTCTCTCCCTCTCCACAGCCCCTGGCAACCACCATTCTACTTTCTGTCTCTCTGAATTTGACTACTTCAGGTGCCTCAGATAAGTGGAATCATCCAATATTTGTATTTTTGTGACTGGCTTATTTCACTTAATGTAATGTCTTCAAGGTTCATCCATGTTGTAACATGTGTGTGAATTTCCTTTCTTTTTAAGACTGAATAATATTCTATTTATTTATCCATTCATCTGCAGATACTTGGGTTGCTTGCATGTTTTAGCTATTGTAAATAAGGCTGCTATGAATATGGGTGTGCAACTATCTCCTTGAGACCCTGTTTTCAATTATTCTGGTACATAGCAGAAATGGAATTGATGGATCATATGGTAATTCTGCTTTCAATTTTTTAAGGAACCGCTATACTGTTTTCCACAGTAGCTACACATTGAGCATTCCCACCAACAGATCACAAGGACTCCAATTTCTCTACATTCTCACATACCCTTGTTATTTCCTGTTTCTTTGATGGTAGCCATCTTAATGGGTGAAGTGGTATCTCATTGTGGTTTTGATTTGCATTTCCCTAATGATTAGTAATGTGAAGCGTCTTTTCATGTACTTATTGGCCATTTGTGTATTTTCTTTGGAGAAATGTCTATTCAAGTCCTCTGCCTGCTTTTTAATTGGTTGTTTGTTTGTTTTTTTGGTTGGCGATTTGTAGAGAAAGACATTTTCTTGCAGAGACTCATTTTATGGAGAAAATTTTATTTTCTTTTTCCCGTCAAAAAAAAATAATAAGGAAATATTCTTAACAGAAAGGAAAGCAGGAGCCTTAAAGTTATTTTTGTTGACATAATAAGTTGACATAAAATCTCCCTTTCCCTAGGAGTGGCTTAAATAAAGGCCTCGAGTTAGCAGGTGCAGAGAGGACCTCTGTTTTGTGCAGCCTCCCGGCCCCCAGCAGTCCCCAAGCCTGTGAGGCCCACCAGAGCACAGATGCCTCTGGGACCTCAGCACTTGCAGGTACCCATTCAGGCGCCATTGTAAATGGGCGCCACTGGGGGGAACTGTACCAGGCCTACCAGCTGAATTGTCTCTGATTCTGGCTAACTCAGGTGGTTCTGGGATGGCTTCAGTGGAAGGGCAATGAACTGAACTCTGATCCATCCTCCCTATCACTTGAAACACTGACTCCCTGGGCACACCTTTTCACCTCAGAACATTAGGCTTGATGACCTTTCTTTCTGAGAGTCTTCAGGTAACTCCTAGGTGAGAACTGAGCTGCATCACTGCATGTGACAGTAATATCCTAATAGTCTGCTGTGTTTTCCCAGCTCAGCACTGTAGTAAGAGGCCAGGAGAAGCAGAAGATGGGTTTTGCCAGAACATAAAGGCTTCCATTTCTTGCATGTTCTGGCTGCCTGTACTAATGTTCCAAAAGCCAAGGCCTGCCTGTCACCATCTCCTGCTTCTATCCTTGGGGAATGGCAGGATTTCCCTCTTTTCCTTTATTGGATGGATCACTTTGAATTCCTTGCCTTTGACTTCTTTTGTTTAATGCTGTTTAATTCTATTTTACCCCTAGCCTTCTACCCTTAATTTAATATGCATTTACTCAATCACAGGATGGGATGGGCTTGCAAGGAAACAGAAAGAGAAGGTCAAAATATAAAAGGGTATAATGTACAAAGACCAATGGGTAACTTTTGTCTCCTTTTTTTCCCCATTGAGGATGAGGGCATGGGGCTGAGGACCATCAAATGTCTGGCAGGAATCTGTGAAAATAACATTCCTGTGGTAATTCCTCCTCATGGAGTGACCTGAGAACATTTCAAGCATTTTATTTTCATGTCTACTCCAATAACTGAAAACAATTTAAAGACGCAAAATATCAGGGCCAAAATTTTTCAAAGAGATTATTTTTTTCACCTCTAGCTTGAAAGCAAATTGCAACTTTCTAAGCAAGCAAACAAAAAGAGCTTTTATGCATATCTGATTAGCTCATTTCCTTTGATTTTGGCGAGTGATGTCATTTGGGCCCAGCTGTTGGTATGCTGCAAATGATTTCCCTTCCTGGTGTTTCAGCAAGGCCATTTCTGCCCCTAATGGAATTACTTTGACTGGAACCCAGCATTTTTCATGGTTCACCTCTCCTATCAGCTGATACCCAGGACTCCTCTGGAAAGAATGAGGAAAGGCCACAAAGGCATTTAAGTGCCTGGAAAATAATACTTTCATGCAGACTGTTATCACACAGTTGTTTTTTGGAGGTCTGTTTCCAATGCCTTAGCTTCTTATTGATTCATCCTATGAAATATTAGTGAGAGTCTGAAGCAAATGGGGGCCTCTGAATTAAAGGGTCCTGGGTCCTCAGAAACTGAATTGGCCCATTCTTTTTGCCTCTTGTGCTTACAACAAAACTGACATGTTGACGCAACAAGGAAGGCAGCAGGGCTGTGGAAAGAACCAGGCAATGCACAAGAGCATTGGCTTTCAAATTCTGCTGATCCCAGTCCAAACTCCAGTGCTGCACCCTGCTAGCTGAGTATTGGAGGCTCTGCAAGTCTCTGCTCCTTACAGGTAAAAAGCTATTAAAAGTGAGCGCAGATCACGGAAAAAGCTCTCTATACACTGGGGCAAGGGGTATATGGGGAATCTGTACTTTACGCTCTTTTTACTGTGAAACTAAAACTGTTCTAGAAAATAAACTCTGTTTAAAAAAAAAAAAAAAAGTAAGCACAGAAGGTTGCTGTGAGAGTAGGCCTGGAAGGTGCTCAGAACCCTACGGAACATGGTAGTCATGATCTGCTGCTTCTGGTTATGTAATAAACTAGTTATTACATATCAGGCTAGGGCTCACCTGCTGAGTAAGGGGTTTTCAGCTTAGGCACTGTTGGTATTTTGGGCCATTTAATTCCTTGTTGTGGAGGCAGGAGGTGTCCTGTGTGTATTGTAGCATGTTTGGCAGCATCCCAGAATCTCTGGTCTCTCCCTACTAGATGCTAGTAGAACCCCCCCCACACACACACACACACACCCACTCAGTTGTGACAAGCAGAAACAGCTCCAGACATTGCCAAATGTCTCCTAAGGGACAAAATTGCCCCTAGCTGAGAACCACTGTGCTAGGTCAAGGGGAAAAAATAGTAATCAGTGCATTTGATGCCAAGGTGAAAACTCTCTGAGAGTTTTGCTCACTTGTCTCTATAGTACTCAAACCCACCTGCTCAGGTTAATCTCACAAGCACATCTGGATCATTTCCCCCCATCCCTGATTCAGCTCCCACATCTGGAATGCACTATCTCCCCTCCACCTCCTGTCTGAAACTTCCCTAGCTTCAACCCCCATCTTCTTCAATAATAATGCTTCCTGACTCTTCTAAGCCTTCTCAGTCATCTTCTCTTCCTGGTTTCTTAGTCTGCCACTCAGCATAGCACCTAATTCTGTCCTGGCCCTGCCACAATTGCCTTGGAGATGAGGGTGTTAGAGCAGGAAGAGACAATGCAAATCATGGGACCTAATGGCCCTCTGGAGCAAATGAGTTAATTGGGGCCCTGAGAGCCCAAGGACTTGTCCAAGGTCACAGAGCAGATATGGGCTTGTAACCTCTGCCTGGCAGCCATTACCCCAGCAGGTGCAGGCTCATCAGCTATTCAGAGATGTTCAAAAGTCTGCCCGTGGATGTTTGGTTTCAAAGACTTTTCTTCCTCACTCTCCCTGTTTACACTGAACCCTATTTAAGCTCAGTTGTCAGAGAAATTATATAAGATATGTAGGTCTCCAACTTGATCTTGCATTAGAGTCACATGGAAGGCTTTTTCAAACACAGATTTCAAGGCCTCAGCCCTGGAGTTTCTGATTCTGTAAGTCTGGGTTGGGCCTGGGACTTTGCATTTCCAGGTGATACTGGTATTGCTGGTCCCAACCTCTCTTGGAGAGCTTGATAGGAAGTGATTGAGAACCTGGACTTTAGAACTAGATAACCCTGGGTTGGAGATCCTGCTTCACCACATTAGACAAGAGACTCAATCTCTTGGGGCCTGTTTTCTCATTTGAAAAATCAAGATAATTAGAAATACTCATTAAAATGTACTATTATTTTCATTAAACCTATTATCTTCATTTTCTGGCATTTACCAACTCTCAGCATACATTCTGTCCTAAGGAGTTAAAAGAGGCCAATTTCCTTTCATTCGTTTAAGCTAGTGGCTTAAGAGGAAATCGCAGGTCAGTTGAGCTCAGGAAATATGTTTAATTTGGTATGGAACTCTGCAGAAATCACTCAGTTTCTCAGTCATTTCCATACAGTGGGCAAAATGGCCCTTCTCTCACTCTCTCCCAACATCCAGGCCCTGCTGGATAGGTCAGAGGAGAGTAACAAATGCTTCACAAAATATTACTTGATAATACAGTACTGTTTATTCAAGATTATTTTTGACTCAGAGCCTCTTTTGTGATCATCCTTTGTTTCTGTCAAAATCCTTCCTGTTTTCCTTCTAGTAGGCACTTTCCTCCTCACTCTAGCCACATAGATAGCTCCCTTTTCTGACTTGTCTCTGTTACCTAACTGCTACTCCACTATAGGCAGCTTGCTTTGAAACATACTTGTCTAATGAGTGCTGTCTCCACATCTCTTCTCTCTAATTAAAGTAAACATTCTTTGAGGAAATGACCTATGCTTTTCATTTCTTTTGAATTCCCCCCAAGTTCGTGGCATCATTCTATGAACAGTCAAAAGACAAATGTTGGCTGAATGTATATTATATAGTTTGCATAGAATTAGTATCAAAGCTTCAACCAGGACATGGGTAAATAGCTTCCTACATCTTCTACATATTTTTATTTAAAATGTACGTCTTCTCCATCATCTAAGTTGTTGGTTCTTGCGTAGGAGGGATTGGTCATTAACAAACTCCTGACCACTCAAGCTGATTGCCTACAGAAAGATAGGGTGAATCAATACATAACATATTCCTCTGGCAGTATACTACAAAATTATTTGGGAAGAGGAAATCACAGCGTTAGGAAACTGAAACATGTCCGGCTTTCAATCGTCATATCACTTTGTGACTAAAATTGCAAAAGCATTATGCTGAGTGAGTTGCCCAATTCAAATGGACCCAACATTAAACTCTTAAAATAATAAAACACTGAGAGTACTGGGAAGTAGAGCGGAAAGGAGGTAGTTGAGAAATGAGATGAAGGCTTCCAGTCCGACTAAAGTATAGCCATAAAATAAATAATGGGCCTGTAGGAGTGCATGTGGTTCAACTCATATTCCCTCTCCCTACCCAAATGTGCCTTATTTTAATGGTATAGTGATTCTCCAAAGATGGGTTTCCTTGGGGAGAAGTTGGGGGGCAGAGCCATGATGATGGTCTCAAATCTTCCAGTAATCTGGAGGGGGTTGCTACTTGTATATTTTTAGCTAGTATTTGTCACTTCAGGACATCTCTTTTCATTGCATGCCTCACTCACTCATTACTGGTACATCCTCAAAGAGGACTGGGCATACCCATCTCATTCATCTACCACTTGTGAAGAAAGACTACTCGGCAAGGGGTGGGGCCCCTAAAGGAGACAGCAGGACTAGGTGACAGAGAAGTGGATTTGCAAGAGACAGCTGCTATGAAGCTCTTTAGTTTTCAACTGGGACTAGTGACTTTCAGTCACGGGTCATGGCACACATTTGCATATGGCATCGCGAGCCACTGCAGACAAGCTACAGCACTGCTCAGTGACTTTGTCTTTATAAGTTCAACTGGAATCAAGGACCTCCTGGCATAAGTCACTTTTATGTATATTCAGATGTACTTGCTGAATGGGGTTCAACCACTGTGTCCATATAGGTCTATGGAAGTGAGAGTTGTATGTCTGATGTTGAAAGTGGTTTTCAAAGATTGACAACCATTATATTAAATATTTGTATCCCCTCACAATGGCCCCAGCAGGTACAGTATAGTAAACAAGACCTAGGTTTAGGGAATTGCTGCTCTGCCATTTACCAGCTATGTGGACCCAGACAAAACTATTTAACTTTGGGAAATTTTAGATTTGTTATCAGAAAATGAGGAAAAGAACATCTAGCTCAGAGAGTTATGAAGATTAAATAGGATAAAGTATGTGCGTATACATACCAAGCCACCAAATGCTAGCAACTATCAATATTATTATTACTTATTAATATATACCAGGTGCATAGCAATGGGCCTAGCACATGGTGAATGCCTAATGATTCTTAGATGCTGCTATTTATGTTATTAATTTTCAAAACTTTGGGGAATAGAACATAATTCTTACAAGCTCAGACCGTATGTTGGCAGTTTTATTTCCTGTCTTTTCTGTGGGTGACACAGGAAATAAGTCACTAGAACTGTTCCTTCAGTGGATAAAGGAACTTTTCTTTTAAACTTCCTTTATTCCTTCTGTGCTTTTGACTCAGGACTTCTCCTTTATCAAGAGACTGTGTGTCCAATAGATAGAGCACTGTTCTTTTGCAGAATATGCCACTATCTAATCTTTATAGTTGTCAAATTCTTGCTGGATTTTGTTGTTTTGATGCATACTCAAGTTGGTGCAAGATGTTTACTTAAAACAAAAGATATTTGTTTTGCCCCTTTTCATCTACCATCCAGAGCTCAACTACTGTAGCAATGCTGAATGTTCTTAAAAATCATAAGAGCTATAAAATATATTGAGTGCTTTCTTCCACATTATTAGTGTGCTCCATGTGTGAGCTATTTTCATCTTCAGAGAGCAACCATGTGAACTTGGTATTTACTGCTAACCCATTCTACATACGAATAAACTAAAGTTGAAGAGCCTATTAGATGGATTGCTCTGAGCAAGTGGAAGAGCTGGATCTCAAACACATACTTGTTGGATTCCAGAACCTGTGAATTTAACTGTAGGAGGGTCACTCTTTAAAATTTTATCAGGAATAGTTGTGTGCCCGCCCTGTAGTTCAACTGGCTTTCCCACCACTGAGTTTCACTCTCCTAGATTATAAGCTCCTTGTAGGCAAGAACTACGTTTCATTATTCTTTGTACCTTTCTTCTCCCTTTTCATATGCCTACTAAATTCTCAGGAAAAAAAAAAGGCTCATTAGATACTTGCTGAGTGATTTTGCAGTTCCCATCATTGTCAGTTACACCATATAATTATTGCAAATGAGTTTTAAAAGCAAGTTACTGCTCTTCTTTGGGGGACTACCATGAAAATAGTTCCCAAGTTCTTAGATCATAGAACATTATCCGTACCCAAACCCCTCAAGCAGAGAAAAGGAAAATTTGGAGTTGCCTTTCTTCTTGATGCCTCAAACTTCATTTTCAAGGTATCGGTTGATTAACTCTCAAATTATACCATGTGTCCAATGTCCAGTAATGGGCGGTTTCTGATGTGTGAAAGAATTTAATTGTGGGCCCAGATGCTACTTTCAGGAGTAATTCACTTGTGATTTGAGGAGGTTATCCCACACAGATCAATTGGGAAGGAGAAAATTATAGTGATATGTTGAAAGCAATCACTTCCAGGGAAGAAGGTGGCTGAACTGTTTCTGCCAGGGATGCAGGTTGTTTTATGGGATTTAAAAGAAAAGCATACTGTGTGCACTTCTCTTTCTAAACATCTGTGTTAGCAATATCCCCTCCTCTCAGGACATTAGGGCAGAATCAATATGAGCCACTCAAGAAGGAAGTAGCTGTATTCTGTCTTAAATGGAGGAAACTTGAAATTAAGGTGTCCCTCAAATGTTGCCCAGGTAAAACTAAAAACAGTAAGTTGTTGATTTACAGGCATATGATCTTAGTTTTTGTTATTTTATTTATGATAATGATAATAATGTTGCTGTATCCAGATTCTTTTTGTTGTAACTGACATAACTCAAATTGCTATAAGCAGTGAAACAAACAAGAAGCTTTCAGTAAAGTTTATATAATCAATAGACCTGGGTAGGTGTGACTTGATATATTGCTTAGTGCAAGGCTCAAATGATGTCACCAGTACCCTGGTTTTCTCTCTCTACTTCCCAGTGATCTGTCCTTCCATGTGGGCTCTTTCGTCAGGCTCCACATAGTCACTGAATGGCTGCAGCAGTCCCAGGTCCTACATTTGCTCAGATTCACTTCCTAAAAGGAAAAGTTGATGGTGTCTTTCCAAAACTCCTAGCCAACATCCCACTGTTGTGATTGGGTCACTGGCCCATCTCCAAGCCAACCTATGGTCAGGGGTGGGGATGTGACAAAGTGATGACTTATGCTTGCATACATGCTTCACTCCAGAAGCCCGTGGGTCAGGCGTTACCAAAACAGACATCCATGATAAATATTAACACCCATTATTATTGCCACGCATTGAGAGCTATAGGTCAGGCATTACCTAATATGATCCCCCACTGTTTCTTATTCACTCATTCACTCATTCAGAAGACATTTGTTGATATTCAATCATGGTGAGCAAAAACAAACATGGTCTCCACTCACAGTTTAGAACATGAATGTATTATGAGGTAGGTATGACCATCTACATTTTATAGACAGGGCAATTGAGCCTTCCTATATTGAGTTATATGAGTTTCCATTATTTCAGTTCCCTATAGGGAACAAAATATATAATGTTATAGCATTATAATTATTAAGTGAGAAACTGATCCAAACCAAAATCTCAGTTTCCATAGTCCATGTCCTCAACTGCTATGCTGCTCTAAAATGCTTTGCTTTGGGAACAATCTGCCCCAGGCTAATATATGTTTATTTGTGACCATGGCCCATCCCCAATCCCATCGTGAGGATTATCTCATGATGAAGAGAGGGACAATGTGAAAGGTCCAAGGAATATGTGTTCTCCCAATCCACCCCATACTAATGAGTCAGTATTAAATTCTTCTGGCTTCTTAATAAGTAGCCACAAACTACCAACTAACTTTTATGAATGTGCTTTCATTTAACATTATGTCTCTTCAGTGCTTTAAAATAACAACTAATCTCAGATCTTGGTCTCAGATCTGGCAGCTCCTTTGGCAAGATCAGCATTTTCAATCTTCTCCGGCTTCCAAGAATTCAACAGGCCACCTTACATTACGCGTGAGAAAACTGAAGCTCTGTGAGGTTCATTGACTTTCCTAAGTCACTAGGCTAGAGAGAGGTGGAGCAGTGGCCTAAATCACCTCTTCTTTTAATTTAATTTCTACACAACTATTTCCCAAATTGCTGTCATCCTTCATGATTTTTCGGTCATATACTTAACAACTTTATTTAAATACCTACTCTAGTCTTATTCTAAGCAACAATATTTGTCAGTTGGTGTTACTGAGTGTGCATTTTCCTAAGGCACGTTTTGATAAGCATAAAACTATCCAAAATTTAAATATCCACCCATGAATCACTAACAGTTTCTCATGAACCATTTGCAGTAGTGTCTGACACATTGAGAAACCTGTCCTATGCTCTGCAATTTCCTCACCAGTTAGCTGGGCCAAAAGTTTCAGGGCCAAGGCTTAGGCTTATAGGCAGGCAATAGTCCATTTCTATGGAAACTTTTTTTTTTTTTTTTCTCTCCAGGAAGACACATACATGTATCAGCTGAATGGAGATGTGATCATTTTCAGTTCCTTCCTGTCCAGTGCCGGCCTTCCCAATCCTAATCATATCCCCACACTCTGTTCACTTCCTGCCTTTGCTTGTGGGTGAGACATACCTGCTATTTAAAGGCTAGCCCAACTTTTCAAGCCCCACTAATATCGGACGGCTCTTTATTGTCTTGCAACTTGCCTGAGTTTCTGTAGTAAACTCCTTTAATGGCTGTCACACTGCATGATTGTTCAAATTGAGAAGTATCTATTTTGGAGAGAGCCTTTAACAACAGAGCTATTGCCACCTTCACTTTATTTTGTTTTAATTATGTTTGGCTTCCCATAAGTTTTCCTACTGATTTCTGAAGTTCTGCTACTCTCATAAGCCACTTAAGGATGAAATTCAGATCCCAAAGTGCATTTTTATCCCTAGTTACTTGGAAGAAAGGATTAGGTAAACTATCTAATACTTCTCTGTTTGAACACAGATAATAGGAGGAAGAGAAAAGACCCATTGCATGAGCACATTCCTTCACAAAATTCAAGCTCTTAGAGGCGGCTCATTTGTTTTACCATTTAACAATGAAATTAAGGAAGTCTGTGTTTGTCCTCGTAGTTATTCTTGGCTGCCATGATGCTCAGGGAGATTGGGGATATCAAATGGTAGTATGCCTTCTTGAGGGAAAGAAGTTGCACATTTATCTGTTTGCTTTGTATTCTTTCTCATGAAAGAATCTATTAAATTGTAACATAGCACTTCAACTTTCTCCAGCTCCACACTGGGATGTTAACTAGGTTACAGATCGCCATTGTTAACTCCAGACGGAGTTTAGATCCATTCTCCTACTGTATTAGACCTCATACCTGTTGCACATTAAAATCACCTGAGATGTGTTTAACAAATATGATGCTCAAATCTCAGACAAACAAATTAAATCAGGATCTCTGAGGACAGAACCCAGGCATCCTTCTGAACATCACCAGGTGACTCTAGTGTGCACACAAGGTGGAGAACTCTCCTCCTTGAGCCTCTGGCTTCAAGGGTCCCTGTAATGTCATGGTTAGATGCAGTCAGGCAGGTGTGGGGTTGACTTCCCGCTCCACTTATTAGCTGTGACATAGGGCTATTCATTTAGCATTTCTAAGGCTTAGTTTTTCATTTATAAAATAGAGATGATCATGGCTCTTATCTTATGGAATTGTTTTGGGGTTTGATGAGATGCTATGGACAGTGCCATGCATATTACTACAATGGCCAGCTAGTCTTTCTGTCTTCGAATATCTCCTCTGCTCAGTTCATATTTTACACCAATGAGTCTTCCTGAAGCATTGTACCCATGCCCAGTAAGAATGAAAAAGCAGCCTCTGACATCTGGGAACTTGCCTGATATATATAACTAGGACTTTGTGTTGCTAAGGGCTGGCCTAGAACTCAAAGCTAGGCCATGATGTCCTTCTGTTGGACACATAAACGTTCTCACCAAATATTAATATCAGACAAGGTCACTCTGTGACCATAAGGAAGTGAGGCAAAAAAACAAAAAACAAGGCTACCTCATAATTTTGACTAAACATCTGTAGGTCATTGTGCAAACAACAAAAATTCCAAACACCTCTTTCCTTCAACTAGTATGAATAACAGCTACTTCTTTACCTATTACAGGGTCTGCCTCACTCTAGTCTTCTTTCTTTCTAGATAGACTTTATTAAAAGTCAATTATAGAACTATATCCACTTTCTGACAGGACCTGATCCAGAGTAAACCCCTTTTCTTTCCATTCCAAGCCCCAGTCCTATCATAATTTTTTTCTAAACCTTCTTACTAAGATACCTTATGGTTCCTGATGGTGTGTATTCTGTCCCATGGCAAAGAGTGATAAACCCAACTCGTTCAACCACACATGTGTTCCTGGTGATCTTCAGCTGGAAGGCATTGACACCATTCTCTTGTTTGAAGTCCTATATTCCCACTCTTATTTAAAAACCCAAGAACTATTAACTCACCTTTTACTGCTCTGCAAAATTTTTTAGGCATTTTTTTGTTCTCTCCTTATCTTACCTATCTGATCCCATGTCTCATCATTCCCTGGTGGGGACCTTCTGGGATCTCTCTCTCTCTCTGTTTCTCTCTCTCTCTCCTTCTCATTCACAATGCTTCTTTTTCTTGCTTTTGGTCATGTTATTTCTATACTGTCTTCCTTAACTACTTTCCTAACTACTTCCTCTACTCATCCATCCTAGAATAATACTAATTGAGCACTTACTGTGTTAATTAACATTAGCTATTCCCAATGATATTCATAAGTTGATTCATTAAGTCTGGACAACCTTTGAAGTAGGTGCTATTATTATGTTCATTTCACACATGAGGAACAGAGGCACAAAAAAGTTAAATAATATGTTTATATCCACACAATTAGTATGGGGCAGAATCAGGATTGAGAAATATATTGATTTACCTTCCTAATAAGGTTGTTATAAGGACTAATGACATAATGCAGATAGAGGGTTTAATATCAGCGGCTTCCCAAAAGAGTTCCTGGTGCTTAACCTAGTTCTAAATCTCTATTTTGCTACTGAAAACCTTTCTTTTGTAATCCTCCTACAGCATGAAGCCTGAGTAAATATTGTGTATGCTTGAATGTATTTTTCCTTAGCTAATTCATAAATAGAATTCTGTTTGCCCCCAAATTCAAGCAGCCATTTGGAGCTGGTCTGACTCATTTCTGCCTTCCTATTAAGAAAAGTCACATTAATTATGTGCTTATTGATCAAAAATGATCTGAGGAGTTGCTCCAATCCTGGCATACTTTATTAAAGATTTACAGATCCAAATGCTAACACTCAACTGCTTAAAATTGAATTAAAGATATCTCACACATAGACAATGTTCAGGAGGTCCAATAAATAATATAATTAATATTATAAAATTATTTCTAAATTACATAAAATACATATTATAAATATTATAATATAATACATAACATAAAGTCTTTATAAAATACCACAAATACCCACTTTAAGAAACTCTCTGAATTTTCAAGTGGCAACCCCTTGCCAGATTATTTGATTAATTAGCTAAAAATAAATGATTCACAGCTCTCTCCTCTGGGCTCAGAATTTGTATCAGACAGTGAGTTGCCTTCTTTTTTCTTTAGTGTAACAGTCAAAATTTAAATGCTTCTGCATTGCATCCTTGCTGGGGATTTATTTATTTATTTATTTATTTTTTTTTTTTTTTTTTTTTTATTTAAAGACATGATGTTCAGGGGGCTTTTTTTTTTTTTATAAATTACTTTCTCTCTCTCTCTCTCTCTCTCTCTCTCTCTCCCTCCCTCCCTCCATCATGAAGGCATACAATTCTACTATTAGGAGCTTACACCATTAGGGATGGACCTTGTACCTCAAAGGAAAAGGAATTTCAAGTGATGTTGAAATGGAACCGTCTCAGTTGTGAATTACACAATTTTTTGTGTGTGTCCATTACACAATTTTAATGACAGTAAGGAGTATGGAAAGGGAAAAATTCTTAGAGCATCTGTGTGAAGATTCTGGGGAACTAGGACCTAGAAGATCCTGAGGAGATGGTTATATCCTGGTTACTGAGCCTACATTAGACCACTTTCTACTTTTGTGAGACAGTATAAAAACCATGTCTGTTTATAGCACTCCTCTTTCCTCACTCACTATGGGGCATTCTGTCCTTGTACCCTAAGAGTTTTTCTCACCTAGCTCTCTAAGGAGAACTCCAAGTTCATTGGCTGAGCCTCTTTTGATGCTTAGGCCGTGAAGAAGACAGAGAAAGGAAAAATGGAAAAGCTAGGAATGGAAGTCTGGTTTGGAAAGGGACAGGATTCAATCAGGGAGAACAGAAAACAGTGAGAGGAAGGATGGGTGGAAGTGAACCCCCACTACAGTCCTGCACCCATAGCTGGGTATCAAGAAAAGTACTTGCTTGAGAGTTGAGAGTGAGAGAGAGTATTGGGGAGAGTAGGGGTCATAAGTGTGCAAGACATAGAATAACATAGAGGAGGAAAGAATATTTTCAGTATGTTTGGTAGACAAATGTACTTCTCTTCCTGTCCTTTGACAGTCATTAAAGATTTGAATTTTTTAATGTTTTAATGGATTTTGTTGCTGGCTTATATTGCTTGACATGTGATACTGCAATTCGACTTGGTCACATATAAGCCCCTTATTTTGGGGCCATATATGTTAGGTTTCATTCAGCCCATAAGTAAACCTGGGTTATATTTAGAATGTC
Organism: Puma concolor; assembly: GCF_028749965.1. Classification (NCBI taxonomy): domain Eukaryota; kingdom Metazoa; phylum Chordata; class Mammalia; order Carnivora; family Felidae; genus Puma; species Puma concolor. Next base: position 50,668,261 of record NC_141667.1, read on the forward strand.
ATGATTAGTTCATGGCACTGTGTTTCAAGAATCCTGTAGCTCAACTTGAATGCAACCAGGAAGACGAAAGAGCTCAAAACCACAACATCTTAGGATCAGTCAAAATAATCAGGAATGCTTAGTTTGGGGGAAAGAAGTCTTGGGATCATCCTCAGAGCCATCAGAAGGCTATCTCCAAAGGGATCATCTGATGAGAGATGAATTGTAATATGTGTATGGTTCTGTAAGGGAGACCAGGACTAGCAAGAAAAATATGTCTTTTCTAAAGACACAAAATTTTAGACCTAAGCTAAGGGAGAACTTTCTGACAGTGCTTGCCATGGGTGAAATAGGAACAAACAGCAAATTCTTCAGAGGAGATATTCAAGTGAAATATTTGGGGGGATGCAAAAATATGGTAGGTGGATGAATATGAAGTCACTAATCCCCAAATTCAAGTGATCATTGGAACACCTAGACCCACCTGAAAGATTGTAAAAAAATAGGTCCAAGGAATATATATCTTCAAAACACAACACAAGATAAGTAATTCAATACAGTGGAATATTATTCAGCCACAACAAAAAAGTACATGCTACAAAATTGATGAACCCTGGAAACATTATGCTAAAAGAAGGAAATCAGTCACAAAGGCCACATATGGTAGGATTCCGTTTATATTAAATGCCCCCAGTAGGCAAATCCATACAGAGTAGATTAGTGGTTGCCTAGGCCTGGGGGGGTGGGGGGTGAGGGAATGGAAGGAGAATGGAGAGGGACTGCTAGTGGATATGGGATTTCTTTTTGGGGTTATAAAAATGTTTTAAATTGATTGTGGTGATAGTTGTACAACTCTGTGAATACACTAGAAACCATCAAATTATATTCTTTAAATGGATGAATTGTATGATATGTGAATTACATTTCAATAAAGCTATAATATATATATATTATATATATAATATTCAATAAAGCTATAATATATATATTATATTATATATAATATATATATAATTACAGATCCAAATGCTAATTTGGATAATATATATATATAATATTCAATAAAGCTATAATATATATATATTATATATATATAATATTAATATATATATTAAGCAGTCCAGATGACACTGTTTTTGGTTAAATTTAGGAACAAAACCCCGGCTTCAATTAGAATCATCTGAGTTTTTTTCATAAGATACTAATACCAATGTCCCATTGCCTGAAATTCTAATTCAATTGAGACTAGAACACTGGTTTTCAAAAAGTTTCCCACAGGAGATTAATATATATTTAAGTGAAGAATTTCAAGAACTTAGGATGCTTCCTTTGAGATGCTGTGATATCTCAAGCTTCTAATTCTATTTCAGGGTTTAAGAGCAAGAGCTCTGAGCCATATACCTGAATTGGCATTTCAGCTCTGCTTTCATAAGCTGGGTGACAATGAAAAAGTTATTTAACTTTTCCAAGCCCTGATTTCCTCATCTATAAAATGGATGTAATGATAGTACCTACTTCACAGATGTTTTTTAAAACATGAAATGATATTGGAGCACCTGGGTACCTCACTCAGTTGATTAAGTGTCCAACTCTTGGTTTCAGCTCAGGTCATGATCTTATGGCTTCGTGGGTTTGGGCCTCACATCGGGCTCTGTGCTGGCAGAGCCTGCTTGGGATTCTCTCTCTCCCTCTGTAGCCGCCCTCCCCCGACTCTTGCTGTCTCTGTCTCTCTCTAAACGAATAAACTTAAAAAAAAATTTTTTAATTAAGTGACATTTCTAAATTATCTAATCTAGTGCTTGACATATAGTAAGAACTCAGTGTTTGATGATGATGATGAGATGATTTTTTTTTGCAAGAAGAAGAAATATAAATTTGGATGTGAGAGGGCTGTATGTTTCTTAAGATGAAATATGGCCGAAACACAGATCAAATTCATATGTAGTGGGTTTTGTGGACGAGGATTATGGGGTAAGAGAGCCCGTGGAAGTAAGAAATAGTATTATTTGAATGCTATAGGATTAAAAAGGCAAAGAGCTAAAGTTTCTCATTTTCATGATCCTCTTATAAGATAACATTTGGATGGGGCAAAGCATAAACATTGCAATCCTTCCCACTGGCTCTGTTAACCCAAAAAGACAGTTTCTGTTCCTCATGCCTGGGGAAGATGGGGGATGTATCTCAGAAAGTTCTTCATTAAGTGCAGGTGTATTTTTAGACTAGCAATGTTTTGTTTTGTTTTGTTTTTAACATATATTATCAACAAACTGACATGGAAAGCCACCAAGCATAAGGAAGCAAGACCATAATTTAAGCCTTCTGGGAGATCCAAACTCTATCACATACCCACATGTGGAAAAAATAATGTGGCGCAAACTTTCTAAGACTTTATTTTTTAACTCTAGAAAACGAGAAAGATTGATGATGCTTAACCTGCCAGAGGATCAGTTTCCTGCTGCTTTTTCTTTTTTAATCCCCATTCCCTTCTCCTATACCAACTTAAAAACAAAATCAGAACTCGCTATCCTATTAGTGTACTTTTGGCAGACCTTGGCTTTGGCATTGTCTTTCTGACCAGTTTACTGATTAGTGTTTATTACTAATCATCTGTGGCTGGAAACATGACCCAGAGAGAAGAAAGACCAGGGCAACAGCATGCAGTGACATTGTTAGAATTATTCACAGTGTTTTCAGCAGGAATCACTCAACCCAAATCCACAACCACAACAGATGCCTTAGCATGCCAAAACCCAGGCATTGGCAGCCAGGCAAAGCAGGCTTCCCTTAGCACTTGGCAAGGTTCCCCTTCCCTTTTCCTGGTATCTGGAGCCCAGTGCTTGGCCAGAAGTAAAGGTGAGACAGTCTGAGGGAATAAGTTGGCTGACAGAAGTTCTCTGATGCCATATATCTGTCCAATACACTGTTGAAAATCAAGTTTCAGTGAGCAGGGCATGGGCACACTTGGGTACAAAGGCAAGAGTCTGGGGAAATATTCAACAGTGTACTTTGAGTTATAATGACTCTTTGATTAATTTAACCTCTCAGAACTGAGGTTTTCTGATGAAGAAATTTATTCAGTCATGTAGTATTTCTTTCTTTTTTTTTTTTTTTTTGAAAATCCAAAAATAATTTTATTTTTCTATGAAGGGGGTTTGTAGTTCCATGTAAAGTAGTGTTTAGAAAGTTCTGAATATGTGCAACTTTTCAGACAAAATGAGCTGTTTGGTACCAGTGACCTTCTCTATATCTTTATCTTCTTTTAGAGGCTGGTACAGGGTCTTGCATATATTCAAGAAATGTTTTGTTGAATTGGAATTGAAAATGCACTGCCAGACCTGACCATGGAGCTTCCCACCTTACATCCTGCTCAGTCCCTCTCCTACTTCCCTTTCCAAGTGGGAAAGGAAATACATGTCTTTGTTCATGGATGGAGCGATGGTGACTGAAAACACAGTAAGCTTCACTACCAGCCTTTGGGCTAATAAGACTTCTCTTCCAGCTTTTGCTGTTCCTCAGATATGCCACTGATATGCTTCGGTGTGTTTCTACTTATTTTCCCTCTTTTCTGGAAGGTTCTTTTCCTTGTATATGGCTTTCTTGCTTACTTTCTTTTTTTTTTTTTTTCTTCTTTTTTTTTTTTTTTTTTTATTTATATATGAAATTTATTGTCAAATTGGTTTCCATACAACACCCAGTGCTCATCCCAAAAGGTGCCCTCCTCAGTACCCATCACCCACCCTCTCCTCCCTCCCACCCCCCATCAACCCTTAGTTTGTTCTCAGTTCTCAACAGTCTCTTATGCTTTGGCTCTCTCCCACTCTAACCTCTTTTTTTTTTTTTTTTTTTTTGTTCCCCTCCCCCATGGGTTTTTCTTAAGTTTCTCAGGATCCACATAAGAGTGAAACCATATGGTATCTGTCTTTCTCTGTATGGCTTATTTCACTTAGCATCACACTCTCCAGTTCCATCCACGTTGCTACAAAAGGCCATATTTCATTTTTTCTCATTGCCACGTAGTATTCCATTGTGTATATAAACCACAATTTCTTTATCCATTCATCAGTTGATGGACATTTAGGCTCTTTCCATAATTTGGCTATTGTTGAGAGTGCTGCTATGAACATTGGGGTACAAGTGCCCCTATGCATCAGTACTCCTGTGTCCCTTGGATAAATTCCTAGCAGTGCTATTGCTGGGTCATAGGGTAGGTCTATTTTTAATTTTCTGAGGAACCTCCACACTGCTTTCCAGAGCGGCTGCACCAATTTGCATTCCCACCAACAGTGCAAGAGGGTTCCCGTTTCTCCACATCCTCTCCAGCATCTATAATCTCCTGATTTGTTCATTTTGGCCACTCTGACTGGCGTGAGGTGATACCTGAGTGTGGTTTTGATTTGTATTTCCCTGATAAGGAGCGACGCTGAACATCTTTTCATGTGCCTGTTGGCCATCCGGATGTCTTCTTTAGAGAAGTGTCTATTCATGTTTTCTGCCCATTTCTTCACTGGGTTATTTGCTTTTCGGGTGTGGAGTTTGGTGAGCTCTTTATAGATTTTGGATACTAGCCCTTTGTCCGATATGTCATTTGCAAATATCTTTTCCCATTCCGTTGGTTGCCTTTTAGTTTTGTTGGTTGTTTCCTTTGCTGTGCAGAAGCTTTTTATCTTCATAAGGTCCCAGTAGTTTATCTTTGCTTTTAATTCCCTTGCCTTTGGGGATGTGTCGAGTAAGAGATTGCTACGGCTGAGGTCAGAGAGGTCTTTTCCTGCTTTCTCCTCTAAGGTTTTGATGGTTTCCTGTCTCACATTCAGGTCCTTTATCCATTTGGAGTTTATTTTTGTGAATGGTGTGAGAAAGTGGTCTAGTTTCAACCTTCTGCATGTTGCTGTCCAGTTCTCCCAGCACCATTTGTTAAAGAGACTGTCTTTTTTCCATTGGATGTTCTTTCCTGCTTTGTCAAAGATGAGTTGGCCATACGTTTGTGGGTCTAGTTCTGGGGTTTCTATTCTATTCCATTGGTCTATGTGTCTGTTTTTGTGCCAAGTCATGTAGTATTTCAACAAATACTTATTGAGTGGCTACCGGCATGCCAGGGCCTTTGTGTTAGAAGGAAGGCAGTTAGGCCAACAAGAATATTAAAATTTGCCATCCAAACAACTGACAGAAATTTATCAACATCTAAAACGGTAACTTTGAGGGGCACCTGGATGGCTCAGTCAGTTGAATGTCTAACTCTTGATTTCGTCTCAGGTCATGATTCCCAGGGCAGTGGGGTCTGGCTCAGCACTGAGTGTGGAGCCTGTTTAAGATTCTCTCTCTCCCTCTATCTCCCCACTCTTGCTATAAACGCACAAACAAACAAATAAATAAATAAAAACAGTAACTTTGAAACTTGCACTCTTTCTATGGGCTCACAGGAGAAACTCATAGACTGAGGTTTACCTTACTGAATAGATATATCTTTTTTTTTCTTTTTTTTTTTTTTTTACCGAGTTCAGAGCCTATGTATTTCTGACTTGGCTAATATTGTAGTTCCTTTGTCTGGAAATATGTCTTTTAATAGTTAACTTTTTCCCCTCTGTTTCCAAAAGTAAGAAATCCCTGTTCTTAAATTCATGTGGAAAATATGGGGAAAAATTTTTTAAATCACTTATCATCTTACCACCCCAAAACAACCACTCTTAGCATTTGGGCATAGAATGGCAGGGGGTGGTTAGACCATGAAAATATGCCTTTTAGTGGGTGATGGGTATTGAGGAGGGCACCTGTTGGGATGAGCACTGGTTGTTGTATGGAAACCAATTTGACAATAAATTTCATATATTAAAAAAATATATGCCTTTTAAAAGAAAATCTTAGGCTAATAGATCTGCTAAGTATATTGCAAATTCAGCTGCCTAAAAAGGCCAGTGGCAGAGTATTCTAATGGAAGGATTCCTTAGGAAATAGTGGCTTCTTTCCTAGGTGGAGTCTTCTAAGGTAAGTGAGTATTTTTACCAAACTAGGAGGGCTTGAGGGGATTAGAAAATGGTAGAGGACAAGATGGCATTGTATTTCATGCTTTCCAAACATATTTGCTTAATGTTGGCAAATGTCTTTTCATCTATGAAGAGAATTCTACTGTCCAAGAGAGATGCAGAAGAGTAGTGAGAATGATTTTTATATATTTAGTTGATATTTTTATCAAATGTCTTTTACATGCCAGTATTTAGGCTAGGAGACTAGAAGGTATAGTGATGTTTAGTTCTTGGGAAAATAAGTATTAAGTAATAAGTATAAGTCAATAATAATACTCAAGTATCATGAGTGCATGCCATAAAGGGAAATATAGGTGTTTTGAGATCACATAGTAAGGGCCCTACCTTATTCTAGTAAATGAGAGAAGTTTTTCATAATCAAGTGTCATTTAAGTTCATACAGTGTGAAAGCAGGGCCTTCAGTCTGGTTCATGGTGCAGAGTGTTCTAACAACTATAATCAGGTTAAAATTTATTCCCACTGTTCAAAATAACTACTTTATACCAGGGCCTTTGGTAGCTTGCTGAGATTTTGGTGCCATGAGTATGATTACATAGGAAATCTGGAAAATATAGACTAGTGTGGTCAATCAGCTAAGTGACCTTCCTCAGAAGAGAATACCACTTCCTGGAGGCCATTTGCTGGAGCCCCACCCTTCAGCATTTGATATATGGTATCACTTTGGACTAGTTAAGGAGATACCAGGAATTCCAGGCCATATGCATAAATGGATACAAAAAGCATCAGATAGGTTCTTTGAGTGGTTGTGGCAAAAGATTCATCATGATTTATGCACCGTACATAAGGAGATGTCTGATGTGAAGTCAACAACCGAAATCGAATGAATAATTCAGCATGCAGATCAATCACATCATCTCACTTGCTATGTTATTGCTATTTTTACGTAATTGCAAAGTGAAAAATAAATTGATGTCATAAATAAACAACTGTCATTTGATATGAAATAGATCTTAACATCTTAAGGATATTCTATTTTCAGGTACTTCTCTGAACCTTCTTAGACAATTAAAAATATGCCCTTATTAAAATATGGGGAGAAATGTCTCTACATGATGTTTCAATGCCAATGTTGAAAGAAAATAATGTAGAAGGATGAAGCATTAGATCTCATCTTCAATGGCCATTTCTTTGCTGGTCTTGTTCTAGAAGGCATTGCGCAAAAGAAAGCTCTTAATGCTTATTGCATGATGTGATGGTGCAATTGACTGCAACCAAAATAAAATGCTAAATTTAATTCCTTTCATATTTGTTTTTAAAGTGGATAGATGTGAATGGACTCAGTCTAAAAGTCTACTTTCATTCTCCATGAATCTTTCCTCGATTAAATTAATAATAATGAATAATAGCCCCTTGTCATATTCATACTATTGCCTCTAAAGAAAAACACAAAACATGGTCTAGGTAATCTCATATCATAGGCAGTAACTGTCACATCGTTGTTATATTGTTACAACTAGCATCTGCTCATAATAGCACAAAAGAATAATCAGTTTAATTAATTGTGCATTTTTTGGCCTTTCCACTTTTAAGTGTTTTTATTAAAGTCTTGCCTTTCTTGATAAGAAATCTTGCTTCTCAAAAGTGTGAACAGAACATGTTTTCTTGATGGGAAATATAAAAATCTCCAAAGTCTAAGCTCACTATTAAAAATGAGAACACATTTTTACTTATTCACCTTTAGCCAAAAGACAAACTCTAACTTCATGTTTAATTTTTAAAATATGTTTTATCAATGAAATTAATGAATCTTCTAGAATAAATATCAACCATATCCGCCCTTGACAGAATAGTTGTACAACTTGAAACATCTTATCTCTGAAGCTCTTTGAAGTTCATTTGAACATCAATTAGATCCACATAAATATTTGCTGTTTTACAATAGACGTTCCCTCTAGGTCAAGCAGCCTCTCTGGATAAATGGATCTTGTCTAACAGTACACTAGGTAGAGTTAGCAGTAGTATGACAAAACAAGTACAGGTCATGGCATGACTTCGAGAGCACTGTCTTTTCTCTATCTCTTTAGATAACTACACTTGTCTTTTGTTCCTTCTCAGAACGAAAAACACAGTGTTTTTAAAGCCAAATATAATTTAAAATAAACTCTTGCATTCTCCTTTCCCAGCTCAGATCTGGGAATGGACAAGACCTAAGTGGGAAAGAATTAGACCTTTTGAACTTTGAGAGGGAAAAGCGCAGTGAGTTTGAAAGCTTCTGAAGTTTCTCATCCCGGCTGGGATTATATCACTGAGTTGCTGGTGTCCTTCAATTACAGCCGAGCATGTTTGTGCAGCCAAATGTCATTTCATAGGAAAAATCAAACTCGATTTGGTGAGATTTCTGGAGAAGAACGAACCCAATCTGGGGTGGAATGACAAAGAACACCGATGAAAACAAATGCTAGGCAGTGCCTTGCACATTCTATGTAACGTCTAAAGAGGATTGCTTTTAGAGAAATACAATGATTTTATATATTCTCTTTCCTTTTTCTCTTGGTAGAGCTTCCTTTCAGAAGGAAAATGAATCTCTATTATGTCCCAGTGATCAGGGAAGAAAGACAATCTTCTGCCAGAGCGAAAAGGCAGAGGAGGTTAGTGATACTGACTAAGCAAACTGGAATCTTGGGTCTAATAGATTCAGCGCTGCACATTTTAAGGAATACCATGACTTTGTACGGTGCATGTTTCTCTGATGTTGTATTGTAGAAACTTGAAACTTTTTTTCTCAGAACCAACCCAAATGATTTTTGTTGCTCCGATAGTTGGTTAGATAGTTAACTAGATGGCCCCCAAGTGCCAGGAAGTCCAGTAGTGTAGGTTGGGCACTGCCCACCTTCAGAACAATGTCACTCACCTAGACTGCAATATGAAGATTGCCCCCTCGAGTAAAGGTAAAGACCTCTAGAAGAGTAGTAGCAGCCCTAAAGTTTTCCTCATTCAAGTCTGCTCCACTCAGTTGTTTAGCTGTTTCACTCAGTCCAAAAAGAGAAAATTGACCGGTTTTAAAGCAACAGCAAAAGGATAGATATACCCACTGCATAAAAGTGCCTAACTCATTGTAGGTGTTCAGTAAATACTTGTTGGATGTATGATTTTATGTTGTATTTGTCAGTGAATCTGTCTTCACCATTAAGCTGTAACTGTGACAGCAGGGATTGTGTCTGTCATGTTCATCTCTGTCATCTATGTGCAGGACCCGGACAGTGGCAAACATTGAGTAAGCATCCAATTAATATTTACTGAGGGAATTGACAAATTATATACCATTATTTCACAAAGTACACACTAACATTCCCATTTTACATATGTGGAAACTGAGTTCTCAAAGGTAAAGTGAAGATTCCAAAAGGACCAATGTATGGTGTTGCAGCCCACCCACCCTTCTGGCCTGAGGGTCTAAATTCAGTTAAACCATGACAGGTTTGCCCCTTTGGACCTCTCCCTTTTGGTCCATGCATAATTTATCACTTTGAAATAATTGATTTGGATTCTTGCCCTGAGGGGTGCCAAAAGAAATGGCCAAAGGAAATTCACCATTGTATTTATTACGGAGATATTCTAGAGCATCTACTTATGAAGACCCAGAGAGATTTGTCAGTCCTCTGTGCTGGTAACATGGACCTCACCTGAGTAACTAGTGGGTTTTTTTTTCTTTTAAGTTTATTTATTTATTTTGAGAGGGACTGGGATAGGGGCAGAGAGAGAGAAGAAGAGAAAGAACCCCAACCAGTCTCCCCTCAGCACAGAACCCAATGCAGGGCTCAAACTCAAAAACCATGAGATCATGACCTAACCCAAACTCAAGAGTCAGACACTTAACTGACTGAACCACCCAGGTGCCCCTGTTTTATTTTTTTGTGGGTTTTTTTTTGGGGGGGGGTGTTTAGCTTTGTCTTTATTTTCATATAGACTTTACTTTTTAGAAATGTTTTAGGTTCACAGCAAAGTTGAGAGGAAGGTATAGAGATTTTCCATGGTTCTTCTGCCTCCATACATGCACAGCCTCATCCATTATCAAAATCCCTCACCAGGATGGTACATTTGTTACACTTGATGATCCTACATTCACAACATCACTATCATCCAGACTTCAAAGTGTATATTAAGATCCATTCTTGATGTTGTACATTCTTTGGGTTTGGAAAAATGTAGAATGACATGTATCCACCATTATAGCATCATACAAAGTAGTTTCATTGCTCAAAAATCTTCTGTTCTCCATTGATGCATCTCTTCCTTTCCGCCAGTCCCTGGGAACCACTGATCTTTTTATTGTCTCCATGCTTTTGTTTTATCCAGACTGTCAAATAATGGAATCATACAGTATGTAGCCTCTTCAAATTGGCTTCTTTCACTTAGTAATATGCATTTAAATATCTTCCATGCCTCTTCATGGCTTGATAATTCAGATTTTTTTAGCACTGAATATACCACATTTTTTTTTATCCTTTCACCTACTAAAGACATTTTGCTTATTTCCAAGTTTTGGCAATTATGAATAAAGCTGCTATTAATATCTGTGTGCAGGTGTTTATGTTATGTGGAGTTTTCAACTCCTTTGGGTATATACCAAGGAGTGCCTTTCCTGAATTCTTTGGTAAGAGTATGTTCATTTTGTAAGATTGATGGACTTCTCACTTTATAAACAATGTGCATTGTGTAACTGATTGAAATTCCCTTTTTGCTTTGTCCACTTGAAAAGTCAATGGCAACTTTGAAGGCCAACTTTAGGTTTGTGTACTGATGTGTGTTTTCCAAACACATGTATGTTTCTGGCATTTTATACTTATTTATTTTCTTATCATGATGCTTTTTTATTTGTTTCACTCATTGCATTTTAATAGGCTATTGTATGCTACATGTTGTCTTTAATTTTATAAACTGGAGATAAGAATCTACGAAATAACTCCAAAGGAGACAAAGTTTATGGGAGTGGTTAAGAGAGTATAGAGACCCTGGGTTCAAAGGCCAGCTTTACTATTTACTAGTTCTGTGACATTGAGTAAGTTACTTACCCTCAGTTTTTTCATTCATAAAATAAGGTAGTAATAACTTCTACCTCATTACATTATTGCCAGGAATAAAACAGATACTCTATGAAAAACACTATTCCTGAGTCTGGAATATAGTATATAACAATACATGTTATTATTTTCTTGTTTCAGCCCACCTCCACCCTTCCTACTCAAACCCACTTACTCAGTGCCCCAGAGGAGGATGTGTCACCCTCCACACTATAGAAATTTTGAGTCAGATAATTCTTCACAACCGTTCTGTGCATTGTAGGACGTTGAGCAGCATCCCAGGACTCTACCCCCTAGAGCCAACAGTGTACCCTCAGTTGTGAAAAACATAAATTGTCTCCAGACATTTCCAAATGTTCCACAGAAGACAAAAATCATCCCCAGTTCAGAACCACTATTCTGGATGTTTCCTGCTATCATCAGTTGTTTGGGGCCACTTTCCAGTAATTCTCTATTCTATTTCTCTAGCTCACATTTACTTAGACCAGTCCACATATTGTTAGGTTCGTTTATTTCTCACATCCAAACTTAGTGGCTCATGGTGTAAACTTTTATTGAGAACCAGTTATGGCCTTTGCCTTTGAGGTGACATCATCCGGGGGAGAGTTTGGCCATGTATGTAAACCACTATGACACATCCCAGTGACTGCTGGAGGCAGGTAACATGCAGACTCCTCAGGCCTGTACTATACTTTCAGATTGAAAATGAAGACACATGCTCTGACCCAGGATTTTTTTTTTTTTTTTTGGTCAACATTTCAATTTATGAAAAATATTATGAATGTGCACAAATAAAATAGGTAAAAGTTTAATGAATCATCCTTTTGAAAAGAGTAAATTACATGGAATTAGAAAGTGTTTAAAAAAACTGGACCATGTGACAAATGTCAGAGGAGGGAGTGATTAATTTTCCTATTAATAGGCAGATAACCTGATTCATACTGAGGCAGTGATAATTGATAGGAGGTTAAAATGATGTGCCTTCCCAATGCCATTTACAATTTAATGTGGGGCCATAATGTGCTAAGTGGGAGTGCGAGTGTATGGGGAGTATGACCATAGAAATGAAGCTTGAACATTTCCCGTAAACACACTGAAAACCATTGGTGGGGACAGAGAGGGCAGGGAATGTTCCCTTTAACAAACACAAACAAAGCAAAACACACATTAAAAACAAACAAACAAAACAAAATGAACAAAAACAAGTTCTGGGCCCCTGGTGATCTTGGGGATTTTTTTGCCATGAGCAGCAGCGCAAAAGGAGGTGGAAAGGATCAAATAAGGTTTGGAGGGACATTCCTAAGACGAATGACGGTCATAGGAAATGTAAGACTTAATGATAGATGGAAGAAAGCTTGGCAGGATTCCTCTTAATTTTTATGAAAAAATAAATCAGGGGCTCCTGGGTGGCTCAGCAGGTTAAGCAACCAACTTGGGCTCAGGTCATAATCTCACAGTTCCTGAGTTTGAGCCCCGCATGGGACTCTGAGCTAACAGGAGAGGACAGCAGAGCCTGTTTCAGATTCTCTGTCTCGCTCTCTCTCTTCTCTCTGTCCCTCCCACCCATCCACTCTCCACGCGTTCTCTCTCTCAAAAATAAACGTTTAGGGGCGCCTGGGTGGCTCAGTCGGTTGGGCGTCCGACTTCGGCTCAGGTCATGATCTCACGGTCCGTGAGTTCGAGCCCCGCGTCGGGCTCTGTGCTGACAGCTCAGAGCCTGGAGCCTGTTTCAGATTCTGTGTCTCCCTCTCTCTCTGACCCTCCCCCGTTCATGCTCTGTCTCTCTCTGTCTCAAAAATAAATAAACGTTAAAAAAAATTTAAAAAAAAATAAAAATAAAAATAAACGTTTAAAAATAGATAGATAGATAGATAGATAGATAGATAGATAGATAGATGACACATAGATACATAGATATAGATAGATAAAGAAAACATGACTTTGGCTAAACTTTTCTCCACACTTTCTTCTTTGCATTCCCAGCTATGCCACCCTCACCCAAATGAAACCACCTCTTAAGTGTACAATAATTCAGAGGTGTCCCGAGACATTGTGGAATTCATTGTTTTTATTAAGCTTGGTGCGGTGAATCACTAAAAGTGCTCAATTGTTAGAGTTTCCTCCTGACTACTACTGTGCTTTATAAATGCCCCATTTCCAAATTCAAGTCCCTCCAAGTACAATGCACATTGGCATGATCAGGTCATTCCTTTGATTTTATCAGTGAGATTTTGTGGTTGGTTTTGAAGATGGAGGGAAATGAAAGAGAAGACAAACTTCTTTTTGACAAAGGGCTGACACTGATGTTCTTACATCAAGTTGTACTATTGAAGTTACAAAAGATGCATCATACCTGTATACAAATCTCTTTGCCTTTGAGCCTAAAGAGCTGTATAATCCAATATCGGGACAAGGTGAGAAGGTACTAATACAAAACAGAAATTCATTCTCAATGTGTTTTCTGAAGCTCAACTCTGTGTACAGTCCCATGAAAAGCACAAAGATACTTTCCCAGTGTGTATAATAGGGTCATTTTAAGGACACAGTTGTTGGACTTCACTCTCTTGGCATCTGTTCAGGACAGCTAACAAAAGTCAGTTGTCTCTTACCTTCTCATCACCTCCTCAGCACCCCTCACCAACAAATCCCTAGCAAATTCCACTTGCTGAGTGTCCTCCTATTAGCATAATGGTGTGTTTTAATTTGGAGAAGAAGCATGTGTTTCCTATAAGAAAGTTGTTTTAGGTCTTTAAATGTCTCTGTCAAACACTTTCTTTTTGTTTGGAGAAATAATTACAGATCAGTACTGTTGAAACCAAAACATCAGAGAAATTGCCTGCCCCAGTGTTTCTAATTTGGTGGATGTCTGCTCAGTGAATGACAAAAGTTTAGCTTGGCCATGCCAAGAAAAACACATCCAGTTTGACCATTGCAAATGCTGACTTGGTTATAAGAGATGACAATCACTGCACTTTGGTTGTTTCCCTCACATCCCAGAAGAAGAGCAAGAACAAAGCTGTTCCTATGACTCCAATGGCCGACACCAAGTGAAACTGTGATGGTGACTATGGATGTCTTTGGATGCCATTTTTTTCCTTATTTAAGGTGGCATCTTATGCTGACCTACAGTTACTCAAAACAACCACATTGACATCTTCACTGATGTCTCTCCGTTGTGAACATTCCACCCTAGACTTTTCCAGTCCCAGACCTGGATATGTTTTTGTTATAACTGTCATGGCTTGGCTGACTATAGGGAGAAATATATAATTTTGAGAGCTGCACATAGCAGCATTTACACGGATGGTATATTCATGGGATAAAGCTGATGTAGCTACACACATGCATATATATATAAATATATATATATATATAAATATATATATATATATACACACACACATGCATATATATCTATATATATGTATATAAAACCTTATCTAGAAAATAGAGATAGTTATAAGGTAGAAATAATAATCAGTCACAATCATAGTCCTGAGCATGTATTGGAGAGAGAAGGTCAGGAGAGGGATCGGATGGTGATCGAGGCTCCACGTCTACTTTGACACTTTCTCTCCTCTCTGGTATTTCATATGATGGAATCCCACATGAGGCTTCAAGAAGCAAGGAAAGTTTCTATTGGTGAAAAACATAAAAGTTGAGAAACCACTCTCAGGTGTGTTCAGGTTATGAAAATATATTGAGCTTCACTTATATGTGCACTTTTCATATGTGAATTTTACTTCATTAAAAAAGGTAAACACTCAGGGAAATACAAATCAAAACCACAATGAGATACCACCTGACACCTGTCAGAATGGCTAACATTAACAATTCGGGCAACAACGGATGTTGGCGAGGATGCAGAGGAAGAGGATCTCTTTTGCATTGTTGGTGGGAATGCAAGCTGGTGCAGCCACTCTGGAAAGCAGGATGGAGGTTCCTCAAAAAACTAAAAATAGAACTACCCTACAACCCAGCAATTGCACTACTAGGCATTTATCCATGGGATACAGGTGTGCTGTTTCGAAGGGACACATGCACCCCATGTTTATAGCGGCACTATCAACAATAGCCAAAGTATGGAAAGAGCCCAAATGTCCATCGATGGATGAATGGATAAAGAAGGTGTGATATATATATATATACACAATGGAGTGTTACTCGGCAATCAAAAAGAATGAAATCTTGCCATTTGCAACTACATGGATGGAACTGGAGGGTATTATGCTAAGTGAAATTAGTCAGTCAAGAGAAAGACAAAAATCATATGACTTCACTCATCTGAGGACTTTAAGAGACAAAACAGATGAACATAAGGGAAGGGAAGCAAAAATAATATAAAAACAGGGAGGGGGACAAAACAGAAGAGACTCATAAATAATGGAGAACAAACTGAGGGTTGCCAGAGGGGTTGGGGGAGGGGGGATGAGCTAAATGGGTAAGGGGCACTAAGGGATCTACTCCTGAAATCATTGTTTCACTATATGCTAACTAATTTGGATGTAAATTTCAAAAAAAAAATAAAAAATAAAATTAAAAAAAGTAGACACACATACACATACCAAAGGTTGGCTGCTAAGTTAAGATAGTCATGTAGGGGCGCCTGGGTGGCTCAGTCGGTTAAGCGTCCGACTTCAGCTCAGGTCACGATCTCACGGTCTGCGAGTTCGAGCCCCGCATCGGGCTCTGGGCTGGTGGCTCAGAGCCTGGAGCCTACTTCCGATTCTGTGTCTCCCTCTCTCTCTGCCCCTCCCCCGTTCATGCTGTGCCTCTCTCTGTCTCAAAAATAAATAAACGTTAAAAAAAAAGAGATACTCATGTATTTTGGAAAGCTATTGAGATGAAGAAAGTTTACAGAAGATCTACTGGGGAGAAGAAGGTGAAAAGAGAAATGTAGAAACTTAGTGGTCTTCGAAACAAATACATGGCTCTCTAGTATAGATATGAATGGGGCTGCCATGTGTGCCCTCTGCATTGAACCCCTGATACACTCAATCTCTGAGGCCCATTCTTATCCATACTTTTGAATCTCAAGTATACCTGTCTTTAAGATCCATAAAAGATCTTCAGCATGTGTGTGTTACTCCATGGCTATATGCTAGACAAATAGGGCATTCAAGTAGATAAAAGACATCATCCTTTTCTCAAAAATCTTGCACTAAAAATTTTGGTTTATTAGGAAAGAGCCTAAATATCGATTGACTGATGAAAAGATAAAGAAGAAGTGGTGTATACATACAATGAGATACTACTCAGCCATAAAAAAGAATGAAATCTTGCTATTTTCAATAACAGCTAGAGAAATGATGCAGAGTGAAATAAATCAGTTGAAGAAAGACAAATATTGTGTGATTTCACTCATATGTGGAATTGAAGACACAAAACAAATGAACATAAGGGGAAATAAGAGAGAAGCAAACCAAGAAATAGACTCTTAACTACAGAGAACAAACTGAGAGTTGCTGGAGGGGAGGTGGGTGGGGTGATGGGCTAAATAGGTGATGGGTATTAAGAAGGGCACTTGCTGGGGCGCCTGGGTGGCGCAGTCGGTTAAGCGTCCAACTTCAGCCAGGTCACGATCTCGCGGTCCGTGAGTTCGAGCCCCGCGTCAGGCTCTGGGCTGATGGCTCAGAGCCTGGAACCTGTTTCCGATTCTGTGTCTCCCTCTCTCTCTGCCCCTCCCCCGTTCATGCTCTGTCTCTCTCTGTCCCAAAAATAAATAAACGTTGAAAAAAAAAATTAAAAAAAAAAAAAAAAAAAAAAAGAAGGGCACTTGCTGGGATGAGCACTGGGTGTTGTATGTTAGAGATGAATCACTAAATTCTACACCTGAAACTAGTATTATGCTGTATGTTAACTAACTGGAATTTAAATAAAAATTTGGAGGAAAAATTTTGGTTTATCAAAAAAACAATTGGAAAACAATCTAAATGTCCAACAATATAGGGTTGTTCAATTAAATTATCTTAGATCCATAGAATAAGAGTCATTAGAAACAATGTTTCAAAGAATATTTTAATAACATGTAAAATGTTCCCAGTATGAATAGAGAGAAAGCAGGTGAGAAAACATATTTTACAGTAAGAGAGCCAAATACTATATATCTCAAAAAATAAAAAACAGACCAACTACGAAAACAGCAACAACAACAACACAAACACAACCAAATAACCCCATGGAAGGGGATTCACTGAAATGTAATCATCCAGGCATGAGAGAATGGGTAATTTTTATTTACTTTTCTTATCTGAATTTACTAAACTTGTAATCTGGAGCATGTGTTGTTTTTGTAGTAAAGAACAAATTATGTTTTTTAAAACTAAGGGTTATTCAGCCTAGGAAAGGAAAACAAAATGTAAGTATAAAAAGAGCAATTCAAATTCTAGGGAATATAGAAGCAACGAGCACAAGCAAGATATTACATTTGTGGGAACAAAGGGGTAGCAAATACTAAGAAGCCATTGGAGGTGGTGGGACTTTGGCTGAGTATGGATTCTAATATTGATGATAGGTAGTGTTCAGGCAAAGCTTGTCTCTGCTGAGAACTGCTTCCTTAGAATTTTTGATACAATAACCTCATGATGTAAGCCCTGGTATTTCTCCTTTTTGTTGTTGTTGTTTGTTTGTTTGTTTGTTGTTCTTTAATAAGAACCTTTTAGTACAGAGAAAACTACTTGTCCTAGATAGTAAGGCTAATAAGTTTCATAGTCAGTATTGGGGGAATCCCCATTTCTCTGATTCCAAAGACTGTGCTTTCCCTACCTTGCCCTCTTCCTTAGGAGAAGTAAAATTCAGAAAGGTTACTTTCCTTTGTTCTCAGCCAGTATGTATGTTCAGGGGTGGGGAAAGGTGGTGGTGACCAAGATGGAACCACTCAAGCAAATAGCATTTCCTCCATCTAATAGCCTTTTTGCCTAATATTAAGTTACAGGTCAGGAAATATGGAAAAGTTCTTTCTCTAATTCAGCCTAGGAAATCATTATGCAGAAGCTCTGTTGCCTCTTTCAGAATAAAATGTAACATGACACTTTGGGTTTAATTTTAGAATCATACAGCCAAACTTTCTGGGATTGTTGATATATGTTGTCTTCCAGATTGCACCAATTACCTGAGTGGAGATTCTCTGCTCCCAAATGGCCTGGGGTTGGTCCTCCAAGTTTCTATAAGAACATTCTGGGCCTGTTTATCAGATACCTTGCCAGTGTTACAAACTGAAGTTATTTAGGAGATGCGATGAGTTGAAGTCCATCAAAAATAAGTCCTCTACCTCTATGAAGAGAGGGATAGAGAGAATGTGAGAGAAGTATATATGAAATGCACTGGCTCTTATGCATCATCCAACTGGAGAAAAGAATTAAAATTCTGAGTATTCTTCTAACTGAATATGACAACATCATTTGGCATATTTCAGACCAGTTCAGCTATCAGATCTTAATTTGTGTTTAAGAATAAGCTTTCAGCTCTATTACATTTTTTAAGGAACTCCTCATCTGTGTTTTCCACCAAAAGGTAGACCAGAATGATACTTTTTGTGTCTTTTGTTTACTAAATTGCAATGTCAGGATAATAAATGCTGCGGTTGGAGTATGTGTGTGTTTCATTTCTCTTAGGGAATTCTGCACTTCAAGGGCTTTCCTCTTCCACACTGCAGATAAAACACTACATCACACTCTTTAGTGAAAGAGACACTTTCTCCTTCAAGATGCCTGTTCAGCTGTTCCACAGCTGAAGAGCTGGGAAGACTTAAATTACATTCTTTTTCCTGCCATTAAAAGGGAATGGGGTGAGGAGGGGAGGGACAAGAAACTTGCATCTGGTTCAATTTCTTTGCCAAATTCTTCATTTAATTGTTTTGTAATTTGAAGAAAACCACAAATGACAAGATGAAATTGCTAGGAATATAAATACAGAATTTAATTGTTCATGTCAGGATTTCAATTCCCAAACCATGGTAATCTGAGTTGCAGTTTTCGGACCAAAAAACAAGAAAAGCATTGGAGGCTGCTGCTGAGTTTGCTGATCGCTCATGATCCCATCACCCCACCACCCCCCCATCCCCACCAAGCTCACATACTGACCTTAGATCATAAAGAGAGGGGAAGAGTGAGATGGACTCCTCTACCTTCTATGGCTTTGATCCCAACAGCTGGGATCTAAGACAAGGTTCCTCAAGAAAAACCATTTCATCAAGCCCACAATCCAAAATAAACCAATGCCTAAGTGTTAAACACTTCACTAATGGACTTCTATAAGTTCAGAGCATCCTCAATATCAGGAAAATTCTCCTAAGGATGCCTTTGTTTTGGTGTAATGACATAACCTTCCCTAGACCAAGAGGCAATTTAGCCTATTGGGTTATTCTGGATTTTAAATTGGGAAATGTGTGTTTCTCTCAGCCACCAAACAAATTTGTTTTTCTTGTTCCACTGCCTGGGATAGTGTTACACCCATAGTGCATGCTCAATTAATATTTGTTGAATTAATTTGTTTGATGAGCAAATGCACAGTAGAATGAGCCCTAGAATTTTGTAAAGTAGTTGAATAAACAAATCTTCAATTCTCTAATCTGTGGTCTTTTCATATCTTATAAGGTCTCCAAACTCTAGTTTACCAGTTCTGTATCTCATTCCCTTAAAGCTCTGGTTTTGGCTACATTAAAATCTAACGAAGTAATTGCAACTTAGATGCTATTGATTTAGAATGGTTTAATTTGCCATCCAATCCAGATAATTTTCTTTTTCCAGCCTGATTTGTAGTCAGAGAGTTCAGGGTCTATTTATAGAGTCAACAGGAAACAATCTGGGGGGGGGGGGGGGGGGGGACAGAAGCATCTCTGTATGCCTACAGGCCAACTGATTGCTTTCTTAGAATCTGAACCTTGAACGGGGGAATTAGTTCCTTATCTTATTTCAAAGCACATTTTTATAAGATAGTTTGTGGGGGTGATTGGTTATGCTCTTCAGTAAAGCAATTTAAATCTTTTTTATATAGACATATTCATAAATCATAGAACAAAAAACTAAGAGTCACAAGAGAGAAAAGCCTAGAATTACTGAAGTCCTGTGCATGGTTAGGAAAATATACTATGTAAGAAACTTATTTATCTAGATCTCTGTGAGATTTTAAAGGAAAATGAATTCTACATATATACTTTAACATGCTTACTTTCAACAATAGATAGCAGACATGCTAAGTACTTCATGAGATATGGGAGAGTTTTACAATTTATATAAATATTTTCCCCCAAGACAATTCACATTCACAGTTTTTCCTCTTTCTGATAAAAGTGAAAAAATCCAGGAGAATCTTAGGTATCCACCCATTGTAATCCATACTTTGAATCCTACCAATCTATTAAAAATCTTGGTTTCATTACAATAGAGATCTTTTCTTCCCCCTCAGTAAGAAAAATCCCTATCTTGACAGCTACCCTGTTATATTTTTCATGAACTTTAACTTTTAAGCATATCAAAGACTATAGTAAAAAATACCATTAGGAATGAAGTGTACAGTTCTGGATTTAATACTCAACTAAGTGAAAACAAGGGTGTCATATATTCTTGCATCACACCATGGTATTTTCCAAAGATTTTCTATAAAATTTTACCATGTGGATTTGGTATAGTGATACTAATTTAGTAGTTGAGGTAAGTCAAATATTGCAAACTTTGGTATGTGACCACTTATTTGCTTCTCCCAGTATACCATTCATCCCAGTATACTATTATATTGCAAACCATTGTTATCAGAGATGTTACAAACACCTCCTCCCTGCAGCCTTTCCAGATTATCCCCATTAACCACCTATTCCCTGAGAAGTCTTCAGTTAGATACAACTAACTGGTTTAGCTTTGGTGGTATACTTCTCTGGTAAGGAAGTAGTCATCTTGAGGTATCTTTCTAACCACAGAGCCATCTACTCCCATATTATTTCTGAAAACTGCCTGCTTCCTTCCTCACTCCATATGCATGGATCCCAGCAGCCATTTCTTTAATGAATGACTATACCCTCACTGGCAATTTGGGCCAAAGCTGGACACAACACAAGCATGAGAAAGTAATTCTCTTTCTTAGAAATCTGTAACTAGGACCAGGAGAATAGGGTCAAGTTGTCTGTGTGGCTGGAAATCAACATGTAGACTCAAATTGAGAGTGACCAAATCCCACCATGTGCAGCCAACTCAGAGGAAGCGTAGAACAAAACAGGCACACAGAGACAGAGAAAGAGAGAAATTGAAGTTCCTTTCAACTTTCTAATTCTAACTGCATCCTCAGGTCCAATCAATTCCTGCCCTTGATTCCTATAAGACGTCTCTGTATCTCATACAAATCCTCTTGTTTGCCTTAAACTAGCCAGGGATTCATTTCAGGTACTTGCAATTTGCCTTAGGGAGGTTTTGAAAATATCGACCTAATCTCCCCCATTTGACTGCATGTTCTTCTAGGACCAGAAGCCAAACCTCCTGCTTCTTTCGGATTCTCCCATGGCCTGATTCAGTAATCTCTCTTCAGTTTTTGCTGCCAACTGTCATGCAGGGAAGGATCGAGTGGAGGTTAAGACTAAGGGATTTCTCCCTGTATCCTAATCTCTCTAGGGGCCATCTCAGGTCTTCTGAGCTACTCAGCTTTCTTGGGAAGGGAGATTCACAAATTATGCTCTCCTCGATGTTCTCACACTTCTAAATAACAAGTTTATATGAAAGCATATTATATATAATTTTTAACTAGGATGTTGGTGGGAATCTTCTGACAGACACCTTCTGATGACTTCAGTGACAGCCTCCAATTTTCGAAGGTTTGTTTTGAATAGATTCAATTACATTACATGTAGAAGCCAACTTTTCTTTATAATATTTCACATTTTGGGGCATTTGGGTGACTCAGTTGGTTAAGCATCCAACTTTGGCTCAAGTCATGATCTCATGGTTCATGGGTTCGAGCCCCATGTTGGGCTCCACACTGACAGACTGAAGCCTGAAGCCTATTTCAGAGTCTGTGTCTCCCTCTCTCTCTGCCCTTCCCCAGCTTGTGCTCTCTTTCTCAAAAACAAATAAGTAAACATTAAAAAAAAATTCATATTTTAATTTTTTTTTTAATTCAAGTCAGTTAACCTCCAGTGTAGTCTTAGCTTCAGGAGTAGAACCCAGTGATTCATCTCTTTCATATGACACCCAGTGTTTATCCCAACAAGTGCCCTCTTTAATGCCCATCACCCATTTACCCCATCCTCCTACCCTCCTCCCGTCCAGCAACCCTCTTTGTATTTAAGCATCTCTTATGGTTTGACTCTCTCTTTATTTTTATCTTATTTTTCCTTCCCTTCGCCTATGTTCATTTGCTGAGTTTCTCAAATTCCACATGAGTGAAATCATATGACATCTGTCATTCTCTGACTTATTTCACTTAGCATAATACCCTATCTAGTTCCACCCATATTGTTGCAAATGGAAAGATTTCATTCTTTTTCATCACTAAGTAGTGTTCCATTGTATATATATACCACATCTTCTTTATCCATTCATCAGTTGATGGACATTTGGGCTCTTTCCATAATTTGGCTATTGTTGATAGCACTGCTAGAAACATTAGGGTGCATGTTCCACTTCAAATCAGCATTTTTGTATCCTTTGGATAAATTCCTAGTAGTGCAATTGCTGGGTCATAGGGTAGTTCTATTTTTAATTTTTTGAGGAAACTTCATGCTGTTTTCCAGAGTGGTTGCACCAGTTTGCATTCCCATCAGTAGTGCAAAAGTGTTCCCCTTTCTCCACATTCTGACAGGTGTGTGGTGATATCTCATTGTGGTTTTGATTTGTATTTCCCTGATGATGAGTGATGTTTACCATTTTTTCATGTGTCTGTTAGCCATCTAGATGTCTTCTTTGGAAAAGTGTCTATTAATGTATTCTTCCCATTTCTTCACTGGATTGTTTTTGGGGTGCTGAGTTTGGTAAATTCTTTATAGATTTTGGATACTAATCCTTTATCCAATACATCATGTGCAAATATCTTCTCCCATTCCATTGGTTGCCTTTCAGTTTTGTTAATTGTTTCCTTCACTGTGCAGAAACTTTTTATCCTGATGAGATCCCAATAGTTCATTTTTGCTTTTATTTCCTTTGCCTCCGGAGCCATGTTAAGTAAGAAGTTGCTACAGCCTATGTCAAAGAGATTGCTGCTTGTTTTCTCCCACAGGATTTTGATGATTTCTGCTTGATTTTTGATTTGCTTCAATCTTGGTATTTGGAGAAATTGTACTGTTCTCTTTAGAAGGAAAGTCTTGCAACCCACTTATCCCTGCTGCCACCCATTGACCTTTACTATTTTCACTGTGGCTACTACATTTTCATCAGGGTCTTGATGGATTCAGACTTATGGATCCTGTTTTATTTTTTTATAAAAATTTGTCCAATATTTTAAAGTATTCATTCTCTCCTTATCATGTTGAGAGTCTAGATTAATGGTTCCCAATCTGTAGAATGCATCAAAATCATCTGAAGGCCTTGTTAAAACACAAATTTCTGGATCCCACAACAGAGATTATGATTCATTATATCTTAGGTGGATCCTAATAAGTTGTCCTTCTAGGATGTTCCAAAGTGATGTTATTGCTACTAATTGGGACCACACTTTGAGAACCACAGTTTAGATTATGACAAGAAGAACTGCTTTTGACTTTCCCTGTATGTTACTCAAATCACCAACTTTTCATTTTCCTCAACCACTAATGTAGTATCATCATATAAAACCCACCTGGACAAAATTTACTGAAAATCCTTGGAATTACCATGATGCAATCAAGGATAAAGGGAACTGTATTAGGGTTATCCAGAGAAGCAGAACCAATAAGATATATTTCCTACAATCAAGACCCAATACATTAAATTCCCAGGTAAATGGACAGATGAATGTCTGTATCATTTCTAGATTGGAATATATGAAAGAATAGGTACTTTTTAGGCTTAGGATCAGACCTGTATTGTAAAATCAGAGGGGCATCTGGGGGGCTTTGTTGATTAAGCGTCCAACTCTTGATTTCGGCTCAGGTCATGATCTCACGGATGTGGGTGCAAGTCCCACATAGGGCTCTGCACTGGGCATGGAGTCTGCTTAAGATTCTCTCTTTCCCTTTCCCTCTGCCTCCTGCCCCCTCCCCTGTTCATGCAATCTTTCTCAAAAAAAAAAATAAATAAATAAGAAAAGAGAAAAGAAAAAAAATCAGGAAAGGGTTGAGTGTATAGTATGTGGCTAATATAGTTATTAGCTCATTTAAAGCTATAAAATCCCATAAAAAGAATATGGGATTTTTAGGTCAAAGGGACCTGGATTTTAACCCTATCTCCAATTTTTGTGACGCCAACTTACAAATCATCCTTATGCTATATCATCAACTATATGGTGGAAATTATACCATCTGACCTGCAGATCTATAGTTAGAATTAGCCATATGTACAAAACAATTAATATGAAATCCAACACATAGTAGATGTTCAGAATGCCACATTGGATGTGGCAGTGGTACTGGTATTATGGCCGTCATTGACTAGAGCAATGAGAGTATGATGCCTAACTTAGTCATTTTTTCTCCTTGCCTTTGTATTTACTCTTCTTGGTTTCTATTTGCCATTTCATGGCTCTCTTTGCCCTCAAAACTCCATTCCAGACTCCCTCTTCCATGTTCTTCACCCTCTACTGTAGTCTGACTCTATCTTCTCATCACCTATTCATGTGGTATAAACTCATTTATTTGTCGATTCAGTATACTTATCAAATATTTATTGAGTGCTTACTTTATGATAGACTTAGGCTTCATCAACAAAACAGTACCACTAGAAGTTATCATATGAGTCAAACATTTAAACTCTTATGTAAATAAGGATCAAGATTAGTACATTTAGGGGGTAGAAGCCAAGCCTTATGGCATAGTAGCTACATATAGCACATATTCAATAAATATTTAATGACTTAGAAGACTGCTTATTGTGGTGGAAAATACAGGGGATTTGGAACTAGATACACATGTGTTCAAGTCTTAGCATTACAACTGGTTACCTGTGTGACCTGAAATATATATCTGTCCACTTTTCATCCCTCTCACCAGCACCACTGACAAGTTTCTTATGCTCTAAAGTACAGCTCTGGAAAGCTTTCCCTGACCCATATCACTCCAAGTTAGTCCCTCACCTCTGGAACCCTGGGTTTCTTCTGTCTCAGCACTTATCACATCTGAGATTACATGTCTTGTCTCCACACCCAAGTTTTAAGTTCCTTGAAGAATAGAAAAATCATATTTGTGTTTCTATCTCCAGTCTCTAACATAGCATGCTAGTGAAGGTCTAACCTAGTTCCAGTGAAATTTGCTCGCTGTCCTTCTTACAAGCCCCATTCAGTTTATACACTCTTCATTTGACTGGGGCATCAGTTGGTTCGGAAGTATTGCTGAGACATTATTTGAGTGTTTGACCTTCCTAACTAAAGTATCAACTCTCCAAGGACAGAGCCCCCATCCTCTCCTCCTTGTTTATGACTTCTGGTGACCCATGCTCTGCTCTGGTCTGTGTAAATGTCCCCTGTCCATATTGTTGACCAAGTGTTGAGCAAGTAACTCTCCAAATGTTAAATCTTTTTAAGAGGTCAGCAAAATTTCTATTTTGCCATTTTCCTTGTTCTTTGAGGACAAAAGAATCCCTCTAGAATTTCCTCTGTGCTGTTCACTTGCCGTCAGCCCCAGATGACCTCCTCGAAGGCACAGCCTCTGTAGGTAAAAGGTATTTGTTCATCTTTATGAATGTCAGTCTCTTGACATTCATGGTAAATAGACAAGTTCTCAGTCTCTTGACATTCATAGCAAATAGACAAATCCTTCAGTAAATGACAATGGTCCCCAGCATCACATTAAAAACTCTTGGGGATAAACACTCAAGGGTAGTCGTGGTTCAGGCTCAACTTTCAAAGGCTTTGTAATGTGCTTACCTACAAAAAAAATGTCTACCGTCACCTGTTACAGCCTCAACAGCAGCATTTTTAGAGCCCTCATCTATATTTAAACTTGCTCTTGCTTAGTCAGGAGCGGAGCTGTTGCCTGCCAGCATTTCCAAACAGCAAGAATGATACGGCAGCTTCCCGTATAACAAGCACAGCTCAAGAGGGCTGCTTCTTTGGTATTCCCTACTACACTGGTTTGCCAGGTGATGCTGATCTTATGCACCACCGGAGTTTCCATTTTTGATGACTTTTCTCCAATCCTCAACAAACTCAAGGGCCTTGGGCCTCCCAGTGGGTCATTTAAGCAGCAATCTGTTCATTATTCATTATTAAATTCACAAATATTTATTGAGTAGTTACTACAACTAGAGCACCTCCTACTACGTTGGAAGCAGATTGGCATAATGGTTAAGAGCATTGACTCTGAAACCAAATTACCAGGTTTCAAGACTCAGATGTCCTATGTATTAGCTTTGTAACTATGGGCAGCTTATTTAACCTCTCTGTACTACAGCCTCTCCATTAGTCAAAGGAGGGTAATAATAGCTTCTTCATGGGTTGTTGTGAGTATTAAGAGTTAACATCTGAAGTGTTTAGAACTGGTTAATAATGCCTATTGTTAGTATTCCTACTATGTCCCTACTCCTGAACAAGGCTCTGGAAATACAGTGATGAACAAATTCGTTAAAGTTTTTGCGTAGAGTCCAATGAAAGTAACAAAATAATCATGCTAATTATTGTATACAGTAATTACAAGTTAAGATAAACATATATAGGAGGGGATTACAGAAAAGAAATGTGAGGGCATAGTCACAAAAGCACCTGTCCTGAACTTGGGTATTAGGTCTGTGTTCTGCATAATCTAAAAACCTATACTGAGATTGCATGAGTGGAGACAGAGATGGTAGGCCTGGAAAGGATGGGACAGAATAACTATTAAATGGTCTTTCAAACCATATTAAAGATTTTATTCTTACCCATTTGGAAAAAGGAATTCATTGAAGGATTTTAAATAGGTGGGAAGCTGGTGTTTGATTTGCCTTTGAAATTAGTACTCTGGCTGCACCTTAGAAAATGAACTGGAGAGGTGCCTGAAAATAGATGATGAGACTGCTTAAGTGACCATTTTAATGACCAAGGCAAAAGATGAAGGTGGCTTGGATTACAATGGTGTAGGTAGAGATGGAGATAAATAAACTAGGCTCTTCTTATGTTACTTGGTATCTCCTACACTTGAAATACCACTCTGCCTTTTCCCAAGGTGATGGAGTGGTTTATTTTTTTAAACCTTCTACTAAACTCTAAATACTACCAGATACCCTAATTGAAGGGACAGGTCACCAATTGATATTCAAATATTCAGAAAGAATTTGCTAGATGCATGGGATCCTCTGTTGGTGCCAAGAAGACAAAAATAAATAAATAAAAATAAAAAAGATACAGGGTCAGAGAGAAGGAACAGAATGTTGAAAGAAATTATAAATTCTGTTGTCATGAAATGAAAATAAAAATGCTCCAACAAAGTGTGTTAGCCACGACTTACCCAAGGATGGATGAGTTTTATGGGAGGTGCACAGCCGTTTGGCACCTCTAGTGGAAAAGCTCATCTCCCTGGATATGGCAAGACTTTGCTCTTGCACGAAAGCAGATCTTGGCTAATGTGTCACAGTCCTGTGTTGACAGTTTTCAGATAGGAAGCTTTCAAAGACAGAGGTTTGGAAAATGGGTCTTAGCCAGAGTGCCTGATGCAGGAAGAAAACATTTGGAATTAGATTAGAATCTTCACATTTACTACCAGGAAATGGAGACAGGATAACAGCTCTTATGGTACAAGACACTGACATGACAAGAGAGGAAAGATAAATAGCCTAAATCTTGAGCACTATTGTATACCAGCTTTTTTACCTACCTGGTTCTTGCTTAATCTTCATGACAACATTGGGGTATTTAGTATCCTTATTTTTAAAAAAAAATTTTTTTTTCAACGTTTATTTATTTTTGGGACAGAGAGAGACAGAGCATGAACGGGGGAGGGTCAGAGAGAGGGAGACACAGATTCTGAAACAGGCTCCAGGCTCTGAGCCATCAGCCCAGAGCCTGACGCGGGGCTCGAACTCACGGACCGCGAGATCATGACCTGGCTGAAGTCGGACGCTTAACCGACTGCGCCACCCAGGCGCCCCGTATCCTTATTTTTTAAATGAGGAAACTTAAGCTCAAAAAAGTTAAATGACCTATTCAGGTGACTCAGCCTAGAAATGCAGATAACATTTGAACCTATTGCCATCTGGTTCTCAAAAGCATTCTTTTTTGTACTATATGACACTTCTATGCTTATGGCATCATTTGCCCGGTCCTGTTGGCTTAACTGCGCTTCTCTGTAAGGTTTTTCCTTCTCATCCCTCCTTGAGAGAATAAATAGCTCCCAGATATTTCTCAGCTTATGATGGGGTTACATTCCAATAAACCCATTGTAAGCTGAAACCATCATAAGTCAAAAATGCATTTAATGCACCTAACCTACCAAACACCATAGCTTAGCCTCGTCTAGCTTAAATATGTTCAGAACACTTAAATTAGCCTACAGTTAGAAGAAAATCATCCAACACAAAACCTATTCTATAGTAAAGTGTGGAATATCTCACGAGATTTGTTGAATACTTCACTAAAAGTGAAAAACAGAATGGCTGTATGGGTGTAGAATGGTTGTAGGTGTATTGCCCTCATGACCATGTAACTCACTGGGAGCTAAGCTCGTTGCCCAGCATCATGAGGAAGTATCATACCACATATTGCTGACCTTGGTAAAGATCAAAAGTCAAAATTTGAAGTGTAGTTTCTACTGAGTGTGCACTTTCACCAATTGTAAAGTTTAAAAACCGTAAGTTGAACTGTCATAAGTCAGAGACTGTAATGAGAAAGCAAGAAAAGTAAGGAGGGTAAAATCAACAACTCTACTACTTTTTTGTTTCTTTAACACCAGAGCTTAAGGGTACAAGACAAAATGCTGGAACAAGGAAGGGAACGATATTTTATTAGAAAACAATAGTAAAATGGGTTGGAAATATCATCTACTGGTAATATTTTATAACATTAAAATTGGTACCACGTGGTACTTTATGGGGATCTGATAGACTTACTAAGGGAGAACTGTGATTAAAGTGGGTCACACCATTCCCTTTTTTTCCATATGTCTCTGCCTTGCATCCCCACAGGCCCTTCTGGGTCCAGCCTCCTTCTGATAACCTTCTGGTCATCAGAATCATTAAGAGTGGTTTCCTCACTGGGGTATTAGTTGGGTTATGTGGAGTGCCAACATTCTCTGGAAGGAACTGACTGCTTGAGTCACAGGCAAATGCCATAATCAGATCTCCAACAGCTGTAGCAAGGATGTGTTGGCAAGTTATAGTGAATTTCTGGGATGAATTTAGTATCTATATATTTATATCAATATAGATATAGATAGATACAGATATATAGATAGATATAGATATAGATATAGATATAGATATAGATATAGATATAGATATAGATATATAGATATAAATATAGATATATTCCAGTCCTTATTTCTGAATCTCAACCTTATACCCTTGATCTTTTTCTTGGTCTTTCTCCTATTCAACATTAATGAGGAGATCATTCTTTCTTCCTCTGCTTCCATAAATTACATCCATAACTTAAGCCATTTGATTGTCTCATCTGCATTATTAGTGATTTAAAATTAACTTAATATTTATATGTAGTTTCATCTTCAACTTATGAGATGATTAGTGGTTATATTTTTATGTATGCATTAGAATAAATGCATAACTATTTCTCCCATTTACCATTCATATTAACTTACCAATAGATCAGTGATATGTGTACTGTATTGGAGAAACTTTTTATACAATAGAAAGAGACTAGCTCTGCCCCTTATAGACCATGTGACTGCAGTCATCTTTCCCCTTCCTAATATCAGTCTCACCATCTGCAAAATGGGAAGGCTATAACCTACTACCTAGAGTTATTATGAGCATTCAGTGAAAGAATCAGTTATAGCTAATATTTATTCAGTTCTTACTGTGTAGAAAGAACATACCATGCTCTTTTTTTTTTTAAATTTTTTTTTTTAACGTTTATTTATTTTTTTGGGACAGAGAGAGACAGAGCATGAACGGGGGAGGGGCAGAGAGAGAGGGAGACACAGAATCAGAAACAGGCTCCAGGCTCTGAGCCATCAGCCCAGAGCCCGACACAGGGCTCGAACTCACGGACCGCGAGATCGTGACCTGGCTGAAGTCGGACGCTTAACCGACTGCGCCACCCAGGCGCCCCAACCATGCTCTTAATGTACATGTTTTTTTATAATCCTGATAACAAACCTATGAGAAAAATATTACAAACATCTTCTTTTTTATACATGAGGACTCTAAGGTGTTGGGCAGTTATGTAACATGTCCAAGTTTCCTCTTTAATCAAGTGGTAGAGTGAGAATTTTCCCAGGCTCCTGACCTCTTACTCTACACCATCAGTGTGTCTGGCATCATGGTTGGCACCAATAAGTGCTTGATAATTATATACTCCTTTCTTATTGTTTGGAGATACCAACTCAACTCATGTTGTTTCATCAAAAGTGCTACTTTTTTTGACGGTAGTCAGAGCTACCTTCTTCTCCCCCTATGGCCACCAGTAAGATGTTACACAGAGCTTAAGCTAAAGAGCTATTTGTGGTTGATTTAACTGAAGGTTCTATGCTCTGAGTGGAATCACTTCCTACGTTTGCCTTGAGGGAAATGATTTTCATATCTAGTGACTTTAGGACAGGCTGGTTGTAAACAGAAATTACACAAGTCTGAAGCACTCACCAGCTGATGAGGTCTGAGACTCTGGTTCCCTAGTTTTGTCCATCAGCTAAAGACTTCAGTCCCCCAAAAGAAACCTTTTATAGACATCTTCTATTGTGTACATTTTCACAGTGAATTAGGAATCAAGTTGAAAACTTCATAGGGAAGTGGGGAAAGATTGCATTTGGGTACTTGGTGTCTGGGGAAGTATAAAGGCCCGTACTGAGGTGATAAATGGGCATGCCTAGAGGAGAGAGACTTTGCTTCCTTCATAATTCCTCATAGAACTCTTCCTTACTCTGGCTCTTCATTCCCCCAACACGACTAGTCACTAACCTTTTATGTTTTGTGATTTGATCTGATCTGATGCAAACTATTGGCCCTCTTCCTAGGAAACTGCATGCCTATGCATACACATGAATTTGCACAAAGTTGCAGGAACTAAATGAACCCTACTAAGAATCTACAGAGCCCAGGTTAATAAATGCATATGTTCTGGAGATTTGATGAGGGAATCCCCCCAGAGAAAGATGACAATCCTTTTGGGGTGTCTTATATGGTCTAGAAAATTAGATGTTTGTGTCTTAGGAATTAGAGTTGTTAGTAAGCACTCCAAATCAACAGTCTTCAGTGTTGACACTCTCGTTGAAAAAAGAACTGCAGTAACACTAGAATTTCTTCCTCTGAACAATATACCAATATCCTAGTATAGCATTTAAACAAGAAGGAAAAAAGAGAACACAAAGACAGAAGGAAATGGCATGTCAATTATTATTAAGCATCAGAATTCAATATCAAAAATCTGAGCATTTAAAAAATAACTTTCCTCTATACACATTGATGCCTACATAGAAATAATGATGGTGAAAGGAAAAAACTTAAGTAGCTCTTACAAAGTGCCAGACATTAGTTCACGTGCCTTAACTAACATGTATGATCCTGTTACCCCTTCCTCCATAAAACTATAAGAAAAGGAGAATATTTTCTTATTCCTAGATAAATATACAGAAATAATCCCACCCTAGATAATCCCCCTGGGATACTCCTTTAGGGGCACCTGGGTGCACCATCAGTTTAGTGTCCAACTCTTCATATCAGCTCAAGTCATGATCTCATGGCTTTGTGAGATCGAACCCTGCATGGGGCTCTGTTTTGACAGTGTGGAGACTGCTTGGAATTCTGTCTCTCCTTCTCTCTGTCCCAACCCCACTTGTGCTCTCTCTCACTCTCTCTCTCTCTCTCTCTTTCTCTCAAAACAAATAAACTTTAAAACATAAAAATAAAATACTCCTGTTAAATGACTAAAGAGTTTGTATCACTTCATTATTATGATGCTTTATTGAGTAAGTTTTCATAACTCTAGGGGCTTAAAGGGATCCACTAACTGGCCACTCAGCAGAAGGGTCCAAGGATTCCTAGCTCTCCAAAGATCATTTGGTGGGAGCAAGTGGGTTAAATTTCCCAGATCCAGCCTCCTTGAAAGGAATCTTGTGAAGCAAAATGTCTTGCTTACTCTCATTGTTCTCTAGGAAAACTCTTGTTTTCCACCTCGGTTGGTATGTTGCAAACACTTTATCCCAGAGACACTGGGGGCCCATGGGGAATGGAATGTTGCCCACCAGCCAGATGTTTGTAAACCTTAGCTCTGAAATGTGGCACAATACCACAAACTGTCAAGTTGTGTAAGAACTAAAGCAAAGACAAAAACAGAATGTAATATTTACCAGATGAGATTTTTTTGTGTGTGTAATCTTGCTGGAATTTTGGGAGTATCCAACTCTCATACATTTCAAAATGAGCGTTGTGTCCCACCCCATCCTACCCCCACCCCTCACCCCCAGTTTTTCCCTCCTGCACAGGGAAGGAGAAAGTCATGGAAGGGAAAAGCTTTGTCTGAATAAACAATGAGCTTGATATAGCCCTAGGCAGTTAGCTATACACTGGAAGGTGTATACGACTTTTTTGGCCTCATCTCAGAGGGAGAGTCCTGATGATATTATTTCTGGAACAGTTTTCAGAATTAATGCTAAACAATGGGATATTGTGTGTGTTGGCAATTTTTGTTGAGCATGAGTGGTTGAACAGTTATATAAGCTGTATGTTCATTAGCTTGTCCAAAATTTTCAAGTGTATAAAATATAACTAGATTTAAATGAAAATTTCCAGGCACGTGCAAGAAAATAATTTTCTTCATATGACTATTGATGCAATTTCACTGTGTGTACAAACCAATAGAAGATACCTGTTTAAAGGAATTTAATTTAGAAAGACTCAGAATGGAAAAAGTGGGAGAATTTTAAGCGAATTTGAAACACAAGTGTTCTGAAGAAGCATCTGGTTATTTTGGTTTTAATTTTGAAAAGTAGCTTGAAGAGACCCTGCATAAGTTTCTGCCGCCGATGGATATTTCTTCTACTGAGAGAAGGGGGCAAGAGATTTGATTTAGTGGCTTCATTATGACATACCTGTGAGTGCTGAGTCTAGGCCACCACGTTTGTACCATGTTACCTCTCCCCAGTAACAGCTGGTTAGATCAGGGTACACTTATGACCCAGGGGAGCCAGTCCATGGATTAGGTGATGACTAATCTAATTCTCTCTTTCTCTATGAAAATCTGAATTAAGAGGCTCACTGCCAAGATCAGACAATGGCAGATCCCTAAATTAAAAGGTCACATTCACATTGGAGTGGGATAGCCTTTTTCAGCCTGTTGCAAGCTGGAGGATTAGCAGAGAAAACCAATCTTCCCAGAAAAATGGAAAGTTTGATCAACTGCACAGAAAAAAAGGGTATAAGATGACATGTTTCCAGAAAGAGAAACATGGTAAGCGTAGATACCTTGCAAATGGATGGGTTTCCATTTCCAGTCCATGTAAGGCCCAGAAATAGGTCACTCTCTTTTGTTTGAGCTGGCTTAGGTAGATGCCTTTGGGCAACTACAACTTCTATGAGTCCTTTTTATATAGATACCATTCTCCAAACATACTTTGATTATAATAGCAAGTTCCAGCACCATAAAACCCAGCACTAGGAAAAGTTGCCAATTATTTCACTTATTCAAGTTAAGAAAGAATAAGGTTTACATTTTTACTTAAAGAGATGGAGATTTTTAGAAATTGTTGTTTACTTGGTTTGTTTTTACAAAAGTCTCTTACACCCTTGGGTGACACTGGAGTGCAGCAAAGCTGGTAAGAAATAGGTTTGCTAGAGAAAGCATTGTGACTCTGCTTGACATAAATCTGCATTTAATAATTGTTTTTTGAATGGAATTTGTGCCACGACACAAGATAGGTAAGAGTAGGGTAGGTTTGCAAATAAAATTGCTAATAGCTACATTCCAATTCCACCATAGATGGTTGATTTCAATTCCTTTTATCCAGCTGTGTTGAAGTAAGTGAAACTGTAAGTGTTAATAGCAAATTAAATGAAATAGATACTGTACATGTGCATTATGGGAACCATAAACTCCATAACATTAGCAGAAGATTCTAGAGGAGGAGAAAAAGATCCCCATGGTATGCTAGTGGATAATTTGAAAGAAACTACCTTACATTCAAGTCCCACTTTTGACTAATGGAGGCTCTGATGACAAAAGATCATGCTGCCACTTTGGGAGGTCAAGATTCTAGTTTCAAATTGCAATTAAAATGGATTTCTGCATCACCACCCCTCCCACCTCTTATCCAGCACCTCCTTTCTCCAACCTGGTCCCTAGATTTCTCATTTATGACGTGCCCTTCCTAAACACTGAGCTTAGAACTAACTCTTTTTTTTTTTTTTTTTTTTGCAATTTAGCACACACATTAACAATGAGTACTGCTGATTGACACTTATTATGTGCCAGGAAACTTGCTAAGCACTTCATATATTTTATCTCTTTAACAGTCACAGCACTCCTGGGTGATAGACATTTTCCTGATCTCTCTTTTACAGGTGAGGAAAGTGATGTTCCCAGAGGTCACATTACATGCCCAAAGTCATACAACTATAAGCAGCGGGGCTGGGATCCCCCCCCCAAGTCCACCCCCACCCCCCTGCCCCAGTCTGACTACATGGTCTGGTTGTAGACAATTAAGTTCTTCAAATTACATGACTGTGTGCTTGAATTTTGAAAAACGAATCTCGGAGTTACCTCTGATATTAGTTATTTTTACATAAATGACCAGGAACCTGGATCAGAAAGGTATAGATTGTATAATGGAGAAAACACAAGTTCATGTGCTCACTACCATAAAATGGTCTTGAATATTTTCTTCCTATATAAAAGTAAAATCATTCCTTGTAGTATTATTATCTACTGCAGCACATTGACTTAACATGTAATAAATGTTTTATAAGTTTTAACTACAAAGGTTGTTTAACTTCATATGAGTTAATGAACATACCTTTAGACTTTATGCTCTGAGATTGCCTTATTGAAAACTCTCATTTCAAGAGTCCTAGGACAGACAGACATCCTGCATAATTCTGTGTGATAGCCAGGCTTAAACTATAAGATAACAAGAGTTCCTTCAAACTAACACATAATTCTTTGGATTTACCTGCTTTTTTTGCAAAAATTATTAGGATAGATAGTTGACCTCTCTTAGAGTAAATTGAGGCTTTTTATGGAGATCCATTTTTCAGAATAACCAAAAGTTCTCACATTCTGGTTTCTAGTTCATTTTTAACCTTACACTAGATTTTTACCTTAAATAATATCAGGATAAAAGTTAATCTACAAAACACGTTAAAATCTTTTTCCTGAAGGAAGGAATGAGGTGAGAGACAGTAGTATAGCAGGGAAGATTTCTCACTGGCAATGGGACATTGGCCTTGGACAGAAGGTAGGTTCTGGCTGCTCCCCAGTGAGGCATAAGGTCTTGCACACTATGTCCTTCTGAATTGAATACTGTTAGTTTTGCTGCTCTGCTAATACAGAAATGGGAATCACAATTATGCAAATAGATATTTACTTAATCTAACAAATTGTTCTATTTTGACTTCGTTAGCCATGTTGTATGATTTTTTTTCTTTGAAAATAAACTGACATTGGAAATAAAGGAAATGCAATAATAATTACCATGGGAAATATAGTTTGAAGATGCCAAAGGAGCCAAAATAGCAGTTGTGGAAAAGGGAATCAAAATCATTTGATGTTACCAACTGTACTATTAATAGGGCTCCAAGGAGAAGAAGGAGTGAGTGAGTTCCCAGAGCTATTAAGATTCCATCAGCCCTTCTCTTGCTTTCAGCAGTTCTGTTGTATACCTTTGATTGTTGGCATGGATTCAAAGCATAGAAAGGACTTCACTTGGAAATTCTCTCTCACACACATTAGAAAGATGGGGATAAATGAATGCGTTGCCTAGAAATGGAAGCTGCAACACACCTGTAGGCAAGTATCTATGGCTCATTCATTTACTTATAACGTTCCCCATACGTACTTAACCCCGTTGATCTCTTCTTCCCACTTCTATTTTTTTTTCTGTTTCTTATTTTCTTTCTTTTTCTCTTTTCTGAAGAGAAAACTTCATCTGATCTGGCAGAGAATGACAAACCTCCAAAGTAGGCATTTTGTATTCTAATGACGAATGTTATCCTGGGGCAGCAAGTGGGGACTGAAGGTGCACACAGAGCAAGTTATCTAGTTATAACTGTGACAATGCCAGGTAACGGGAGAGCTTGGGAAAGGTCTTCCATCAATGGCTGGGTGCATTTTCTCTTCTGAGAAGAGTCCGAGTCAGCAGGTGGGATTCTCTCCATGCCTACTACAAAGGCTTGGGGGCATTAGTTAAGATTGCAGACCTCACCCTTATCAGAGTGGTCAGAATACAGTAATGCTAGCCCTTTCTTTGTCTTACCAAACACGAAACCCTGTTTCAAAGAAGGCAATAGGAAACCCTTTGTGATTTCTGGGCTTGGATTGAGTTTACTATGCTTCTCTGAATTCATAGTACATTCCAGGTTGGAGCTACCCTGCACTCTAGGCTGTCTTGTATTCAAGTGGGATTTGTGACAGGGGGAGGAGGTAGATTTAAGGTCCCTGTAAGACTGTTGGGAGGAAAAATGTTTTGCTTTTTATTTTATTTTTGCTTTATTTGGCCCATCACTTCCTGAACAGACTTGGAGAGAGAACACAAGCTGGAAGAATAGGGCCTGCTTGTTGAACTTGAGGAGATTGGAACAGTGGGATAGAACGGGCTGTGAAATGTGGTTACGTATACAACATGCTAACA
This sequence comes from Puma concolor, assembly GCF_028749965.1. Lineage (NCBI taxonomy): Eukaryota > Metazoa > Chordata > Mammalia > Carnivora > Felidae > Puma > Puma concolor. Next base: position 50,705,334 of record NC_141667.1, read on the forward strand.
TGGAAACACATACATAATATTTTGTGGGGGAAATAAAAACCAGGTCACAAACTAATATGTATGATACCTCTATCTTAAAAAAATATGTATGTATGTATGTACTTTGAAAAAAAAAATGTCTGGAAGGAAATAGACCAAAATGTTAATAGAGGTTGTCTTGGAATGAGTCCTTTGAATGGTTTGACATTCTTTTCTCTTTGCTTATTTACAGTTGTTCCTTTTTTTCCCTTAACATGTTCAAGCTTTTACTTATATATATTTCCATTTTAAATTCAAGACTAAAAAAGTAAGATGTTAATGGGGAAAAAAATAAGCAAAGTTTCCAAAGCCCAGGTCCTGCTCCTGCGGCATTCTGACTGAGGAATCTCTAACAACCGTTCTTATACCCTCAGTTTCCCCCCTATGAATCAATGATAATAACTGTACCTTCCTCATAGGGTAGCTGTGAGAACTTAATAATTTCATATCCATAACAATGTTTTGTAAAGTATATACTTTCTGTAACCATGGAGCTGTGCTTGCTAATATTTGGCCTCTTCTGGGAAAGTCGAGTCCTTCCTTAAGAATTGTCTGTGAGCATCATTTGTGGCTTAGGGAGGGGCGATTGTGTCCTTCCCCACAACAGAGTCCCTCACCCCCCAGACCCGCACCTCTTCCTGGCTTCTTTCTGGCCCTTCCTTCATCACGGTGGTGGCGGTGATGTGCGTGGAGCAGAGGTTACTCCTGGACATTTCGTCAGAGAAAAATGGGAACTGTGTACAAACAGCCCCAAGATAGAATTGTGGCTACACAGGAGATCAAACAGCTCAGAATTTAACCATCTTTGAGACCAGCCACATAACCAGCCTGAACATGTGCACCCTCCGCTGAGAAAGGGAAATACCATAGCCACTCACTCACTGGGATAGAACTGGTCGTAATGAGAGAGTGAGGACCCAGCACTTAGTGGACAGCCTGGCACAGAGCGTGTGCTCAATAAGTGTCAGCTGCTGCTGCCGTTAATCCACCGAACAGTCCCTGCTAATGACATTCAGTGCTGACTGGGGGCTACGGTTATTTTGACAAACTATCCGGTAATAGTAAGGATAGATACAATGGAGGTCCATTAAGGCCTGCACAGCACGAGAAGGAAACACCCCATGTGCTGCATACTTTATGTTAACTTTCTCATCTTTTTGGTGTTTGAAATGTAACAGACTCAGTCCTCTGAATAGTTTCAGGTCTTGATTATATTCTGCCCAGGAGTATTTTCTTTGCCCAACCCAAGAGACTTAGGGAGAAAGATCAGAGAGAGAGCATGGCTATTGCAGCAATGAATAAATACGGCTGTAATCTGAACACTCTCCCCACCCAGTGCTGCAGGGCTCACAACTCATTTTATAGCTTTGCCCTGACTGCCAAAGTCAGAGGCCCTGTCATTCCTTGGAAACTCACTGCATACAATGCAGCAGCGTGGAGCATGACAAGAGGGCCCCTCCAAAGCCTGAGGATCTATTTGGATCCTGGCTCTTCTGCCTCCACATGTGCCTGTGGAGCCTCTCAGCTGCCATAAGAATGAGAAATGATGTAAAGGAGTCTAGCATAATATCTGAATATAATAGATATTTAATATATTTTTGTGATTATTGATATCACTATTGCAAATCTGAATTAAAGAACAGTTATGTATGATAGTCTTTCCCTATCCTGTGCTAGACAAACGGCTCCTAAGGTTGGGCTCTGCTCTGATCACCGTAGTAAGAGAGATCCAACACACTGAATCTAACACACCTTGTTCTGGAAAAGACCAAGGAGATGAGAGCAGCCATGGGTCATACCATGGCTGTCTGTTACAAGGATGCTTAGTTTAAAACTGAGAGAACAGACCTCCTTACAAAGAATACTAATAAGAGTAACAGTAACAATTAATATTATTGATTATGTCAATATTATTAATTATATGTCAGACCCTGTTCCAAATTCATTGCAAGGAGTATGTATATATACTTTTAATTTTTTAAATTTTTTATTTATTTTTTAATATGAAATTTATCGTCAAATTGGTTTCCATACAACACCCTGTGCTCATCCCAACAGGTGCCCTCCTCAATGCCCATCACCCACTTTCCCCTCCCTCCCACCCCCCCATCAACCCTCAGTTTATTGTCAGTTTTTAAGAGTCTCTTATGGTTCGCCTCCTTCCCTCTCTGTAACTTTTTTTCTTTTAATTTTTTTTAATGTTTATTTATTTTTGAGAGAGAGAGTCAGCAGGGGAGGGGCAGATAGAGATGGAAACACAGAATCTGAAGCAGGCTCCAGACTCTGAGCTGTCAACACAGAGCCTGACATGGGGGTCAAACCCATTGACCGTGAGATCATGACCTGAGCCGAAGTCAGACGCTTAATCAACTGAGCCACCCAGGTGCCCCAACAAGGAGTGTATTTTTAACCTGCAAAAGAGCCATTTGAGTCTTAACAATATCCCCATTTGACAGATAAGAAAATTGGGTCACAGGAGGATTAAAGAACTTGCTCCCACAGGTAGTAAATTTGGGAACTGAGATTCAAAGCTGGGCCATCCAGGTTTTGTGTCCACGTTCTGCCCTACTATGCCATATCCACTTCTATTACCTAATGGGTTTGTTGGGGGGAAAGAAATTGAACATCCTTTATTACTACAAAGGGTAAAAATATGTAGGCATTTCAGGGAGAGAGATTTCATCTCAATTTAGGAAAGGTTAATGGTCATCAGTACTTCAAAGATGGGCTGCCACATGAGGTAGTGAGTCTTGTGTTAACAGAAGTATTCAAGAAGCTGTTGGACAGCCTTTTAGGATGGGAACATTTTGAGGGGATTCTATTATCTGGAGAAACGTTACACTAAATAAACCCTAAATCCTTCCACGATACTGACATTCTCCCGTGCCTCTTGTAACACGTTGCAGTTGTTTAGTGAGCATTTCAGTAAGTAAATAACAGAATGAGGCCCCCGAAGACGTGAACATATCACTTCAAAGATTTGCCTAATATGTGCAAAGCAAAAATGACCTTTTCTTCCAGATGCCTAAAGTGCTCAGTGACTTAAGATATGTCAATCAACGATAAAGGTTATCCTCATATTGTAGTGTTGTATTTGACTGTTTTCTTTGTCACAATTGGATTTTAAAAATCCTTGCCCACAGAGACAATGCCTTACCCCACATAAAACAGAGCACATATTAGAGGTCTTAAATATGGTATTAAATGATGGAATCAATAGAAATATGATTCAGCTTCTGGTGAATATTCTAGATGCTGTCAAGATGCCTTGGATCAAAGATCCGTCCTGAACTGCTCATCCGTTCATTTACCAAAGTTGATGATTTTGCTTAAATTAACTTTTACTATGTGCCAAGTGTTGCACAAAGAATGAAAATGACCTTGCCATTAAGGGAGGGCCTTTGCCGTAGAAAGTACTAGGTAAACCCAGGGTGGAGGGAGCACGGGTGATGCCTCAGGAGCCCAGTTGATTTCTGCCTGGGAGAGAAGGGAGGCTCCAGAACTCTGAGGCAAAGACACTGGAGGAGGCTGCAGGGCCAGACACCCAGGAGGCATTTGACGAAAGTGTGTTCACTGAACACAGCTTCTCTGTGGGACCACGTTGCATAGACCAAGGGTTCTCTGGTGTGTCCCCAGGTGAGCAGCTTCAGCATCGTTCAGAAACTTGTTAAAATGAAAATTCTCAGGCTCCGCCCCAGATCTGGCTCAGAAACTCTGGGTGTGGGGCTCAACTCTCTGTGTTTTAACAAGTCCTCCAAGTGATTCTGATGCACACTCAGGATTGTTGTCCTCTATAGAAACCAGGCACTCAAACAGGATTGAGCCAAGTAAATCCCCTCCCACCCCCAACACACACATTTCTCGAATGACGTTGTAGGTAAACACTGGTAGAGTGCCATTCCTCAGGCAAGGCAGAGCTCTTCTGTCCGTGGGTTCTTCAGAGCATTCTCCCAGTTTGGGAAGGGCAGATGGTCCGAGGGGCAGCATCTGGAGCAATAACACACTATGAGAGGCTGATACCTGCTGGCCCTGGTAGGTGGCACATATGCCCTCTCCGACGATGGAACAACATCAAGAACTCCCCCTTGTTCTCAGAGGGGTTAATGGCAATCTGTGGCTGATTGCCCTGCGACATTCAAAAGTGGGAATCCAGCTCTGTTTCCTGAGTCTCCAAGGACAGCCCTAAGATTTGGGCTGCGAGTCCCTGGACAAACCAAGGAAATAGAAAGTGAAAACAAACATGGACGTTTATTTTCCTAACTTGTCAATTGCAAACAGAATTTTGTTTAATAAACCATGAAATGATTCACAGAGGTCTGTGTATTATTCCAAAGTGCAGCTGGCTAATGTGAAAGAAGCTTTCTCCTCAGTCTTCCAGGTCATATACAATTCCCAGGCATGCCAATTTGTATTTATGTATTGGTAAGGCCTGTACGTGAGTTGTGAGTCAGAGCATTGGGAAACCCACTGTCAAGAGGGCATGGAAAAGAAGAACCAGCAGGGGCAAATGAGACGCTATTAATGGCAGACACTCTTCTGCATCTCCATGGCTCCCACCCCAGCCCAGGTCATCATCTGCACCAATGGATGACCGCAAGTCTCCAAAACAGTCCTCCCGGATATCAACCCTTGTGCTCTCCAATCTGACCTCCACACCCACCCAGAGAAAATTTTTTTAAAAGTCTGATTATGTCAACCATTTGCTTACAAGAATATCTTCATGTATATTCGTATAAGAATATCTTCCCACTGTAACTGGAATAAAACCTATGCTTTTATTATGGCCACCAGGTTTGCACATGGCCCTTCCTACTTCCATCTCCTATCACTGTGGCTTATTCCAATCCAGCCACAATGTCCTCCCTCCTGCTTTTCAATTCATGGCAATTGCTTTGTTCTTTGCTGTCTCCAGACCTTTTCACCATCTGTGGCCTCTGCTTATAAATGCGCTCACTTCTGCTCAACACCCAGCTGTGTTCAATTCATTCTTGAGGCCTTATCTGAGCTGTACTTCCTCAGGGAACCCTTTCCTTCAACCCCAGCATACCTCACAGACTAAGGCCTTTATGTTATACATTCAAAACATTCCCTGGATTGGTGCAGCCACCATGGAAAGTGATATGGACGTTCCTCAAAAAATTAAAAATAGAACTACTGTACCATTCAGCAATTTCACTTCAGGGTATTTTTCTGAATAAAACAAAAACATCTATCTGAACAGATATATATCTATCTGAACAGAGATATGTCTATCTGAACAGATATAAGTTCATTACAGCATTATTTACAATAGCCAAGATATGGAAACAATCTAAGTGCCCATTAATAGATGAATGAATAAAGAAGATATGATGTGTGTGTGTATAATATTAACATGGACATTATACATTATATAATATCACTCAGCCATAAAAAAGAATGAAATCTTGCCATTTGCAACAATGTAGATGGAGCTAGAGGGTATTATGCTAAGTGAAATAAGTAAGATAAAGACAAATATTGTATGATTTCACTTATATATGCAATGTAAAAAATGAAACAAACAAATAGGCAAAGCAGAAGCAGACTCATAGATACAGGAAACAAACTGCTGGTTACCAGAAGAGGGTGAGTTTGGGAGGCAGGTGACATAAGTAAAGAAGTTTAAGAGATACAAACTTCATAAATAAGTGATAGGGATGTGATGTGCAGCATAGGGAATATAGTCAGTAATATCATAATGACTTTGTGTGGTGACAGACCATGACTAGACCTATTGTGGGATCATTTTGTGTAAAAACACTGAATCACTATGATGTACACCTGAAACTAATAGGATATTGTATGTCAGTTATACTTACAGAAAAAAATTTCCTGGATGATTTCCACAAACAATGTCAAAATTGCAAGACAGCAACTGTTTACTTGACTATATACTATTCTCTTTTCTTGTGGGACGCAGCTTCATAAAAGCAGTAACACTGACTACTCTGTTCATTATTGCATTCCCAGCTCCTGGCATAGAGGAGGTTGTCAATAACTATCATTCAATATCCACTGAATGACTCAATGGATAATCTAAGTCTTTATAAGGATTTGAGACTTCTGGCACAATCTAAATGAAGGGAGAGAGATGTGTTAAACCCAGGGTGAGGACCATTCCAGCACACACACACACACACACACACACACACACACACACACACACGCACGTTAAATTTAGACACATTTTTATGCAGAGAACTTGTAACTTAGAGGCCACAAAATGGAGACTCATCATTTGAGAGTATCCACACATAGGCTCCACTGGTGTTATGGCCTCTGAGCTCAGCTTTCCAAATGGAAGGGAAGAAGTGGAGACCCCCAGCACTGTAATGCAGGATGTGTCTTTTTAGTTGAAGTTGGATACATTGCTGAAAACTCTTTATGGTTTATTAAATCAATCTCTGTTTTCAGAGTTCAGAAGCAAGATCATTTCCTCTTGCCATTAGCATTTAAAGGCCTTGATTCCCGTAACACTGTGCTTTCTAGAAACCTCTCCCCATTGACAATCCCAAGTAAGGAGGCTCTGAGGACCTGGGCAGCTCTGGATTTAGGGCGAGGGCATAGGGCAATTGATGCAGCCTGTGATGCAGCGTCTCCTGGGTCTTAAGTCTTATCTATTATTATAGATTTGTGCTGGCCAAAAGAAGACATACAAAGAAAGCTATCTACTTTTAAAGAAATGAGTGTCTTGAGCTAAACAAAGTGTCATAACTACACCTTCTTTCAACACACATGTATACCCCCCCACACACACACACACATACACACGGGGCATAGGACTCCATGCTGCAAGATAGCTTCCACTTCAGATGCACCACCCACAAAGTGCCTACCTCATGCAGTGTAATCTGATTCAATATGTAGTGTGTCTGAGCCTCCTGAAGGATGACATGGAGGCCCTTTTGTTTTCTGTTCTCTCAAATATTTTCTATTTAATGCCTCAGTGTGTGAAATTCCACCATTAAGCGGTCTTTCTTTGAGATAAAGTACTGCCCTTTCTACACGGTCTTTTTCAATAACTAGTATTTAAGATTATATCTAACAAAGTATAAAATAGGCTACCTAATATTCTGTCTTGATAGCAGCTTGAGTTATACAAATATATTTATTTATTTAAAGTCAGTATGAATGTACACTCAAAATTTGTGCATTTTTCTCCAGAAAGTTTACATCAAATGAAGAAGTAAGCAAATATTGTACTGTAGCTAATAATATACATGTTGAAGTATTAAGTGGAAATTGTACAGGTGTCTATAATGTACCTTGAAATGTGTAAAAAAAAATAGATGCACTGATGGATAGAGGGATAGGTATAAAAACCTGAAATAGTAAAACATTAATGGTATAATCTAGGTGGCCTGTAAGTAGAGTTCACTAGAAAATCATTTCAACTTTGCTGCATGAAAAAAAATTCATAATAAAATGTTGGGGGAAAGAATAAAACATAACCTGCTCAAGTTTCTATTAGAGAGTTTCATATATAGTGGGCACTCAGTAAATGGTAGCTGCTATTTGATTAATGGGAGGGCAAGTAGAGTGTTTTTCAACCTTGGCGGCTCTTTAGAATCAATGGGATAGCTTTTCTAAAGCACACATGCCCGAGTCCTTCCCCAGGATTCTGATTTAATTGATCAGGCATCAGCATCTTTTGGTTTCAGCCCTGGTATCTTTGTAGGTAGGCAGCATTAGGAACCACCATCACTCAGGCATGAGGTGGCTGACGTGAAGGGCACATCTACCCAGAGTTAGACCCAGACCTACACAGAGAAAGGAGTAAGAGGAAATTCCTCTCACATCCATGGCCTGAGATCAGACCAAGGCCCACTCACTGGTATAATTCAGAGTTCTGCCTTTCTCTCTACCCACACTATGGCTTTCCTGCTTACAACTCAAGAAGAACAGAAAAGGTAAAAATCACATATATTATAAGGAGATGTTTTGTCAAGGTGGATGGCTAAAATCTCCTTATTACTTTCAAACTTTGAAAAACGGATATCATAGCATCAATGAAAAGGAAAATCTTCTTTTCTGTTAACTTTTAGTCACCTTCATTTAATTTTTAAATATGTAGTAAACATGATTGTAGGGCTTCTCATTAGCTGGGGTATCTTACAGTCATAATTTTTGATACACAACATTACTTACCAATTAGCCTGTCTTGTTCGTTTAAATTTCTTTGTTCATATTTTAATGGGAGCTAATGATGCCTTTGTTGACTTATTTAATGTTATGTAAATGTGGCTATAAACTGTGAAGGGTTTAAGCAGAAGCACTATTTTTGCTTACTCTTCAGATTTTGAAGTGTGTAGAATCCCCAGGAAACACACATATCAACACAATGAATATAAGCTACTGAGAAAACCAAATAATAATAATAATTTTTAAAACAAGCAGTGAAGGATGTTTAGAGAATGAAATTTTTATTTTCTTCCAAGCTAATTGTTTATTTGGGTATCAAAGGAGTTTGAAAGCTAACTTCAATAAGTTTTTTTTTTCTTTTTTGCTCCCATAATCATGACATAGGTCAATCTAAGACTATCTCCTAAGCTCAGGCAGGGACACTTGGGTTTAGCTGGGGCTCTCTTACTGAGTTTTATGAGCCTTGCTCTCAGCAAAACTCCATTCTGCCCATGGCCAGCATATAAGTATTTGAATGAAGAAATGAATGAATGTATGGAAACATACACATAGATGACGCTTCCAAAACAGTGCCTTCTCAATACTGTGGTCTCTACTCCTCCAATGATCTTGTTCATTCCCCACCTCAACCACTCACTCTTGTGTCATACCTTAGACTTTGTAACTGAAAATAACCAAACACCATTTTATTTCACTTCCATGCATCTTACTCTCTTCTTACCACTTTGTAATTTTCTAGTTTACTTCCTCCAGTGCCCCAACTTCAACCTTCTTTTCACCCCACCGGGATCCCTGACCCATTGATCCTAATACTTTTTCTCTGTCCCATCCACCTTCAAGTCCTATCTTCCCTCCCTCCCCAGCTTCAGTTCCATAGTAAATCATAATATCACCAACTAGCATACATCCTTGAATCTTTTGTTTGAGCCTATCAGGTAAAACCACAACTTTGGATTAATCTCCTACTTGATACTTGCACCCATGCAACTGAATATTGGTGGAGGAAATGGTCTCCTGGAATTGCAACCAAAAATGTTTGTGGCTCCTTTTGCTGCAAGACAAGTTCTAGCCTCGTTTTCTGCCAATCTCCTTGATTATTTGTTATGGATTGAATTGTGTCCACACCTCCAAAATTCATATGTTGAAGCCCTAACCCTCTGTACCTCAGAATGTGACCTTATTTGGGAAAAGGGTTGTTGTAGATGTAATTAGTTAAAATCATGTCATGAGCATGACCCCTAATCCAACATGACTGATGTCCTTATAAAAAGGGGAATTTTGAACACAGATACTTACATGGGATGAATACCATGTGAACATGAAGTTTACAGATTGGGGTGATGCTTCTAAAAGCCAAAGAACACCAAAGATTGGCAGCAAATTACCAAAAGCTGGAAGAAGAGGCATAGAACAGATTGTCCCTCACAGCCTCAGAAGGAACCAACCCTGCCACTACCTTGATCTTGGACTTCTAGCCTCCAGAACTGTGAGACAGTATGTTTCAGTTGCTTAAGCCACCCAGTTTGTGGTACTTTGGCATGTAAACCAATATATCATTCTATCATGGCTTTCTTCTCTACCATCAAGTCTTTGACATCTCTTTCCTATCCTTACTCCTCTCGACAGATGACTCTGCTTTACTCTTCACTGAGAAAAAAATAGAAGCAGTCAGGAGCTCCCACCTCCACGTATACTCAGCTGTATAGGAGCGTAAATCACCTCTGCTTCTTTCTACTGAAAGCCAGTCTGATGCACTCGATGTCATCCCCACTCACCTCCTCAAGGATGTTACCCCAGCTCGTCACTCCTCTTTCTCCTTTGTGTCAGCTTTCTCCCTTTCCACTGGATCATTCTTATAGGAATATGAACATTCTGCTATTTCTCCTCGTCCCTCTTGAAGAAAGAAATTCTCCAAGAAAATGTCAAATATTCTTTTGACTCCCACTTCTCACCCCGCTCCCCACCACCAATACTGGCTCCTTTTGTTGTTCCCCTTGACAGCAAATCTCTTTGAGGTAGTTGCTTATATTCACTCTTGAATTCCTCTCTTCTCCTTCTCATAAATCCACTTAGACTGAAGTTACCTTCCCTAACATCCCACAGAAAGTTCTCTTGTCAGGCCACCAATGCTTTCCATGCTAAATCCAAACGTCAATTCTTAGAATTTATCTTGTTTGATTTATGGCAGCATTCAGCACAGTTGATTAATCTTTTCTCCTAAAAACAATCTCCTCACTTTTTTTTTTTTTTTTTTTTAGGGCAATATGAGATGTCATTGCTCCTTCTCGGTTTCCTTGCTGATTCTTCCTCTTCTCCCTGATTTCATCATCCTAGGTTTCCCTGGGTCTCAGTCTTTGTTTTTGTTTTGTTTGTAAGTATACTCATTCTCTTATATCCCCAGCATAGTGCTTTTTACTAGACTTCAAACTCTAATATTAGACTGCTAATTTAACATCTCCATTTAGATGTCTGATATTTCAAATTCAATGCATCAAAAATTAAATTATTGCTCTTCCTCATCATATCACTTCTATCTGTGGCCCTTTCATTTCAGAAGATGATATCTATGCTCTTATGCTCTTTCATTTGTTCAGGTGAAAAACCTTGGGGTCATCCTTGACTCTACTCTTTCTCTCATATCCCATGTCCAATCTATCAAGAAGTCCTGTTGGCCTAGCCTTCACAATAGATTCAGAATCTGACCACTCATTACCACTTTCATGCTTAGCACTCTAGTTTGAACTTACAATAATAACTTGATGAATTACTGCACTAGCCTAAATCTATTCCTAACACAGAAGCCAAAATGATTCTTTTAAAATATATCAGGTCATGTCACTCCATTCAGAACCTGGCAACTCCATTTCATGCAAATAAGAAATCAAAGTTCCTACAGTAGCCTACAAGGCCTTACCTGACCTGTCCCTCCCATTGCTCCCTGACCTCACCTACTACCCCTCTTGCCTACTTTTCTCCAGTCCTCTCTTCTCAGCAGTTGCTCCTTAACATACCTGTCATATTCCCACCACAGGGCCTTTGCACCAACACTCCACTTTACCTGGAAAAGTCTTCTCCTGAATACCTCTATAGCTAATTCCCTTATTTTTGCCATATCTTTGCTTGGATTCTCGCCTCCTGATGAGACCCTATTAAATAAATGCAATGTGTTCTTCCAAAGTTCCTCAGCACCCCTAGCATTCTTTTCTTTTCCTTTTGTTTTTTTTGGGGGGTTTTTTTTTCCATAGTATTTATCAACTTAATAGATCCATTAGACTGCTAGGCTGCCATAACAAAATACCACAAACAGCAATTTAAACAACAAAAATAAATTTCCTCACTGTTCTGGAGGCTAGAAGTCCAAGATCAAGGTGTCAGTAGATTTGGTTCTTTTGAGACCTCCCTCCTTAACCTGTAGGTGGCTGTCCCCTCACTGTGTCCTCACATGGTTTTCCCCTGTACTTGCACCTCCAGTGTCTCTCCGAGAGTCCAAATTTCCTTCCTTATGGACACTAAACAGATGGGATTAAAGCCCATCCCAAGAGTGGCTTGTCTTTGAAAACATTCACTTTCCTCAGAATATACCAGGGATTAAGGCTTTAAAATGTGAATTTGGGGTGGAGTGGAAGGGATACATTTTAGCCATAATAGTAGGAAACTTACTTATTATGTTAATTAATTGTTCTCTGTCTCAACTCCCTAGCCCCAAACTCAGGAAACTAAGCCTATGACCATAAGCATTTTGTCTATCTTGTTACCTCCTGCGGCCTCTTCCCTGGGCTACAAATACTGATATAAAGTGGGCCCTTAATAATTTGTTAAGTGAATGAATGGATGAATGGGTGTGAGTCCAGCATATTAAGACTTAAGAGAAATAAGGAGAGGCTTTGTGGGTCACTAGGATTTAGGAAATCTAGGTTGCATTTCCATTTCTAGGTTGCATGTGATCTTGAACAGGTAGCTTATTTTTGCTGGGTCTTAACGTCCTCAATCTGCAGGAATGAGGATTCCCATCTTTCTCTCTCACTGGATGGCTTGGAGGTCAAACGTAATAATAATCTATGGAAATGCTTCAGGATCCTGGATTTTCTTTCAAATATGAATCATTTTAACAGTAATTTTAGCAGTGATAATGACAGCTACTTTCTACTATTTACTGTGTGGCAGGCACTGTAGTAAGTGCTTTACAATTCACTCCCTCATTTAATCCTCACAGAAACCTTTGAGGTAGCTACCATCCTCTCCATTTTTCTGACCAAGGAAAAGGAATCATAGTGGCCATTGAGCATTAAAAGGGTGTATTTATTTGCTCTACAGTATTTGGCAGAAAAACTTGACCTTTAAAACTGCAAAGAAGCATATGTTTGTGGGTATGCATGTGTATTTGTATTTAGGTTAGTATTAGAAGTCTATCCTGCAGACGATTAATAGAAAAAATTAAAGAGTTATAGACTGGTGCTTTGTCTCATTACATTGTACTCTATAAGGTAAAATAATGTCCAGGGAATTTCAGAAATGGCAAAAATCTCTGGGATTTTCTGTCCCCTCTTCCCCTTTAGAAAGATAGCTATGAAACTTAGAGAATTTGGAAGCATTCTTCTCTGTTCTTTAGGTAAATGTGATCCACTAGCTATCTTGAAAAAATATTATATATATTATATATATATTATATATATAAATATATATAAAATATATATATAATATATATAATATCTTTTTCCCCTAAATATCTCATTCTTTTTGTTTTTCCAGCATTGTAGCAATTGCCAAAGGTCTGCCAAGAGGGATTATTGCTAAACCTTGTCAGAGTGAGAACCAGAGTAATTTGTGTACAGTACAGTTAAAATTACACCATTACACTTGAAGCTAATATTATCCTAATGAGTTGAAATGGGGTAGGAAGCTTGCTTAGAAAAGACTATAAGTGACTTAGCACTGGTTTCTCACTTCCAATGATAATGTTCTTCAGAACTGTGTTTTGAACACATTATTATAAATTTAAATATTTTAATATTCATTTATTCTAATTTCCCTTTTGATAGGTACCATCTCCGTGCTTGCATCTCATCAATTCTGACTAGTGACACCACTCTATTTAATGTCTTCCTTGGCCAAATTTCTTGTGAATTGGGAACTAGATTTTAGCTGCTTGAGGTTTTAGCAGCTCCTTTGTAGTTCAACGTTTAAAACTCAGATACTAATCGAAAATTCTTTCACAAAGAATTATTCAACCCAGAGTTGATATAAGTGTACTGGGATACAATCTATTGGAGATATTGTCAATATTTGCCCTAAATTGCAACCTAGCTCCATTTTTAGTTATGTTTGGAACTGAAATAGAAATCTTTGTTCTTAAGTGTCAGTTTGGAGTATATTCAGTGGTTTTCTTTTCACAGAAAAAGCCAACCTTGAAAGGGAATGTGTATCTCCCTGTCCTGATCATCTGCTGTACAATACCCCCTCAGTGGCCCCTGTCATGCCTGGATCGCTTCATCTCTGCCACTCGCCTAGAACTAAGTGGCCTTTAGGAGGTCCCTGTGAAATGTAGATGTTATCTGGGAGGAGTAACTTATGTCCCTCAGGTATGTCAGCCAATATGAATTACCGAGGAAATGGGACACAGGAAAGGCAAGTTTTGATAGAGAAAGGAAATCGGGGAAACAACAAACCCAGAAGGCTTTCTGAGAAGGCTAGGACCATGTGGATGGTTCCATAGGGACCAAACTTACTAGTTAAGGGCACTGAGTCCTGGGCATGAGGCATTACTGGTAGACCCTGGGGGAGAGGAGTGGAGGAGTGGAGAAATGATAACCTTCTGTCAGTGCTTCATAAGTTATACAAAGGGTCAGGCTTCCTTACAAATCCTCCATACTCAAAAATGTATTCCTTTACCCCAGATCTTCACTTGACTGCCTTCCTGTCAAATTCAGATCTTAGCTCAAATGTCGACTTTTGGGAGAGGCCTTCTCAGACTACCCAGTCTAAAATGGCATTCTCCAAATTAAGTGTCTTAGCTTGGACTATAATAACAAAGTATCACAAACTGGGGAGCTTAAACAACATAGATTTATTCTCTCACAGTTCTGGAGTCTGGAAGTCCATGATCAGGGTGTCAGCAAGATTAGGTTCTGGTGAGGACTCCCTTCTTTTTCCCCAGATGACTGCTTTCTTGCTGTGTCTTCACATGACAGACAGAGGAGGGGGGGAAAGGAGAGGGGGAACGGAGGGCAAAAGAGGGAGAGGGGGAGATGGAGGAAGGGAGGGAGAAGGGGGTGGTGGAGAAGGAGGGGGATGGGAGAGAAAGCAGAGGTTAAGGGCTTAGCATGGAGCCACTGGAGGAGCCACATGGAGCCATCAGAGATTGGCATTGGAACTGATGAAATCTGTCTCCAGAACCCTCACCCTGAATGACTACACTCAATTCCCTCAATACCACGGAGTTAGAGATTTGGATCTAAAGAATGACTAAGACCAAGTCTGTAAAGGATTGAGTCCTCAGCTCTAAATTATTTTAGAAGTTTCAAGAAGCAAAATGGGAAAGTGGATAAATAATATGGAGTGAGGACGCAGAAGCATAAGGAGGGAAAGGAAAAGAGAAGAGAAGCATGCCCATAGTAGAGGGAGAAGGGCTGCAGTCACCTTTGGCGACACACAAGGAGACTACGCCAACATTCACTCTCACTTGGAGATGATCAACCCTGAGCTGTCCTGAGCTTTGCTCCCACATGCAAACTATACAGGATGGTGCCATGGGGAAAGAATTGGTTTTGAAACTGGACAAATATGTGTCTCATCATGACATAATGAAGCCATGTGACCATGGATGAGGTTTGAACTCACTGATACTATCTTTATCATCTATAAAATGTGGATGATGATACTTAAAAGTTTACTGTGAATATTCAGTGAATGCATATATACATAACTCTATCCTTGGTATGTAGTAGGTGTTCAATAATTTTAATCTCTCCCTTAACCCAATGGATTTTTTAGGGACATTAATGTATATTTCAAATATCTGTGCCTTCTTAAAGCAAAATGTAGAGAAGCCAACAAAAATAACAAAATAAATAAAAGCCAAACTGAGTTAACAATAAACTCAGAGGAACATTTGTTTCAGGATCCCTCTCTTCCTTTTTCATCAGGAAACCACAAGTTGTTATACTAATGTTGTAACTGGTTCTTCAAGAAAACTTTAATAAGAATAAGAGAAAATTATAAATAACAATTCAGGGGTTTTTTTGACATGTTTCCATGGATCTTTGGATTAAAGTAACATGAACTTATAGCTAGAAAATTGGTCTGCCAATGATCAGAACTCCTTCCGGAATTATTTTGTGACTGTAGGCACATCCATTACCTCTTCCCTGATTCAGATCCCCCCCCCCCCATAAATTACAAGACCTGAAATTTATGTACATGTAATAGAAGTAGTTGAAATAATGGGTATAAAAGTTCCTTGAAGGGGCACCTGGGTGGCTCAATTAGTTAAGCATCTGACTCTTGATTTCAGTTCAGGTCATGATCTCACAGTTTGTGGGATCGAGCCCCTTGTCAGGCTCTGAGCTGACAGAGGGGATCCTACTTGGGATTCTCTCTCTCCCTCTTTCTCTACCCTCACCTTGCTCACACATGCTCTATAAATAAATAAACAAGCAAGCAAGCAAACAAACTTTAAAAAATTCCTTGGAGGGGCGCCTGGGTGGCGCAGTCGGTTAAGCGTCCGACTTCAGCCAGGTCACGATCTCGCGGTCCGTGAGTTCGAGCCCCGCGTCAGGCTCTGGGCTGATGGCTCAGAGCCTGGAGCCTGTTTCCGATTCTGTGTCTCCCTCTCTCTCTGCCCCTCCCCCGTTCATGCTGTGTCTCTCTCTGTCCCAAAAATAAATAAATGTTGAAAAAAAAAATTTAAAAAAAAAATTCCTTGGAAAAATTATTCTATATGATCATATGTTGGGCAGAAATTCTCAGTTTCTGTCCCCCTCTCCCTGCTTAATGACAGGCACATATTTGGAAGATGAGTTTGTCAACGTGAGCCCTGAGATGAAGGGGCAGAGGTGTGAGGCAGAGCCATGTGACCCGTAGAGGAGAGGTCAGCAATTCTCAACTCTCCAATGCTGCTGTCAACCCCATAAGTGAGGGAGAGCTGGCAATCACTCAGGCTTCCTCATCTCTTTCCCCTGTTCTAAGATCAGGTGGTCTCGCCAAGGCCATCTGCAGGAGATGGTCCCATCTGGGGACACCATGCTTGCTTGATACATGAGCCAGACACTTGAATCCAACATTGCTCACGTCCTGCCATAGAATGCTCCCCTCACTCTTCATAGATTTAAACTTGAGCTTGGTGACCCACTGAAGTGATGAGTAAAATCATGTGTGCACGCACTCATGGGTGCTTTCCTGGGGAGTAAGTCAGTGTTTTTCTTCATATCCTTTTAGAAGCTTATGATTCCAAAATATTAAGG
This sequence comes from Puma concolor, assembly GCF_028749965.1. NCBI lineage: Eukaryota > Metazoa > Chordata > Mammalia > Carnivora > Felidae > Puma > Puma concolor. Next base: position 50,721,974 of record NC_141667.1, read on the forward strand.
ATTCTAATTTTCTACGTGTTTCCACTGGGTGATCTCTCACATGGTTTTAACCATCACCCTTAGTTTCATTCTCAGATACTTACAAGGTGCCCCATCTGCACCCAAGGCACAATGCAGTACCTCCTCCTTACTGCACCAGATGTTCCCCACCTCATATAATCGCTCTGAGTTCATTGAACCACATTTGTTCATCCTCTCTCCACCACCTCTCTCCAACCTCTGATCAGTCACCAGTCCTAGCAATTCTGTCTCTCAAGTTTTCCCGGAGCTAGTCCCTTTTTCTCTGCCCTAACCACCGTTTCCCCAAGGCAGGCCTTCACCACCTCTCACAGTGATGGGTGCAACAACCTCCTTCCTGGTCTTTCTACTTCTGCCCTAAATCTGTCCTCCCTGCGGTAGCCAGACCCTGCAAGCTAACGCATGGCCTGCTCACATTACTATGCTCACACAACTTGCCATGGCATCTAAGACCAAGATCTATTTCTTTTAAAGGCAAACAACACTCTCCATGGGCCAGCTACCCTACCTACCCCTTCAGCCCCATTCTTCCCATGCCCTCCATTACGTGTCACACCCCAGTCAAACTGCACAACTCACAGCAACCCCTATGCATCTACTGTTCCATGACTTTTGGAATCTTGTCCTTTTTCTTTAGAATTCCTGATGCTCCATTTTTCCTTCAAAAGTCTGTTGTTTCGTCTCACCCAGAGGCTTCCCCTGACTTCTCCCTTGTCACCTTCCTCATTCTTTCTTCACCCAGATGGTCCATGCATCTGTGTGCTGCCAGAGTCCTTTTGTGCACCGCTATTACCTGGACCAACCCTAGTATATGAAACTGTCTTGCATGTTGGTGCTCCCCATGGAACTGTGAGCTCCTAAAGAACCTCAGCCATCTTGTAACCCAGTGCCTGCCACATGGCCTACCCCTTGACTGATACTAAACAGTGCCTATTGAATTAAAGACAATTAAATACAAAGAAGGTAGCTGTGCTTGAAAATTATATTTTAATATTTGGCAGTGCAAATAAGTAAAAACTAAAATAGCACCATAGCTATAATTTTACTTTACTCACTGATACTTAAAATGACTTGCAAGTTACTCATTCTGTTTTCCTGTATCTTAACCCCTGCATTAATGTTTTTGTACGTGCTGATATGAAATAAAAACATATCTCTTTACAAAATTTCTTTTTTAAAAATATTTATTTTAGAGAAAAAGAGAGAGAGAGAGAGCAGGAGAAGGGCATAGAGAGAGGGAGACAGAGAATCCTAAGGAGGCTCTGCACTGTCAGCACAAAGCCTGATGCAGGGCTCGATCACATGAACTGTGAGATCATGAGCCAAAATCGAGAGTCAGATGCTTAGTCAATTGAGCCCCCAGGGGCCCCCCAAAACACCTCTTTGAGAAATAGCAATCACACACATTTCTGAGTAATCAATTACATTGCTGGTGCGACAGTTTGTTCCATGACACTTTATACCCTCTATAAGGATCTGCTCACACAATCGGATAGCAGTCTTCCAAAAATGATGATCCAGGTTCACTTGTACAAGCCAATTCTGAAGTCAAAGCAGAATTCTAAATTGGCAGGAGGAGAGTTCAGAGTTGTTCTATGAGATGTGCTTTGGAACATGTATGAACAAGACATTAGTGCACTGGACAAAGATTCACCGTAGAAAGAATCCTCAATGATGGATAAGCTTTCAGAGAGCCCATGAGCCCCAACATGAATGTGCAATTCTATTGGTAGGACCATTTCACAAGACAAGATGTCCACAGTGTTTACCATATGCTCAGAGGGATCTCTGACACTCCAAAGTTCATGAAGCATTTAAGAAAAGTTTAGATCCCTTTTATGTGATATCTTGTTGTGTTTATGACTATTAATCTTGGGTGGTGGTGGTGGTGGTGGTGGTGAGTGGGTGGTAGATACCAAGTTGAAGCAATCTGTTCTTCATTGGCCAACTTATGGCTCATAAGTGAGTAATCAACATAATCTAAATATTCTACAATGAAATATTCTTTTGGGCTCAAAAAAATGCTTGTTAGGTTGAAACCAATCAGTAGGAAATGACTGGTGTTTGTTAGTGTTTGAGAGGAGAGACCAGATTCTTTGCACATTAGCATTCCAATTGGTGCCAACATAAACCTCCAGACCTCCAAGTCACAGAATGTGTTATTGTTTTCATATGAGTGAATCTGGGACCACTTGTTAGTCCTATTTCCATCGCTCTCTTGAAAAATCGAGCTCCATGTTTCCACACACTGGTGACAGAAATAACAAAACAATCCTTCTAAGGGTTGAGCACTCAGAGAAGGACATTCTTCCTCAAGCTGGTGTAGTCCTGGCTATTGTTTTCATTTAATCATGAGTTGGGAGAAGGCAAATGGTACAAACATGGATTTGACGGCCACATAAGCTGAAAAGCTTTGCTCATTGGAGCACAGCCCACACGGCGAGGGGCCCTTCCTGCTTGTGAAGGAAGCTCCTCCAGGAAGGACATGATAGTTTAGGCCTGTTTGGCATTTTTCTGAGAATGTCATAAAATATTATTTTCTAGGATACTGTCTCTTACATAACAGCAATTTTCCAGCACTTCAGAGTGTTATTTCTCTACACAGAATCTTTGGATTCTGAGGATTTAGGAAGAGAAGTGGTAATATTATCTCCTTTTTATACTGAAGGAAAATAATGCCAACATCTCTCCACACCCCACTGCCTCTCCTGAAATCATGGATCTGAGAAGAGGGCCAGGGCTTGAGGCATTTTCTTGCTCCTATTATCTCTTCACTAGTGAATGTAATGTTAAGAGTTCAATCAGGAAAGTTCAATAACCAGAGTCTGAACCCTAGCACTTGCATTTACTAACTATACCTCTGAACACGTTCCCAAGACCTGATCCCAAGTCTTAGTGTTATCATCCGTAAAATGGCCCAATCATTATACGTGTCTTGGGATTGTGGTAAAGACTATATTTTAAAAAGGCATATTGAGTGATGTTGGCAAGGACGAAGTAAATAAGTATTTAGACTTCCAAAAATTATCTCCTCCACAAAAGCAATTAGAAAACTGGCAAAAATTGTCAGAGTCAAGTTTTTAGAACTCTGGGAATTAACCAAAGGCTTACAGTACTCCAGGGAACATTTATTAAAGAAGAGTAAGTGCATCTCAGTAAGAACAAAGGCTTTGTGGCATTTTTGGTTGCCCTATTCACATACCACACTCACCCTCCCAACTATTTGGTAGTCTTGAAAACCCAAAGTCCATAATAACAGTGAAAACCAACCCCCAGGCAGCAACTGAAGGGGGAAATATGGCACTGGAGCTCCTTCAAACCTCATTCCCGTTATTTGACCTCCTGTCTGGTGGTTCCCTGGAAGACCTCACATGGGAGGTTGTCTTTTTTAACCTGTGTGCTTGCCCTGGGAAAAGTTTTTTTTTCCCCCCAGGGGTGTTTATAAAAAAAACAAATAGAGGCAATTGATTTTTTGTTTGTTTCAAGTTCTTATTTAAATTTTAGTTAGTTAACATATAGTGTAATATTAGTTTCAGGAGTAGAATTCAGTGATTCATCACTTACATACAACACCCTCAACCAGTGCCCTCCTTAGTACCCATCACTCATTTAGCCCAGCCCCCATCCACCTCCTCTCCAGAAACCCTCAGTTTGTTCTCTGTAGTTGAGACTCTATTACAGTTTACTTTCTTCTCTCTTTTTTCCCCTTCCCCTATGTTTATCCGTTTTGTTTCTTAAATTCCTCATATGAATGAAATCGTATGGTATTTGTCTTTTCCTGACTTATTTTGCTTAGCATAATACCACCTAGCTCCATCCTATTGTTGCAAATGGCAAGATTTCATTCTTTTTGATTGCTGAGTAATAGTCCATTGTATGCAAACATCACAACTTCTTTATTCATCAGCTGATGGACATTTGGGCTCTTTCCCTAGTTTGACTATTTTTCATAAGGCTGTTATATACATTGGGGTGTATGTGCCTCTTCAAATCATAATTTTTATATCCTTTAGGTAAATACCTAGTAGTGCGATTTCTGGATCATAGGGTAGTTCTATTTTTAACTTTTTAAGGAATCTCCATACTGTTTTCCAGAGTGGCTGCACCAGTTTGCATTCCAACCAGCAGTACAAAACTGTTCCCCTTTCTCCACATCCTTACCAACACCAATTTTCTGTGTTGTTAATTCTAGCCATTCTGACAGGAATGAGGTGAGACCTCATCGTAGTTTTGATTTGTATATCCCTGATGATGTTGAGCATCTTTTCATATATCTGTTAGCCATATAGATGTGTCTTCTTTGGAAAAATGTCTACTCGTTTCTTTTGCCCATTTCCTCACTGGATTAGTTGTTTTTTTGGGTGTTGAGTTTGGTAAGTTCTTTATAGATTTTGGATACTAACCCTTTAGCAGATATCTCATTTGCAAATATCTTGTCCCATTCCAAAGGTTGCCTTTTGGTTTTGTTGATTGTTTCCTTTCCTGCGAAGAAGCTTTTTATCTTGATGAGGTTCCAATATCTCATTTTTGCTTTTGTTTCCCTTGCCTCTGAATACCTGTCTAGTAAGAAGTTGCTTCTGCGAAGATTGAAGAGGTTGCTGGCTGTGTTCTCCTCTAGGAGTTTGTCGGTTTCCTTTTCTCATATTTAGGTCTTTCATACATTTTGAATTTATTTTTCTGTATGGTGTAATAAACTGATCTGGTTTCACTCTTTTACATGTTGTTGTCCAGTTTTCCCAACACCATCTGTTGAAGAGACTTTTTTCCATTAGATGTTCTTTCCTGCTTTGTCAAAGATTAGCTGACCATGAAGTTGTGAGTCCATTTCTGGGTTTTCTATTCTGTTCCATTGATCTATGTGTCTGTTTTTATGCCAGTGCCATACTGTCTTGATGATTACAGCTTTGTAAGATAGCTTGAAGTCTGGAATTGTGATGCCTCAGGTTTGCTTTTCTTTTTCAAGATTGCTTTGGTTATTTGGGGTCTTTTATGGTTCCAGACAAACTTTAGTATTGCTTGTTGTAGCTCTGTGAAAAATGCTGGTGGTATTTTGATAGGGATTGCATTAAATGTTTACATTGCTTTGGGTAGAATAGACATTTTAACACTTTTTTTTCTTCCAATCCATGAGCATGGAATGTTTTTCCATTTCTTTGTGTCTTCTTCAATTTCTTTCATAAGCATTGAACAGTTTCCATAGTATAGATCTTGTACCCCTTTGGTTAGGTTTATTCCTAGGTTTCATATAGGTTTTGATGCAATTGTAAATGGGATGAATTCTTTGATTTCTCTTTCTGCTGCTTCTTTATTGGTGCCACAACTGTCTGAAGAGTCGGATAATAAATAGGGCATACTTCTCCTATACTGATAGTAGGAGAGTAAATTGGTACACCACTCTAGAAAACTGCTTGGTGATATAAAAGCTGAGCATACTATGCTTTCTGACACAGCAATCCCATTCCTAGGTATGTATCCAACAACGGTGTGTACATATGTTCATAAGGAGACATGGTTTAGAATATTCAAAGCAGCACTATTTACAGTGGTCTCAAACTGAGAACTACACAAATCCCCTTTGTGTAGTTCTCAGTTTGAGACCAATGTAAATTAAAGCATAAGTAAATTGTGGTATGTCTGCATGATGGACTATTCCACAGCAATGAGAATAAACAAAGTATAGCTGGGCACAATAAATTGGATGTATCTTATAAACATAATGTTGCCTGAAAGAAGCTAGACACAAAAGAGTATCTACTATATGATTTCACATATATAAAACAAACAAAACCATTCTGTACTTTTGGAATCCATAATAATCAATTGGAAGAATTATCATAGACTGAAGGGGAAAGAAGAAGAATTCAGGAGGTACAGAAATATTCTGTTTCTTGATTTCATTCCATAGGTTTGTTTAATTTCTGAAAATGCATCATACTATACACATATCATGTGTGTGTTTTTCTGTATATATGTTAACATACATATTCCATTCAAAAACCTTTTAATACAAAGAAAAAGAACATCCATAGTCCCACTAACCTATTAACTCCAAATGATGGTTAATATTTTAGATTATGCCCTTCCATTCAGTATTTATGCATATCAGAATATATGTATTCTTTTTCTTACAAAAACTGTATTGTACTATATTCTCTGTTTTAGAACCTGCTTTTTTCATAGCAGTATGCTACAACCATCTTCCCATGTCAGTACATAATATCATTGCTAGAACATCTTCAATCTTGTGACTATAACTTACTTAACCAGTCCCCTATTGTTGGGCATGGTGGTTGTTTCTAGCTTGGTCTTTTATGTGAATTGTTAAAATATGAATCATCATACTCATCTCAATTCTTTTTCTAAGAATAGAATTGCTGGTGAAGAGGAATGTAATTGTGAACTTTTTTAAAGCCTTTAGTACATGTTTTAAAATCATCTTCCAGAAAAAGCTGTACTGAAACTGTACTCCAATCAAATTTTATGGAAGGGCCCATTTTCCTTGCCAAGATTGGGGATTATGAATCTTGTTCATATTTTCCATTTAACTGGGCCAAATAAATTATATCTTGATTTATTTTTGTGATTTTTATTACTGCAAGAGTTGAACATTGTTTGCATATGTGTATCAGCCGTTTATATTTCTTCTTTCGTGAATTGCATGTTCATGTTCTTTTTACATGTTTAGAAGATCAACCCCTTTGTTCACTTCATATTTAAAGTATATTTCCCAGTTTGTTGTTTGCTTATTGATTTCTTCATACTGTTTTGGGGGTACAAATCAAATCTGTCATGATTTTTCCATAAAGAATTTATTTAGTTATATTTCTTAATTATTGCTTTATTTCTGTATTTAAATGTCTCATCTGTCTAGAGGATGCATTGGTAAATGGGGCAAAATAAGAATATAACTTTTTTCTTTCTAATACATAACCTTTTCTCTTCATTTATTGAATGATCTTTTTGGAAGGCTGACATATTGTAGGAAGCACTTGTTTTTTTCAAGGACTAAGAAGAGAGATTTTAGGTTAAGATCTTAGCAAACCCTAAAATTCAAAGAAGTAGGTCTCTCTGAAGATTTAATATTTTATTCAACACACTTGAAACAAAATTTTGCTTACCAGCATTCCAAGTTGCTTACACACTCCTTAGTCCAGTGAGTCTTTATCTGTATAGGATGTTAACTATCTGTCTTCCAATATATACATGAAAATACATTTCAACTGATTTCCCTCTTCCCACTTGAGGAAAAGTGAACTTGGCAACATTTGTTGGATCTGAGTACAGATAAATCTGAACATGTGAAAGGAAATACAGGAAGTGCTATTATTTCCTTCACAAATGGAAAGCCAGTCATGTGCCAGGTTCTGTGATGGACAGTAGGGATCCAGTGGGAAAGAAGTCATATTTCTTCCTGCCTTCCCTGAGTTTACTCTAGTTGGGAATACGGATATGATGCTTTGATTGAGTTCTTTCTATGTTTAGCTATTATTATTATTATTATTATTATTATTATTATTATTATAGGAGATGGACATATGAAGTGCATTTATGTACATATAAACATATATATAATATATATATGAAGTACTTATAATAAAATATAAAAACTGCTTAAAATTCATAACTAATTACCACATAGCATTATATGTTGACCATCAAGTATTCATCAGTCTTATAAATATGTTTCCTTGAGCACAGCCCTAAAAGTCATTATTATATGGACAGATTTCTTATTTGTTCCTTGTGAATTATAGTCACCAGCTCTTTGTCCAAATCAGTCAATATAACCACTGGCCTTGGGTCAGCTTCTCTATTGTTAGGTCGCTCATGGCAAAGAAAGAAGAGAAGGAAGAGAAGGAGGAGTAAAGGAGAGGAGAGAAGAGAAGAGGAAAAGAAAAAAAAAGAAAAAGGAAACCCTCCAGCTATGTAAACCTAAAAAGGGGTTTATTAACTCATGTAGATGAAAATTCATCATGTGGACTCATGTACTTAAAAAATACCTGGAATCTATCTCTATGTAATTTTTAGCTCTGTTTTCTTCACCTCTTAGCTTTTCTTCAGACAAGACCTTACTGGATGGTAACAGCGGTGGCTATCAGCTGCTGCAGGGTTTTAGCCTCTTACTGTAGCAAACTCCCCAGGAAAAAAGAGCACCTCTTTCCCACTAGCTCTGGCAGATGCCCTGTGTGTGATTCTCATTGGCCAGCAGAGGTCCCGCGTGCATCTCTGAACCAATCACTATGGCTAGAGAACAAAGGGATGTTCCCACTGGCCAGGTCTGTGCCATGTGCCTATGTCATGACCTGAAAGTGGAAGTAATTCTGGTCCTGTTGAACAGTTTTGTTACTAGGAGGAGGACGTTTGCAGGCAGAGCAGATACCTTAGAAAATCCTGAATAGTTGACTTGATCAATCTTGGCTTTCCTGTCCCCAAACTGTAGAGTACTGCTCATAGTAAAAGTAAGAAGAGCCCTCCTATAAAGGAACTTGTGAGAGTAACTTCTTTTTAGCACTTTCTTTTAGCATGGAGATATGCCTTCCACTTCCTCTGTAGCTACTAACATTGGAAAACCGGTAACATTGTTTCCTTGCATTTTGTTTTGCCATATGCCATTGACTGTCACATTTCACAAGTTAAGAAACATGTTATTTCTTTGTTTATTGTCAGTCTTTGGTATTCTCTGGAGAGAAATTATATATCTATGTTTCAGTGGAATAGATTTAATCTGTTTGTCTTGTTTTTTCTAGACTCAACCAACGTCTTGTCTTTCACAGCCAAAGGTGTTCTTTTTTTCCTGACTTGGTGATCAAGTGAATCTGTTCCAGATTCTGGAAAATACAGATTTCTGAGAAAATCATGTTGAGGGCTGGAAAACACAGATTTCTAAGTCTATCACATTAAGACTTTCCAATGTAGAAGGAAGTTGCCCTATAAATTTTGTGTCTTGCTCCAATTTTGTTTGAAAGTTGTTCCGTCAATACAATTATTTAACAACTCTAAAGGAACTCTTGACCTTGTGCTTTGGACTTTACCATCATTCCAATGATACTTTGTCTGCAAATCTGTTGTTGTCTTCCGTATATTAAACATTCACCTTCTTATGATACAAGTTACATTGCATATGTGCACATTGTATATCTAGGATCAAGGTTTGAGTAAAATCCTTAGAATGCTGGCTTTCCCAAATACTTTGCCTGATTTTATGGGATGCCTTCTGGTCAATAATAGAGATCAGTTGGGCCATCCTAGTTATGTTACAGAAGAATAAAGCAGTGGACCAGCTGGATGCTTTACTGAATGTGCCACTGGTGTGTTTTTATGAGGACATTTGTTTCCTATTACTAAAAGTGTAAGGAAAGTTAGGTGCTGTCCTTTTGGCTTATTTATATTATTCTTATCTTTAGGCTGTCTTATTATGTATTTGTGGATTACTCTATACATTGCAAATTCTTATCAGCCAACTATGTACAAACAACACGTATAGGTATATATTGCTTAGCATATAAATTTTACATAAGTAATAATTAAGTATATTAAAGTCTTTGCTAGCTGTCTTCAAATTATCTGGCTTCGCTCCCCTTTTCTCCAAAGCTTTATTTCCCAATGCACATTCCATGTAGCACTAGTTCTAGAAGATGATAAAGAACATTACCAAAAAGAGGTTGGAGTACTTGGATCAAATATATTTGGGAAAAGCTGGATGAAACCAAATTAAACCTTTATTATGTCAAATGTATTGGTTTTCTTTAAATGACTACATATGTTTCCCACATGTAGGGGAAAGTGAGACAAGTCGGATGACCTCCTGGGACTAATGACCCATGGAATATGGCTTGGGAGGTGCCTTTCTAGAGCCGTATATTCAATATCATAATTCCCTTGATCGCATCTTTATATTCTGATCACTCTTCGTTCTGGGAGAGCTATAAGCTGTCCCTCCAGGATTCCTCAAAAGGCATCATGCAGGACATCAATGGAGCAAAAATCAAGTCCCAGGATTCATTACCACATAACTGTTCACCAGGAACTTGTCTCTATTTGGATCCCACTAAATTCCCCTGGACTTCTTCTAAAAGTATGAAACAATGAGAGTATAGTCTGGTGGGAAAGAATTTGTGGAAACTTTAAACCTCACTGTCTGTAGAATTAGATCTAAATTAGTATATTGGAGCATCCTGACAAAATCCAATTCTACTTTTTTTCATCTACAAGTCATGACCGACTAGAGGAGCAAGATCCATTATGAGATCTGCCACAAATATTTTGGTGCAAGTCTCTTTCATACAGTAGTGGGACATGCTTAGAATACTGTCATAGAGTGAATTCTTAAGTCAGTAAGTTCTTAAAATAATTTCTTATATGCTCTGAATTGAAGTAAGTATTGGGAAGAAGATAAAAATATATAAAACATGATTCCTGCCCCCAAGGGAAAGATAAGACTATCACAAATGAATTCTTGACATGCAATATAAGGTAGTATGTTGTTAAAACCAAACTGAACGTAGACTCTTAACCTTCAGAAGGAATTAGTCCAGAGATGCATTTGAATGCCCCAGTATGTACAATTTTGTTGTAAAATGCACGGGATGAGAACAACAACACTGAGTGAATGCTGGTTAAAAGGTCCAGTTATTAGCAGAACAGGAAATCAGAACAAGGGTAATCCAGGAGAGGGTTGAAAGGAAATGAGGTAGGTGTGAACCCTGTTTTAGGCCAGCAGTGCTCACTGGAAAAGCACTTGCAGTATCCTCTCCAGTTGGAGCCCTCCTCTGTCCTCAGGCCAATTACAGATGCTCTTCTCCTCCATTACAGTTCATCTCCTAGTGTCTGCATGCCATCTTCCGATCCACATTCTGCCCCTACGTCTGATTCCCCACATACTTGGGCAGATTACACCCTATACAAAGGTTTCATATCTAAGGGAACACAATTCACATAGTCGATATCACAAATTGGTAAAATTACGATGACGACTTTTCTGCAAATGGCAGTAAAGTATCCACTTGGAACAAAATCAGTGTATTATAGTCATTTTCTGAGCCATGGAAATAACGTGCCTTCAAGGAAAAGGTGTCATTTTCTAATTTACACAAAGGTGCTCTACGGGCAAATGACAGTCTTTATTGTGTTGAGTGGTTGGAATCACAGACACTTCTGGGAGAGCCAGTGGCCAAGACTCTCTGGGCTTGTCAAAAAACATGAAGAAAATGGAGAGCAGTCCTTTGCCTTTATGCACCGGTTGAAAATATTTCTCAACTTCAGTACTGTCCCCCCCAAAGCTTGGAAGATCACGCATCCTGTGTAATCATCTGGGCCTAAATTGCTATTCTCATATTGTAGATAAACAAGTATTGTGTATTATCTTATCCATTAATATTTTCATGCTTTACAAGTTGTATCCAAATGTGCATTTCTTCTTCTTTTAAGTTCAATACAACTTTGGCATTCTTCCATCCTTTGCTGAGATGACATGAAAGCTTGCAGTGAGAGTGCCTTCTAAAAGTCAGTAGCATTTTGCTACTTGTACACCTTTAAATGAACACTGGCTTGTCACCCCACCCTATGCTAGCCAGCTACTTTCAACATGTGTACTTGTGCATTTAAGGACCACTGAGCAGGGGTGCCTGGTGACCTGGTCGGTTGAGCATCCGATTCCTGTTCAGGTCTTGATCTCATAGTTTGTGAATTGGAGCCCCACATCAGGCTCTGTGCAGACAGCTCAGAGCCTGGAACCTGGTTTGGATTCTGTGTCTCCCTCTCTCTCTCTGCCCCTCCCCTACTTGCACTCTGTCTCTCAAAACTAAATAAACATTAAAAATAAAAAAAGGACCACTGACCAAGGTTCTAGGTCCACCTTCCAAAAGCAGATTCACTAAATGACTGAACTGACAAGTTATCAAGTGACCAGACTCTCTCAAACAAATACCTTAGACCAGATCTGGAAGAGTCAGCCAGCCAATTTGCCATTGACATTCAGCCAAGATCAGTCAAAGTTCAGTATTGCATATGTCCTGTTCTTTGGGACCTCTGAATCTTCAGATACAAATTCCTTCGGTATTTTGTTACTGGCAGTGGGCATGCTGTGAGTCCAGGTTTATAAACATGATACAGTAAGAGTCTGTTCTAAAGCCTTTCCTGAGTCTGGTCTACTGCGTTTTCAGTATCTCCTAATGCAATGATTTGTTAAACTAGCCTGATTAAGTGTGTATCTTGTGGAATTCAAGTATCAAATGTCCCAACCATTCAGACACAAAGAATACATATGCCTTTTAAATGTTCTGTGCTAATTTGCATCCTTTTTTATTTTTGTGGGCTTGATTTGTTTTCCAAAGGGTGGCTTTATGTGCATGTTAGTTTTTACCAATCTATGACAACTCTCCTAATTGCTGAAATGAAAACTTTGAAACACAAAACAAAACAAATCCTCAAAGGCTGTGGGAATCATCTCATGCGGTATGAATTCTGTAAACTTTATAATTTGACAAACTGGTTATTCAGAATTGCTCATTTGGCAGATTGGTCTGTTTCCCACGAAGCAATTGTCCGGAGAGCTTTCTGGCACCTTGATCCCAACACACACACATTGTAGGGCCTTCATATGAAAGTGAGGCCGTCGCTGGCATGAGCCCTGCAGTGTGCATCTGGGGAACATGGCGAGATCCAGCTGTGCCACTTCTGTTGTGGCAACCTGGGTCACTTTGTTTTGTTACTGTGGCCCACCACTCATATGCCCAGCATCCCTGACAAGGTCCACCTTCTTTGCTTTGCTTTCCTTGGGTCACATCTGGCACTGCCTATGGCTGAGTGGCTTCTAGATGCTCCAGGAGTGAGGGGCCTCTGCAGCTAGTCAGAAGTCCTTTATTTCACTTCAGTCAACTGATTTGTAATGGTGCTTTGAGGATGATTCCTGTTGTGTCCGTTAAAAATCATTTTTCACTGCTGAGTGTCCAAGGGCTGAGTTTTCTTTCGCCTCATATTTGTTTCTTATCTACTTGGGACTGCAGCTGTAACAAAGTAGTAAAGGTGTCCCCATAAGCTTGTGTCTATATCAACTAAAGAATTAATGGGCAGCCAAGTCTCTGATTTCTGGTGGTGTTGGCCTCATGTTCACTAATCTAGAATTCTGGCTATTATGTAGTCACAATAGCCTTTATATAAGGATTATCATTTCCCAAGGCATAGAGAGACAACATGTAATTTCCTATAAACTCAGATCAAATAATTACACCTCTGGCAGTCCAGAATTTTATGAGGCTTCAAAGTCCTTTTTATTTCCATCAATTTTGAGTTTACCAGAAAAATATGGCAATTGTTACGGAAGAGTTTTAACTAACAGGATATTGGATGACAGACATTTGTACAAGGCCGATTTTCCTAAAGGTATCCAATTCTTTAAAATCCTTGGTCTATTTTGTTTGGGGAGAAGGGTGGTTAGTAGGGCAGAACTGGGGTAGAATGGAAGAAATTCTGATTTCTTACCAGAGTATAAACATGACCACAGTTCCAGGGCCTTTGGTTTTGCCTTATTGGGTCATATTCAAAAAGGAATTTCTTTCTCCTAATAAATCTGGAGCTACTCCTATCTTCTCAAAGGGAAAAATGCAGCTCTCTTTCTGGAGGAAGAGCTCAAATTGAAGGAAATGCCTGAGACCCTCTCAAAGAAGTCTGCACTGGGTGGGTCTTAACAATTAGTTCCTGGTTTACTTGGCCCTGAGTTAATTGCCTTTTCTAGAAACTGAGCTTGCCCAACCATTGCCAGAAGGCTCAAGACCCTCTCTCCAGCCCCTGGGTGAGTTTCCAGTGAAGATCAGGGCTCTGCGTCTTCCAATTGGCAATCTAGGCTGTGTCGTTGTCAGAAATGGCTTGGAGGAGGATGGGGGTGTGATTAGCTCTAAATGAAGTTCTAAACCACTGGTACATGAAATGAAACTATTTTTTCTCTCTCTCTTTCTTCTTCCCCTTTCTTTAACCTGAGCTGCTGATGTAAGTGGCTCTAATTTACTTTCCCCAAGAAAACAAAGCAAAATAAAAGGCGGAATGGCAAAAGAGATCCCTTTGCGAAGTGTAGCGCTGCTGCTCCTGATAAAAGGGAGTCATTTGCAGCTTTCATGGTGTCAGTATTAATTTCCTAGCAGTCAAAGCCACCGCTAATTTATTTACAGAACGATCTCCTTGCCCAGGAGCCGGGGCTGGTGAGGCGGCGGTTTCTAGCCTCCAGCTTTGTTTGTTGACAGGCTGATTTCCCACAAGGCCGTTTCCACCTGTGTTTCTGTTGTTTTTAGTGCGTGTCTCCCTTTCTTCTCCCCCGCCACCGCCTCCCCAATGGCTGCTGAAGGCCCTTCTCATCTCCGGTCTCTCTCATCCACTTCCTCCCTCCAGCCCCAAGGACTCCTGGCAGGGCTTTGCAGTCACTCCGCACTTACCCGTCGTCTCTGCTGGCAAAGTCCCAGGGGGCACTGCATTTCTTTCTTTCCTCCCCCCCCCTTTTTTTTGTTTCAAGGACAAGATTCAAAAGAGCCTGCTACACACGGGTTGTAGGGTGCAGCTTCAGATGTGCCTTCAAATAGGGGCTGAGCAATTTGAATATTTGTGCTCCTGGAAACCAGCCTGTAAAATTGTCCCCCAAAGCCCATTAAATTCTGCAAAATCGCTCCTCTTTGAGGGCTTCATTATGGAGTCCAATTTGGGGCCCTGGCACCTCTCTGCCAAAGCACTCATCTCCAAAGATGCCTACAATTGAAATTATAGAGTGGCTGATTTGGCCTTAGCTCCTTGCATATCAAAGGCAGGCAGGGCGGGAGGGATGCCTCTGCAGAGCAGTAGACATGCTTGCCGCATGCCAGAGCCAGACAGGTAATATATTGAGATGTTTAAAGCACATTTCTTGTGCATGCACATGTGCCCGCCTCTCTGTCATTTTATAGCTCATCTGCAGGGCAGCATGAGAAAGAGGAAAGCATGTTTTCAAGTTAGTGGTGGCGCCACATGGGCACAGAGGGGAAAATAGGGATTAGATTGCCCATTTTCCGGATTATATATTGCTACATTGATTAAAAAATAATAATAATAATAATAAATATATATATATATATATATATATATATATATATATATATATATATATATCGAGAGCAGAAAAGACATTACCGCAGCTACATAACCGGCACCAAATGCTACCACCTTGGACCTAGGAGGCATTCACTGATTAAGAAATATCAGAGGTCGAATTTTGCCCAGAGAATGTGCCTTGCCCTTTTTTCCCAGTCTCTGCACAGTATGAACAAATAGTTTTGTGCATTTTCTTTTGCAGTTGCTGTTTTGCTGGATTTAGAATGTTTCATTACTTTGTTTTCGAAGGTGCTGTGTTTACAATATCCGTTTATTTGTGAGAGGAGAGAGACCAGAAGGGGAAACACAAAGCTTTGTCCATTTGGAACCACACAATTCTGTTGTGGAGCAGTCTGGAAAATTATAAGGAATTGGAGGCGAAGCCAAGGGAATTTTGTTCTCTTCGCTGGTTGAGCAGGAGAGCATAGGAATAAGGGGAGTGGTTTCCATCCCATGGTAATTACGCAGTCTAAATGAAAAGAGTTTCACATTGCTGACAGAATCCATTGCCTGCCCTGAACTCCTCAGACTCCTGCACCTTCTTTATTCGGAATATTTTCCCCCAAGTCTCCGAGATTTGTTTGCTAACCGGGGATGTGGGACTCAAGAGGTCTGAAGCTTCAGCCATTTCTGAGTTCTCGGTGCTGAGCTCTCTGTGACCAAAAACCCTCTTATTTATTTTGAAGGCGGAAACAATGTCATTTCATTGCCTGCATGCATAACTCCCGGATGCCCAAAACAATTTTGCTCAAACTTCCTGCCAACTCACTCTTGGGCTAAGACTAAACAGGGAAAGTTAGGGCCCCAAAGGAAAATTGTTCAGAGAAGCTGGGAGCAGGTAGAGGCAAAGCTGAGTGATGAAACTCATCTGACAATTGTCATCTGCCCTCCTTGCATCTCGGGGGCTCATTCCTCCCAGTCTCCTGGGGACACCTTGCTTCCCTCTCCTCTCCATAATGTTAGCCGTTCCTGCTCCCTTCTCCTCGCCTACCTGTCCTCTGGGATGAAGCGACCGCTTTAAGCCTGTAAACTGTATAAATTTTCTCCAAAATCATCTTGAAACTCAGTTTAAATTGGACGGCAGGCCCCCCTGACAGAACCCACCCCTGCTGAGGGCGTTCAGGCCACAGTCTGATGGCGGGTGCCTGGGAGCTCCCCACTCTGGGAATGGCGCTTCCTGTGTAGATTGACCTGGAGACCGTTCCCCTGACCCCTCGGGACTGGAGGAGGAGTCCTGGTGTTTCCTTCCCCGCCCAGGGAACAAAGTCTCTGAGAGTCCACATTTAGAAGCCAAGCCTCACGACGGAAATCACCCAAGGCCCTGTGGAAATGGCAGAGCAGGGGCCACTTGAAGTCCCTGCTCTCAGGGGTGCAAGAACAGCAACTTGCCCTTTTCCTAAACTAAGTTTGCTTTCAAATCCCATTCTGATGAGGCACAAACCTAATGTCCGTGGAGTGGGGTTTCCTAGGTCTCTCTTCCCCAAGGGGGAGTTTCAGTTCCCTGCCATCAGCAGTGCTCCCAGACCTCTGGGAAGTCGGCTCTCTGGTCTTGGCAGCCTCTTCTCTGAGCTGCGGTGCAGGCTGCTTGCTGCTGATGCATCCTTGTTTGTGGCCCACCCCTCAGCCCCGGCATTCCTTGTGGGCTCCGTGTCCACCTTGTTCCCCACTGGCCCTTCTCCTGCAGGGGTCTCGGGGCACCCCAAGGAAGCAGAGGACAGAGCCCTTCACCAGGACCCCCACATTTCTACCTCATGGCTTCCCTTCACCTTGCCTCTCCCAAGTCTGGAGGAACTTTCTGGTCTCCACAGGGAGCCCAATTCTCCAAAGACTCTTTTGTCTATTCATGAGGCCTTTCCCAAACATTTTGTGAATGGCCACAATCTTCATTTCCTAAGGGCTCTTGGAGCAAGCACATAAGCCTGAGAGAAACTTGTTTTCTTTGTGTCCCGTCACAACATTTTATGAATTTGTGACCTGGACCAGTGTGGGGGGTGATATGCGGAAGGGGACATCTGAAAGACAAAGATGGTACTACTTACCACTGAACCAGCTGTCCACACCTTTTTAGTATTAGTATTAGCTTGATGAACCTGCCCTTTGCTTCGAGACTGTTCGGCTCGTTTTTCCATCAAGAGCCAAGGCCAGCAGTGTACCTGCTTCATGATGACTAGGATCTTCTTACTAAGCAGCTCCTCTTAAGTCTTTCATGTCACTCACATGGCCAGTTCCAGTCTGTGGATTCTCATTGATAGAAAACATAAGCTTTGGAATCAGACCCAGTGCTGCACTTACCTGACAGCTCAGTGGCCTTGTGCAAATGAAAGGGGGAAGAGGAGGAGTCACCAGCTAGTCAGAGACTCAGGAAGTCTCTGGAAAACTCTGGGGGTGGGGGACTCTGCCTCGCTTCCTGACCTCCACAGCAGCCCCTGCCAGCATCTTTTCTATTAGAGGTGCAGCCTCTGGGAAAGCCCTGCCAGTCATCATCCAGTACCTGCGAGTCCTGGGAAAATAAGCTACAGCTCTTGGTCTACCTGGGCCTCAGTTTCTCTATGCAAAATAGAAATTAAAACCCCCGTGCTTCTCTGTTCCTGGAGTAGGATCATTTTTTATTCCTCCCCAAATACTTACTAACACTTATGTTTTACCAGGCACCAAAACATTTGCTGAGGATGTGGTATAGACATGGCTTTGCCCTTGTGATGCCCACATTCTAATGGGAGGTACAAGCAAACAAGTAAATAGGTGTATATAATAAGCAGAACTTGGGCTAAGTGCCAGAACAAAGAAACACAAGAGTTTGGGGTAAGGCACATCTGGATTGGAGAAGGGTTAGGATTTGTGAGATTCAAATAGCGCATTTGAGAAAGTGACATGTGAGTCAAGCCCTAAAGGATAAGAAGGTACGAGACATACAAAGAAAAACTTCCTTGTATGTGAAAGAAAGAGCAAGTGCAAAGGTCCTGTGGTGGGAAAGAGTATGGTTTATACCTGGGACAAAATGGGCCAATGGGAGAGGGGTATGAGATGCAGCTGGAGAGATAAGCAAGGCTCTCATCCTATAAGGCTTTATGTCCTTGAAAAGAGGCAGGTGCTTCAGTGTA
This sequence comes from Puma concolor, assembly GCF_028749965.1. Taxonomy (NCBI): domain Eukaryota; kingdom Metazoa; phylum Chordata; class Mammalia; order Carnivora; family Felidae; genus Puma; species Puma concolor. The sequence goes on from NC_141667.1 coordinate 50,740,201, forward strand.
AGTGGTGGGAACACCATGCTCTGCATGGTCTGGGTCTTGCCGTCTATCTGGCCTCATCTTTCAGCTCTTTCCCATAAGATCTTCTCTTAAGATCTGATTTGTAACTTATAGAGACCACACTTGCTGCTAATGGGGAGCAGAATATGAAGAGATACAGAAATGCAGTCAGAAAGGGCCCTCATCTTTTGCCTACATAGCTGCAAGCATTTCCTAACTTCCAGACTTCTCCAAGAGAGCTCATCTCATCTGAAGGGCTGAGTGCTGGGAGGAAGGAGCTTGGATCTGTGTGTTTGCTAATTAACTTATCCTGATCCTTGCAGAGAATTCTGTCCATATATTACTGGGTGGGTCATTAAATTGATTTCAGAAATTAGAAATTACATGGGCTTTCTAAAAATGACATGTTTTTATATTTCTTGGATATTATTTTATGAGAAGCCCTCAGTAATTTGTTTTTTTGTTTTTATTTAACTCTTTGGCTTTACAAGTCCTCTTGGCAAATCTTTGTTTCCCCTTCCCCAGGCATGAGGGGAGCACAAAAGGAAATGAGAACAATGGCTCTTATACTAGGGGTTGAGACAGAACTTCCATTGCCAGCTCTGCCTTTGCTGTGTGACATTAGGTATGATGCTGCCCTTTTCTGAATCTCTTCTCATCCTGTAAATGACAGCATTAGAAGAAGAATTTCTTTAAATTTTTTTTTTCAACGTTTATTTATTTTTGGGACAGAGAGAGACAGAGCATGAATGGGGGAGGGGCAGAGAGAGAGGGAGACACAGAATCGGAAACAGGCTCCAGGCTCTGAGCCATCAGCCCAGAGCCCGACGCGGGGCTCGAACTCACGGACCGCAAGATCGTGACCTGGCTGAAGTCGGACGCTTAACAAACTGCGCCACCCAGGCGCCCCTAGAAGAAGAATTTCTAAGGTTATCCCTTCTGCTGCTAAGGGATTGTGATTCTTTGGCCTTGAAACAGAGCAAAGATCAAGAGGTTGATCATTAGTTACTGATTTTCCTGAGGTAGACTGGACATAGTTTAGTGTGGCCCTTTACTATGTTTTTGGTACCTTTTCTTGAAACCACGAACATGTTGAGAATCTCCTTTGGAAATGGGTGATATTCAGTCCCTTCCTGCCCCTCCCTCCCAATCCACCATATGGGCCAATAGCTTCCGGTGATGTGTGAGCTGGAGCTCTGAGGGTGGGCTTGTCATTGTGCGGGCTGTGCCCAGCCCCACCCTGCGTGTTTCTGGGGCTGCACTTGCTGGTTTCTTCACTCTGCTGGACACCTCCTGGATAACGTGATCAATGGCATGAGTTCTCTTGCTGTTCCCACTAACCACAAATCAAGCTCTTAATAGCCCAATAAAATCATGAGATTCGGGATAAAAAAGTGATTGCATTGCTCAGATGCTAATGAGGCACATATATCTGAGACAACTGACTAAAGTCTGTGGAAAGAAGGTCTCGGCAAAACATGCAAGGTGGCTAATTTACAAAGATGTGGAGCATTCCAGATAAGAGAATGTCACACACCTTTACCTCAAAGAGATGTGTTTAAAATAGCCTGCTTTTCCTTACATATTTTCCCATGAAATATTGGGACACCGATGGAGTCAGTACAAGCAAGGTGGCTGGGATCCGCCCACCAGAGCCCTTCTGTCTGCCAGGTTATAGCCAACAAACGTACCAAGGTGGCAAGCCAAGTGCCTCCAATACGTTCCTAGAATGTGTTGTGCAGTCGATAATAAATAACTCCTAAGTTGTGTGATTACATAATGATAGCCACATTCATTCACCTGTCTATCAAAAGAGCCATATTTGAGTTTGAGCTCCTTTCCCCTGGGCCCATGAAGCATTAGCTTGGAGTCTTTAAAATTCCCAGCAACCCTGGGCTAAGTGCACTGGGGTGGAATGTAGTCCCTTTTGCTTAGTAATCCATTAGCTAATGGGTGTGAGCCCGTCAGTTTTCTATTTATTCCTTAAACCATTAAGGTTCACCTGCTGTGCGTGAGACTACACTTGACAAAAAAGAGTGATAGTTGAAATAAAATAAATATCAAGCCTTACGAGATCTGATGGGTATTGTTTAAAATAGAACGGGCTTCGTGGAAAGGTAAAGGTGAACCAACTATTACAAGTTGACACATGGCATCCTGGACATGATGAGGTAAATAGAACTTTGTTACATTACGTTCCAATCCACAGGCGCTCACTAGTGGAAGGAGAGTTATTTGAGAACTGTCTTCCAAGTAAGTGCTCCCCAATATTTGTCAGCAATGTCTACCTGAGTCTCTTGGAAGCTGCTCGATAAATCTCTCCATCAACCTTTTAATGGCTTCCTTTTACTCCTTAGATAAAAATCAAATTCCTTCCTGACGAACCCCAAGCTCTGCATGGTCTGGGTCTTGCCATCTATCTGGCCTCATCTTTCACCTCTTTCCCTTGCTCCAACCATGCTGATATATTTCAGGTCCATCGCACATGATATAAACTCTCTCTTTAATGTGCTTTCTTGCCTTATTCATCCTTCGGATCTCAGCTTGAACACCATTTTCTCAGGGAAAGACTTCCTTCGTAGACCAAACAAAGTCAGGTATCTAACTAGATGATCTCCTGGTTTTCCATCCCCTATAAAGCCTTCAGAACAGTTAGGATACACACACACACACACACACACACACACACACACACACACACACACACATTCCTGTTTCACTGGACAAGAGCCGAAGACAAAGAGCCTGAAAGACAGAGACTACTAACTTCTGGCTTTGCTCACCATGGTTTTTCCAGTTCCATAGTGTCTGTTGAATGAATAAAGGAATCAACTAGTCTTGAGAGATCTCCATGGACAAAAAAAATGCAGAGGTACCCTGAGGGCCATTGAGTAATAAAGCTTGGCATTTCTTAGGTTTTATTCCTTATAACTGAGTTTTATTGTATGGTACCTCATTTTGATCTCATCAATTTCTGTCATGTACAAAAATTTTTATTTTGCTCTCTATAGACAGCCTAATTAACAATCAAAACATTAAAGATGAATATACTAGAATTAATGCTGTAGTCATCTTGCTCATCACAACTCAAGCAAAAAAAACCTTTTGGTCTCCCAGATTACTTGCTTTCCTAAATCATTGTGGAGAAATGATTCTACTTTCTGCTGTTGTCCAGATATCACTAAATTAGAGCTTATAGCATATGGATCTTCCTAATTACTTATAACTATCCCAGATCAAAGATGCCCTTTACACTAATTATATCAATATTTTGAAGCATTATTGAAAGCAGAAACCAAATGGCTCTATAATATCCCAAATGCAACCTCACTTTGTGAGAATGATAGAGAAGGAACCTTTAAATCCAAGGGCATCTACTCATTATTGCTGTGAGCCAAGTACATTTCTAGGAACCCATATATGGCAGTAAATAAAAATGCTTACAAATAAATACATAAATGAGATAACTCCAGAAAAAGAACAGAGCTATGAAGAAAATAGTAAGTGGTGGTGTCAGAGAACATGACTAAAAGGAGCTGCTTTAATTGTGTATTCAAGGTCAATTAGGATGATATGGTCCAAGTTTTATCCAAGAGAAGGAATTTCTGGGTCAGCTATTGCCACAGTAATGCTGCCAGACCAAAACCACCCTGAGCAAGCCACATGGCCTCCACTCACATCATATCCATTAACATCCCATTGGCCCAACCAAGTCACATGGCTAACCCAACATCAATGTGTTGGGAAACTTTACTCCATCCACACTCTGCTTCCTTGAAGTAGATTCTTAGAGGATTGTTTTCTACAACTCTTGACTCTGCCTTCTGGGGAACTTTTGTTTTTCCTTTTCAGTCATTTGTAAAAGGGCAAGCAAGGAAGGATTTCTCCCTTTCAGAAATTTAGCAACATTCTCAGTCTTCTTCCTGGCTGTAGAAATTTCACTGGCTGAGATGTCTTTTTACATCTCTAACAGCCACAATCTCTTCTAGTCCAGGATGGCTACAATAATTGCCAATGCACTGGTCTCAAAAACTGAGTGGATTGATTATGTATTTAATTCCAGTAAATTCTATGCACTGAAGTCATACTCCTAATTCTTTTTAAAAATGCCATTCTCTCTAGGGTTAATTGTGGTTCTTAATTTGGGCACCTGGAGCTTCTATGTGATCTTTCTAAGAGGGCTTTATGCAGCCAAAAGGATCTATGTAATCTTTTCAGGGGTCTTTAAAAAGGTTGTAATGGCCACACTCTTGATTTAGACTCTCTATTCTCCTGGGCTTTATCTTAATGCTCGTGTTCTTGGTCTATCCACACCCCCCCACCCCCGGCTTTATTTTACTTTAAGGGTATTTTACTGGGTGGAGAGTACAGAGATGAGAAACAGTATCACTTTCTACACAGCATATCCCCGATTTTCTGAGTTCTCTGTATTTTCTCTCAGTTGTGTCTGTAAACCAGACCATTCTTTTCTGAGCTTATCTCTTTCGTGTGGCACCTTATCAAATGTGACTACCTACAGCCAATTCAGGCTTTTAATATTCCAGTTCCGAATCTCCTCACACTATCCCTGAGTCAATAGGTACATGTCTGCCTTTCTAGATTATCACGGGTACCACTTCACCTACATGTTTTACTAAATGCTTACTAAACATTTCACCATTGAGTAACACAGGTCATTATTCTCCAGATCTCCTATAGTTCCCTTACCACCTACCACCGAGGTTGAAAATAATTTTTTTCAGGTTTTTCTTATAATTGCACCCACTTCTAGGTTTCTATTTCTGTGTCAGTCAACTATTGCTATAATCAATGCCACATAACAAATTGTTCCAAAGCTCAAGGGCTTGTAGCCATAGCAAGTATTAATTCTCATGCTTGTAGATTTGCAGGGCAGTATATGTGAGGGACAGCCAATACTGTCAGAGTGGCTCATGACCCTGCTTCAGGCTGAGGATCAGTGAAGCTTAACTTTTGTCAGTAGGGTCTGGCCTATTCCATGTGTGGACACTTGAGAACTGGGTGGAAGTTTCAACAGCTTCCTGGGGGAAGATCTTCTTCTGGTGAATCTCTGGAGTGTAAGAGCCAAATAAAACTTCACAGTCATGTCTATGGCCTCTGCCTTTATCATGCCAGCTAATGTTCCCTGTACATAAGTCACATGGCTAAACTCAACATCAGTAAGATGAGAAGGTAGACAGCACCTTGCCAGTTTTCCTCACGGGGCTCTTCTGAACTTGTCATTACATGCTTGTCTCTTAATTTTCTTTTGTCTTTTTTTTTTTTTACTGAATTATTTTCCAGTGCCTCTTACACCTAGCTCCTAGGACAATGATGGACACATACTAGCCACTTAAATATTTGAGTGAGTGAGTAAAGAAGGGATAAGTGATTTCAGGAGATTTCTTGTTCTGAATGCAAATAAGCTCCTAAGAGTTCATGACTTTGTTAATCATATCAAAACTTCACCTAATTACATTTCACCTCAACCTGTAACATTTATATTTTTGAACTCTGAAGGGGCATAGCAGGATCACACAACAAGAGATGATTTACGGATGCCAACGTGTAAGAAATAGCTCTTCACTCTTCTTCCGCATGTCCCCAGGTTACCCTCTTTTCACCTTATCCTCTCCCACTGAGCAGCTGTGCCAAGCCCTTGCCCTACAGATTTAATTTTTTTTCAATGTTTATTTATTTTTGAGAGAGACAGAGAGGGAAGGGGCGTAGAGAGAGGGAGACAGACTCTGAAGCAAGATGCAGGCTCTGAGCTGTCAGCACAGAGTCCAACGTGGGGCTCAAACCCACAAACCATGAGATTTGACCTAAGCCAAAGTCTAAAGCTTAACCGACTGAGCCAACCAGGCACCCCTTGCCCTGTAGACTTATTGCCAGAGTTTGCTTCCCTTGGCATGTGACAATATTCAGAATGATTCTTCTCTCCTGTCTGGAGCTCACTGGTACCTTTTCTGGTACTAAAGTATAATGAAAAGAAATGATTTGGGGGATATCTATTGTTGTGGTTGTGCTTGTAACACGCATCAACTACACATCATCTTTTGGTTTGATATGGGAGCTGTTGGAAACATTTTGTTTTGTTAAAGGAGGAATCGTTTTTTTGAAGGTGACCCTTTGGATGCCAGGGATCCTATACAGGTAGCTTGTAAGAAGTGAGAAGGACTTGCAAAAATTTATTTTTTTAAGGCAAGGAGGTCCATCATAGTGTTGTATATAATATTGAGAAATGAGACCTTAATGTCTATCATTTTGAGATAAGTTAAATATAGTGTAATATATTTGACCTGTTATAGTATAATATGTTTGACCTGTTATATTCTGAGGGGCAAGACTAGAAAGCCATGAACATATACAGCAAGATGCAGTGTTGTGCTCATGCAAGAGAGCAGACCTGACGGAGTAGGAGTTAGCAAGGCAAAGCTGGAGTGAAGTGGAGGTATATCTAGGTATAGATTAGATATAGATATAGATATAGATATAGATATAGATATAGATATAGATATAGATATAGATATAGATATAGATACAGATATGGATATAGATATATCTCAACACATACATACATGCACACACTGGAATCACAATTTCTAATACTAACAGAGTGGTTAATATGCACCAGGTACTGAATGATAACTCCTTATGTGCCTTATTTAATTAACATCAACTTCTTAGATATCTTTTAAGATAAATACTACTATTGTCACTTCTTTTTAATGGATGAGGAAAAAACAGGATTAGAAAATTTGAGTGATTGTTTCGAACCCATCTTTAGCATATATTGATTATTGAGCTAATACATTCCATAGATATACCAAATCTTGTGTCCATATATGTCTTAAACAAATGGGCTTCAAGGTCCAATGGAGACCCTCTGTCCTCATACAAAGTTGGTGAGCAATTCACTTTTAATTGAGGATAATTGCACCGTTAAGGACCATTGAGAATTTAACAAATTTCTATAAAGTTACTAAAATATCACCTCATATAAAAGTAGGCCCCCAACAAGAGAATGCCAATTGCCATTTGCACCATTTCCGTGTTGATTTTTACGCTCTTTTCTAGGTTCACCTTAAGTTTAACAAAGCAAACTGACATTTTTAATGTCAAACTGTCATAATATTCTGTCCTTGTGGAGAATAGGGCTTAACATTGGCCTTTTCAGTTGAGCACATTGGGCTCTCAGTGTTCCTAGGGCATTAAATGTAGGGTAGGAACATTAACCTTTGAATCATAAAGAACAATATTGGGGATCTCTAATCTTTCAGCTGGTTGTAGCTGCTTTTAAAGGATGAAGAGAAATTGACCAAGTCCCTAGAATTCCATGCACAGACACTCATGAGGCAGGTAGGAGTGATGGCAAAGAGAAGGAAGGGGCTAGCCAGAGGGGTATGGGAATAACCAGAGTAATGGCTCTGCTTGAAGAGCTACCAGTGAACCAAACACTGATGAGGAGTGTCGCATAGACAGAGATGAAGGGAAGAATGTAGGAGAATGTAGGGATGCATTAAAAAAGGAAATGACAGAAGGAGGAGATAAACTGAGAAGGAGGGACATTGTGAGTGGGAAAATCGAATGCTATCCACTCTGTGGTGACTGCTGCCTCCATTTAGAATGGTCTCTCCACTTCGCTCCAGCTTTGCCTTGCTAACTCCTGCTCCGTCAGGTCTGCTCTCTTGCATGAGCACATCACTGCATCTTGCTGTATATGTTCATGGCTTTCTAGTCTTGCCCCTCAGAATATAACAGGTCAAACATTAACGAGGAAGTATTTATGGACCTTCCCCTCCCACAGCCTGCCAAAGGGAATCATATTTGGTTATCCCAATACCTCCCCTTTCCCCAGCTACACTGAAGATGAAAGATTTTCTTGCTGGGAAAAGACATAGGTGAGAACAATGCAATGCAATGAGAGAGATGGGCAAAGACAGGAGGAAAAAAGAAAAAGCATGCAAACTCAGAATAGGCTTTTTGTCAGATGGGTTGAGGAGACCAGTGTCTGAATAAGGTGAGGAGTAAGGAAAAGGATAGTAGAGGAAAGAGAAGCTCAATAGGAATTGCTGTGAACTTTACATTTAGATTATTTTTAATGGTCCTTAAGGGATTTGAATTTTAAAAAATCCAATTTCTTTCTACCTAAATTTGGGTGTTGACATAGGCTTGAATGTGTGCCGAGGTAGAGCCATATACTCTCTCAGATATATTAGGGTTACAGAAACATTTACCACAATGTGAAATTATATATTGGTGTGATTGCTTGATTCCTATCTGTGCCCTCCTCAGACAGTAATGGAGGAAGGAAACGTGTCTATTTAAGACACAATCACACCCCAATCCTTAGCACAGTGCCTGACACAAAGAAAGCCCTTAGTAAGAATATCTTGAATGAACACCTATGTTACAGAAAGCCATGGCTGCTGCCCGGTTCTAATTCCTTTCCCTTTGCATTCTTTCATCTTATGGCTGCTACCATCCTTGCCAGGATCCCACCCAAATCTATCCTATGGAGCAAATCAACTTCAATGGGACTCCCTCCTTTTTGTTAACATTTGGTCAGCTTCTTTCTGGAGTACTAGATTCTCCTTCTAGCCCAATTCCCTGTGCAAGACATTTCCTGCAGAAAGCCGACCTCAAGCCTGTGGTTCATTCCAGGGTTCAGAACTTTCATTCTTAATATAGAATGTGGAAATTCTACAATCGGTGGGAAAAAAGTATGCCAAGTAGATAAAAATCGGTCCCACTGCAGCATAATTCTCCAGAGAAAAGAGATACAACTGCTTGATGCTTAAGTTAAAAAAAAAAAAAAAAAAAAAAAGTAACAAAATATTTCCAGTTCCGGAAACTGAATTTCATTCCTAATGTAAATATAGAAGCCTCTGGAGAAGATCATGGCTGGGAGAGGGAAGGAAAGCACACGGAACAATAGGAAGGGATTTCACCACCCAGCTCCACAGCTTTATAGCAAAGAAACCACCCCAAGAAATCAACCGTATCTTTAATAGTAGTTGCCCCAGTCAGAAAATGGAGTTTGATCTTGACTTTTTTCCTCCCTCAATCCCCACATTGCATCGGTTGCCAAATCCTGGTGGTTCTCTCTCGCTAAGTATTTCTCCATTTTTTAAAATTATTGAGTATATTTGACATAAACCGTTGCGTAAGTTCAAATTACACAGTGTACAATGGCTTGAGGTGCCACATTTATATCTTCCAATGTGATCACTACCATAGTGTTAGCTAACACCTTCATCCCGTCACATAATTATCATTTCCTTCTGTGGTAGGAACAAATAAGATCTACTCTGTCAGCAACTTTCAAGTATATGATAACACTATTGTTGACTACAATCACAATGCTCAATACTTCTAATCCTATCTATTTTCTTCCTTTCTGTTCTCTTGGTCCAAGCTATTCATTTTTTGCCTTGAATGTGCACCGGCCTCTTAGTTACCCTCCATTTCCCCTCTGCCTCTCTTCAACTCATTCCTTATGTGGCAACGAGGGAAATATATGTTTGATCCCTGTTTACAACGTCTGCGACTCACCACCACTCATGGTTACAGTAAACATCCGTTGTCATATGGAGAGCAAAAGAAGAGAAATGAAGGAGGAAAGACAACAGACTCCGACAAATCCTCTGAGGGCACTTGCTATAACAGGGAGTGGAAAGGCGGCACATTGAAACCAAAGTGAGGTCAAATAGTTCTTTTCTTTCCTTTAAAATGGGATCGGATTGTGGGCTGATAAGAAAGTACTTCTGAGTAAGGAGAAATTGATGATTTTGGAGACAGAGGGTAATAATTCTAGCAGCAACAGTCTTGAGAAAGTGTGTGATATGAAGCATGCTAAGGCAGGCACAGTCCTGAGCATGGTGTGTTGGAGAGACTTTACTTCTCTAGAAGTCTACCTAAAAGTGAATTCACTTGTGGGAGTCTTTCTGCAAGGCAAAAGGAGATGGGGGGAGAATGATGCATACATTTTCACATTGAATGTGGCCACTGCAGAATATACAGATTTTTTTTCCCAATTACATATTCCATTTTCCCATATTCCCATTACTTTGCATTAATTTTAGTTATTTTTTTCTCATATAGCCAAAGGCACTGACCATGGCCTTCCATGGTCTACTTGCCTTTATCTGCTCAGGGAGCTCCTATTCACACCGCTCAGGCATTCCCTCTTTGCAGTGTTCCTTGATCTCCATGGATAGGGCAGATCACTATGACCCTCATGTCAGGCTGTGTAAACATCTCCTTTAGTAACTTGTCTTTTGGCCAGAAGTCCCAAACTAACATTCTTGAGGCTCATGGATTTTGTATGCCCAATGAAGTGTTTTTAAAACACTATTTTTGGATTAGATGACAACATTTTTAAAAAATGAAAATTTCACACCAAAAAAAAATCCAATAATATATATAGCATTCTTGAAAAATGAAAGATGGACCTCACTGGGCCCACATTCCCATGTGGGGGCAACTGCCTAGAGCAAGCAAGGTGCTCCCTGCTTTTACCCCAGCTCACCCCCTCTTGCTTTACCAGCAAACACAGGGCTGTGAATTTATGTGCCAAGCTGAGCTGAGACTTGGGCCCAATGGGCAGGAAGTATGACTGGTTTCCCTGTGTATCGTAGCATCTAGTACAGTGCCAAGCAGCATACATCAGGTGCTCGGTACGTGTTGTGAATCGAACTTTCCAAGTTCTGCAGTGTCCTCCTCACATCTGCACACTCTAGTCCCAGAGCCTTTCTGTTTCTGAATGCACAGATCCATCCCCAAAGCTCACATCCTTACAAGTGCCTTCATTCCCTCTACCTAAGGTGCCTGCCCTAACCTGGTTACCTAATCCGTCACATTTCCTCTGAAATGTCACTTTCTCTAGAAACCTTCCCCAGCCCTTCAGGTTAAGTCAGATCCCACTGTAATATACTTCCAGAGCACTCTGGACTTTTTCTTCATTGTCATTGTGCGTTTGTTAGTATGGACTTGTGTAGTGGCTTAACATCTGTTTCCCACTCAACTATAAGCTCCATGAGGGCAGGACCAGCGTCACTGCTCTCACTGTGGAATCTATCACACCTCACCCAGTGCCAGGTGCATAGTAAATCTTCACAGTGTATGTGAATGGATGAGTGAATGAACGCTTGCAAGAAATAGGCCTTAAGGAAAGTGGAGGCCAGTGTGTAGAGGTGTAGATGTCTGTTTTCTACGGTGGGGCGGTGTGACACGCATGTGTCTGTCACTCTCAACTTTCTAAACTGCTTTGATGGGCATAGATTTGTCTTTTCTGAGACTGTGAGTGTTCTGGGGGCAGGGGCCTCTTGTTAATTTTTTTTTTTTTTTTTTTTACCTTCTGTATCGAATACAGGGATGTGCATCTAATACAGAATTCCAAAAACAAAAGAAAATGTATACTAAATGACCAAACTAAGCAACATGTATTTCCTTTTTAAGAAAATGACAATAGCTTCTCTACTTATTAACTTGTTCATTACACTCTTTCATTACTTCCAGTTGGGCTCTATTCTAGAGCAAAAGTGTATCAATGATGCCCACCACAAATGATCGAGATGGTGGTTGTGTGATGGCCTATTAGCTCTGGTCATCAAGTTTCTGTGGTCTATGGCTTATTTGCTAAGTTTTTGAGGCCTTTTACAAGCATCATTAACCTTATCATATCCAACAATTGCAAAAGCAGGGAAAGCATTGGGCGGACAACTGGAAAGACTCATGGTTTTGATAGAATTTAAAGTGAAACCATTTAACAGGAGAAGGTGCCTACTGGGTGTTTGGGGAACGTTTGACTCCAGATTTGGTTGGTTTTATCCAGCAGAGTGTCTTATCCACAAGGGATCTAAAGCTGTAGATCATAGAAGCTTCTGAGTTCACACATGCCTCCTCATCAATGAGCCAGGGCACATAACTAATTGACCAGAAGGCTCACTGGGACTAATTAGCAGCTGTATGTGAAGAGCTTGGTTCAGACTCGTAGCATGGAGGATGGCATTCTACAATGGCCAGATCCTGGACTCACAATTCAGTCACTATAGGGGGACTGCACTGCTTGGCTGGTAAAATCGTTGAGGCTCCTCCTGGCTCCTCTGTGGGCCAGTGTGCACATGTGCGCATCCATCTGCTGCCGCCAGAGGGCAGCAGTACGCTGTGCGTGTGCAATTTGCATTCCCAGATTGGCAAATCCCCAAGGATTTACAAAGAAAGAGAGTGGGTGTCTCAGGACTACCCAGATTTCTTCTCTCTGGGTGTCAACACTGGTCTGAGTAATTGCAAACACAGACCTTCTACATATGTTGGACTTTGGCTCATCTGAACTATTGAAATGAATACACAACTAGAAGCTGCCATCACAGACAGGAAGTAACTTTAATTAAATATTGTGAAAGTTGAAAAGTTTTTACAGCTTGAATTTTTGCAAAAAAAAAAAATTATAACAATCTCTACAGTAGTTAGGTTCTCTAACAATTGAACTGTACAGTGTGTGTCTATTCAAAAAGTTTGATAGGAAGGTGAAAGGTTAGTAGACTCAGAGATGACTTCGTTAAGCTGCATCCTAGTACAATGTGAGGCCAGGGCGTGTTAGGCAATCCAGTCATCCAGAAGCTGTATTTTTCCCCCAAAACTGAAATCTTAATTCTCTATTTCATTTTCCTCTTAAAGCCATATTCTGTATTTAGGGGAACATCTTTTACTTGTAGAAGTTTTGTGTTGAAGAAAGAGGGTCAGAGGGCCAGAACATCTTTTCATCTAATCAATATAAATAGAGGCAACAGAATACAAATTATACACATTTTAAAGGCTCTTTGGACTTTCAAGAAAAGTTCTAACCACTACACATGGCTGACAGATGGGTGGCGTTTGTTGTCAGGGTCTGAGCCGGACACCTCACCGGCTGACCATTCCTTCACAAACAGTTAAGGGGCTCACCAGACAAAATATGGCTTTAAATTGTATACATCTTCAGGCCAGCGCTTACCACACGAATTCAGACAACTTTTCTGAGTACCGAGAAGCAATGCGTCCACCTTGCTTACATTTTCCAGTTTTTTTTATTATTATTAATCATCATTATTATTATTTCTCACCTTGAAAAATCAGCTTTCCTCCCCCTCCCTTCCCTCCCACAACCCCCCTCCCCCACCCGCCCCAACCCATAAAAATCGCACTCTGACAGTCTAGTGAAAACCATTGCAAAATCCATATGGGGGCATGCACAGTTGCAGCATTGTTGTAAATTTCTTGCTCTACTAGAAAAAGTTACATTGTCTTAAGGTAACAAAACAGTTCTTTTGTGCTTTTCCATTTCTTTGTTTTTTTTTTTCTTTTTTCTTTTTCTTTTTTCTTAGAATGTTAGTGATGACTGACAGTTCTGGTGCACAGTTACAATGTACAAGTGAAATGAATATGATTTGCATTGTTAAGGCATCCAATCTGCTGGTTTATATTTATGTGAAAGACAGAGGAAATATACAAGCAGACTTAGGAAAGAAAGTATGTTCATTGATTTCTATGAAGTTTCTCCCCCGAAATTCAATGCACAAAATGCGTCACTCCAAAGGGAGAGATTCCATGCATATTAATAGAGTAAAACAGCATTAGGGTTTTTTTTTTTTTTTGTAAGCTTCCAAAGCAAAGGATACATTTTTTTAATCTACAGAACTAAATGCTACAAGAATAATATGCTACTATTTTTTTTTTTTTTGCCATATATTGGAAAAAACTTCTTAACTTACAAATAATACAAAAATAGACAATGGCTTTTGGGTGGAAATAAAAAAAAAATTGAAGCATGGTTTAAAACAAAACTAAAAATAACTATAAATGAAATGTTTAAAAATCACATTGAAACAGCTAATACAACTGTAGGTGACCAAACAAATACGCACTTTTCACATAGCAAACGTACACAATAAAATAACCTGGGAGTGGGAGGAAAAGGAAGAAGGGGAAAGCAATGTACAAATTCCAAAGATAAATACATTATTTATATGGATATTTTACAAAATCCCCTTGAAAACAAAAAGCCTTTTAATTAACTTTGCAAGTATGTGCAAGCTAAAGGTAGTGAGCTTTTTTTTTCTTTGCAAAATATGCAGTAAAATCTTTTTGTGATATTGAAAAACTGTCTTAAGACATTAAAATGTATAAATAGAACGACGACTTTGGCAAAAATCACAAAAAATCTACAGTATTTATAACTACATACAAAACACAACAGCAAAGAAAAAAATATCAGGCAAACGCATCCTCAGAGCTTTGCTGCGTCTTTGCTATTTATTCTTACTTTTAAGAACACTTCCCAGATAATGAGAGCAAAAATTCCATAGAACAGAGAACTATGTTTTGGAGCTCTCAACCTTCTTCTCCTTTCTCCCAGTTTCCTTTTACTCTGAATTCCAAAGCACTTAACCTGTCCCTCTAATCTATTATGTTACAAATGGTGAGGGTCACCGATAGAGGTGTCATCTCAAATGGGAAATCCGAAATACCTGCCATGTTGCTTTTTGTCAGCTTTTGGAGGATTGGTATGAAGTCAGCATTTAGGATGAGTCAACTTTAAACTTCCAAATGGCGGCGTGTGAGTGGGATTTTGGCTTGATGACTGGAGGGCAAAATGTGGAATTCTAATTCTGTGCCTGGACCCTGTTCCGTGCAGTCTCATAGGGGATTCTCACACAGTATGTGTGCCATCAAGCTCTCCAGAGGCCATTGGCTTCAGAAGAAGTTGACATAAGTAAAAGAGAGAATTATATCAGGTTTAAATATGCAGTTTTAACAATCTGTCTAGAGGCACTGGATTTTTGAGTAGAAGGGAAAAATGTGATCACTTACATCACTTTTTAACTTTCCAGGCTGCATTTATTTACACAGTTACTTAAGACAACAATACAAAAGAGATAAATAAGCTTGCACTGCTAAGGGATGGCATGTTAAGTTAGATATTGAAAATGCACTGTCTGAGCTAACTACCATTTGATATGCTTTAAGGCGCAAAAGCCGACCCTTAGTTTTCTAAAAAATCTAACTGGCATTCCTATTCTGTCCCATACAAGCTTTTTTTTTTTTTTTCTTCTTTTCTTTTTTTTTTTTTACTTTTTTGTAAATATCACCACTTCATTCTCCCTTTACACAGCTTTAAAAACATCATAAATTAAAACATGGAGTCTTATTTATAGTGTCCCTTGTATACAGCTTTACGGTTTATAAAAGACAAATGATTGCAGAGTTAAGCTTAAAAAAAAAAAAGAAAGAAAATGAAAAAGTGGATTTGCTTTTATCAACACAGAATAAATATATCCCCCAAATACTTGGGAGGTACAACTTTTAACCAACACTGCACTTGCAGAACCCTTCCAATTTCAGTATTTGCAAGGTCGGTGATATTGTTTGTTTAAAAATCTGCAGTTATTGTGATTCCTCTTAAAAAGGCCTGAGTTAAAAGTTCCACTCGGGGACTTGTATCAGATTACTCTCTGTAGCAGAATCCAACCTCTTCATTAATAAAATTCTTCAAGGCAATTCTTTCACATGGGAGGAACGATCATGCCAGATATCGCTGTGGAAAAAGAAGACAAAAGTCAATGGTTTTGCATCCAAAATTCTCACTGAGGAAAAAAAAAAAGATGGGAAAAAACACCCACACACCACTATGTTGGTTGAATATTAGTCACAAATGTGCTCTCATCTCCCCTGGAATGAGTTTTTGTTATAAAATATACATGTACTTTATTAAAAATGATAAGTCAGCCTGTGTATGTGTCTTTAATGGAACAGAAGATGCTAAACATCCCTCCAAATCTGATTTCAATCTTAAAATATAACTGGAAAGTTGCAGAGTTTGAATATCGCTGGGAAAGTTGCAGCCCCAAACCTTGCAAACTAGTGAGAATTTCCAATGTGTCCCTCTTTTTGCCCCTCCCTGTGACTTCCGTAATATAAAATAAAAAACTAGTTCATCCCACGGCTCTGTGCTATTTGCGAAGACTGAATACTAGAACAGCAATCTGAATGCCTATATTTCATCCCTCATACCGGGGAGAAGGAAATGCC
This sequence comes from Puma concolor, assembly GCF_028749965.1. Lineage (NCBI taxonomy): Eukaryota > Metazoa > Chordata > Mammalia > Carnivora > Felidae > Puma > Puma concolor. The sequence continues at coordinate 50,756,269 of NC_141667.1, forward strand.
AGCCACCTCAGGCCTTGTTCTGGGGAATATGAAGCTGGGAGAAAACGTGGAAAAGGAGGGGAAGGCAGGTTTGCATGAACCTGCAGGATGTCTCCTATACTACTGCTGCACTCAAGGTTCTGGAATGGTCTGACCACGTTCTTAGAAAATTATAGCCTAGGAAAGCTGGGGTGAGATCCTGGGGGAAATGAAATCAGTTTGGGGTAATCAAAAAATCTTTGGAAGTGCTCTGAGTTAGAAGCCCGCACACAGTGGTATTTAGAAAAGCACGGAATCCGACAGGCCACTGTTCCACCTCTGGCTTTCCTGCTTTCTGAGTATGTCTCCCAGAGGTAGTTACTTGTTTCCTTGAACCTCTGCTTCCTCAGCTAGAAAATGCAGTTAACGGTATTTGTAAGGGCAGTGATATTTTTAGGGTTGTTGGAGATTTAAATAAAATAACATATGTGTGGTGCTTGGCCCAGCGTCAGCTCCAGTAAAGACCTCATAGAGGTTAGCTGCTATTACTTTTAACCCATCCCTTCTGCTGCCAAACTAGCTGTGTGACCTCATGCTAATTGTTTAACATCTCTGGTCTGTGTTTCTTCTTACATCAAAAAGGCACCACCCATACAGCATACTTCATATGCTGAGCATGAGGAATGAAGGGATGTCTATAAGAAAGTTAAAACAGTATGGCAACTTTGAAATATTTTGGGGGTAAGAGCGATGTGTCCATTAGAAGCAAGAGGCAGCCATCTTTTGCTTCCAAAGATGAGAGAGAAAGTCATTGCTTTCTTTTTGTTGGCAACTCTAAATTTAAATTGATGTCCTTGTCAGTGATGACTGAGTCTAGGAAGTGGCTCTCTTCGTGTCCCAACTCTCATGTCCAAAAGAATGTGCCTTTTTTAAAGCAAACCCCAACTACTACAAATCCTGCTGCAGACACGGGGAGGCTAGGTGAGCCTCTGAGCCCTGCAGTCCCCACACCCCTCTTGTTTCCCCTCCCCCACCCCCAACATTTTAAATTCAATTAAAAAATGTATTTTGCCAAACACTTTTTCCGTTAATTTTTAAACCCATCTGTATTCACAGGGAAATTTAATCCACATGTTTCTGATTCATATACACGTAAATCATCCAAATGTTGTTTTGCAAGAGCCGTTCTGCAGTCCAAAAGCTCCTGGAGTCTTTTCGTAAGCCCTCATAAGCCATTTTTCTTAGAAACAGGAAGTGTCTCTTGCCAAATGCAGGCCAACTTAAACCCCCAAAGATTCGAGATCAGTTGGAAAAGCAGTCCCCCTAAGATTCAAGTGAGCCTTAGATCTGACTGAAACGGGGAGCTCAGATTTTCAACCCAAGCCTTAACTTGAAACTCCAAGATGCTATAGCTACAAAGGCAAGGGGGCAAGGGCTCTTTGCACTGTGACAGCTCAGCCTGGCTCTGCCTCCCTAAGGATCTTTCATCTAGGCTGGAGGTGAGTTCCGGCACCCTTATTAAAGACAGGTCTTTCTGTGGGAGTTCTAAGCCTCTGGCAAGAGAAGCAAATCTTACTTTTGCCTTCCACCAAAATCTACTTTGTGTGCCTGGCATTAAAGGGCAGTGCCCTATTGGACAGCCAGCCGGGTAGCTCAGGCAGTGTCAATACGATGCAAAGCAAAGCAGACAACTGACAAACTTCCTGCTGATTTGGTCAGTGGGTCTGGCCAACATTTATTAAGTTTATTAATTGGGCCCTGAAAACATCAGGATTTTTTTTTTTTTAATTCTGGATGGCCAGAAGGAAAAAAACAAAAAACAAAAAAAATAAAAAAGATCTAGCAATCTAGGGCCCCATTAAAAGTTATAAAGCAAAGCTAACAGTGCTAGTCCATAGCTAACAGTGCTTCTTAATCTGGATGACAGAGGGTGCAGACTCCAATGCCCTGGGAGCCCAGACTGGGAACATAAGTGAGCGATGTGCCCTGGTAGGGATCAAAGCGACTCTGCCAAGGGCATGCCTTCTTTAGAGCGGGCTCCCCCAACACTGCTGTGCAGAAATGCCTGCTTACAACCACCAGCTTTTCTGAATTCTTTCAAGAGAAGATGGAGATCTGAATGTTTTAAAATACAAAACAGCCCAGTTTATACATGTTAGCGAACAGTTAAAATTAAAAACAGACATATTGGAGGGTATCTAGGGGGAGGCTTTGGCCTGTCCATACCTTCCTACCATGCCTTTGTTGGCCCTCAGACTTCTCGTAGAGCCTAGCAGACACCATGGAATCTCTCTCCAGAAGAAGACCCGTATGTACCTGCACCCAACACTCTGCATAGAACACTGGGGTCACAGCTCCCTACATCTCTTCTGTGACTTCCTAAACTCCAGATGCAGAACACTTCTTGATGAATACATTTTAGGACAAGATCGCTGTTTGTAGTCTGTAAGCCGCTATACCTGTGAAGAGACCTTTTTATAAAGTAATCCCACTGCATGACTGCAGGGAAGCTCCTGGGTTTATAGGAGCTGTTTTTCCTGTATCTGTGCTTCAACCCTCAAGATTACTTACGTGGGTGAGAGGGATGGGTGTTTGAGGCTTGGAATGTTCCAGAAAAGCCGTTGGCACACTGACTCGCCCAAGTGGGGCCCATGAAGATTTCCACAAAGACACAACACTGTCAGAGAGTAACACATGCCAAACTTCACAGGACATCATCAGACCGAGGTGGCTCTGCCATTTTCCCCGGCGGCAGGATGATCATGTTCTCTGACAGAAGCTCAGAAAACTATTGGTTTGAAAGGCCATGCATTTTTCATTAGGGTTTTCACATTTTGGTAAGAACAAAGACAAAATGAAAAGTTTTGCAGAGCTGGGAGAATTTGGAGTGAGGGTGGAATGTGGTCTTCCTCGAACCACCACATGTGTAGGAATTATGAGCTAATCAGGAACAGAATAGGGGGAATATCTTGCACAAATTGAGCATGTACATGGCGCAAAAGACAACTCCACACAATCGCTGTAGGACTGCAAGATATCTAGAGTCAGGTAGGGCCAGCCACCCTGAGCTATAATAAGGTGAGGAAAGAAAAAATTCAGTGCATGGGTACAATTTTTGTGAAATCACTCTGGTCTTTTGTTTTTAATTTTTCACTGCAGAGACTGTCCAGGACATGGTTAGGGTTTAAAATCACTACCCTGGGGGGAGGTCCAATCGCATGGTGACAGCCTCCTTGGGGCTGCCTCTCTCTTGATTAATGAAGTCCTCTGAGGCCTGAAATTGCATAGTAGCCATGCTCTAGGGAGCATAAGCCTTAGGAGAAGGGACAGGACCTCTCCAGGACAATGGCTGGGCACAGTGGGTCACTCGAACCCTTGACCTATGAAAACAGACACACCTGGGGAGCCAGGATCAGTATTCATCAACGACTTTACCTAGATACGAACGGAGAAGATTTCTCTGCATTTTCTCTTTAAATCCAAAATACAGCCACATTTTCCAAAGTTTTCCATGGGATGTTAATTGGTCTTCACATTTGGAAAAGGGTTCTCTGGGCAAATAAGTTTAAAGAACTACATAAAAGACTTTTTAATTGTTTTGTTTTTTGTTTGTTTGTTTGTTTAACTGCAGGATGTCTCAGAGCTTTTAATAAACTTAGGTACACTGTGTCTCTCCAAGACAGGGATTCAGTAAGCACCACTTCCTAGATTTGTTTGACCACAACACTTACATTTTTTTAATAGTATATCTTCTGAGACTCCAGAAGTGCTGAGATAAGATTTGCTTTATCCTAAAAAAGTTTCTCAGACATATGGTAATTTGTCCAAGGTTTTATCTACCTGGTAAAGAAAGCCAGTTGGAATCGCAGTAGGAACTTTGAATCATAAAATCTTTGTAAAGAATGGAGTTTATGACTTCCTTGCTTAACCTTATCCCCACTTCTTGGCCCCTGTGCCCCGGGATGCCGAGTGGCTTGTGGGTTACTGTACATTACTCTTTGGTTCCAGTTATCTTTAATCCTCTGCTTGATATGATGCCCCCTCCCCATCTCCCTCTGAGTCCCCCTTGCCCTATCTCCAAGGTCCAGTTCAACGGCACCCTTCTCTGTGAGGCTCTTCTGAATTCCCCCTAATCTTCCCCTCCTCTGAATTTCCACAGGTGGGTGCCCAGCCTCTCCCAGACAGACCTGCCTGCTTTACTGTGGTGTTATGTTTCCTTTACCCCAGGGAAAGATTTTAAGGTCAGGATTCTGCAGTCCACATGGACCTCACCCAGTGGCTTGACTTTAGTGTGGCCACATAGCATAGGGGCTTACACAGTAATCAGTCTGCCGGGCTTTTGACCCCAGGCTCTTCCAATTTGCTAGCTGTGTGACTCTGGATGAGCCATCTTGGCTCTAAGGCTTGGTTTCTGCATCTGTAGAAGGAGGACAAGGAGCAGCCTACATCAAGGATGGTTGGGAAGAATACATGATATAATGCAGAAGCCGGGCTGGGAACAAGCCCTCCCATGCCAGCGGCTGTGACCATTGTCATCACCATCATGGGAGATTGCAGTGCATGTTCGTTGGGGAATAAACATACATGCAGTCACTAGAGGAGGCCATGACAGGGCTGCTGAGAAAAAGGCCTTTAAGGAGTTGGCAAAACAAACAAACAAACAAACAATACAATTAGTAGAGTGGTAGCTGGGGGTACACAGGTCTTTAAAACCCTCAACAGCCTAAACATGTCACCTCTGATCTTGTTTATATGGTCAATTTGCTTAATCAACACTTCTTTCATCACTTGCCCTGTCTTAATGATCACAGTTCTGAACTAGGAGGGCCCACGTGAAACTACTATAACAATGAAAAGGAGAAGGAGGAAGGTCACACTTCAGAGGCTCTCACCACCCCCTTTCTGTAACCCGTCTATGCCCTTTCTCTACAGACCAGCAGAGTTTAGAAAGCTAACGATGAGGTCATTCTCCAGTTACAGGTGTAGGAGCCCACGTCCCAGCGTCCCTTTTGTCAGGGAGACTCCGAGACCTCAGGCAGGAGCTCCCGGGAAACAGTGGCACAACAGCGCACCTCAGGCCACAGGCATTGGGTACAGAGGGCCAAGGCGCAATTCCAGGCATGGGGGCCCTGGTGAGCACGGCGGCTGGGAGTGGAGTGGGCAGGAAGAGGGACAGGACAGCTTAGAGGAAAATGGTGTCAGTTAATTTGACTTGAATCTCTCTACTCATACCTCCTCCCCTGGCATCCCTCAAAGGTAGGGATGTTTGGTACATGACTGTGTTGGGAAAAAAAAAACAGCAGAAAGAAACCCCTGGACACATGCTGAATTAGAAGGAAAGGGCAATGTCGTCCACCACAGCAAATCCAGCACAAAGTGTGGCCCTGAATTTCACCTCGAACCCTCCCCACTGTGCAGCCATAAGTGAGAAATGTGACAGAGAAATGGTGATTCAGCCACTTATCAGAACAGGGGAGAATGGTCTCTGCACTCTTGGAGCCTGTGAAGACTTGGGTTAGAAATGCCCTGGATAACAAATGAACAAACTCTGTATGAGTCCTTGTTTTGAAGCCATTTCATTGTTACTTAAGAGCACCTGTGCATGCACATGTGCGTGTGTGTACGTGCATGCACACATGCATGTGGACACACACACACACACACACTAGCAGAGAGATGTCCCCTAAATCCAGGACATTCTGCAGTTTGGGCTGAGTCCCTTCCTGCTCCCTGCTTGGTCTACACAGCAAGAAGAGACCTGGCCTTGCCTAAGGGCTACCTGCTTATGTCACCGCTGGCCAGTAATACAGCTACTGACCCTCCAAGAGCTATGGGCCTTTTCTTCTCAAGCACCACCTGTCAGCTCCTGATTACAAACCCCATTCTACCTTATTTTGATATCAAATCTATGTTTAACGAGGGTGGTGATAAGCAACTCAAGAATGGCAGATTTCTGCTTTCCATATATTTTATCCTTATTTAAAGTAGAAGTTATACTTAGGCATTACATCCTTAGTTTGCCAGCCGGAGGTGTACTGAGGGTGACAAAGCATTCTTTTTAGCTGAAAAAGAGTCAGATTTGTATGAATGGGTAGCTCCCCTTTGTAGGGGTGGGCACGACGCATTGTGAATAATACTGTCTGAAATGTAGTTCCATTGTCAGATTCTTTTCCTCTGCCCTCGAAGATGGCTTTGCCAATGCATGTTCAAGGGAGGGACACAAGCATGTTTTACTGGGCATGACTTTGGCTGTGCTGGGCAGCTTTGCCAGTAGGTTTCTGAAGAATGTTTAGCAGAGCCTGTATGGAGTCTGAAAGGCAGAGTAATTAGAAAGCTCAGGTTCTGGAGTCACACAGTTTGGGTTCAATTTCGGCTCTATTATTTATAGCCGTGTGACCTTGAGCAAACTGGGCCTGAATTTACCCATCTATATAAAGGGAATAGTACTGACTTCATAGTTTCTTTGAAAGAATCAATATAAGATTATATCAATGGAAAGCATCCAGTACCGAGTACATGTATACTCTCTGTACAAATAACATAAACAATATACATATACATAATATACATACACATAATATGTGTGTGTGTGTGTGTAAGAAACAGAGCTGAGAAATCCCAGATGGGTATGCCACCCTCCTGACCCCTCTCGACCCCCATGGCTGACCTCCATCAGTGAAGATGGCATGACAACCAATGAAGGAAGGCACTGTGGGGAGCTGTGTGGGGGGTTAGGGGTGCAGACTCTGCTGGGGTTTATATTCATCTCCACCATTTACGGGCTGTGCCTTTAGGCAGGTGTTTACTCTCCTTAAACTTCAGTTTTATCATCCGTACAATGGAGATCATAATATCCTCATATTTCACTAGGAAGTTGTTAGGATTAAGTAAGATAAAGCGTGCTCAGTGCTTAGCACAGCGCCTGAAACACGGTTCAGTGCTAAATAAATGGCAGCTGATTATTTTATTGATCTTATTTCCCTGCCAGATGCCTTAGGAATCCTGGATGCATCCTTTTTACCCACCTCTGAGTAATAAAGTGCTTGGGAGAAAGAAAGAGGAGATGAATTTTTGAGCCTGAGTTTGAAGCCAGCTTTGGCCACACACTACTGCCAGAAATCAAGCAATTTCATAATTTCCCTAACCTCGAGTTTTCTGATCCATAACGTAGGGGCTTTGAATGCCCAACACACGCTCCTGCTGTGAGGGATGAATGAGCTTGTGCAGGTCAACGGTACCAGCACATGAGAAAAATGTAAGACACAGTGGACCCATTTTAAAAAGGGTGGTTTTTTTCCCTCAATGAATAGAGAGGTCACCTCAATTCTTGGTGACTCTTATTTTCCATATTCCGTGATGGGGACAAATATTGAACAATTTTAATATGACCCAGAATACTCTAGTCATATTTTGGGGGTTCTGGTTCCCAATAGTCAGTGTTGGGCCTTTGGTCTATAATGCTCTAACCTCAGGGCTCTGGTCAGGCCATGGCTCACCCACTCCCCATGATCAGCCCCACATACGTTCACGCTGACACAGTCAACAGGTAGGGAAGGTTGAGTGACCTACTTCAGGAGAATGCCAGTCCCGGGAGAGACCCTGCAGTGGAGAACTTGCTAGAGTCCACAAAAGACTGGTCTGATTATGGCGACCACAGGGAATGAAAGAGGAGAAAAGAGAAATGATGACATTAGTAAGTGGAAACAGTATTCTCAAGTAAATCCCGGGCCTGAGCAGAATTGCTGGAGTTGAAAGAGGACTGCTCAGGCAACTCCAGTAGAGGAGGGATGCGTGGAGCTAGGGGCTAGGGCCCAGGGCCAAGGACAGTGAACACAAAGGAACAAAAGAAAGGAGGGCAGAGAGAAGCAGGCTGGCCCAAGGCTGATGCCCTTGCACCAGTGACACATCTGCTTCAGGCCCTGGGGGATTGGGGGAAGGGGGTGAAGTCAGGGCATTCTGTTGGCGTGGGTGGGGCTTACCTTGCAGGCTGTTCCCGTTGGTGCTGGTGCAGGTGGGAGGCGGGGAGGTCTGGGGTCTGACAACTGGTGCAAAAGCACTCTTCTGTTTCACGGCTGAGACCATGTTGGCTGGTGAGAAGGAGAAGATGCCCGAGGAGCTGCTGCAGTTGGAGGGGAGGCTTGTGGAGGAGGCCATGGTGGGGCTAGATGGCACGACTGAGTGGGAAAAGATGGGATGGGAAAGGAGAAATCAGCCTCTGCTGGCATCTTGAGATGAGGCCCTTCACCCAGCCACCCTGCTCAGGCCACCCTTCCAGCATGACCCTTCCTGAACTCTTGGGATCTTGTCTGATTTCATCACTTAGTACTTGGCACATGCTACCTTTCATTGCTGGTGGTCTTTTATGTATTTATTGTGGGCCTACTATGTGCCGAGCAGTGTGCTACGCACTGGGGCATCCCAGGCCAGGAAACAAAAGTGCTCTCATTAGGGATAGAGTAGCACAAAATAATGACAAAGGTGAGCCTGCCAATTCTGCAGAGGCAGGGAAGAGAACCAAAGAAAGCTTCATGGAAGAGGAGTCAAGGGAAGCATTCCAGGTGGGCCTGAACTAAGGTTCTAGCAAAGTGGCTGGGGATATAAGAGGCAGGAGGAGGCCAGCCTGAGACAGCGTGGTCACTAATGGAATGAGAGATGTGAGGAAGAAGGGTAGGTGGAAGGCCATGTGGACAAACAGACTGCCACAAGCAACATTTGTGGATAATGCAAAACTACAAGTCAAAGTTCCAAATTCTTTCTATCCCCCATGGAGCTGTACATGAATGCTTGTGAATTAATAGGCAGTAGGATAGGAGCTTTATGCAAATACTCACAGTCTAGTAGTAGTGGGAATGTGGATTATCGATGATGGGAGAATTTTGGCAATTCAGAGAGGGAGAAAGCCTAGTTGCTTGGAGACATGAGTTTGGTAGATGCACATTCTCTACCAACACGGTCCTTTCAGCCTGGCCATCCATATCTCGCTAGCTGCTAATAGTCTCATGGTTACTTCAGGAGACAGATTTGGTACAGAGTGAGTCCTCTCCACTCAAGACCAGTATTTTCATACACTCACCTTCTATTTCCTCCATCTCCTGGGGACAAGTATGAATCCTGCCCAGTGATTTTCAGGCATTTCATTGAAATTCTAAGTACTTCCTTCTACTGTATTATTTTTCACGTTATGTAATCAACATTACATACTGCTTTATCATTCACAAGAATCTTCATGTCGTTTTCATCTTATGTCACTGCCAAAGCAATCTTAAATTGGGGCCTATTACATCCTTTTTATACCTGAGCAAGCCGACCAAGCTGAGTCTCAGAAAATAGTTTAGTGACATGCCCAAGGGCCATAGCTAGAATGCAGGGAAGCCAGGAACCAAAACCAAATCCAGTGTCCTTTCTACTACACCACCCTGCAAAGGAAACAGATAACCAGGGGAAAAGGTCTCCTTCCCATGAGCCCCCCAGAGAGTCTAAAATGCTGTGTAGGTGGCTGGCCTTCCCTTGGCCTCTTGGCTGTGGAAAGCTAGGGAAGCGGGAATCAAATGGGAAATAGGCAGCAATTGCCATCAGGGGGAAATGACCCCTTGTAATCAGCCCTAGGCACTACACAATCCAAAGGCACGGAATGCTTTACGGAGCAGAACACAGAGCCGCCATCCTCAGAGTTTTCACAAACATTTTCTAAACTGTACTTTTTCTTTTAATGAGGCCAGCATTTTTATACATCTCTTAGGATTTGTAAATGTGAAAATACGCTCAATAATAACACCCATTTAAATTGCAAAACTCCTGCACTGGAGGTTTGATTTTTAAATATTCGTAGACTTGAAATCCTGCTGGTTCACTGAGGAAGGCAATTAATCTCCTTGGCAAATGCGATCATTATGTGTATTTAGAGGTGGGGAGTTTGAGGGGGGTGGTTAACAGAGGAAAGGGTGAAATATAGTCAAGCAGCTCCATTTGTTATAACGTTATTAGTTATCAGCCACCACACCAGAAAGTGTGTTCACCAGTGGAATGTCTTATTTTATTTTTTATTCTGTTTGGAATTTTTCAACATGAGTGGTTTATGAATAATTAAATATTATGGAAGCAAAAATTCAAATCAGCTGGGCTTTGTGTTTATTGTTTTATTTGCATTTATGCAGATAAAACCATCCCATCTGAGAGCCTATTTGAGAATTTAATACTATATTTGTGAGCACTGAGGAAATCAATTAATGGAAATTAAATGTTGGAAGTTTCACAGTCCGACAGATGCAATCTCAGGCTGAAGTTGCTGTGCGTCTGCACCGGCTTGGGAAGACAGCAATCCAAGCCCCTAAATTGAATTGCTACCATATAGCAATTAGTTTATTGATTTAATTAAGAATGCCACCTTTTAATTTTCAGGTCATGATTGAAACATTTTCTGATTGAGTAGATGGGAGAACACCGAAATGATAGATCTATGAGAAACAACCTTTCGATGAATCAAAATCCAATGTGAAACTGGTCCCAAACACGGACTCTTGAGTAGGCAGGCATAATGTATGCAGATTTTTTGGGGAAATTATAAATGTTCAAAAAGCTGCTGATTCCAAACAGATAAAGTGGAAATATAAAATTTAGCACACACAGAGCATAAAAATTCACCCAGAAAGTAAAAGGCTCTAAGTATTACTCTCAGAAATAACCACTCTCAAAAGCCAAGAATGACCTTTCTTCTTTCAAAGGATTAGAACGCTCCACATTTCCAATATTAGAGACAGCGTGGTTTTTAGGTTTTTTGTGTTTTTTTTAGCCAAGACTCGTTTTTAAAAAATAATGAATATTCTTTCATTTAACAACACATCTTCTATCATTCCACAAATGTCTAAGAGTTTGGCCTCATTTTACAAAACAGAAGAGTTACCCACACTGTCCAAGATAAACTTGGTTATCTATGTAAAAATCGTCAGAGGCAGATAAAGAGACTGTAGAAACACAGCCCAGGACATTTTATAAGTAAAGATGCCAGTTCCCTGAGGTTCTTTAGATACAATCTAAATGTTGCACCAAAACATTCTTTAAGCTCAACTTCTTTAAGACAAGGAAGGACATGGCACCAAAAAATAATTCTTGTACATGTGTGAGTGTTTTTTTTTTCATCTTGCCAAATTATTGGAAAAAATAAAGTGGTTTTTGTTTTTGTTTTTGTTTTTTTGGTCTGTTGTTGTTATTTGTTTTTAGTACACATCAAGCACAGAGGAGAAAAATTCCAAGCATTTAAAAAAAAAAAAAAGGAGTCATATAGTCCCACTATTGGGACTATGCTGCAGTAGCAGCATAACTTATTATTATGATTCCATCATCATGATTCTTCAGGTTTACTGAACGTGCCTCTTGTGGGCCAGGCATCAGGACAAGCTCATCACATGCACGATTTTATCTCACAACAACTGTACGGGATGGGTGTTAGTTCCTTCCCCACTTTGCAGATGCGAAAACTGAGGCTTAGAGAGGAGAGAACTTGCCCCTGGCCACCGGTCAGTGACTGGTAGAAGCAGGAGTCAAACCCCTCTGCAATGGGACTTGAAGCTTGGGTCCTGGCGATGACATCACACCACTGCTTCGGGTTGCAGCACAGTTCTGGCCAAGAGGGAGACTTTGGGATGAGGAAGGTGAGGAAGGGAGGGCAGAGACAACGGCGCCTTTCACAGCATCGCCTGGGGCCCCCTTGAGTGGTGGGGGTCCTCAGACTGAGGAGACCTACACAGTGGGCCACACAGCGTGACGCCCAGTTAACCGAGCAACACGCGCAGAAGTGCAGGACACACAAGTCTACTTACTGGCGTAGGGCGAGTTGGCAGCTGAGCCGTTGAGGAAGGTCGGAGAGCCGCCCAGGTTGGACATGGCGGCAGTGCCGTACCCGTTCATGCTCGTGGTGACGGAGTTATAGTTGGTCTGCTGGGGGGTGGTGCTCGGCACGTACCCGTGTGGTGACACGCTGCTTGAGTTGCGGGTGAAACCTGAGGGGTGGGGGCGAAACCGGGATGAGGGTGGCAATCCTGGGAGCCTCGGGAAAGGAAGGGCTCTGTTTCTTGCCCCGCTGCCGCATCCCAGAGGGAAGGGCTTGGGTGATTCATGTGTGTGGGTTGGTAGTGCTAGCTCTGTGATTAAAATGGGAAGCGAGCAAAACACACATTTCTTAGGAGATCATAAATACTTAGCAGGGCCGTGAGAAGTGGCAATGCAGGGCCTATAAATTATCATTTTGGAGCAGAAATAAATCCCAATCTAAGAGATGTACCCTGGAGTTAACAGGTTCCTATTCCCTGGGCGAGGATGATGTGCTTTGGCCCCTCAGAACTTTAATTCCAACCCTCTTTGCGATCTGTCATTCATGGTTTATGGTGAAAAGTCAAATGGAGAGATGGCTAAATGCATGCCTCCTTTCTAGCCCCCGAACCAGACTGCCAGCTGCGAGCGCTATAACCCAAATTCTACAGTAATATCTGATACACAGAAACTAGGAATCTCCCCTTTCGGAAAAAGATGTTTTTAAATAAAAATTGTTTTATGCCAAATAAGTGGTAGGGGTGGGGGGTGGGGAGCACTCCGAGGTTGGGAAGGGGCAAGGAAATGGGGAGGGAGAGAAACAGGCTCCTGACCCTGATTGGTGGCCTGTGACGCCTCCGAGACATTCACAGCCAGTTGTCCACTGAAGGAATTCACGCCCATCATTCCCGCGTGGACCGAGGTGTTGGTGAGGGCCGGGAGCTGGCTGTGGTTGCGGGGGACACTGTACAGAGCCTCTGCGATGTCAGCGGCCCTCTTCAGAATAATTTCCTGCAAAGTAAAACAATACTCCATTTAGCTACCCTTAGTCATACTCCCAGGAAAACCATTTTTTCCCAGTGTTTACTATACGACAGGCCTGGTGCTCAGGGCTTCCAGTGCTCTAACTGCATTACCTTCTGCAACCTCTCAGCAAACCTGGGAAGAAGGCTCATCATAATGGGCCCATATCGCAAATGGGGGACTGAGGCTCAGAGAGAGGCCAAGAGCTCACATAAGGACACTAACCTATTAGGGATAGAGCTGGGCTTCATAACCTTGTTTGACTGACTTTGAAAGGCCATTGTCTTAGCCCCATATTACTACCCTTCCATATTACTACCCCGCATGTGACAGCATCATGGTGTCCCCCCGACCCCCACCCGGCAGCCAATAACACACAGGAACTCTGGTGGTACATACACACACACACACACACACACAGAGGCTACAACTCCTCTCCTGTACTAAAGCTAAGGGAAGGCAGTAGATAACTGTGTCCCTGAGTATTAGTGGAACTGTGTCTCCTGGACACTGATTCAAGTCACACACAAAAAAAGAGTGAATGATCGCCCAGACTCCTAGTTTCTAGAGCAATTTGACTCATATACATGGAGCTGCTCTGTGAATAGAAGCAGACAATTATAGTCAGGCCTTTTCATTCTTTTTAGGAGAGGAAATTAAACCCCCTTTTCCTCCTAAATCTGCTTGAAAACCTGAGAGGAATAAAATAAAACACTGGTAACTCTCTTCCTCAATTATGAAGTACATTCCCATGGAAAATTTGTTTTAAATGGAGTACCTATTCTCGTAAGGAAATGATTCCATTGAAAAGGTAATAAGAGATTTACAGAATAAGAAAGAACGGAATAGCCTTATGTCTCATGTCTGGATGACACGGAACTCATGCAAGTGGTTTTGTGTTTTTCGCCCTTTTTCAACACAATAAGGAATCTTCAACAGTCGCGCTCACCTGGTTGTTGTGTGGCATCCCATACAGCGCTTCCACCAGGTCTGCAGCCCTTTTGAGTATTACTTCCTGTCAAGAGAAAAGCAGATACAGTCGTCTGAGTGAAGGCCACTTGTCCTCATCTCTTCACAGGACCATGTCATAGTCCCCTCTGGCCATACTTTGTCAACACACTGTTTTAAAGGCAGTAGCTTGGGAAACCCCAGAATGCTGTTAAATCACCAATTTATCCCTGTTCACATACACACTTAATTGAGTCAAAAGGTGAGCATCATTGGTACTGCAGGATAAAATACATCACTCAATAGTCTGCCATAGGCACGATAAAGCACTCATATGTTTATTGCTGAATACAATTGCGAGGTCATTTACTAGATTACTACAATCGATGTCATTCAGTGCATGTTATGAATCCCTAAGATGTGTTTATTTAGTACTTAATTGCTTATTCCAGGAACCATGACCTTATCAGACAGGTCATTTTCGAGGGATTTCCAATCAATCTTTGGCTACTAGAAGCATGTAGCATTAAACTTCTTTTGTTTATCTCCCTTGTGTGGTAGAGCCATGACATAAGGGAGTGATGGAGTAAACTCACATTCTGGGGCAATGCACTGTTTGTCAGAGGCTCTTACAGAAGGATTCTCCTGCCCCCGGAAGCTCCCTCTGCACCAATTTTCATGACTGGCACAGTCTGTTTCTTTTACAGCAATTCTTTGCTATTTCAGTATTGTTTGTCATTTTCCCCATTTGCTCTTCATTCTCATCCTAGATATATGCTCTGCTTTTCATTCTAGTTGAAGAAAAATGTTTCCCTCTTTTCATTTAGGTAGGCTTCTGTATTTAGCTTGTATGCTTGTTTCTAATAGCACACTCTACAAAAGTGTGTGTGGTGGTAATTTTTTTCATTCAACCAAAAGAAGTCACTCTGTCTTCATTCTGACCTAATTTTCTTCATATTCATTTAAACTGGAGTATGAAGAGGAAAGTTAGGCTTGTAAAATGGAGGCTAATCAGAGAACCAAACATACAGGCATGATTATCAGAGGTGATTTGCAAGAAGATATGTTTACTTTTTTTTTTTCCTGTGGGTAAAGTTTCAAGAAGTTAAACTTTAAATATTTCACACAATAGATTTCTTCATGGAGAAGCCGTGCTATTCGATTTTCGTATACTGTAGATGCTGATCAGAAAATAGGGATATAATTACATTCATTTTGCTGTCACCATAGCCTCTTCAAAAATCCTTGAACAACTCTTGAAGTGACAAGCTTTTAGATACATATTAACATTTTTCAATTTTAAATTTTCTGTAATATAAGATAAAATAGTTGTCACACTGCAGTAACTACTTATGACATATATAATGTCCTAAATTCAAAAATGAGATAGAGGGGTTTTCACTTCTCAATAAACATTTATTGAGCCTTAAGCTGCTAGACCCCGTTTGTAAAACAGTTCAGTTATTTTTTATATAAGGAATGAAAAGCATTATATAATCAATGAGGTTTGAATCAATACATCCGAAATAACTTATTTTTTTTCCTTAATGCAAGCTACAAGATAATTTACCACTTTTTGTTTGCCGTATTGTCTGACCACACCAGTTAATAATTTACTACAGTATGGGCACACTAAACCCTATCCCCATATCAAATTCGGCCCGTGCTGCTTTCACTAAAACCTCATGGCGCTTAGGAAAGATTAAAACAAAACAGGATCAAGTTAGTTTATTTACTAAGATTTGACTTCTCTGGGTCTATGTTCATTTATTTCTTCAAATAAATATTTATGCCAGTGTTTGGATTTGGCAGAGAAGGTATTTTTCTTTCTTTTCATTTTAGGGAAAAAACAAGATGAGGTACAGTTGGAAACTGCACTTGTGAATTTCAATCTTGGAACACTATCATTGAGGACTCAGACCAGTGCTTATTTTAATTAATTACACAGAACCAGGGAGGAGGGAAGTTCAAAATAAACTCCAAGATCTTTGAAGTTTTTATAAACCTGAAAAAATTTCAGCTACTCGTGTATGCTATACAGTTTACTCTCATATATTTTTGACTATAAAGGTTTTTCAGTGACATAATCCAATTGTTTCTTTTTCTGCTTATTCAATACCCAGAGCTCTCATCACCATTTAATCCTCTGAAAATGAAACATGTGAATCTTGCTTTATGAAGTTACATCCTTCTTCTATCCACAGAGCTGGGTTATGCTTTCCCAGTAGGCACACTGCCATAGGTGGGTCATCAGCCCTGCAGCACTTCAGACCAGCAGTCTTGTAGACAGCGAACCTGGATTTCTTGCCCTGAAAGTGATTTCCTTAAATGATACCTTGCCCATTTTAAAATGTCCTTCACTGCAGTATGGACTTTGGGATTTAAGGGAGAGCCCACATTTGGTTCAGCTCTGCCATTGTGATTCAGCTTCTATTAGTTATTTCTGCAAATGGGAAGGAGAAAGGAAATTTCTGGGTCCTCTATGAGTTAGTGCAATGGACCTGCAAGGTGCTTGGATTTTGGTGACCAGAAAATTGCTCTCACCTCCATGTCATTATGCTCCCAGTGAACTAGCCCCCAAGCGTGTTTGTGTTGGGGATCTAATATATTGCCTTTCAATCAGAGCTGAGAGCCACTGAACACACAGACAGAACATGACGAGCAGGTCAGGAAAGCAATAAAGATTTTACAGAGCTGTCCAAGGTGCTAAATTTACTCAATAATGGGTTTGGCACCATAGTGTTAACCTCTCATTTACTACCAGTTTGAGGGACTAAATTGAAGTAGCTGACTTCATTTACCTTGAAATGTATATTTTATGACATTATGTAAGTAGATTGAAAGGGCACTGCAGTTTTAACAATTTAAAGGCTAAAGCATGTTTAAGATGAAACTTGAATATTTATTGTATATTGCACTTAAAGTATATAGAATGTTAAAATGTATTGATTAAATTTGTAAAAGGCATTATAAAAATGACAGGTAGTATAAAAGATGTATGCCTTTTAAAATCAAATTGATAGTGTATGCTATCTCTTCTGTGGTCACAAGTGTAATTTTTTCGCAGTTTTATATGGTAATTTGAAAAATCTGTAATTTCACATTAGGAAATGATTGAGCCTGGGATGTTAAAGAAAAAAAAAAAAAGAAATTTCCCATAAGGGGAAGAACTGGATGTTTCATATAATCTTTTGTCTCGGAAATTGTTCCTAAAGTCTTATTTTTTGTGGCATTAGGAGGAAGTATAGTATAAGGCTCCTTCCATTCTAATATGCAATTTTAATATTTCTGAAAAGAAAGAACACTTGACTAGTACTAATATCTAATTTTTCAAGGCATTTATTTGTCAGGAGAGATTTTCTCTTCTTTTCATAATGTTTAAAACATCTCCCTGCTTGCAGTTTAAAACATGAAGGTAGAGATTAGATTCTCCTAAGATAATTAATCCTATCCTTAGATTTAAAAACATATCCCATTGGGGAATAAAGAAGATAAATACTAGTATCCTAAATATTGAAAAGCCCCAGAGTCTCCTTATAGAGCTAATGCTTATTCTCCAATCTACATCCTGATTCAGACTATTTTTCTTTTCATGGCCTTGATCTCTTCTCTCTTACAGAAACAAAAAATGTTTACTCCTTGAAATGAACAACTTTCACTGATCTATTTTCCCTCACAGTTAAAACCTGGCTTCCCCTGTCCTATTATGACCATTGGTTGACGATAACGTGAGTGGGGTCTGCAAAGAAAAAAAGGGATAAGCTATTTAGAGTCTACAGAAACACTGGGGAGACTCAACTCTGAGAAATAGTTCAAGCCTAATTGTTATGGGTTTTTACTTATGTTTTGCAGCCTTTATAATAAAGATGCTGAATGGGCTGCAAAGACAGAAGGAAGATTCATCTTTATTTCCTATGTTGCAACCCCCTCAATTAGCAAATAATTTTTGAGCCTCTTGTTGCTCCAGTAGTCAACAAACTGATACTACTCTCCAGCACTTTTCAAGGCACATTATCTTCCCAGAATTAAGGTACAGGGTTCTATGGGGGTTACAAGAGATTCTCCCCATCATCTGGTCCTACCCTCTATATCCAACCTCCTCTCCCTGCACATCTGAAGAACTGCTCTCTATTCTGGTCTAGCTAGTCCTCCCTAGCCTAGAAGCAAAACATTGGCTCTTTCCCATCTCCAGACCTTCACTCCTTTTGCCTTTCCTTTATCTGGAATGCTGGCTTCATTCTGTGCCCATTCTTAACGCCTTCTCGTCCTCCAAAGCCTGGTAATGAAGGTGGTGGTGGTTTGGTAATGATAAAAATAACTGTTGTTTATTGAAAGTGGAACATTAACTCACCCAGTCTTCACAGAGAGCATCTCAGGGTACTGCCCATACCACCATTTGGCAGGTGAGGAAACTGAGACTCAGAGAGGTCAGCCAACTTTCCCTGAGTCCATATAACTGCCATTGGCTGAGCAGGGATTCACCCTCAGGTGTCAGACATCAGAGCCTGTGCTCTTGAGATTTACACTGTTCTGTCAAAACTGATTCCACCTTCACTGCAGCTTCTAATCTCTCTTATTCTAACTCTGAAAAATAGTGCTGAATATTCCATCCAGCACAGCACAGAAGTAGATGCTGCGGGGTCCTTTTGCTCTGATTTTAACTATGTTAGTCTTCATTATCCACAACTAGACTGTAGGCCCTTTGAGGCCATGAATATCTAATCATCTTCTCCAAGCCCCTAGCACAATGTTCAGCAAAACACAGGCCTTGAGAAAGTCTCGTTGAAAAGTTTATTCTAAGATAGTTACTGGTGTTTAAAAGCACATGCTTAATTTATATGATGAAATGACAAGGGCATACATTTGGCATGGTTTATAAAAGCACAAGACTTAAATTTGGTGTTCTATTTGGCTCTGGACCTCTTAATCCAATATATAAATTCCCCAAGGTCAAGTCTTGATCACTGTGGGGGGTTTTTATGCCACTTTTTTTTTTCTTTTATGAATTTGCTCTTTTACTCCTGCTGGCTTGTGCTTACATTTTGTGATTAATATAATGAATCATGTTGGGTACAGACATTATCTCAAGTTATAGACTGTTAGCAACATGAGGTTGGTCTTGATATACATCAGCCTTTTATTAACTGTTCTCTTACACCCTTAGAAATACTTAGGTATTTGCACAGTCTTAGGAACCAGGCACATCATGTCTGATATGCAGATATGGCTAATTCATCATTCTTTTGAGTTCATGAAGGTAAAATCTCTAAGGATTATTCCCCTTCCATGTGAATCTTCTCTTCAGTGTCTGCCCTCAGATATGTAGGTAAAAACTCATATTCACTGTCTACATCTAGCGTTCCAGGGTGAAGTGGAAGATTCTCTAATTGTCCAATATGGTGTCCCTTTATAAATCCAATTCAATGTTTTGAGTAATTCAAACCCAGATGAGCAGGGGATGTGGCCTGAACTTTCTCCTTCACTCAAAGCATATATTTCAGCTCATAAAGCCAGAGGAATATCCACTTACCAACACAACATTAATTTCAAATTTTAGAATCAGATTTTGAGATTCTGGGAACCCCCTTTGAAAATTAAGGCCCGGGATACTTCAGAAAATTGTGAGGACAATCTGTGCTTGGCTTTATGCTCTCTCAAGTGGGAAATGTTTTGCAGGATGTAGAAGAAAACAGAAGCTAACCTACAAAGTCAAGCCGAACTTGGGTGATTCCTGAGAAAGAAATACAATACCTTTCTGTCACTGCACATTTCCCTGACAGCTATTTATCACCAATCTTCTTTTGCTTTATCGGGGGATTCAAGATGCAATGGGCCCAAATATCGGCAACATAAAATGGAGTGGAATGGCAGAGGCTTCCCCCACCCCAGCTTAGAGGCGATAAGCATCTATCAATACAATCAGCATTAATTTCATTTGCCTTCTCACTGTAGAGTTTACCAATAGGTCCAGATTTTGAACCGTGTACTCAGCTCACGAGCCTCTAAGTTCTAGCTCTTTCCCCATTTCCTTCTGAAAGTCTGGGCGACACTGCTGATTGGAACACCTGAAAACTGAAAAATTGATTGGAAGTTTCTCACAGCCCATTTCCTGCAGAGCTGGATGTACAAAACAATAAATACTAGTTGTACTGAGAGGTAATTTCTGTGGAGGGTAGTTTTAGATCCCAACTTCCTTCGTGTTTATTCAGCCCAATGGAAAATTCCACAATGGTAGACTTTGCATTCTAAAAAATCATATAATGAGGGCAGTGAGGGAAGGAGTAAAACAAACCAAAATAATACTTGAGCCCTGTTTAGTTTTCGATCCTCTGAGACATTCCTCAAATTTTTCATTTTTCTGGTAATATGAACTCAAAATAGAGCTTACCACAGAGCATTAGAAACCTTTTGTGCCACACTTTAAGCACTCTTTACTCAGAAGCCCTATGACTGAGAAGAGTCACTTACATCTAGCATCGATATAATTAAACATGTCTCTGTTGAAAGGGGCATTCTCATTATGGCTAAGGACCACTTTAGAGTAAATTGAAATGGAAAGGAGGAGCATAGATGAGGTGTAGGTAGCAAGTGGTTATTTCTAGGGAGGCATAAAATGCCAAATGTGTAACAATTATATTTTACAACCTTGCATTCTAAAGACTTCATGGTATTTTATTATATAAGAAGCTTCAGCTGAAGCTTACTGAATGTTCTAGCACATGCACATTGCCCATATTCTTTAAAGAAAAATAAAATTCAAGCCACAATTAAAATCTGCAGAAATTTCCACAACAAAGGAATTAAATAATCTGAAAGGGTCTACTGCTATTAATACAAGAGGCATCGAAGTCCTTCTAGCCCAGTCTAAAGAAAATGTGGGGGGATTTCTGAACCTTCTCTAATTTTAAAGTTGATTTTATGTTCAGATTAAATGAGAGCACTCTTCCTTCTCAAACATATTATTATGTATCATCATGCCATGTGGCTAGAGGCACAGCAGAAAGCTTTGCCTTTGTTGCAAACATGGTATAGAAGACTTCTGAATCACATGAAATTAAAGTGGGTTGTAAGCTAAGGCAGCTATACCAACGTAAGACATACTAACTTACATGATTGACTTTTACAGTGGAAAGAAAAAGGCTGTTTTCAAGCAGCCGTTATTGCCTCAATGGAAAAAAAAAATCAATGAAAGTGAAATGAACAAGAGATTTTGTCTGAGTTGCAGTTAATACCACTGAAGAGCTATGGATAATAAAAGGTCAACAAATAAATTAGCCAGAGTGTTATGAAATGAATGATTTGGCTTATAATTTTATTGAGTGAAAATTGTTCGCTGCCTATTAGACCAGGTAATTTTTATCTGGTGCCTCAATTACTGTTCCGTAAGCAATAATATAGTTGTAAGAGCTGTTGGTTCGATCGCGTGACCTCTGAGAAGCTGGCTAGGACAGCTGACTACTATGATGGATAACTAAGCTTGGTCTCCACAAGGTGCCAAACCTCCCTTTCCTGCAAGGGGATCTCATAAAAGAAACATTACAGCTTGATTCATTTTACCAAAATGTTCGACTTTTCAAGTGTCAGCAGTTAAGTATAAATTGTGAAACCAGGTATTCCTGAGAAGAGTTATGACAATGGCTTTTCCCCCTCTTTTTGGTCTCCTGGCATTCTCTTCTAAATGGTGTCATGGTAATTGGTGAATGGGAGCCTGGGGTGCTTCCCGCCACAAATACAGTGAAAAATGGTGCCTGCACCCTTGTGAATATGACCTGCTTGGAGGTACAGAGCTGAACTTGGTAACCTCTGGCCGGCTCTTCTTATTCCAATTCATTGTACTGGTTTAAGACCGACGCTCTGGGTTAGGTCCTGCTGAGTGGCCTTGGAAATCGACTTTCTGATCAGGATAAAAGTCTCTGCTTAAAGAGAAGGCTATGGACAGAGGTGCCTTTTTCAGGGGTGGGTTGTAAAGTCAGCACATGAAACAAAAACTGCCTAGAGTCAAAATTACCCTTGAAAATCTTTTAAGTCGCCAAGGCCTGGCCTCTTAGAAACACAAAAGCCGAAAATTAACTACTTCTGTTTCTCTTTGTCTTTGGGTTGTGGCTTCCCTTTCCCTAGGGCAAAGCAGAATAAATATCTAGTTTGAAAGTCAAAGGACCATTGAGTAAACAGAGAAATTTACTGTCATACCTATGTATGTGTATATATGTGTTTGGTGTGCGTGTATACAGATGTGTATATTTATATATTTGGACAAGTACGTATAGTTAAACTTGAGTAAGTGATATATGCATGTTGGAACTATGTTGTACTTTAAGGGTATCTAAGGGAGGCAAAAATACAGTTTGCTTTGCTTCTTAAATTGTCCAACATCACCGGTTATTATATGTACCTCTAGACGAATGATAACTGTAAATTCTCAAGGCTTTACAGATGGTCCTGAGTATAACTGCAATTAAAATCCACTGCCTCGAGACTGCTGGGGCTCAGTTCTTATTACTCTGATGCTTAATTGAAGTGTAACTCAAGGCTGAAAATAGTGAGCAAGGTTGAAGACCTACCTCCTAGTGTCTCTTTCTCAGGGCTTCAGTCCAAGAGGAGGATTTTGGACTGTAAGGGGAAACAGGAGTTAGCCCTTGCTCCTCCTGTGACTTCTCCCTGAACTAATGAGTAATTACATTGATTCCTCTGCCCAGCGGATGTGATACGAAGTAGGATAAACACAGTTACCCTCATCAAGAGCTCAGTGCTAAAAAAGAACTTGCAAGAGGTTCCGTTCCAGAATCCAGCTATTGGAATAACTGACATTACAAGTCCCTATGACAATGACTCTACTGCTAAAGAGAAAAAGAATTATCTCCAGTGTTTCTATGTGCATGTTTTTCATTCACGTTGCCACTTTTGCTGGGCTTGGCCCTTTGTGAGCTAACCTCAGTCCATACTACCATTGCCCTCTTCCTCTACCGCCCCCCCCCACCCCCATCCCTAGCCAAGCTTGAGGATTTTTTTAGCATTGGTTTGCAAAATTGCCTTTTTTCTTCAAATTCCTTTTTCTTAATTCTAGGAGTCAGAGCTTAGGGATACTAGCTCTGGACTTCAATATAGTTGGCTCAAATCCGTGCTCTGGCACTTACTAGCATTGTAAATGCATGCCTCTGTTTCCTCATCTGTAGAGCAGTGTTAATGCCAGCACTTGGTGCTTTGTTGAGCAATAGCCAGCCATAATATTGATAATCTTCACTTATTTTCCAGAGAACTTTGGCAAATTATATGCATTCATATATGTGCATTATGTGCCTTGAGTGCTGTTTGAGATGCAGTCCTATTTGAATAGCAGTGAAAGATTCTGAACAGATTAACAGTGAGGAAGTCTGGTGAGATAGAAAACTCCATTTACCAGCTGCATAAGCTTAAGCAGATTACTTGGCCTCTCTGAGCCTCCGTTGTCCCATCTCCGAAATGGGCCTGATATAATAATGACAAGTGGAATAACTTAACCGAAAAATAAGTCAGTTGAAGACAAAATAAAGAAGGGAAAATTATAGCTCTTTGTGAGGATCATGGGCCTTTTAAATGAAGCTATAATCTTCCTCCCCTCAAAAAATACATATTCATTGGGGTACCTGGGTGGTTCCGTCAGTTAAATGTCAGACCCTTGATTTCAGCTCAGGTCATGATCTCATGGTTCGTGAGATCGAGCCCCGAGCCGGGCTCTGCACTGACGGTGTGGATCCTGCTTGGTATTCTCTCTCCCTCTCTCTCTGCCCCTGCCCCTGCTCTCTCTCCCTCCCTCTTCCTCCCTCTCTCTCTCTCTCTCTCTCTCAAAATAAATAAACATTTAAAAAATTGCATACTCATAACCACATACACGATTCTATATTCAATTTCAGGTGTGCATAGATCAAGCTAAACTCCCCTACTAAAAGAAGTAAAAGTAGAGGGGACACCACCTCTAAATTGAGCGCATTATCAAAACAGGTTGTGGGATTTGCCCGCAAGGTTTCTGGCAGATAAAGGGGAGAGAGGAAGAAAAAGTATGCATGCCATAGTTTGTGTGTTTAACAAGAGAATGCAGAGACAAAATGCTTCTTGTATTCAAACTCAACTGTGCTTTTCCTACAAGTTCAATATACCATATGATTTGCTTTTTGTTTCTGTATTTTTGTTTGAGTAGAGTCATTTGGGTTCCTGGATATAATGTTTAATAGAGTTTCCTCAAATTACAAAAATAAACGAATGGATAAGTTGAGAGAGTGGCTAGCGTCACGGTATGGAAGACAAAAATGGAAGGTTTTTCTTTATCGTTTTCTGAAACCCTTACTCATCCCCCTTTTCTGCTAACAGGCAATGTAGCTATGCAAAGATTTCTTATTTGTATTTTCACTGATGCAACTGCAGGTTTTGAATCACTGATAGTCTTTGCATAAAGACTAAAACAATAACAGCATAATTAGAATACATTGTATACAGTCGACTCTGGTTTTATTTTGCCCCAGCTCTGTATTTATGATAAATCACTAAACACTAACGCTCTTTAGGGAGGGTGATTGTGGGTCTTGTCTCTCCATTGAGCAAAAACAGTGCCTGTGACGAGAGTCTGAATTTCAATTCTGCAAGTGTACAGTTGAACTGAATAATACTTGGCACAATGCAGTGCACAACCGAGCCACTAAATGGCTGATTTACTAAATTATTATTAGATGAGCCCTTGCTGTTCCAAATGAAAGTGCAGTCACTGTCTTCCTTCATGGTGTGTTCAAATTGTTCTGTGTTTAAATATTCAGCATGAGGCTAATGTGAACTGATGAACTGAGACTATAAACATTCACTTTCAAT
The DNA here is from genome assembly GCF_028749965.1 of Puma concolor. Classification (NCBI taxonomy): domain Eukaryota; kingdom Metazoa; phylum Chordata; class Mammalia; order Carnivora; family Felidae; genus Puma; species Puma concolor. The sequence continues at coordinate 50,780,839 of NC_141667.1, forward strand.
ACAGATAGAGCGACAGAGATGCAACATATCATGTGGCCCACGGAGGTGAAAATGATTTATATTTAAGGATGTTGCTGCCTACTTCCATTACTTTAAGGTGCTCTTAATTAGCACAGTGTTGGAAATGACTAATTCCCATGTACAGGAAGAGCAGACTCGTGGAGGCTGAGATTTTTTCGCATGCTAGTGAAGGAGAAGCTACCAAAGGGATCTGTTGCCTGTGTAGTTTAGAATCTAGAGTTTTATTTGTGGCAGGCTGCACAGCACCAGCAGAGTAACATGTCTGCTGGAAGAACTGTGGTTTTTGACTTTCAGTGTTTCTTCTTGTCTCGACCCTCCCAAAGGGTCTACAGTCCGTCCTCACTACCATCCATCCCTCTGCAATCCACATCCCTTACGATCCACGTCTACTACCCTACATGGGCACGGTGGCACCTCTACCCATCTCACCAGCTTCTTTGGTGACACCTGCTGGAATGAAGAACAACCCTTTGCTCTTTGGAAGAATATAACCCTTCTTCCCTCCTCCCCTTTGAGGGCAGTTATAGGCAAGCACTTAAAATACTGTGATCACTTACAGTAGATTAGAATTTTTTATTGGTGCCGTGTTGCCATAACAACATGAAGACAGCAGATGACTTAAGCTAAGCTTGCAAAGCAAAAGGCTGCTCATCTGGCAGTTAAAATGAATACAGTTCATTTCACAAGTTTCCCATATGGACTCTTAGTGTATGGTAATGAGGAGACCATATGGTGAGAGAAAATGCACTGAGAACAATTGGGTTCCACTGGCTGAGTGGGAAGTTGGGAGAGAAAACCCGGGTGAGAGATTCTGGTGTGTGTGTTCTCTGGGTTCAAGGTTTGCTTGAGGTTTGTTTTGGTTTTTGTTTGGGATAGTTGTTTTCCATAGGGGTTTTGCATTTCTTAATCTGCTCCTTAATATGTCAGCTGTGCAAAATGACAAACATCTTGCAAATTTTGCAATATCATTCATCACAAACTGTCAGCAGTGTTTGCAAATCTGACTTGCAAGATCTTTTAAATGTGTTGTTCTTAAAAGGCAACAGTACTAAGTTTTTAGACAAAGTGCAGGAAAATTTAAGCACTTCTGACAAGCAGAAACATTAACAGTAATCATTTTAAAAACACTCGCATCTTTTGCCTGCATGTTTAGCTGTAAATAATGCTAGAAGGTATAAAAGCTTTAAAGTAAAAATGTAATAAATACTTTTTATTATGTTTCATAAAAAATAAAAGAATGCCATGAGCCCTGTGTATGCGTTATCTATACATGTGAACAGTATAGAGATGGATGGTTCCCACTCTCCTTACTACCAACCAGATTGGAGACCTGGGAGGACAGCTTGAAAAAAGCTCTAAAGTCAATTCTGTACTATACATGCTTCATAAAAGATGAATATAAATGCATTAGTTAGACACGGTGAGCTAAATTAGAAGGTCAGGCAGGGCTGGGAGGGCTGAAAAATCACACAACCAATGAGGGTAATTACTCTTTTTTAAGTCTATTAAGTGGTGTTGTTCTATCAAGGCTCAGGGGTATAGGACATGAAGAACAAGATAAAGTAATGTGTATTTATTACTCCCACTGGATCAATTTACCAGATATTTTCAGCTCCATAAAGCAAAATACACAAATGCTGCCTTTGTTACTTTTCTCAAACTGCTTTATTTTCTCTAAAAGAAGGACTGGCTCTGGGAGAGACACTTTTGCCCCACGGAGGTCCCCGTGCCAACCCCCTTCAGTGGGATGATGCGAGAAAGCTGGCAAGAGTTTAAGTAGGATGGGGGAAAGGTGTAGGCGAGGAATAGGAGACCGGAGCTAATCACCTCAAGACAGAATTATTTGGGTTTCCAGATCCGAAGGAAACGTGGGAATATGATGCAATGGTGACAGTGAGGCAGTCAAGCCCAAGGACTCGAATTTTAGTCTTCCCACTTGTTAGCTGTGGAGTCGGGCAAGTCACCAGCCCTCTGGGCCTCTGGCTCCTGTGGAGTGGGGAGTCCTTGCCTTGCAGGGCCTGTGGCCTCTGCGTACTGGAGTCTTGCTAGATACCAGAGAGGCCTCCTCGCCTAAATTATCTCACCAATGCCCAACAGCAACCATGCGTTGAGGAAGAGAAAACAGAGGCTGGAAAGGCTGAGTCACTGCACAGAGCAGTGGATCTGGTTTGCCAGCTCCGTATCTGTCTGAGCTGAGAGCTCACTCTCTCGGCCTCTGTGCTCTTTGAATACCTTGATAGAGCAGTGCCCGGCACACCTTGGGCATGAAGTGACACTACGTGCTCCCTGGGACTCACTGCCAACATACAGAATGCCGGTGAGGTTTGGTCCACTCTCCACGCCTCTGTGCTAATGCTCACTGCCCACTCAGGAAGACAACTAATACACTGAAAGAGGGTGGAGACACCGCTGGCCTTCAAAACAGAGAGAACTCCTTGTTCAGTGCTTCTGGATTGCATCATACATGTCTGCATCTCATGGTCTCTGACTGACCACAGTCCCCATCCCCTCACCGCCACATTACATGAAGAGTCAACCTTCACCCCAAAGTCCATCACGTGTTCTTCTCCCTCCTGCCAGGATCCAGAGAGGGAGGCAAGTTTGTATGAAACAGAACAGAACAGTTCCATTTAAAATCTTAGTCCACCTTTCTCCCTGCGCATCTGAAAAAGGAAACCAAATAACACCTGGGCTTAGGATAATTATACTGTTTTAAATGTGTGCGTACAGCCACTATCACTAATGGTGACTTTCAGGAACAAAATAGTTGACAGAGAAGGGTTCATCTTGCTCCTGTTTTCTCATTTGGTAAATGGGAATGATGTCTATTTTCCCGACTTCTCTCATAAGAGGGGCTCCAATAAAACAAAACATGTACAAGTTCTTTGAAAAAGCACAAGCCAGTATACAAAGGCATATTATTACGGAAAGCTGTCTGCTTGGTCTTTGGAGCAGTTTCATTTGACAGAATATGTGGGTGGTTGTATGAATCTAGCTTTGTCTATTCACAAACACATGGGTTTAATAAAGTGCAGTTTGTTTTTTAAGGTGTGTGGTCCATGGCTCACTGAAACACTCCTGTTTGACAAACACTGACCATGATTCTAAGAAAGGCGGAGCCCGTTTTTATCCCCCTAACAATGGACAGCCTGAGTATAAATCTCCCAAGTCCACAGGAATACCTCGAGCTGGCTCCATCTACCACTTCCTGACCCTGCTCTTGAACTCTCCCTCCACCTTAACATTCAGAGCCAGGAGGACAGCCACTCTGGTCTGAGTCACACAGAGAACTTCCTGGGGCGGCTCCGGCCAGAGCCCTTGAGCAGTCAAGTGGCTAGATGCAGGCTGCGGAGTGTTTTCCTCAGCACACAAATCCATTGTGTCCTGATTACTCCTCCCAAACCCAGGAAAAGAAGGCTGGGAACTTCACCATCAGGCCACCGGGGATGCAGTGACACGTGCCTGTGCTATTTGTTCAACATTTCTGAATGTGATGTGCAACTGTAAAAATGGTTTTAAAAGTACACAAAAATAAGCCCTATATGCCTATTTCTCTTATTTCATTATGAATAAGAAAAGTACCTCCTGGCTTCTTTAGACCTCAACCGTTAAATCAGATTTATCTTCTGTTTTTTTTTCAATAAATATTTACAGAGAAGCAACTGTGAGCCAGATAGCTGTGCTAGAGTGCATCCACAGGATTACTTCCTTTTTTCCTTACGTGATCCCCAGGAAGTCAGCGCGATTATTGTCCCCACTTTATAGATGAAAAACCTGAGGCACAGAAGATGAATCATACATTCAACTGCCACCAGGATTAAGATTTCCTGCTCTGCAGAGATTGGATGGAAGAGCCCTAAGAAGCAACAATCCCACTCTTACTCACCTGCAGATAATCATAGCTATCTTTTGTTGAGTGCTAAATAACTGGTTGAAATAACTATCAGAAAAAGTGGAAAATATTACCATCTCCATTTGATAGAGAAGGAAACTGAGGCACAGAGGCAAAGAATTTGGGGGAGGGGGGACAAGAATTTTGACCCCTGCTGCATAGCTAGTAAATGTCCTTGCTCTGAGTTCCACCCCTGCCAATCGGACTCTCCAGGTCCTTCAGCAGATTCTAGAGACAGCAAATGCCACATGTAAAGTGAAGACTGTCCCCAAAAGGAAAAATTAAGACAAGTCTGTCATTGTGCCCATGTCTTCTTTCTACCACTGAGACACCTCAGGCACTGACCACTGGGTGGACACACATCATTTATATCATTGTGCTATAAAATTACCAATTATAATCCCACAGGAAATGCATGGGAGCTAGGTTCTTGCTAGACAGAGGGCCTTGAAAGTAAATCTCTCCGAGGCACATCTATACCACAGACGGAGACTGCCGTTCACTAAGTCAGGTGAAAGAGAAGGATGTGTATGATGGAGGCCTGTTTCAAAGACAAGGATATGAACAGTCTGACATACCATATGGTTTCCTCCTGAGGTGAAACGCTTTCAGTAAGGTCCACAACACTGGGCAGAAGCAAGGCTGTTTCCGGAAGCCAGAGCTAGAGACTGAGGCTGTGTGCTTCTTCCCCCAGGTCTAGGTAGAGAACTCCCATTCTTGCTGGTCACAGTTCTTCCTCTCTTCAGTCAGGTAGTGTCCCTCCTCTCCTCTACTGGCTCCTCTCATTTATGCAACAATTTGGGGGGGGGGGCACTTTTCTCCTGGGCAAGGTCTGTTCTGACAGGGTACCAGGCACACAGGTAGGATCTGGCAGTAAGCCAATCCCCTGAAGAAGTTTGTTGAGCTAAGAAGGACGCCAACTTCATTTTTGTAAGTGTTTTATGAGGCAAAACAGACTCAGAAGTGACATATCTCCAGCCTTATTCCAGCAAGGAGAGCACCTCTCATCTACTCATTGAATTTATAATAGTTTCCATTTGTGTAATAAATGAAACTTTATTTTGCTGTCAGTAAATGGTGAATGGTAGTTCCACTAATTCTGTATTTTGAACTTATTTAATTGTTCTCTATTCGGAGTCCTCACAGGACTTTGGTTGCACTTTGGTTAAATGTATCTATTACTTCCTCTAGTGACTAGTTGTGTATAGTGATCTCTGTGACACAAGGCCCGTGTTCCTCGGGTACAGAGATGAGAATACCCCCGATATTGACAACAGGTACAGAATAGAAGTCAATATGTGAATTTCCTACTTTCTGTATTGGCAATTTCAGTGTATTGCTGCATGACATATACTACTCTTGAATTTTTGTTTAATTTCTCATACTTTTATACCTTATTTCCAATTAGGTAGGATGCCTCTGGAGGTAAAAGGCTCTGTCTTATTTGTCCAGTTGCAAGATCTACCAATATGTTTCTTTTGAGTTCTAGCTGCATTAGGGATAGGTATAAATCCTTGCATAGGTAGAAAGCCAGTGTTCTCTTTCCTCTTAAGAATTGATATGATGCAATGATTAATAACCTGGACTTTGGAGCCAGGTTGTATAGATTTGAATCTCAGTTTAGCAATTTACATGCTTGTGACCTTGGGCAAATGATTTAACCTCTCCTTGCTTGATTATTTTCTTCTCTAAAATAAAAGTACCAACTCAGAGGGTTTTTGAAAGGAAGAAATGACATAATATATGTAAAAATAAGAATAACACTACCTGGCACATAAATGCTTGCTACTTTTATTATTGTTTACCTTATAGTACCAAACACACAAAAGACAAAAATGTTGCATTGTTCACCTATGAGCTAATTTCATCAATAGCAAAGTTTTCTGCTAATCACCTAAGCTCAAGTCAAGTTACAGAGTCTGTAACCCCAAAAAGAAGAATCCTGACCTTTGGCAAACGCTCGGGGTCGCCAGGGTGCCGAGGAATGACCTTCTGTAACCTCTGGAAACCATAATCGATGGTGGGTTCATTGAGCGCTGCAAGGAAGAAGTCACAGGATTAGAACAATTTCATTAAATAAAACAGAAACTAACACTGATGGCATGGAAACAACTAGAAGTCAGAAATTTAATTTATACTTTTGAATTACATCACAAGATGATCAGATGCACAATCCCCTTGCTGAACATTTTCACTGTCTACTTCTGCTATTTACCATGGTAGGCAGGGACTCACTCAAAAGAACATTGGTAGGAACCTTAGTAACGACTCCTGAACTCAGTTCTTCTGGCCAAATTCTATATTGCTTACATAATCAAAAATAGAAAGTAAAATGGTATTGATATGAAGTTTTAGGATCCACTAGCTAAAAGCTCAGGGCAAAATAAATACTCAAGGCCTTGTCTGAAGGTATCCACACATTATAAACAGCAGAATTACAAGTACTTGCTTAACTGAAAAATCTGTAGTAGATCTCAGCACACCACACAAGCCGATGCCTCTGTGGTGATTAAGCCTGCAAGAACGTGGTGAGGGGCAGGGAGATGAGATCTTCTCAGCATAGAAAACCTAGTCTCCACTTGATAGAGTCTGCAAGGTGATAGGTGTTGAAAATGTCCTCGATACAACACCCTCACATCTAAAATGACAGACTCATTCACTAACATCAGTATTATTTCAGGAAAAAGACTAGCCTCTGTGGAGCACTAGCATAGAGCATATGGGTCTCCAAGAAAAATTCTTAAAAAGACTAAAAGAAGAACAAACCTATAATAATATTTGGAGACAATGGGCCTTATTGTACTCATATTGTCTACACTCTTCAAAGCCTCCTTAAATTAAGTGTGATACGAAGTAGACTCTGGTCTATAATTTTCAAAATTCCTTCTCAAGGTATGAAATATCTTCAGCCTTCCTCACCTGACCAGGAAAAGATGGCAGCTCAGTCCTCTACCCACATCCCCCGTATCCTCTAAGTAATGGGTGGGTGGGAGGGTGGGTGTTTTTCTTCTTTTCTTTTTTAGTGTAACTAACGTTTTCAACCACGTATTTTCTCCCACACCGAGTAAAAAGACAGTCTTTGTAGTTCTGACATTTAGCTATACATTAGAAAACAAGTTGCCACATGCTTTACTTAAAATGCATTTCCATTAACCTAAATTTCAAAAGTAAGATTCATACTACTACTAACTTTAAAAAACTGTATTAAATTCAAATAGGTCCCAAGGCTAATGGAAGCAATTTGTATACCAACCCAAACTGACTGGCCCACTTTTCAAAATACAGGTATGATAATCTTGTGGTTTTAAAAGGACATTTAAATTGAAAGACTGTGAATTTAGTACATAATTATACCAATAGAACCCTTTAACTTGTCAACTTGTAAATCTAAAAGGCTATCAATCATTTCTAAAGAGGAAATAAACCTTAAAATTCCTTGATTGACAGTGCTTACTTTTTATGTAGGGAAAAAAAAAGGCAAAAAAAAAAAGGCAAAAAAAAAAAAAAAAAAAAAAAAAAAAAAGCTGCGTAAAGTGGCCAGAAATCCATTTACAAAAGTACATTGTTTTACATAGGTGAGTAAAAAGCCAATAATTACACCTCCAAAAGACACATAAATCAGAGTAAGTACTTTTTCCTCACTTGTATATTTTAAGTTGGAGTGAACTTCGGGTAACTTTTTATTGAAAAGATTTTCCCAAATGCAATGCTTATTGAAGTTGTTAATAGAGTAGCATTTTCATTTAAGACAATGTAATCATTTTTACAAATATGAGATTTAGCCATCTTCTCCCCCTTTCCCCAGCTTCCAAACAGTAAACTTTCAACCTGTCTCTTGTGGAAATTAACTAAAATTATACCCAGGTGTACCAAATCTTTCTATCTATACTAGTATATGAGTTAAGGCACAATATTTATTATTCCTCCCATTTTATGAATTACTTTCTAAACCCTTGAGAAGAATTCTTTTTTCAAATTAGACATGTAGAGGAAAAAGCCATAGAACTCTTCATGCAGGGAAGCTGTTACTCGTAAAATCCATGGTATTTAATCAAGAAATGCATGAGAGGGACAGGAATGAGCACCTAGGTTTAAGACATATGTCACATCCATCCTCCACCCATATTACTAATTGCCATCCAAGATGTTTAACCATAAAAATAGCTTTAAACAATTAAGTGTATCATTTTAATATCTGAATTCTAATTCTTGTTTTTGTTTTTCAGGCTAAGCCACCAATAAAACTTGAATTGTTGACCTGTTCCTGCAGTTGTTTGCATAATGAATTGATTCCTACCGTGTCAAGAAACGGGTGATTGTTAAATGAATGAATGTCTGACATTATGAGGGGAGGATGTGTTTCTCTGTCCATACAGCCAACTCACAGCAGAATGACCAACACTTAGTATCTGCAGTTAAAAGAGCCAATTCAAATATCATATGGAACTAACAGCTAAAGAGCTGAGGAGAAGTCATTCTGCTGCCACAAAACGTAATTAAGATATATTAAACTCATTATTCAAGGGAAATAAGCATCTACTCTATGGAAGTATACTATGTGAAGGGATGTATTTCAGATAGTTAGATAAAGGCTTTTAATTTATTTCCCATGCCTTTATGACTTGCTCTACACTCACATGTTTCAATATATTAACCTGCCCTTAATTTAGGTATAGACCATTACAAGGCGTGGTCCAGTGCTATAGACAAAGACAGCGTTAAAAATATGCAAGACAAAGCTCATTGTCTTAGATTCAAATGTGCCTGATGAGTTCTCTCATTGCATTGACTAGAGAAAAATAAAAAAAAGGATTACTGAATGAGAAGGGTCATCTGATAAAGATTGTTACTTAAAACAAAACAAAGCAAAACCCCCTAAAAACAGATTAAGTGGCTAGGGAGGAGGATGGTAAAATCATGGCATACCCATGGGATGGAATATGATGCAGTCCTCAAAAGCAATGCTACAAGGAAAAAAAATTATTTACTGACATATAATATACGGCTAGGTTAACAAGCAGATTACAGGAGCATATATACAATATGGTTACTTTTTAAAAAATGAACATACACAGAATAAAGAAAATATGTCTATATATAAACTGCTTAACAGTAGTTATTTCCAAAAAGTGGGTCTTAAAGTGCTTTTCTTCCTTCTCTTTGTGCTGTACATTCTCTGAATTTCCCACAATGAACACATATTACTTTTATAATCAGAGAAAAAGGTTAAGAGCAAGAGATTGTTGCCGAGATGGAATGTGACCTCCTTGTATAAAGTAATGACATAAGAAACTATGCCTTAAAAGGGGTCTGTATACCCTTTAATAACCTTGCATAGGTTATTACAGACTATAAGAAAAATAAGTAGTATACTTTTGGCCAGTTGTATAAATATGTGACTATTCATAAACTCTCTGAAAATCAACAGAGAGGGTAACGAGGAGGAATCATAAAGAATGGTATATTTATTTCATCAGTGGGGGTAGTCGTACCTTAGGGACATACGTCTACTCTGCAAGAATGTAATATAAAGTTAATCCTTCAACAAAGTGACCTCATTGTATTCAAGCACAGGGCTCAGGGGGCACCAGTAGAAATGGGACTAATCAATTTTCCCCCTAAAACTTAGGACAATTCTGAGAATCTAGTAGAGAAAGAAAGAAAAACTTAATTGGGCATAATTAACCACAAATAAAGAAGCATGAGCATCTTAGGTTGAAAAAAGAAAAACAGATGAAGCTATAAATGGCAACAGGAAGGCAAGGATGAGAGAGCATTTTGTGACTCCGCTTCCAAATACCTAGTCCATGTTCTCTGAAAAGGGCTTCGGAGGGTGTCATCTGAAACCAGGCAGGGACAGTAGCAGAATAAGGGAGGCTCAGAGGTCTAGAAAAACCTGTAATCCCAAATTGAAAAAGCCCCAATTTTTAAATCATCACAGTAGAATAGGAACAATGTAGGCATCTGAAAAATTCCACATTATAGGAAATTCTCCATTGACTCAATCATCATTTTTAGTGCCCACCATGCATCCAGATGGCATTTGTAGGAATTAACTGTTTTGTGTCACAAAACCAAAAGCCCTTAAAAACAAACTTTCTGAAAGAAATATGTCATCCAGCCCCAAAAGACTGATGAACTGGTTGGCATTTCAGGGGCATCAAAGTCATTACTTTTCAAAGAGTAAAAGTTAATTAAATAGTTAAAAAAAAAAAATCAAACCCCTACATCTGGCCTTGTGTTGGAACTGTTTATAAATGGCTGTGGGGGCTGGCTTTCCCGGTCTCACAATCTCAAACTCCCCCAGAGGAAATCAGTAACTTTCTATGCAGAACCAATCTAAGCAGAGCCCTTCTTTGGGCTTCAACTGAGGTCCTGGTCAAGACAGAACAGCTCTGATAATACAAAACTATTATTTACAGTGTCCAAGTGTTCATGCAGCATGAAATGCTATATGCAAAGAACATTTAAAATAATGCAATTAGATTTTATGCACGAATACTAATGACAAGATTACAAAATCCAGGGGCACCTGGGTGACTCAGGTGAACATCCATCTCTTGATTTTGGCTCAGGTCATGATTCCAGGGTCGTGGGACTGAGCCCTGTGTTGGGCTCTGCACTCATCAGGGAGTCTGCTTGGGGTTCTCTCTCTCTCTCTCTCTCTCTCTCTCTCTCTCTCCCTTTCTCCCTCTGCCCCCTCTCCCACTGATGTGCATATGCTCCCACACGTGCATATGCTCTCTCAAAAAAAAAAAAATTACAAAATCCATTCAAAACATCTGTAATGAGTAAACTGTAACTAAATGCCATTTGTGGCCTTTTCATGCCTTTAGTCTTTTTTTTAAATCCACTTCACACACATCAAGTAAGGAAATTCTCTCTAAGGGGATTTATTTGCAAATTAAAATTTTATAGTCAGGAAGGATGCATTCTCAGTTATGAAAACTGACTTTTCTCTTTTCAGAGTTTCTTTTTAGAGAAATCACTCCTCTGTCCTTCTGAACTTCTCGAATACTTAATTCCTGGAAACAATGGAAATGAGGGGCTGGAGAGCTGTGTTCCCAAACAGCACAGGAAAAGCTCTTTCGGTGCCATTCCAATGTTAGCGCAGAGTTCCCCTGCTTTTATAGCTCAGAGACTCGCTGCAGCGCTTTAACATATTTCTGGGGTTTTAATTTCCTTTTTTTAATGGTTGTGTGACATGATGTCATTTTGACTGGAAATAAAAAGAAATGCAGATATTAGGAAGGTAATATTTATATTCTATTGCCATTTAATGTCCAAACAAATATCTAGACTCTATGCCAAGTAATAAATAAAACCTCATAGCACAGGCAATGATAAAACCAGCACCTGGGTCTCCGAGCTTCCCTGGTGACTACTCTATATTTGAACTAAAGGAGTAACAGCAGAGCATTTCCCTTCAAGGCAGATCCATTCTGGGCATGAGAGTTATTACATATGTGTTAGGCGAGCCTTTTTGTTCCATAATGGCCCCATTTTTGCCTCAGTCACTAAATTAACAACTAGAGGTAAACAATAAAACAGCAAGTTATCTTCACAAACCTATCTTGAAGACTGACTTTAAAATATATAAACCGAAAAATCAACCAGAAACCTAAACAAGAGCCAGAAATATGGTTAATGAAGAAATCTGTTGCATTTCCATTCACTTAGATATTTCATTATCTTCCTAGATGTTTAGCACATGAACACTATTCCGGTCTTCTCTTCTGTGGAAGTGAGCGACACACTCTTTAAGAAACCTAAAACCAAATCCCCTGCAAGCAGAGCCCTGCTTTCAATGTGAAATACTTTTACAACCCAGTTCCCTGCCTCAGGTGCCAGTCAGGTTCGGGAGAGGTTTGGCAAGAGGCTCACCGCGCTGCAGAAGCTGTAACTGAACCAGGAGGGTGTCAGGATGAAGCCAACATGGGCAGAATATACCAACATAGGAGCCAAAGGAAAATTTCCAAACTGGGTTTGAACACGCCCTGACTTCTTATTTGTAGTTTTCAAACTTCTCGATGTGTGGCAAAAAGTCTGAGACTCAAAAACCAAGCAAAGGAATTACTACTTCTCTCTCTCTACCAAAGGTACAATCAGAGGTACTAGTTGGCTTGTGTGGCTAAGTCCTTTCCACAAAGAGTGGGGCCAGGGGTACGTACAAGGTACAAACTGAAGAGAGAAAGTGAGGGGGTGGGGGGGAAGCGGATCAAAGCCCAGGATGATGACGTGCTGGGGCTCCTGGAGAAAGAGCTGGAAGACCCTGAGAGCTGTCAGCTGGAATGCAAAGAGCTTATGTATCTTTAGAAATTAAGAACTCTTCCACAAGCAAGAGCAATCAAGAGCCGGAAGAAAGAGTTGAGCGACATACTTTTGTTTTTTTAAAATGGAAACAGCTTTAGTGTTTCTCGAAAAGTAACACATTCTTATTGTATAAAAAATACAAAAGAAACACAAAAAAGAGGAAAAAACAATACCCCATGATACTCCTATTCATATGTAACCACTACTTATATTAGTACCCACGCTTTCAGACATTTTCGCAATACTGTTTTATATAAATACAGATTATATACATATTTATATCCACCTCAATCTTTCCAGGGGTCATGGCATATTGCATTATATAGATGGCCATAATTTATGTAACAAATCCTCTGTTAATGGGGGTGTATGCTTCCTCCCCCAACCCCTGCAAATTTTCACTGATGTAAGAAGTACTATATTGAAAAATAGGAGAGATTCTTAGAGAAAAGAATATGCACATTTTCAAGTCTTTTGATACATATATTTCCTAACTATCCTTTACAAAATGTATACCAATTTACACTTAGACAGGTTACAACTAATTTTTAAGTTTTTACATCCTGAACCTCAGTTATTCTCTAAGTTATAAGGACCTCTGAAGACTTTTAATAGATGTTAATAATCATAATGATTACTTGTTGAGGTGTCATTTTAAACATACCCTGAGGTCACATAATACTGTTTTCCCAGTAATATCAAGTGCTTTATAGACATTATCTCAGTGATTCCTTCAATATGGTGTGCCATAAATGTCAAAAATCATCGCTCCCAATTGGGATTTGAGAAACTGAGGCACAGACCATGCTAACTGTATAAATCAGAACAAAACCCTCGGTGCTTTACTTACTCTTCCAGGATGACTACTTTATTTTAATATTAATGAATCCCAATTTGCAACATATTGACAAGTTCTGCTAGCAAATCCATTAAATGGCTTCTTTGTCACTCAGTATCTGTGAAATGGAAACCTGCCCCGAGGAAGAACCCTTATGCACAGACCCCTGACTTTGTACAGGTGAGCAAGTCACTTAGCCTGACTTGGCCACTTATGACTCAGCCATTGACAAACACGAACCCTCTCGGGGGAGGCCACCCTCGTATTTGAAACTTTTCCCACAAATGACCAAAAAGCTGAGTTTTCTGTCATGTTTGAGTTGGGCTCTCAAAGGTTGATTTGTCCTTTGGGAAAAAGAGAACACAGAATGCTGTTAAGATACGTAAAACCCACTAATTTCATGTCACAACCAGTTGGTATTTTCTAGATGATTCTTGGCGAGAAGTCACTGGCAGAAGTGGAACAACTCTCCATAAACAGACCCCCTTATCGCCCTGGAGGGTTAAGCTCTGTCTAAAATGGGAAGTAGGTGAATGTACAATAATTAGGGAAAACTGTACTGCTCTCTAATTGTAATAAAGTTGATGAGAAAAGTTGCCCCTGTTATTGCATATGATGTGCTCTGAACAGCTTGGCCTTTCAGGAGTCTTAATTTAGATTTCCAAATTTGATACAAGTTTAAAACTAAAATTAAATCCCTCAAGCAAACAGAAGCTTAAAGATCTTCATGATTTTTTTTTTTTTTGCCTTTCAATCTTTTTCACTTTATGATTTAAAAAAAAAAACAAAACATTTGTGATTAGGTTTCCAAAGCCAGATTCGCTCATTTGAACTAGAAGAGAAAGATGATTTTCACCATGTAATTGATGATGGTGTTTAAGTATTCAAAGCCAACACAGTCTGTCTTTCTTAGCATTTAAGGATAAATCTATAATTTTCTTCCTGACTGGCATATCTTCTGATATAACAGGAGTAATATTCCTTCTATAATTGTTCTTCAGATTTCTTTCCAAAGAGTTTTGACAATAACTGTTATCAAGGGGGTAAAATCACACAGCCTGTCTGATAAACATGTTTTCTTGCGTTCCCACCCCAGCGAGTGCTTGACACCGTAGTTTTATCATCCAGTGTGTGTTCAGAATGAGCTTAGAACAGCAATTGCCGGGAATAGGCAGGCGATAAACCGCATTGATTTAACACATCTTGTTTTCAATCATGCTTGGATTTTCTGAGCACGCATTTTTCCTGTACTCTGGCTTGTAGCTTTTATCTGACGAGCTGATCCCTTTTCACTGGAAAATGAAAAGGTCGCACAATAAGACACGGTTTACTGGAACTTGAACACGCACCAGGGAAAGTATTTTAGATAAATACTGTCAGACATAGTGGAGCTGAATTTCAACAACACAATTGCTAAACAACAATACTTATTACTCTCCTAGAACAAGCTACCAGTAACTTATGGCTCTCAGCAGGGAACAGCACCAAGTCTCGACTCCAAAGCTAAAAAACCCTTCTCTGAGCCCCGCACTAACCAAGCACAGAGTTCTGGGCTAAGGTCCTACTTGTGATTGTTAATATCATGGTTTTATGAGACAACTCAAAAAATTACTCCTACTGTTCACAGAGCTGCTTCCTCTAAACCGGTGGACAGGTTTCAGAAGAGCTGGACAATGATGTTATAGCAGGATTCTCTAGACAGATTGAGAGGGGAAAAAGTCCCAAGAAAAGTGACTCCAAATAATCCATTAATCCACTAATAAGACAGGACTAGGGATTAGAGGATTAACTGATTATTCGGTAGTATTTTAATAAGTTAAAGAGCACTTATAACAAGTATGTTACCTAGAGAGCTACAATGGCTTTGCAGACAAGCCTAGACGTTATCATCAGCCTACAGTCCAACTAAATGGCATCTTGATATAAAATAAATGAAGTCAGCCATTTTCAGTATTGACCTGACTTACATGATTATTATTGCTGTGTATCATTAGCTTCAGACTCAAGTCTCCTCTACCTGAACAGAGTCAGAACCCTTTTCTCTGTAGCCTTAACACACATATGTTGTGATGATATCTTTATTCATTATCTACTCCAGAGCTTCTCAGACTTTCTCCACTCATAGCACCTTGGGCAGCTCAGCAATCTTTCCACAGCACCTCCAAGTGGAAAGAAATGCTCAGCAGCTCTGTTTATTAACTATTTAGGTCCAAACCGCCTAATATTTATATCCTAACAACATAGCAGCCATTTGAAAAACAATACAAAGAAATTGGAAGAAAAAATAATATAGTAATATTTTTATTTCATTCTAAAACAATCACAGTTACTTTCTAATGGGATATGTGTGCTTCTGTCGAGCACTGCATAACTTCTTAAATTTTGGAATAAGACTGGATACCACCACCCTCTTTCCTCTTCTGCATTAATTTTTACATGAGACTTCCATCTGATCACAGTAATTGCTGATAACTAAGCTTTGCAAAGCTATGGCACTATGACAAGGAATGCAGTGCAATCTAATGTTAAGATATGCACTACCTTGAACCAGTAATTTGTGTGGTATCCAATAGACTTACAGTGTTACATCGTTCCCTCAAATTTAAAATACCCCACGGCACTCCTGTTGCATTCATTTATGTGTTTCTTTTCTTCCAACAATAATTATTATAGCAGCAACATTAGCTAAACGCCTCCTAAGGACTTACTATGTGCCAAGCACTTTACATGGATTGACCTATCTAATCTTTACCACAACCCTACAGTGAATAGCTACTGTTATTCCCATTGCACAGAGAGGAACCTGAGACTTAGAAGAGTTAAGTATCTTGCCTAAATCCGCAAAACCGAGGAGTGAAAACCCAAGCAGTCTGACTCTGGAGCCCTGTTCTTAACCTCTTTGCTAGACCAGCCAAGTTAGGCCTCCAGAACAGGCCTCTAATAATTTTGGCCCCTAGGACTTTTCCTATGCTTTACTTGCTCTCCATAGCCCCTTCTATCTGCAATCTGTACTAGTCCTTTCCTTATATGTCTTGCATATGTCTTAACACATATCCCATAGAGAAACCTCTGTCACCTACCCCAGACTTCATCTGACTTGCATTTCTCTAACAGCACACTCTTCTTCCCTTTTGGAGTAAACGAAGCTAGATTTGCATCCAGGCTACATCACTGACCAGTGATATACCTTTTGTTTTTTGGGGTTTTTTTGTTGTTTTTTGGGTTTTTTTGGTTTTTTAGAGAGAGAGCATGCAAGTAGGGGAGAAGGGCAGAGGGAGAAAGAGAATCTTAAGTGCACTTCACACTCAGCATGGAGCCTGACACAGGGCTTGATCCCATGACTGTGGGATCATGATCTGAGCTAAAATCAAGAGATGGACACTCAACCAACTGAGCCACCCAGGTGCCCCAGTGACATGCCTTTTGGAAAAGTCACTTACATTCTTTAAGTTTTCCTTATCTATAAAGGGAAAATTTGATGTGGTGCTATTTGTACAATGCTTAGCACATAATAAACACTTAACAGGCAGTTATTATTACCATTAATAGAATACCTGCCATGTGCTAGAAATAAGGGCAGATGTGGGGAATACAGAATTAGACTATTCACATATTTCCCACTCTCAAGACCTCCCAGATCTAGAGGGGCAGAAAGACACAGATTTCAAAACAACATGATAAATAAGATGCAGTATTCTAGGAGAACATCAAGTATGCTTCACTTGTCCCTGGGCTTCAGCCTTTCTTCTTTCACTTAAACTAATTTGAAATTATAGTTCAGAGAATTCATCACCTCTAATTCTCAAATTTCACTCTAAAATAGAGCTCTGCCTGGAGAAGACACAAGTGTTTCAAAACAATATAAATCCTGTGACCAGATGGGAACAAAGGAAAAAGTAAGAAACACCTAATTAAGATGGGATTCTTTCCCAGACTTGGGATATTTTACATTGCTTAATCCAATAAAACTGGATTTTTTGCTGTATATAAAGTTGTATGATGAAGAAGATAAAAAGAAAGACAAGTACAACCCAAGCCCAGTTTCCTGTGTATCCCCAGCTAGAGACAATTGAGTTGGAAAAACTCTTCTAGGCACCATGATATACCCTTGAGGAGTACATAATCCAGGGGGGAACCAGGCCTGTAATCAGCACAGAGGAAGGAAAACAATAATTCTCTGTAGTGGAGTCAAGGACACATTTATCAAAGAAGTCATATTTAAGTTGAAAGTATAAGGATAAATAGAATTTTTCTACTGAAAAGGGTGGGAAAAGCATTCCAGGCAAAAGGAACAGCATGAGCAAAGGCAAGAGCTATAAAAGGACATGATGTGTTCAAATAAGGTTGAATAATACAGTTTGTGGAGAGCAGAGCTTATACACTGGGAGGAAAGTACTGAAGAGTAACCGTGAGTAACATACTGGCCTTGAGTGTCATATAAGAACTTTATCTGGTAGGCAATAAGGAGCTCTTTCAGGTTTTCCACACCATAAGAGTGACACAATCAGATCTATATTTCAAAGGCATAACCACAGAAGTCCAATGAAAGATGGATTTTTAAAGTCAGTACTTTTGTAATAACCCAAATGGAAAATGAAGGACCATCTAAGGATGAAGTGATCATGGAGAAAAAGCAGATTTCAGAGGTATGTTAGAATAGAATTTATATGACTTCAGTAACATATTAGGTGTGAGGAATAAGAAAGGATGGAGAATGACTCTAGCATTTCTAATATATCTGACTGAGTGGATAGAGTAGCCATTCAGCAAGATAAAGAATGCAAGAAGAAAATTACATACGGAAGGAAAAAATGATGAGTTCCATTTCAAACATGCTTTTTAGGTGCCAGTAGCGCATCCATGTAAAAATCGTTAGTAGGCAGTTGGAAACAAGGGACTGAAACTCAGGAAAAAGATCAAGGATGGAGTTGATGTTATAGACAATGTCAAGATATAGGCCTCTAATACCGGATACTACTAGTGTGAGAATAAAACCAGGGACAGACAGTGCTATAGTAAGGAATAACTGTTAAGGAATAGTTAGAAAAAGATTCAGAGACAAAGGACAAAGGCAGGTCAAAAAAGTAGAAGGAATACCAGGAGAGAAAATAATGGCACTGAAATCAAATGGGGAGCTTAAAATGACAGGGGTTGTCCGCACTAATCTGATCTAACTGGGTAATCAACCAGGAGAGGTCTGATGAGAAACTGTCAAACGTAGACCATTCCAAGATCATGAGTGTAGGTGACAAACACAACTTTAGGAAACTCGTGAATGCCTTAATCCAGAGGGCCTAGTTTTCTTTTATCTCACTCAACAATTCCCAAAGATCTGAACATACCAAGAGAGTAAGGGTTTGGCAAACCTGTTTGCCCAACTGAAGCTTAGCTAATCACGAGAGGTATAAGAGACATAGAGGACACTCAATTCCAGATTGGAGTCAAGTCAGTCCCAACAATAGTGTAGAATTCCAGGTGTCCTGAGGCAAAAGTTATGATGCCAAGTTCACATTCAGATTTGATCATTCCTTTTAGTATGGTAGGAGGGGTGAAGATGAGGGGATTTCCATGGCTCTTTTTTTTTTTTTTTTTTTTTTTTTTTTCTGCTCCTGATGTTGACACCTGTCTTTTAAGAAGTGGATAGAACCAAGTTGGTCACTCACCGGTTACCTCAATGAGGTTCTTGTTCTACTGCTTCTAACTCACCCCAAATTTGGAGTTGTAAACCACAGAGGAATGGGTCTCCTTGACCAAAATGTTGACAAAATACATCTGTATATGTAGCCAGAATTTAATCTTCTTTAGATTCTGGTGGTCTTAATATTGGTCCCTGATGACTTACAATCAATAGATGTTTAGTTAAGCAATTCACTTGTTTTGGAGTGACAGTTATTGTGTGGGCAATGGGTATGTGGCCACTTCCGCAATAACCCCACGTCTCCTGACAGAGTGAACATTACAATCACACATTTGTTGCTATTAGCTCATGAGATGCTGGAAACCAATTTTAAAAAGCAAGTAATAAAGCACCACATAAAAAATAATGGCGTAATTACTTCTTGGTCAGGTTAAACCTACTGTGACGATAAAAACCAAAGGGAACAGCAAGCATCATAAGTGGGTTTGCTGTAAATTTGACACTGGTTCTGACCTTCAGAAAGGAAAAGCCTAGAACCACCCACCTAAGCCAGGTGCACAGAAGACTATTTGTGTTGTATACCTTTACCGAGTTTCTGTAAAAGCCTATGTCAACTCTTAAGAGCTAAAGAGAATGTCTCAGTCACTAATTTACTGACCCAAAGCCTTCCAGATTCCTATTTGAACTTAGGCCCCAAGAAGAAGGGATCTAGAAAGAGCATCAGAGAGCAATCACCATGCTGATAGCATTTGTCCTCTAAATACAAAGGAAAAAAAAAAAAAAAAGGAAGTGGGGGTCTAACTGGAACATGGAACACACTGTCCAGGAGGTAAAGGAAACACTGGCTATTGCTGATGATCTGTGAGCGAACACCCTGGTGGGCCACTAACATAAACAGAAAAAACAAACCAGCCTCCACTTCTAGGCTGTGATCTTTTCCACTTCTCATCCCAAGTGTTTGAAGACTTCCCTAATCCACATGAAATACCAAGGACAGGTGGGTATAGGGGTGGGAGATAGGCTTAGTCAAAGTTATGCCAGGAACTTTTAAGGATTGTATGGCACAGTCCATATTTAAGGATATCATGATTGTTTTCATTCATTGGCAAGTGCTGCTTTTGTTTATTTCCAGCTCTTGAGAAGACATTTAGTTAATATCTCCGTTTTGCCCTTATAAGAGTTGCAAATGGTTCTCCTAAGATATGTGTATCATGAATAGACTTTATGACAGTATGCTGTTAGAGAATAGCATTATTCTGCTCATAGAGCAATAGTAAACTAATTTTTACTAAGAAAAGTCACTTTGATACTTTGATAGGTTAAATTCTCAAGGACAGAAACTTGCATGGAGATACACTATACACTGATGGTTAGTTAGAAGTGAGGACAGCTTTTTGGTGGGCAAATTGGCTGTGGGTGGAGAGGATGAAGGGCTAAGCATAGAGACTGAACCATCATTGAATTCAGAGATATCCCCCAAAGTAGGCCTGGAGGCTACACAAATCATTCCTAACAAGTCTATTTTTCCAAGTGGGTGCAGGCCCACACCAGCCTTGTCAGCCTTCAGAAATGTCATCTTGTGTTTCAAGAAGACACCATTCCTGCTCCGACTGACTCTCCTGGACCTTCTTCCTTTAAACGGGAAGTAGAAACTGAAATTCTCCAAACTGAATCTCCCAATCCTCTCTAAATTAATGGGTGTAATGGAGCTTCTTAAAATAGATAGTAAATGGGAACGAGAAAAAAGAAGTGACCTTCCTTCCATATTTTCTATAATCTGTTTACCCCTATTGGAGGCTGGTGAATTTAGAGAAAGTGAAAATGCATATTTAACTTTATCTGTGGCAATCACTTTGCCTGAGGCCACTGTGTCAGATATCATTGCTGGGTTTTTCAGAAGGTTGGGACATATGTGTAGGGGGAGAGACCAAGCTTGATAAACCACTGACCTATTCCCAGATGGAAAATTTTTATGATTACATTGGCACAATAGGCACTGTGACCCTTTAAGAATAAAATCAAACATACTGGATTGGATTTTTCAAAAGCTACCAAAACAACTTTTAGGTAAGAATACATTTCTTTAAGCCTCCTTTCTAACTCTGGAATTAACAACTTGATCTTGATATGGTCAGGAGAGGGACACATCCATTCAATCAATTTCAGAACTTTACTGCTGCAAAGAGCCCTTCTTTTCCAGCAAACACAACCAAGTTTGGAGACCTTAAGTGGCCAATGCAAGATCAAACAGCCAGTTAACAGTTAAATCAGAAGGAAAACTCAAGTGCTGCAACCCAATCTACCCTAAATCCCCTACATCAGTCTTCCATGTAAGCTTGATTTAAAATAAAAAATATCATTTATTGAGAAATGGTACTTGCCACTCCACTTTTGTTAACTTATTTTTTTTTTCTTCAACACCCTGAGAGGTAGGTATTCCTATTTTACAGATGAAAAAACTGAGGCTGTTAATCTGGGTTGAGGGAAAAGAAGTGTGATTAAATTGCACCTATGGCAAAGGACATCAAACCTGCCCTTCAGACAGAAACATCCTAATTACAAGATCCATCTCCTATAAATGCTGTCCATTTCAAACCCAAATGGCCCTGCCATTTTATAAAATGAACACTAACTATACGGAAGACCAACAAAGGCTCCCAGGATCCTGAAGGCATCATGGGGCATGTCTATAAGGTGTCCACATTTTTTTTTAAACCAATACCAGTCTCTCTTAAAGTCTGTTTTGCAAAAACACCTGGGATTAAAAACAACGTGCTCTGACTTGACCTAAATTCTCATAATGAAAATGTGATCCAAATTGTAGCCCATAGTGATTGATGCACAACTAGAATGTACCAGAGACTGGATTTAGCATTATATTATATATCATTAATTTGTAGTCATCCCTATGAAGTCTATATTGTCATCCTCACCATTTCTGCTGCTAAGGGAAGTCCCTGAGGACCAGGATTCACACTCGGGCAGTCTGTCTCCAGTACCCACCCACTTGTTCACCCTTTACACTGGATTGCCCCCGCAGAAGTATTTAGCTAATGCACTGGAAGAGATGATGTTCTCCTTCCCTTCAGGACAACATGCAAGAAAACAAACAACAAAAGATGCCTCAAGCAAAACTATCCAGCTTCAACCAGAAAATATACATACATACAAAACATGCTATATAAAGACTAGACTCCAGTAGGACACAAGTTTAAAAAGGGACATTTTCCAAAATGGATCACACTTAAGCCCAAAGCCATTTTCTGCGAGGTGTGTGGTGGTGATGTCATCCATAAGAAAGATGAGAAATGACACACACTTCTCCATTATCACCTTCCAGCTTGTTTAATCTCACCTGGCAAGTTTTCTTTAATCAAGTAACTTGAAAATCGTATGGAATCTTGAGGCAGCTCTGGGTAACATGGGTGGAATTCTGATATGCTTTCTTCATTAACTGCTCATACCCCAGAAATGAGAATAAAGCCTCTCTTCCTGGGGAGTCTTTTAACTGGGAAAAAAAAAAACCCTTATCTTAATTGAATGCACACATCAGTTAACTATCTTCGGATTCACAAACCATTAATGTTCCATTTTCACAGAACGTCCTCCTCTTTCTGGCTTGTTGAAAAGCTGGTGCTCCTGGGGCTGTGCTTAGAGGAATGTGAGATTCAGCAGCAATGTAGAGGGGACAGGAGAGAAGAAGGGAATGCATTAAGCCCTATCTTCACAAGCAAATGAGCATTCTGGGGCAGAGCAGAGAGAACAGCGAGCAATGCTGTCCTTGCAAAACTGACATCCTCCTTGCATCCCCTCCAATCGACTGCTCTGAGTCGATTGCAAGGGAATCACAAATAATGCCATTCTGCCCCCTGAATACCAGTTAAGCAGGCTTCAGATGTGCCTACGGAGGGAAGACAAGACTTGCAAATAGGGTTTCGTGAATGTACAAGGATGGTACAATGATAAGGGGGGAGTGGGGTGGGTAGAAAAACTAATTGCACATTTCTCTCCTGAAATATTTGGCCTGCTGCAGAGTTCCACTTTTCTTTCCCTCTCCAAAGGAGAAAGATCTTAGTAGGGGTTGAGGTGTGTCCCCAAAAGACTCCCGTCAGATTGCTCCCCGTGGCATGGCAAGTCCCTGTGGAAGAGACCCAAAACTGAAAGCTGTTCTATGCCGGGGGCAGCAAGCCTCTTGAGGAAGAAATATGCCAGCTGTACCTCTTACTTGAGTATGTAAGTCAGAAGGGTGGGAGATTGTGACCCTGATGATGAAAGCATTTGTAATTAGACTTTGTGAGAGATATAAGCATGCTTAAGTTCTTATTGCATATGGAATGATTTGGGCTCTATTGAACTTTTTAAAAAATTGTCATGAAAATATTAGAGGCCATCAGGAAGATCTAGTTCCCAAAATATGCAATGCCATCTTTTTAGCCTGATTTTGCTTTTGAAATACATTCAGAATCTGACTGTGTTCCCTTAGCCAAGATTCTAAAATCAACTGTAACTGTAATTCCATGAACGCAGAAAGGAGATCTCTGACTCACTATAGCCCTGACCTTGGGCTTTGGTATTGAAGGCACCTAATCAGGTCATTTGAATCCCAGGCCAACCACCCTACAATGAAAACCACACTCAGTAGGAAACTATGTGAAAGTGGGGTTCCAGTACACCTGCTAGTAATGCCATTAGTTGTGACATAAGTCAATAAGCTCCCATAGCCTTTAGGATTTGGAGAAAACAAAATACCGGTATTACATGAGGGAGATAAACACACACTGAATAACAGCAGTTATGAGTTTCCTTTACGTGGCAGGAATATTTTCTTGGCTGTGGGATTTAGAATGTCAACAAGGGAGGCTGGGCATGCCAATTCTCTGAGTTTCATTAGCCTGCCAGAATATTTAGAGGTCTGGGCAAGGTAAACTCACTTTCTCACATTTGTGCTGAAGGAGAGCTGCTACAGACTTACCCCAATGTGAGTATTAAATTATCTTTCCTCATGATGACACCAACACTGAAACTTTACAGAGAGCCTCTTTTATAGTCAGCAGTATGGGACACTGGATTTATTTCCCTTTGGACAATGAGATTGTAGTTAGCATAACACCAGTGACTCCAACATCAATCCTCTGTCAAAAATAGTTTTATGAAGGCCAGAGAGAGGTTGGGCATAAAGGAGACACACCCAGTTGTGGACATATAAACACTGAAAGAGAAACTAAAATCAATCCTGTAAACAGAAGTCAAAGCTTTCTTGAGGTCATTAAAGACCTACATTTTGATATTCCAACAGGAGGATATTTACTGAAATATCAGGTCAATTCTTAAAGGAGAGCTGGTCCCGGTGGAGTTTATTTGTGGTCTTCTGTCCAATGTCCATTAGACAGGGTCCTTGACTTTAGTAGAGTGGATCCAAATAAATTCTAAGAAAGGAAATGGATTCCATCCTCTCTGTTTACTTTATTACTATTGATTTCTGAATTCCCTCCAATCTCTTTCCTAACTGAGCAGATAATATACATTTAGTACCAAAGGTAATTAATCCAAAATGAACCTAGTTTGCAGCTGCATGATAAAAAAGAGAAAGAACGGCAATAGATTAAATACTTACACATTAAAAGGTATGGCTGATTGTATTAATATGTACAAGAGTTTTAATATGCTTGCTTTATAGCTAGATATAACTTCCTCAACTAATCACAAGTTCATTTGTATGCTTGGACATATTTTATTTCCACTATTCTATATTTTGTAGCACTATTTTGTAGTGCAAATATTAAAATAATAAAAACAAGATTATCTGAAATATATATATTTTTAAATCTACCTTGTACTAAAAGGAACCATTGAGGACAATTTTTAAAAGTGTTTAAAAAGAAAAAAATTAAAATTAAAAAAATACAAGTATTTAAAAGGGGTTAGAATAGTTAGTTGCCAGAAGTGAAGTGGTTTTTAAAGCATCAAACTTACAAAAAAAGAAGAAGTGTATCATGTTAAAAGTATATCTAAAACAACATAAATATTCAGCAATAGAGGAATAGATAAATTTAGTAAATCTACACTCTGGGAGATTATACAGCCCTTAAACATTACGTTTATGAAGAAGTTATAATGTGTGGGAAAATGCTTAGTAGGCTACATAAAAAAAAAAAAAACAGGATGTAAAACTGTGTGTGTATATACACATATACAGTATAACCACAAAGAAGAAAAAAATGTTTATATACATTTGTTATGCCTGTTATACCTGTCTCTGGGTGACAGGTAGTGAATAATGTTAATTCCTCTTATTCTATCCAATTATTCTCCAGATTTTCTATAACTGTCATACATCCTGGCTCAAAATTATCTGAACCCTCATATGCCAGGGCGTCTATGTCGGTTCCTCTTTGAAAACCTGCCCATTTACAGGCAGGGTAAGTTTTCTGCACAGTCCTACCAGGTGTGTCCAAATGTTGGACAACGGGGATTATCACACTTTTAATAACAGTGTAAATACTGAAGTTATTCTTAAAGATAGCACAATGGGGCAGGTAAGAGCACGGGTTCAGGAGCCACAGTACCTGGGTCCGACAATGGCTCCTCCACTTACCACTTGATTAACGCTGGCAAATGACTTAATTGTTCCATGCCTCAGTCCCGTAAAATCAGGACAATGAAACACCTACCTCATAGAAATGTTAGGAGGTTAAATGCATTAATATTTGTAAAACACTTAGAGCAGTTGAGACACATAATAAGTACCTAACATAATTTGTGAAGTAGAAGGCATAAAATAAAATTCTCACTTGTTTACCGTTAATCAGAATAAAGTTGCAAATGAAGAAGTGGACATGGTTAAAATACTTGTAAAACATTTGAGCTTGTGTAAGTTTTTTGATAAGCTCATCTGGGGCAGAAGTATAATTTTCAGTAGAATTCAAGTCAGTACTCAGAACTGTAGTGGTTTTAAATGTTGTTGTTTTTTTTCTGTACTTGCCAAAGATCTGCCCATCTGCACATTTCTAAAATGTTAATGAAGATGCTAAGTTTCAATGAAATACTTACTACGTGCCAGGACTATCTGTAATGTTTTGTTTGCTACCCTATACGAGACTCTAACGTAAGATTCAGAACTAAATAGGTGTGCAATAAATGTTTGCTGAATGAAAAAATGAATGAATGAAGTACCTCACCACGGCTGCATCAAGTTGTCCAAATATGAGCATATTTCCACAAAGAGAAATATTAAGAACTGAGGTTGAAGTGTTAACTTTCTTAAAATCTAAAACTTGTTTATACTTTTTTAACATAGAGACAATGAGAAGGCAATAACAAAGAGCAAGGGAATGAAAAAACTGTTTATTCTGAGAAAAATGTTGCAGCTCAGTGCCCATCTGTCCTCAAGGATCCTTTTCCTAGGGAATCCATAATGATGGAGGGAACACTGGAAGCACAGACAGCAAGACAGCAATGGCAGCACCAATAAACAGAAATAGTCTGACTGGTTATGTGGTTTTTTTCCCTACCAGATAAAGCGTGACAAGAGAAAGTCAAAGCAACTGAAATCAGAGACAACACTTGAAATAAGAACAGTACATAATGGCAAATCTTCCTGTAATAAATTTCATTATTGAGCGAGAGCAGAAAACAACTATTTTTAGGCGCTCTCCATTGTTTTGTATGCATTTCAAAGTTACCCTTTACACATCTAATTTCTAAGTGCACGGTGTAACTTTGAGCATTTTGTGGAGGTCTTGGCTCCAAGGCAGCAAAAGAGAAGTGAAATGTCCCATGGTTGTAAACTCTTGATAAGTTCTCGTTGTCACTTTTCTTAAATGTGGAACTGCTCAAACCACATAGATAATTATAGATGACCAGATTGTAACTGTTTTATTGCTTCTTTTTCCCCATAAATTTTAATTTTGGAAAGTTAAGTGAAAAATGTGGTTTCAATTTCCTACAAATTGCACACAATTTGGTTTTAACAAGAAAATAGAAAGAAAGGGTATGTTCTTTAAAGTGAATTATGAACTAGAGTTTGTTTTTGCTCGCTCAACACTGCAAGAATAATAAAGCACAAAATTTAGAAAAGATGCCTTACAAAATGGAAATCATGAACTGTAGTAAGAAAAGCATAAAGTAATTTTTTATCTAAACATGGTTTAAGCAACCTAACAGGATAACACAATTGAGCTAGTCTTTTTCCCTCTGGTGAAGCAAGCTCAAGTTTAAAAGAAAAAAAAAAAGAAAGAATGAAAGGAAACAGGAGTAGAAGCTGACAACCTTAATGCATTGTATAACAGGAAATCTCTTAATAAGGAAAGGCTGTGTATGTACATCCCCAACTTAGTCTCTCCAAAAGTACCACCAACTGCAGAAGAACTATTAAAAACAATTAATACTGAAATCATTGAAACACACACCTAGAAACAGAACAAAAGACAAGAAAGAGACTTTTCGCGGAAAGAAATTACAGCTATCTGCTGGATTCTGGCTACCATTTTAGACCGACATGCTTTCCTTATTCAAGGTAGTGGTCACAACTAGCATGTTAAAGACAGGAAACCCACGATGTGTGTCCAGAACACCAAACCACCTGCTGGAATACAAACAATGAAATCAATCAACCAGCTGTCTTGGTTTTTTTTCCCCTTTGTGCCAAACTTGGGTTGAATATGGTCATTTATTCCTGAAATTGACCACTGTTTTTGCCTCACTGGCAATGTAGATTATGTCTATGTGTTGAGCAAAATAAATTATTCAGACAAGAAACAATTTCATCAGAACTGTTGATCATGATTCATTGATCAAATTCTCTAAGGCCCATGTTACTTAATATTACTGTATGGCTTCTTCAAACTTTCTACTTTCAAAAATGTTTACTTTCAGACATATTGCAACAACCACAGAGATCACCTGTATTTTGTATCCTCCAAACAAAGCAGACCAACTCTAACACAAGTACCTGATATAATGTCGTTACCCCTATGTTTTCTTTTTTGGCCAAAATATAATATTTGCTGATATTTTTTCTATCTGAGATTAAAGTTCCAAGTATAGTGCCTCTGACTATTAGAACACTAAGTTTTGACTTATGAAGGTCCAGCTATAAACTGGGACTTGGCAAACTTGAAGTATTACTCACTGACTAATAATCCTATTAGTCAAAACTGTAAACTTCTGGTCAGCTGCATTTTTTACATATTACTGCATGAAGCTCTAGCTGAAGTTCACTATCCAAAATATCCTTTGAAGGCATCACAATTAACAAGAGGTGATTTACTCTCTTGAAATATAAAAGCAGATTTTTCCTGTCCAAATGTCAATAAATCTTTGGTATTGGTGAAGAGCCATTGCCTACCTGTAGCAATCATGTTGCCCAACCCTCAGGCGAGGGCTTTTCATTGAGCACAGACCGAACTGACCACAGCTTTCACATGTATCTCAGTCCCAACTATTTAACTCATGATGCAGTCTGAACAAAATAATGGTGCAGTAACATAGGAGAATTTCATAGCAAAATGATCAAAACCTGCAATAATCTGGCTAGAGGGAAATCCACAGAAAGGTTTGAGAGGGAAGCAAATCTCCAGAGGGAAGCAAATGAGAAGGCTTACTCCACCCCCCCTCCCCCTCAAGAGAAAGAAAGAGAGCTCGAGTTGGAGAGAGGGACAGAGGGTGAGACAGAGAATCTCAAGCAGGCTCCACACTGACCATGGGACATGGGGCTTGATCCCACAACTCTGGGATCATGACCTGAGCCAGAATCAGGCATCAGATCCTCAACTGACTGAGCCACCCAGGCACCGTAAGGGAGGAGGCTTACTCTTAAATCAGGGCTGAGGTGTTCTTTATTCATTCATGTATTTTTTAAAAAATTTATCCATCAAAGCCCCTTCCCCTATGCCTTCCACTCCCAGTCCTGTTTCCAAATGCACCATCCTTACCTAACAAGGGCCTCAATGTGTTCTGCTATGAATTTGTTATGAATTTTTTACAAGATGAATAAAATAAAAATACCTTAAACACCCTAAATTCTCTCATTGGGAGAGGAGATAAGAGGGCAGAGAGGAAGAATACAAATGATGAACTTGAGAAATTACTTGCATATAGATCCTGGAATACTGTAGAACATATGAGATGAAAATAATGCGAGAGACACCTGGGTGGCTCAGTTTGAGCATCGACTTCTGCTCAGGTCATGATCTCACAGTTTGCGAGTTCAAGCCCCAGATCAGCTCGCTGCTTTCAGCACAGAGTCCGCTTCAGATCCTCTGCCCCCATCTCTCTGTGCTTCCCCCATTTGCGGTCTCTCAAAAATAATAAATAAAATATTAAAAAAAGAAAAAAGAAAATAATGGGAGATAGAGGGGTGGGGCCTTTTATCTGTATCTGATAGTATCTGATAGTATATAATTTTCACATACAAAGACTGCTCACTTTGAAGATGATGGAGTTCAGTAACAAGGGGGGAAGGCAGAAGACAAGAATTCAAAGGAATCCGACACCCTCAGTCCCCTAAAAACCACTCCCCTGTCACCAGTTCCCTGGTTTCCCAGGCCGTTCCTGCAGTCATTTCCCCAGATTTCTACCAGAGCATTGTATCTGTTGGATTAGCATCATGCCAACACAGCCTGCCCTCCATTCATTTTTGCTGCACACCTGATTCACCGAGTTCTTTGCACCACACTTTGCACATAGTTGGCATTCAGTAAAAGGCAGAGAATGAAACTCAAGAAAACAGCAGACTTGCTTCTGCTTTAGGAAGTTCATTTCATTTTTAAACCCCTAAGTGTTTCTTAGGATTAGTTAGTCAAAGGCCTAAAGGCAAGAAAAAGGACAGGGACTGTGGGAGTGTTTCAAGAATTTTGGCGGAGCTGGAATTCTCACAGAATTTAAAAAGCAAAGGCTGAGACTTATAACAGACCGAATACAATGCCTGACACAAAGCAGTTGCACATTTAGCAGCTGAGCACACACACATCAGCCATGGAAGCAAGGAGGGAGGAGCAGGACCTCACGAGAAATGGTTGCCATGGGGGGATGTCAGGGGAATCTCTGTGAAGATGGATGACAGAGTTTGGGACAGGGTCCACCAGTAGAAGTGAACACTAGTACCCATATATTCAAATCATAGTTTGGTGAAAGATCACCTGACAATCACCTGAAATTCTAAATAAAGGAGTATAGATCAAGACAAGTAGGGGCTTTCCTATTTAAAAAGGCAAAGTGTAAAATCAGTTTCTTATTTTTACGGCCCTCTACCTGAAATTTCTAACCTGGCCAAAATGTCTATGGTACTTTGACAGCATAGAAAACTTAGTAGCAGACCTTAATAAATTGTGGAGTTGGCCCAGAGTCCTAACTTACTGAGGGTGTTTTACCCTCAAGGTGAGTTCACACCATCTGATCATGGTTGAGCCTCTCAGATCCAAGCTTTCATTCCGTCAGGCTCTTCGCCTTAGGCCAAATCTCAACCACAGCTAAAATTTCCCAGCCTCTGGAGACAAATGTTTGGGCTGTCTCCTGACCAAGTGTGAGATAGTTTTTTTTTGTTGGTTTTTTTTTTTTTTTTTTTTTTTTTTTTTTTTTTTCCGTTTATGAGATAGGCCACAGAGCCTTTCCCAGGATAATCAGTCATCTTGACTGGTGACCACAGGCAGAGGCAGACGAAACTGGGAGATTCTAGATCAATGGATTTGTTTTGTACAAATCACTGAACCCTACTGGGACAAATTTGATTTGGTTTTACTTTTTTTTCCCCTTCTTAACTGAATGATTTACTCATTCTTTAAGAGTTACTTTGAATATTTTTCTTGAACACAATCCTAATTAAAAATAGTCTCTTGAACTATAAACATAATTTTCTAATTTTCTTTTTATTCACCCATCCATCAGTCTGTCCATTCAACAACTATTACTGGATTTTTCACTCTCCACCAGGCATTGTGCTTAAGGTGATCAAAATGCAAACTCTATTTGCCCAGCTGTCTTTTTTATTTTTTTCATTCTTCAGTAAACTTTTGGTAAATAAAGAAAATAAGGAATGAACTAAGTAGTGAAGAGGGAAAGCCAAAACAAGACAAATAAGCAGAGTAGAGTGAAATTTATGCATATGACATAGTTGAACACTCATACAAATTCTTAGGAAATTCTGCCACTGATTCAAAACGTGGCCCACTAATTCCCATGGCCTTGAGGTTGAGGTACCGGACATAAGAGAAACAGGTGGTGGGAGCTCTCTGTAAACAACATGACTTCAGACCCAGATGTTGAGAAAAGAAGATTAAATGGGCTCTTTCCACATACCCGTCACCTTTCCCAGGCTGAGCCAGGGGCTTGTCTCGTCGTGGCTAGACTAGAGCGGCACTTTGCTCAGCACTGACCCAGAGGTCACCGTGGTACAGATGGCAAAGCCACATCTGCTCACAGAATTTGAAAGCAGGAAGGGTCTCCAGTGACATCCAAGTCTTCAGAAGGCATGCATCGTATACTCTCCAAAGAGATGGTGGGATGTTTGCTGAGTAACTCATAAGACTCATTACAACGCCACCTTAATTATCTCCCTTTTGGACTCACCTTTGCACTTTCCTTTGTACAAATGTGTACAGCCTTCCTTCTAGTGCGTCAGGTAAGACCTCTGAGTGTCCCTCATTCTAACAGTCACTGAGGAAAGTATGGGATGAACTGAAATTTGGGAAATCGGACCCATTAGACTATAATCTCCACTGAGCTATAGTGGGGACTGTGTCCATCTTATACATGGTATCTCCAGTAACTAACACATGGACCAGGATTAATAAATATCTATTGAATGATCAAGGGGTAGTACACATTTCACAATACTTTTGTGCCTAAATACTGAAGATAATGCTGAATTCTCAGGACTCTGAAACCAGTCTGGTGGAACTCAAACCTTGGTTCTAGTTGCATGGCCTTAAATAACTCCTCTTTGATTCAGTTTCTTCATGGGTAGAGTGGCAATAATAATAGTACTTGTCTTATAGTGGGTTTTCTAAAAAATTAGATGTTTAAAAATATACCGTATCTTTAAAAGAGCATATGGCATATAGCAAGTGCCTTTTAAGTGTCAGCAGCAATAGCCATTGTTATTTATTAATGAGAATCTGAGGACTCATTCAGTCAACAAACACTTTTTGAGCATTTACTCTGGATCAGGCATAGTACTAGGCACTAGAAATACACTGGTATACCAAGTAGAAATAGACTGTCAGAAAATCAATTCACAGATTGAGAACTACTTACAGTCATCAATAATAAGAACTACCATTTCTTGAGTCTTTAATGTGCACCATTTATAATGTGCTAAGTGCTTTACTCATATTATCTATTTTAATCACTGCAAAAAACTAGCGAAGAAGATATGTTTATTTCCCCCATTATTCAGATAAGAAAACTGAGGTTTAAGCAGTAAAGTAACCTGTCAAAGGCCAAAGAGCAGGGCTCTTATCTACCCATTCATTTTCTTTAACCCTCATTTATTCAACATCTACAGGTACTGCTGCATTCAAGATTCTGTGCTAATGAGAGAGAACTAGTTGACACAAACAAATCACAGTGACAGCCACAAGTTTGTTTTTCAATAATCAGCCTGTCTCAAATCAAAAGAAGCATACAACAGAGAGAGATTATAATAGATTAGCTATGAAAAGACATTTATCTTCATGAATGTGGGACAACAACACAAAATAACCAACAGCTCATTTTGACAAACTGTTTGTGAACAAGGATAAAATTCGTATTTTAAAAACAATTCAAATGCACCTGCCATTTAAAGGTACCAAGGATATAAAAAAAAAACCCCAACAACATATGAGCTATTAGAAAAGTAATCTTAATGTTCTTTTTAATTCAGGCACTACAGAAGCTAAGTAATCATTGTTGCAATTAATTGCTTTCTTGTTGCTTGCCACTTTCCTTTCATTACAGGAAATTAAAGGGTAGAAGCAAATTACACAATATATATTTATTCAAGCTGAGATGAGTTGACATCATTTATTGTATTTGTACTTCCCAAACACTGCCCGGTTATTCTTTTAAAACTAAAATTCCTCTAGCCCCAAACTGACTTAGCACATTCCCCGCAGTGATATACTTGATAATCATGACTCAAAAATGTGGAGCTAGAAGGGGCTGAGATAATATGTTGTCACTCCCATATTTATCACCACATTTTCTGAATCATCCAGCTTCGTAATGATGATTTCTTTCCATTCTTTGCACTGTTTGGCAACTACATATTTTGTGAATACCTAAGAATGCTTATAAATATTCTCTTTCCTTGCAGCCAATAAATCTTTAAAATTAAAAGACAAAGTTAAAATGACTTCTGCACTTCAACAACGTCTCCACTAAATGTACCATATATCTCACAATTTCAATATTCACACTTTAAGACTCAGTGATGACTTTCAATCTCACTTTGTAAATAAAGAAAGAGGGGCATGCTTTGCAGTTTATTGAAAGCTATTTTGGGTGTTAGTCTTGATGGTTAGATGTTTTATTCTTTCTGCCTCTCCATCCTTCCCTCTCTACCCACCTTTCTTGTCACCAGGCATGAACCTCTTGTTCCACGGAATTTTCTTTTCTTTAGAGTTAGAAATGGACAAACATTATAGAAACAACAATTTCAAGGATCTGGTGCAATGACATGGATCAATGTTTATTGAAATTTCAGGATGCTCGATCTGCTGAGAACAGAGTCAGCCAGTATGGCTCATATTTCTAGATAATGATCACAGAGTGAATGGAGGATGGGGTAGGGAAAGTAAAGCTTCTGGGCAAACGATAGCATGACTTTAGCACAGGGGACAATCCACAGATGCTTAGAAACAAAAATGTGTTTGTCTGCATGCCCCTGTGAAGGCTCGAAGTACTATCTATCTGTATAGTGTGTATATTCCATTGTACTAATTGCTACTCAAAGAAGCCCCTCCACCCTAACCATGTTCTACCTATCATCCCTCTTCTTTCTTTCATAACACTTCTTCCAATTTGAAAATTATCTCATTTACTACTTAACTTGTGCATTGCCTTCCTTCCCTTCCTAAAATAGAAGTGTCTTGAGGGCAAGAACTTCATGGGTCACAGAGCCTAGAGGATGCCTCAAACAGTAACAGGTACCAAAACTTTTTTTTATTAAATTGGAATTTGAATATTATTGCACCCTCTCCACTAAAAAAGTAAGATGAGAGCAAAAAAAAAAAAAAATCATGTCTCCTCAACATTATTTATAGGATAATCTTAAAGTCTAGACAGAACCTAGAATTCTTCAGCGATGAAATTCAGCCCACCATCTCCAGGAGTTACCGTGATGACTGCACACATTGCAAGTTAATTTGTCACTTAACATCTTAGAAATTGTAGATAAATTTATAAATTCATGATTTGTGAGCACGAATTTCAACGTTTCAGGCTATACTATAGATTCTTCTCAGAAACACTAACACTCCTGCCTAGTCCAAAAATTGTCTGAAAGCATAAAACCATGCCATGTGAAAGCTAAATCCAACATTTCCCATAGTCCAAATGGTATAAATGTATTGTTTTCAATTTAGTGACTTAAGAAGAAACGCAACAGATGCATGCTTCTTCAGCCAAGACAAGAATTCGTTCCAAACACAAGAACCCATTATATAAGATGAAGATCTGTTTGGTTCCTAAATGAACCACACAGCGTTGGAATTGTCATTAGCTACTATAAGGCAACGAAGAATTTATAAAAACAGAGCCGATGTGTTATTAAGACCAGGCCCTGTGGCTTTCAGGCAATATAGATTTCTGAGCTATTTATTTATTTATTTATTATTATTATTGCGGGTCCCACTGTCCCAGCTGCAACAATCCAAACTCTGCAGGGCCCATGTAACAAGGCGATGGTATCTGAGAAATAATGAGCGAAGGAATGCTGTTCTTTCTTTCAGAGCAATCTCAGGTGCGATCTTATACCGTAAAGGACTGGATCAATACTCCCAGCAGCAAGCCGCTCGATACCCCCTGAATTATTGCTTCATTTTTCTTCTTATTATAGATGAGTTGTGTTATTATTTTCCCCAAATCGATATTTTACAACCTTTTTTATCCGTTTCTCCATAAATTTTGTGATTACTTTAAACTGGGAATTCCGGTACACTAAATAAGATGCAGTATCTGAAAGGGACGGAATGTACTGACATGTTTTTTGTTTTTGTTTTTGTTTTACTCTTTTAGACACAATGCCTTGTTTAAAGGCACATCATAATCAATAGCCAAAGGAACGTTTTCTCGGAGAAAAGTTTAACATAACCCTGTGCTTGCAAAATGAAAGTGCAAATCCTTTAAAATATCAGCAGCCCAAACAACACAAAGCTGAAAAACACAAAAGGAGGCTCCATTGATCAGCACTTTGCATCTGAAATTTCATTCCTAATGCTTCTTCTCCCCTCCAGTTAAAGGGCCAATGCAATTCCCTTAAATTGTTTCTCACAAAGGAGATAACTCTATGCACCTTGGAGAGATTTAATTGGCTTCTATAGCTGTCTCCTGCTAAGTGTTTAAAACATCAGCAAATCAAATCATGTAAACTCATACCCTGTTCTGCTGTCGGTTTGCTCCAAGCTTGATTATTTAGATGTTAACATTAGCAGCGCCTACACTTAACAAAAGAGATCGGGAATATAACTCCCTCCGTGAGTTCCGGGATGACTTGAGTTAATTCTATGCTTCCTATGAAATAATGTGTGTTATTTGGCAGGGAATGCTCAGTGGTAACTAAATAATCATTACAGTGCAGCCAGTGGTAATTACATGGTAATTCACATTAACTTCATAATAAGCACTGTATTTTTCACTATATCCATCTGAGAATGAAGCAGAATCATAGTCTTTCATTTCTTTTTAATGCCACCCAAAATAAAAATAAAGTAAAATCACTTTAAGGGCAGGAGGACAAGGAATATAACCCTGATGAGTTAGGCTACAGATTTCATTAAAGAAATACTTAAATCCATTAAGTCTAATTAGACATGACATCCCAGAATTCACAAACAGTAGTTCTAATAAACTCATTAAAAATTTTTGGTGGCTTCTTTAGAAAATGGGAGAATATTATATTATAGGCTGTTATATTACATTAAGGTTTTATAATTTTATATGGGCTCTTCTCTTTTTATGTAAAGGCCTACGAAACTTTATAAGAATAGTTCTGCTTAAATCAATGAGTCTTAAACAACAATGTGCTTCTTGTAACATGTACTTAATAATGCAATAAACTATTCTAAGTAGTTTAGAATAAAATGGGAAGCACTTCATTCTGGTGGGCTAAAAGGTATCAGGATCTAGGGACTCAATTCCTTACAGCATTGCAGTATACGATTTACACTCAAATCTCCATTTACATACATGTTATTTAATTTGAGCAATTATGAAGTCCTGAAACTGCTTTTCCATTACAACCTGGACCCGTGAAAGGATTCACACAATGAATGCATCATATATATAAATATACGAAAAGAATTCTGAAGAGAAGAAAGCAGTGGGAACAACTTTAATTGAATA
Source organism: Puma concolor (assembly GCF_028749965.1). Lineage (NCBI taxonomy): Eukaryota > Metazoa > Chordata > Mammalia > Carnivora > Felidae > Puma > Puma concolor. The sequence continues at coordinate 50,817,082 of NC_141667.1, forward strand.
CTTATATTAGTGAATTAAATTAGGTCTGCTTTTAAATGAGCCACCCTTAATTAGCTGCAGTTAGGAAAGTGGAATTAATATATTTTACATTTTACTCTACTCATTACATTTAGCAGCAATGGACATCTGGCCCTTTTTTTTTTTTGCTTTTCGCCAACAATTGAGTGCCTTTTTAGGAAGGTTTGAAGAAAAATCTCCTATTTGAATTCTAATACAAGTCCCATACAAGGTTTAGAGCAGATTGCCCTTATGTGATCTGAACTATTTATTTATTTATATATATTTTTTATGAACTGGGTACACTATTGGTACAGTGATACCCTCCTCACTGATTACTGCAGGACAGGCCTGACCACAATTCATGCATTCATCCATTCACTGTCAGCCAGTCAAGCAGCAAAAAGTAGCTAAAACTCCTCACTGTGCCAGGTGCACAGCAGAGATCTCTGCTTGGCAGGTTTTAATCTTGTCCCTGATTGCCACCATCATGCAAGTACCTCTCTCTTGATCCTTATGATGATGATTCTGCCTCCAAAGCCACTAAGCGGGAGATCACTAAATGCAACAAAGCTTAACACATCTTATCTCCTCAAGGACCTCAAGGAACTGAGATTTAAAGTCAAAATGGAAGGGTCCACAGATGCCCTGTGGCTGGAAATGAATTGCTCCCATCAATTCCCATAGGCGCTAGGTCATGAGAGCATGCTAGTGGACAATATATTCAGGTGGACCCTGCCAAGTCCCTCCCTGATCTGGACCTTAGAAAAATGACCCTCCAGTCCCAATGAGGTCTCCCAACAGTTTTCTGGTGTCTTAACATCAGTCTCTCACAAAAAGAAAGGACTCCACTCTGTAGGACTCCAATTGCTTGACTCCACTTTGCTAATGGTGGAAATGGCATTGACTTTTCTGCGAGACTTTGATGTACTTGGAGGCAAAGAAAAGCTCTTTCTTCTTTTGTCAACAGAAAGGCAAGGAATGTAAACAAACAGATCAGAACAATGATGTTTATGACATCATTTTTAGAAAACTGATTTTTAGAAAACTTTTTTAGAAAAACTGATCACATATTGGAGACCCAAGGAATTAAACATGCTTTACTATCTTACCTTTTCTTGAGAGTATACTTAAAGATTAATGACCTTAAAGAATTCAAAAAGAGCCTGCCAAATGACTGTGGTGATGTTGGTTGAATGATTTCCATATACATTCAAAAATGCAATGCCTTTAAATATTTGCAAATATGGAAGGCAAGTCACAAAATAATGAGTAAATCCATTTTTTGTGATTTGTTCTGGGGGCACCTGGGTAGCTCAGTTGGTTAAGCATCCAACTTTGGCTCAGGTCCTGATCTCACAGTTTTCATGAGTTTGAGCCCCCGCATTGGGCTCTGTGCTGACAGTGCTGAGCCTGCTTCGGATCCTCTGTCTCCCTCTCTCTCTGCCTCTCTCTCGCTTTCAAAAATAAATAATAAACATTAAAACAAACAAACAAATAAATAAATAAAATATGTGATTTGTTCTGGCTCTATAGGCAAATGAATCATGTGTTAGTTTGGGAAAGCCTCTTCCTTATTAGAGCATCAGCTGCCACTTCTGCAAAATTGGACAATTGGCCTAGGCTGTTTCTGAGGGCCTTTCCATCTCTAAAATTCAGAATTATAGAAATATGTTCTCTGAAATCCTTTTTTGATAAGATGTACCACTAACTGAGCACTCACTAGATGCCATGCAGTATGCTGAGCTTTCCATATGCATCCAATTGAATCCTCACAGCAATCCTCTGAGATATAATCCCCATTTTACAGCGGAAAACAGAGCCTCAGAATGGGTAAGAAACTAGCTAGAAATTGACTGCACCAGGATTCAAACTGGGGTCTGCCTTGACTCCCAAGATCTATAGCCATACAAATGTTTTTATAACTAAATGAGCCTAAGGGGAATATATACAGTGTGATGACAAGCTCTTGGCTGACAGGCCAAAGGAAAGGATTCTGGTACAAAAATCTACTACCAGCTGAGTAACTTTAGCCAAGTCTTTCAAACTCTACAAGCCCAGTTTTCCTCATCTATAAAGAAGTCAACAATTTGGGTTAACTAGGTTATCTTTAAGGCTCACATTCCATAAATTTATTGCCAATTTCTCAGTCATTCCTTCCATTCACAGGTTCTTCCATTCACTGATTTGACTAATTTATTGAGCACTCCCACTCTGTGCTAGGTACTATACTAGACACTGAAATACAGTGGTGAACAAGACAGACAAGGGTCTTACTTCCATGGAGCTTATATTCTAGTGAGAGGCACAGACTATACATAAGTAAACAAAGAATCCAGATCATATCAGCTGATGGTAAGTGCTATGGATAAAATACATGTAATTAAAGTGTCAGTGTTAGAAAGGCAGACTAAAACTCCAGAATCCCCCAGTCTAACTAGTGAATTATGTCCACAGAAAGCTTAAAAAAAAAAAGTAGAGTAAAAGTAGTGTGAGTCCATTTTGTCGATGTAAAAATATATGAGATACCATATAGGATAATCGATTACTTAGAGTAATAGAAATCTGATATCAGATCCATCATTAGGTGACCTAAATGACTTTAAACATACCACTTTACCTTTCTCTAAACTTCAGTTTTCACACTGAAAACGAAGCTAAAAATACCTGTTCTTCCTACCTCACAGGTTAACAAGAAAGAATTGAGTGGAAAAGGCTTGGTCAACTGTAAAAACTGCACTGAAGTTAAGTTAACTTAATTACACATAGGACAAAGATGAGCCATGCAGAAAAGCTCAACAGCCAAGCCTGTACTTTGGCTCTGACATATAACTTTCTGACAAGTCACATACTTTTTAAAATATTTTTTTTTAATGTTTTATTTATTTTAGAGAGAGAGAGAGAGACAGAGCACAGGTGGAGGGGGCGGGGAGCAGAGAGAGGGAGACACAGAATCTGAAGCAGGCTTCAGGCTCTGAGCTGTCAGCACTGAGCCTGGCGCAGGGCTCAAACCCATGAACTGTGAGATCATGACCTGAGCTGAAGTCGGATGCTTAACTGACTGAGCCACCCAGGTGCCGCGAGTCACACAATCTTTTATTTTTGATGTTAATAATTTTATAAGTTTAATTTCCAAGCTTTTAAAATTTATTTTTTTTAATGTTTATTTATTTCAGAGAGAGAAAGAGACAGAGAATGAGCAGGGGAGGGGCAGAGAGAGAGGGGGACACAGAATCCAAAGCAGGCTCCAGGCTCTGAGCTGTCAGCACAGAGCCCAATGCGGGGCTTGAACTCAAAAACTGTTAGATCATGACCTGAGCAGAAGTCGGACGCTTAACCGACTGAGCCACCAAGGCACCCCCAAGTTTCAAGCTTTTAGATGATACTCCTACATCTTCTGAGATAACCAGTGCAAATGTTTCATTTTTCTAGTCTTGAAGAAACTGGAGAAGTACAAGACCTATAAGCTTGTTCTGAACAGATCTTCCAGAGACACTTTCCTCCACCCAAACCTCCCAATAACCCCAAATAGGCAACTCTGCCTCAGTGAATATTTTAAAAATCAGTTAACACTGAAAGAGAACAATACACATGTGCAGAATTACTGGGAAAGCCTTACTCTTTGCAGGTATTTCAATGTTATATATAAATAATGATATTTGGCACTAAACAAGGATCTAAATTAACTCCATATTAACTGGGGGTCGGGACTTCCTGAAACAAACCACGAGCCTGATCCCAGGTGGCTCTGCCCAGCAGGTCAGGTCTTCCACCCAAGATGTAAAGAAGTGAACCACAGTTCATGTTACAGGAAAAAGATGAGCATTTACATTTGGAGGCCAAAGAGCAGAGGGTACATGGAGAAGTCTGCTCTCCTGTTGTTGTTTCTGCCCTCAATTTAGGGAGTCCCAGCTTCTGTCTAACCCCTCACCACTGAGTACTTTTGGCAGAAACTGTTCAACCTGACATAAATGGGCTGGCTTCCCCCTGCACAATAAGTACCCTGAATAATATGAGGTCTACTTAAGAGGGGGAGCATACTTTACCCAAATAAAAAATACTACATAGTATATATAGTATTCAATTCATACCAAGGATCACATTTGCATATGCCCCACCAATAGGAAAGTGCTGAAATGGAGAGAATATTCCTCTCAAAAAATCGTTCCCTTGTTCTATATTCAAATAATTTTAAAATCTCTCATATTATAAAGTTCTTTTCTAGTTATGTTATTTTAAACTAAGTACGGATTGGGGCATGAAACAACCATAAGCAATGGCAGTTTGGGGATGTATATAGTGTCACCTAAAGAAGTTAGTCAAAACAAAAAGGAGAAATAGAAATTTAACATATATTTAGTAATTTTTCCTAGCAGATTGGCCTTTCAGTATGACAAGTGTTCCTCAAAACAAGCCTTTTAAAAATCAGTTTTTAAAACATAGCTGAAAGTGGTTATCTTTGGAGACTTAAATGATTTAAATATAGCAAATGGTTACTTTTGGCTTAGGATAAAATTTCCAGTGAAAGAATCATGCACAGATTTAAAAAGAGCTGCGTCTCCAACAACTTAGAGGCAAATATGATGGGATTTAAAATGGTTCTGGTTTTGATAAAAACAAACAAAAATGCGGATGTCAAGAATGGCTATGAAGAGTTTGAATAAAAGTGTAAACTTAAAAGTAAAAAAAGTTATATTTGTAAATGTTGTAAATTATGTGTGTGATTGTAAATAGGAATGTTACTAAATTAATATGTGAAATATTACAAGTAGACATTTGATAATTCACTAGTATCTATAAATATGTACATGTTTAATTTGTTCCTAAAACTGAAAAACTTTTTATTAGGAAAATTGGGGAATGCTTTATATTCAAGAACATGTTCTACTCTGGCATATACAAAGTTGAAAGTTCTATGAAAGAAAAAATGTGTCTATCCAACACAAGGGAATGACTAAGTAAATCATGATGCAGCCACAAAACAGACTATTATACACCTGCTAAAATGCATTTAGGAAGAATTTGAATTAACAGAGGAAATGTTTATTTTACAATTTAAATTAAAAGCAGGATGCAAAGTTATAAAAGCATGTTGTGATTTACTCTGATAAAAATTCATAAGAGTGACACAAAGAAAAATATTAGAAGAAAGATTTAAAAATATTGATAATGATTATTTCTGAGGATTGGAATAATGGATCACTTCACTCTGTGTTTTTAAGATTTTCTGTATGAGTGTATATTATGTTCATAATGATTTGACTTGTTTAAAATACGGAAAGCTTCAGTTCCTGTCAGTCCTCACATGTTCTAGAAATACCCACACTCTCCCATCGCCAACAATCAAATTTGAGGGAATCACGTAATTCCAAAAAGGAATGCGCTAACCTGGCTCCTCAGGAAATTTACAGTGCAGGCTCCACCAGGGTCCAAATTCTGGCTCCTCCTTTTATTAACTACATTACCCTGGGGAAGTCACTTCACCTTTCTAAGTTTTCTTATAAAATGAGCCAATAATAGAGCGGGCCTCACCCAGATTCTCAGGGTGGGGGTGGGGGGGAGGGGAAGATGTTTTACATTTCAGTAACACTTAGAGGAAGAAGATTGAGAGAGACAACAGTGTAAAAAAAAAAAGTGTGGAAAAAGAGGAAATGATAAGATAAAATTGAAGAAAGGCTGTCAGAAAACCAGTAGAGAGAAAAGAGAAAAGAGGAGTTCAAAACTCTAGCAGGGAATGTTGCTATCCTGGGGAAGGGAGGTTGCAGGGAGGGGCCTAAATTTCCTACCTAATTGTTATAATTTTGGACTTGATTCAGTTTCAGAATTGTTAAGCCTCTTAGATGAGTTCCCATTTTTATTATGAAAAGTATGGTACTGCTTCACACGGCAGGGGAAAAATTCATGGAATTCATCGACCCTCCGTGGTTCAGGTTGAAAACAAAGAACTCCACACTGTAGCTGAATGTGCGTTTGGGAGCTATAACCAACCTCGGAGACATCGGGGCCTCTGAGATAGGAGGCCCTCAGAGCTAGGTCCACTCACTCACGTAATTGGGGTTGGCTGATGAGTCCCCACCAATGTGTACACCAAAGAATGTGGGTATAGGACTATTTACCTGTGCTGAGGTTTCAGGAACAAAAAAAGATCAGAACCCAAATTCAAGGTATCTATGCTACAACAAGATAAAGATATAGCTCATTATAAGATTCTACTAAGATGTGGAATGATTATTAAAGACTAAAAATTGTTTTAAACTTATAACACCTTATTGTTTCCTACACATTAAGTGAAAAAACAAATTATCTAATATTATGTAAGTTATCACCCTATTTTGGTAATGAGGCAGATATATGCACAGGAAGAAGAAAGACATATGCCATTAAAAAATATTAACAGCTAACATTTATTGAGTGTTTACATTTATACTGGTAGAAATGTGAGCAATTTTAATATTATCTTAATTATTTTTGTATCGGTACTTCCCAAATTATCTGAAGTCAGTATGTACGACATTGCAATAAAGAAAAACAAGTTTTAATGCTCTAGTGGGCGCCACATCACTTAGTTTACAACTAACAGAAAGACTAGCATCCACACCACTGCAAACATGGACAAATAAAACAGAAAATAATCCTCCACCAAACATTTGGAATAAATCTTCGAGAACGAGGAAAAAAAAAACGTGGTTTACTTACCCACCCCCACCCCCCACCCAGGATGTTAGGGAAAGTTTCAATATGCATAGTTAAAAAACTGAAGGGTTAATTTATCATGATGCTGGGTAAAAACAAAAACAAAAGCCTTGCAAACCTCAAAATAGTTTATTGGCTTTGAAAACCAAATCATGTTATATCATACTAAATAGATTAGAGGTTCAAGACTTTATGGTGTTGCATTATGTTGGCAAGAATACATATAAAGCTCAGTTCCTACCTTTATTGTTAATAGGTTTCTAATCCCTGACCAGAAATTTATAGTTTAGAAATGGCAACACATCTTAAAGATTAAAGCCATGTGACAAATAGTTCATGTCCCTTAATAACCAAATCACATGCCTTAGATTGGGGAAGCTTATCTGCCTTTTCCTTCTATATGGTTTCATTGGTAGGAAATACTTTATATCCCTATTACATGAATGATGAATGGGACCGTTGGTTATGGTCTGTTATTTGCCTGGCTGTAGTCAATATGTTTTCTTTGGACAGGGATTTCTGTGATTTATCTCTCTCCCGGCCTTATCACTTATTAACTCTGGTAGACAGGAAAAAGCCAAGGTTGTATATAAGGCCTAGTGGCCATTTAGACCTCTAATGTCAGTGAAAATATCCCTTTTAATGATCCTGTTACACTAGCTACTCAAGTCCTGATTACACTCCACTCCAAATAGGAAATAAAGGTCATATTTCTTGGAAAGTATGTACGTAAAATATGCAAAATAATATGCTTCCTTCAGACCAGCTTTATTCTTTGCAGAAACGGCTTTCATTTTATAGATGTCACGGAAGTACAATGGGTACTTTTAGTGATTCTTGTTGCTGTTGTCCCCATTATGGCACCAACAGTGTTTAACTTTACAAATGCCAGAGGGTTCAGGATCACCTGAACCTGATATATCAGATCAGGAGCAATCACATTTTGTGAAAAACCTCCCTTCAGCAGAGGAGTGAGGCTTGGGACTTGCCCTCTGGATTGCAAAAGCAAAAAGAATAAATATTCCCTCTGCCTTGAATTCTTTTCTTTGTGTGTAAATGGCTCATTTGGAGTAATATTCAAGACATGTGGACAGGAGCAGCCTGTTAATTTTTCTTTCTTCTTGAATCTTTTCCAATTAGGACACCGCTAAGGCAGAACTGCTAGTCAAGTGTTCATTACACAGCCCTCTCTCAGCTGAATCCTAAGTGAAAACAATCTGATATAAGAGAAAACACATTCTTGCCTTCCTTTCCCTGATTCTTCCTGAGTTTGCTTAGGCCTGTCTTTCTAACAATTAACATATGTGTAGAATATGACCCTTTGCAGAACATTTTCATGCCCATTCTTTCCTTCACTGAAACTCACAAGGCCATTGGGATGCCCAAAGGAGGGATGGCCCCTCCCTCCATTAAGCTGAGGAAGCCAAAAGCCTGGTAGCATTAACCCCTCTCTCACTCCCTCACCCCTACAGCGAACCCATCTCTAGGTCCCGTCTATGTCCTCCTCAATACCTCTTGAATTTTCTCACTTTATTCCATCTCCACCCATTACCACCCAAATCAAAGTCACCAAATCTCCCTCCTAGACTACTGCAATGATCTCCTAACAGGTCTCCCAACATCCATTCTGGTTTTCTAAGTGCCATCCAGACAGAGAGTTTTGTTTTTGTTTTTTCCAAAATGCAAATCTAGTCATGTCCATTGTCATTCCTGACACTTCAAGGACTTCCCACTGTTTTTAAGATGGCAACTAAACTCCTCCTCTCCTTATGACTTATAAGACTTTGCATAGGCTTGTCCCTGACCACTTCTCCAGCCTTTTTTGTCACCGTTCTCCTCTCTCTTAGTTCTGCAGCCTGACTGGAATTTTCCAGCCTTCCAAGATGTCACATTTGCTCTCATTCAATGCCTTCTTACATGCTCCTCTCTGCTGGAACACTCATTCTCTTTCCTCAACCCCACGCTTCTCCCACCCTTCACCTATTGCCAGGTTAACTCTTAATCATCCTTCAAACCTCAGCTGATCTTTTCCTAAGGAAAAATATCTCTAACTGACCATTTGGGGTTTCTTTGTTATATCCTTGTTATATGCTTGTTGGAACTCAGTTCCTGTTTTCTGGACACTTACCAGATTTGAAATAGTAACCTTATAAATATCTACATTCCCTCTTAGACCATAATACCAATGAGAACAGGAATTGCATCTTATTTTGCTCAACACTGTTTTAGAATATTGCCAAAGGTTGTTTCAAACATTGCCTAGAATAGAACAAGCAATCCAGAAATATTTGTGAGTTGAATGAATGAACAACAGGGAGTGCTAAAATAATAATTAGAGTCCAGGTCTTTTGATTCCTACTCTAATGACTAGAAAGAAATAATTTCTTTAATTATGATGAAATATGGCACTTATTTGATACCAAAAAAAAATTTGTTCTTTGGATTTTCAAAATGAACATTCCTATTATCTGCTTCTCTCTTTTTGAGTTTACTTTTAGGGAACACTCACACTGTACCAGGCACTATTAGCCCTGTATTACATATACTGACCCATTCCCTCCCAGATATAGGTACTATTAAAAGATTCCTATTTTACATGAGAGAAAATGAAGAATATTTATAATATGGAGCCAGCCCTATCTTTTTCTTTAACAGAAATTCCAACTACTGTGTTCTCCTGCATGTAAAACTTCAAGTAAAAGGGGATAGATTCTTAATTAACAGCTCTTATTTACATTCCATGTCATCCAGAGCACAAAAATCAATGAGGACCCATTGATCCTGGCAATATGTCAATCAATTATTAGAGAACATCTATTGCAAGTAAGATATGAGTCAAGTTGCTTCAACACAGTGTACAAAATGGTATAAGATCAGGGAAGGGTAATTCTTTTCTCATAGAGCTTGTAGACTTTTTGTAATTTGTGTACCTAAGAACAGAACAAGAGATCTAAAGACACAAGGAAGGGAATAAATAAATGAATGGTCTAATAAGCACATGCAACCAAAGAGATCCAAGGATATAAACTTTTCTAGTCAATCAAGATGAGCCATAGGGAACATCAAGTCTCCTAGTGCAATTGACTCATTTTACATTGAGGAAACTGGAATGTGGAGCATGGAAGCAATTTGTCCCACATCTCAGAGCCAGTTAGCAGCGGAGCTGGTGTTGCCAGGCCTCCTCTATCTCAGCCCAGTGCTCTGCCCACTATACTAAAATGGCCTGAGAATACTGCAGAAGGGAAACAGAGTCTGAGCCTGATCTTATAGGGGAATTACCATGTCCAGAATTGCTAAATATGAAGTGACCTTGAGACCTGATGCGGAGACTGGTTTGAGTGGAGCTGAGTGCACAGGGAGCCATAAGCTTGGTCAAGCATAGGGGTTGGGCCACATCTCACATACAGTGGGCAAAAGGGGAAGCCTTCTCTGCAGGGTAAAGCTATGACAGTGGCTTTTTGGAAGCCTGATGTGACAATGAATTAGTGTAAGAAGAGGCCACGGAACATGAGATGCATTAGGTACAAGCTCTTTACTTCTGCCCTATAACTGATAATTTTGTTTATTCCCAGGGTGGCAGCCTTCATTTGTGGAGGAGCGTTTCAAGAACTAGAAACAGAGTCTTCTGGCCTTGAACCTTTTGAACCTGGAGTTGAAGCAATTATAGCCTAAACACCTTTGAAAGGGCTGGTGATAGACTATACCCATGTTACTATGGCCTCCAGAGGAAGGGCTGAAATTTGATTGGAACCAAAAAGACAGGTATGTGTTTTTCCTGAAAATTCAGCATCAGAGAACGTTATAAGTCAGGGCTGCCTTATAAAAATATTTATTGTTTGAGGCTATTCCCGAGAAAGTATTTGTTGTATCAAAATTGTTATATTCATATTTATAAATCTCTTTTTCTTGCTACTTTATTCATACTTTGCTCTTTTTATTTGTGGTTGGTTAGTGCTACTTGTTTCTTTTATTTATGGATGTCTACAGTTCTGTTACTAAAATCCCTAAAGGACATTTCTTAGCCCTCTAGGAAATGATGGTGAAGATAAAAAATATATGTAAAATATCTACACCGTGGTAGGGACTCCGCAACAAAAGAAAAGATTAATGAACAATAGTAATGGCTATCATTTATTAATGGAAACTACTAGTATCTGGCTAGGTGTTCATACTAGCTCACGAAAGGTGCTTTACATACATTTCCCTGATACTAAAATGAACCCCAGTAAGGGATTATTCCCTTGTAAAAATGAGGCAGCTGTGGTTCAAAACCATCACATGATGTGCCCAAAATAACCTCCATAGTAAGTGGTAGAGCTGAGCATTCGATCCAAACCCACCACCTCTTGAAACCAAGCCCTCAATCACTAGGCCATATTGTCTCCTTGGGAGTAAGAGAGAAAAGAATGGGAGGAGGAAAGAACAGGGGGAGAAGGGACGGAGGAAGAGAAAGAGAAGGAGAAGAAAACAAAAGGAATAGGGAGAAAAAAAGGAAAACTTGGAAGACATGGCATATATCATCAAGTTCCACAGAGCTTATTTAGCCAAAATGGGCCCTCCTACATGCAAAGCTGTTTTGGGCAGGAGGTACAAACAGGAAGTATTTCCAGGAAGAATTTTTATTTCGAAGTTAATTCTGACACTGATACACAGGGATGTGGGTTAGTCCTTCTACAGGGGCAGGAAGTTTGGTGAATAATCCTTAGACTGGCAGAACCTGGTGGCAGAATGATCTGAGAAGTGGCCTAACCCAAATCTGAGCTGGGACATGATCATTCCACTGGGGCTTTCACCATCTGGCAGAGCTGGCAGTCAACAGCTCTCCATGCACACCTGAGCTAATCAGACACATCCTGATGGCTTATTCTTCTAGTCATTGTTTCCCCAAAGATAGGAGCCTTTCCCGTGGAGAAAGAACTGCAATGATGTAAAACTGCATTTGGATTTGGCCACTTCTTATCAAGAAAACCAACTCTAGAACTTTGAAGAAGCTTCTGAAGCCTCCTTAGAGTTCTTTATCAACTCCCAAGGTTACTTAAAGCTTAGCAGGAGAGATTACAATTCTAAAAGATCCAAGGCTCTTAAAAGATGTAACAACAGCAGGAAAACAAGCTGCAAGAACAACAAAGGTACTGGAGAGACCTCTTTCCACGGAAGTGGAGGTTTATCGTGGATTTACTTCCTATAGGTCTGACTGACCACACACTATTAGAGGGCTTTGAAAACAGTCCTGTCATTAGAAGGAAATGCTATTCCTTCTATCAGGAAACATTATTTAAAATTTAAAGTCATCTCTGCCCTGAACTTACATAAGAATAACTGGACATGATAAATAAGATCTGGGAAGTACTATTTGTTCTGCTCAACTTGGGATTCGCTTTGCTCCCTCACTGGGCAAACACAGAGACCTGCACATCTGGTGACTAAGAATGCCTCCTGCGTCCCTGATCTGAAGAACCAATGATGGAGAGCAGCGTTCACACTCCTTATAAGTGGAGCCAGCTTGCAGGCAATCTGTGTTTAGACAAATCCTTTCCTCCTCCCCCAAAAGTCTGCCTTTATTTGCATAGATTAGGCCATGCTGTTCCTGGCTCAATTATGGATTCTTAGAGACTTCGACATATACACACCCAAACTCCCTCACACACTCAGAAAACTGCAACAAATTCTTAAGTTTGGGTTGTGAGGTTCAGTCCTAGGATATCCCCATCCCCCCCTTTTTAAGGGAAAAATTTCAAGTGCCATTCCGCTAAGAAACAGTAGGGTTGGCTTACCCCGTCCAAAAAATCAAGTTTCACACCTTGAAATGCTATGGAAGTTAAAGAAAATGAAGTGGGAGCTTCTGCAGGCAGATAGAAAAGGACTGCTGCACATTTACACTGACCTGAGTGGTTGTTCTGATACAAAGAACAGAAAGGTTTTATGACCCATCTCTGCCTTGGTTGGTAAGTGGTAACAAGGATAGAGGTAAACTGAGTAAATCACAGGGGCCAGCAGCACCAGCCATGAACAAGTGACCCTAGGTAGCAGCATTTAATGCTAATCAAGAAGCCATGTTTAGTTCACCAATTAAAAAAGATCCTCTTCTGTTAGAAATGATGTAATGTCACAGCAAGCTAATAGCCAACTCTATCAGTGGGGAAGTTTTTGTGTTAATTTCTTCAAAATTTTATTTTCCGACATGGAGAGAAGTTAAATTCTCTCCTAGAATACTTAAAAGACTAAGTCGCTTTTCTATTTCCCACAGTTTGAGGCAAAATCAGCAAAAGTATTTTTTTATATGTTAAATTTCCTGCATACTTGCACACGTGCATGCACACCAAGGATTTATCTCTCTTATCCTTAACTACTTTGCTAGACTTGCAAATCTGCCGCTTTTATCTTTGATCTTAATTCCTGTATGATACAGGTTTTCCAAGATGTGATTTCTTAAATTGACGGCAATTTTTTTTAATGGTTAAAAAAATTCCAAATCATAATGGGTCCCTAGCTATTTTCTTTTGAGAACTTAAGTAATTTAGTGAGGATGATTTTTTTTTTTTCTAACTTTTATGGCCAGGTGGCTCAAGGGGATATTTTGTTGAACACTGATTAAAAATAATTTCTTCTAAATGAGACCTGACCACAAAATGGAACCATTAATGGGCAGGGATGTTGTCACCAAAGCGGAATCATGCCTGATTGCCTCTTGTACCTCCTACCACACAAGCATTTTCTTCTTCTTCTTTTTCTTCTCCTTTTTCTTGTTCTTAATAGCAGAGTAAATAAGCAGCCAGCAAGGCCTAAATGTTTTTGGCCAAAAACAGAGTCCAAACTCCTCAGAGAAAACATTTGGCCTCTGTGGTTTTGTAATATGTTCCAGAACACCGAGTTCAGTGAGGAACATTGTGAAAAACTCCCATCCATCGGAATGATGGTGGGGAATGTTACAGTATCAGAAGTTTCAATTGGTCCTTTTCCTGCAGGCCCATAATGAGGCTTGTAAAAAAAAAATAGTGCTATGTGGAAGTTCTCATGGGAAAAATGAATGGCAAGAAATCCTAGCTTTAAAAGAAACAGCTAATCTGCTAGTTTGATTGTTCTTCAAAACTTACACTGAACCAATGAGCCTAATTAAAAACACTTGGCCTACTTCTATAAAGCATCATAGCTTTCTCTATGCTTCGTTTGTATACACCACAAAACTCCAGATAGACTATTATTTTTTCAAGTGCTCACTAACAAAGTGCTGACTTTGTTGGGATGGCTGAGCTAATTTCTTGAACTCAGTGTGAAACCTTAGCTAAACAAAATTGTGGTAATTTTCCTTAATTTGTAAAAGTGATTGGAGTGCAAACAAAATTTTCCTCTTGGGTCAATCCTATAATTTTCAATTAACTAAAACTAATCGTCAGGCAGGCACCAAACCTGCATTTTGTTTAAAGGGCTGGGAGGCATTTCCAAGGGTCAGGATGCATTAATTGTTTTTATAATTTTGAGAGAGAAGGAAAGAGAGAGAGACTAAGAAGCATAACTGGTTTTATCCCTAGTACTAAAATACAAAAGGAAAGATGCTTTGAGGTAAAATGTTACAGCAAAATAAAATTTGTCCATTTAATTGTATGGTTATAATTAGGATGTGCTAACAGAGTTATCTCTTCACTGTCCTGGAGCCTCTTTGTGTGAGAGCAACTTATGCTCTATACTTAATCAGGCCTTGTGGTCGTCCATTGAATGAAGACGAAAAGGTGGGACAAGTTCCTGGAAACAGTTATGCAGGAGTGACAATACAAAGCAGAGGGCCTAGAATGTCACTTCTCCCAGTGTGGTCCCTGGACCAAGATCACCAGCTTCACTTGGGAGCTTGTAATAAATGCAGGGTCTCAGGTCCCACCCAGAGCTACTGAACCAGCATCTGAATTATAGAAAGATCCGTGGGTGTTTGGCTAGCACATTGTAATCTGAGGCTCTCCTAAAGTACACACTGGACCCTTAGGCTGCATACTTGCATTTCCCCAGGGAACCTGCCTGTTTCTCTCCATCTGTTGGGTGATCAATTCACATTCACTCTGCAACCTTAGCTTCTTACCACAAGGCAGGTCCATGTGCAAAGACTGTTTGGGGAGGGCAAAATGCAGTTTACAGGAGAAGAAAGTGCCAACTCAGAATGGAATATGAAAACTACCAATTCTCTTTAATACAAATGCGATGACCAGGCTGGAAGAAAGTTGTACTGCACTAAAGCACATCCATAACTACATAAAGCAAATAAACCACAACACAGATGGCTTAACATCCAGATAGACGGAGAATTGTCTAGAACTTCTTCCCCCTTTCTTATTTCTCATGCTTCTTCTTCAGGTATCCAACCACTTATTTCCACTGATCCTGTCGTTCAACATGAACACCCAGACGAAATCTTAAATAAGGATGATAACAACAATAACAATAATAACAGCAAGACATGTAATCATCTATATGGTGAAATGGACAAAGAAAGAGGGTCTTGGAAACTAGATTTTAAAATAAAATGCACACGTATACATATAAGATAAAGTAAAACACTCACAAGGCCAAGGAAAAGCTCTGTGTCCACCATCTGCAGTGGCTCTTACCTGTGTAAATGAATCTTCCTGGTGTCCCTTTGCAGAACTGTTTCGATTTGTAGGACAATGTGACTTCTACAACACCAGGGATGTGCCGAGGAGGGGTCTGCACACGGATGGCATGAGGAGTAATCAGCTAGGGAAGACATGGGGGAGAAAACTGTCACTGCAATATGTAAAGGACTCATTTCACAGCCTTCCCATCAGCTCTCAATAAACAAAGCTTTAAAACACATAATTAACCTGTCAGTGTTTACATACTATCTTGATGGAACCTGTATCAAAGACACTGACAACAATATTTATAAGCACTCTGAGCACAGCCACAACAACTTTATCTGAGTTTCCCTACAGAACAGGCACTTTGCTTCCTGGTTTGAAAAGTGAACATGGCCTAATGGAATGATTCATCCACTACAGGATATCCTTTGGAAAATCTCTGTTTGAGGCAGAGACCCAAATCAGAGCTGAGCTCTACCATGCCTCTCCAGAAGTGGGTGGGCCTGGTGTTTGAACTAAGCCCTTAAACATGTGGAAAACACAGAAGTAGGAAATCAGTGGGCCAAGGCACTCTGATTAGCTGCAGAGCACACGTATGAAATACCCCTAAAGACCATTTGGTGCATTAACTACCAGAGGCACAATCAAAGAGCTTTTAAGGGGAAACCAAAGAATCTGCCTCCCTGGAATAGCTTAGAGATCTGGCAGAACTAAGGACTGTCCATAAAAGGGAAATGGAAGTTTGGGGAGGGGGCTGCAGAATGATCACTGGTCCATTATGCAATGCCACGTGCACAATGAGAAAGTTCATTTCTGAACCCTGCTGGCAATCAGATTACACTGAGAAGCAGAATTTATTTTTTTATTACTCTTATCTTTGCTTATATAACTGAAATGTTATTAATGGCCATAAAACTGGCATTATCTGGTTCTTTGAAAAATCCAGCTCTGGTATTTGACTGGTTGACCTCTGATGGTGCTGGATTCTACATGTTCGCTCTCTGTGGTATCTGCATCTGCCCACTTCTTGATTCATATCAGGTTCATTTGATTCAATATTTTTGGTACTGAGTCAGTATATAATGGATTATCGCTTGAGTTTGTACTAACTTATGTTATGGGGATAATTTAGAAAATGCTTTTGTTTTAATGTGCAAACCAGACCAAATTCAAATTTTTTTCCCCAGAGAATTACAGGTAACACTATGAAAGAACCACATGTGACACTATAAGAATCAAGGTGTCAGCCCCTGGGTCCCACCCGGGTAAACCGTCCTAACACCAAGTCCTAGGGAAAAGAATCTGAGAAAGTTGCTACTGTGAAAGTCCACAAGTAATTTCTGTCAAATGCTCATTCTTGAAACACAAACAAAGGCCATCTGCATAAAAATCATTTTAACTTAGTATTTAGAAATGTCTACTCCAGGGCATCTGGGTGGCTCAGTCAGATAAGCATCAGACTCTTGATCTCTGCTCAGGTCACGACCTTGCAGTTTGTGATATCGAGCCCACATACGGCTCTGTGCTAACAGCATGGAGCCTGCTTGGGGTTCTTTCTCTCTCTCTCTCTCTCTCTGCCCCTCTCCCACTCATGCTCTCTCTCTCAAAATAAATAAACTTAAAAAAAAAAAAAGAAAAGAAAAAGAAATGCCTATCCTTTTCCACAGAATGTGTGAAGCCCTGGTTTATTTGCTGAAGACACAGAGAAGATATTTCAGTTAAGATCATGCTTCTGTGGAACGCCTAGAGACCTAGTTCATATCTATGGCTAAGAGTTTTGAATGACTAAAGTTTCAATCGGAAAAACATACAAAAAATTATTTACTTAAAATTTTGTCCTTTTTATATTTAATTCTTTCAAAGTCATTGTATTTTTTCTAAAATCAGCAGAGTATATACACTTGAATTTAATCTTGGTAAATCAAGATCATCATTTGGAATACTTCATATCATATCTTGCTGTAAAATAGAAAAGCCTACTGAGTGACTACTGAGGCATGAGGGGCTGTTTTCCCCTCACTAAATGGCCCTGGATAGCTGTGATTTTTAAATTATTTCTATTTTGTTCAGTTTCTTGTCTTTTTTCTCCTCGTGTCCTTTACACCTTCTAATCTGGTCTTCTAATCTGTAAGCATCAAAATCAGGAAATCAAGTTTACTAATGTATAGAGAATAGAAGAAGGAAAGAGCCTCTGAAGGGCAGTAAAAGATGAACTTTCAAAATCAAGTGCATGTTGAATCTCAACTAGTCAATAGCGTTTCTGCAATGCTGGGAATCAACACTTGGTGGGTATCTAGGAGGTATCTACTATGCTGCTGAGGAACTTACATGCAGACACTAATTTGGTCAGAATAATGACCAAATTATTGTTATCATTATCCCTTTTTTTTCAGATGTGCAAACACAATCCTAAAATGACTAAGTTGCTTGCCCAAAGATAACCCTTGTTAGCACAAGTTAGAACAAAACCTGACACTGATGCAGTGCAAAAGATGGCAGCAACAAACACTTCCTACCTAGAGACAAATTTTTTTTCTCTATGATTCATTGTTAAAGGAAGTAACAAACTCATTTTTTTCAGATTCCAAGACTGTGTGGGTGTTTTTTTCTATCCCCATGCTATATTCATTTTTCACTTGCTGCCTGGTCCTTGGCTATGTTTTTGATTATGGAAGTCGCCATATTGTTATATTCCAAACAGGTGGTATGCTTCCATTTTTAAGAGTTACTTGGGATGTAGAGTTACACTAATTCACAAGAATACTTAGAACTTTCAGCCAGTTAGAAAACACTTCATCTGCCCTCCCTTTCAGGGGAAATAAATTTTAAAAGATGGAAAGATATTAATAAATAGATGAATAGAAACATCTTTTTTAAGTATAAGGACTTATAACTTATGAGCTGCTACGCCAAGGAACCAAATTCATGGGCTTTCTGAATTGATTACATAGGACTGCAGTGAAACTACTGACTTAAGAGTGAGGTGTTGGCATTAAGCAGTAGGCTCAGGAAATTGACACAGACTTTCGTTTACGATTTCACTTTCAACTTTAATCAATTGCCCTAACTAAAGCAGAGATTCCTTCCTGAAATAACTATCCTTCACAAATGAGGTAGAATATGAATTATCATTGAAAAATGAATTTGTTGATGTTTTCCTTGCCGTGGATGTTAGTCTGCAAACAGCCTCTGGCATTGACACATGATATTGATGGTTTACAGGGGAAAAACATTTTTTCTAACCTCCATCAATTTGAAAGCATAGGCTTATTTACTAATCACTCAAAGAATCATAGACTTTATTGCTGGAAGAAATGCTAGTAATCATTTAAAACTAGCATTCTCATTTTAACAGCTAAAGACACAAATGTCTAGAAAAATCTACTGGCTTCAAAAATTGACCCAACATCTTAGGGGAAGAACAGGGTCTAGATCTGGAAGTCTAGAGCCCAAGACAACCACCACCACCCCACCACCATCCCAGGATGGATAATTTCCCACATTGTTCTAACATGGTTGAACTAAGGCAGCCACTCCAAGCAACAGAAGGAGGAAGGGCTCTGATAAACCTAAAGTTTCCAAACTCCCATCATTGGAATACCACTCTCTCAGTTTTGCCATTTCTGTATACCACCTATACAATTAAGTACTTAATATTTGAAAAGTCAATTACTTTTTTGTTTAAAATAGCTTATTTTAAAAGGAAACTCTGTATCACTACCCCACCTGGAAAACTGGTATCCCGGCCCAAATAAGAAGGTATTATGGAAGGTAATTTTAAAGTTAATATGATATTCTAGCTAAATAATGTTGACAACCTGAAGGAGTTTATTGAAAGGGGAGACTAGCCTGCATTAGATATTACAGACTTATTTGCCCCAACTGAGATGTTTTCCCTTAACATAAATCTGAAGGATTAAAAGACAAAAAATAATAATAATAACTTTCTCACTATGTAATTCAGTTCTGCTCGATGTCTGTGTCAAATCCAACGTTGTCTCCTGTACAACCAGAGACACATGCTCCATACTTTGGGAAATGCTGTTCTAAGTGATTAGAGAACAGATTCACTCTTGACTTAACTTCCTTAAGTTGCAAACCAAACGAGTTGAGCTAAAAATAAATATTTTTATGAAACTCTAGCATCGGACACAACTTTCTCTCTCGTTGGAAGTCTCTACTTTCCTCACTTCTGTGACACTAATTGTAAGACCTAAGACATGCCTGTCTGTTGGTTTACAAAGCCTTTTCACATTCACTATCTTTTAAAACTCATCCCTGCAGGATATATATTCCGGATGAGAACAGATGAAGGTCAAGCAAGCTTAACGAATATTATTTGAAACACTAGGAAGAAAACCAGTATCTTGTGCTTGTAAATAAGTGTTTTCTAGAGTTCTTCTCTTATTCATTGTTTCCTCAGTTGCTAACTTTTCCTTTCTGCCAACTTATTAACTATTGAAATTTTACAAATTTTGTTCTACATTTCCTTCTCTTTTTACTTACTTAATATTTCTTGAGTTCATTCATTGGCTCAACCACCTCAGCTAAACTGACTTCTAAATCTACACCTGTAGCTTTGATCTCTTTGGCCAAGCACCAAACTTTTATTAGCAACAGAGTAACAGAATCTCCCCAACATGTCTTATTGCCACCTCAATTTCAATGTGACACAAGCTAAATTTATCATCTTGCTACTTATAAGTATATTTTTTGCTCCCGTGTTCCCCCTCTCAGTTAAGGGAATGCTATCCTTTGGATCACCCAAAATAGAAAACGTAAATCTTCTTTATTTCTTCTCCCTTCAATATTTCTTTTACTCATTTTGATTTTTCTTCCAATGAACTCCACTGGCTCTTTGCTTCACCACTTTCTTCTGCTCTGGTTGTTACCATTTCTTACACCATTATAATGGTATAATTGTCTTTTAAATGGTCTCTCTCTATTTCCACTTTTTCTGTCAGAATTCTCTTCTTCAAATACAACCTCATCATGTTGTTCCCTTACTCAAATGCTCGTGCCACCTTTACATACAGTATATAATTCAAACTCCTTGGCAAAATATTCAGGCACTACAAGGCCTGACAGCCAATTTCCCTTTCTAGTGCTGCTTCCCACTTTGCCTTTCCACATCCTGGGGGTAGGGCATGTGGACACAGGAACACATCACAGCCTTGCCTAGCACCTTTGCTTTGTTCGTGTTACTTATTGCCTAAACATTCCCCTACTGATATTCTGCTTGTTCTCTGAGACCATATATTCTCTCTTCTAATAAGTTTTACCTGATCTTAAAATTCAGAGACAGAGTTACCTGCACCTTTATATAATTATGAGTTATATATAATTTATATAATTAAAAACTTATAAGAATCTATATCATTATGACACTTATACTATAACACTTAATATCTGATTTTACTCTGTGCCATAAGTATTTTCTTACCCATATTTCTCTCATCAGATATAGTTCCTGAGATCAGTGACAAGGTCTAATTCATATTTGTATCTTCTAAAGTATCCAACTTAATGCTTTACCTACAGGATATTTCCAAAATATTTCTGGAATAAATACTTAACATAAATTAGGCCAGAATTCTACAGGAGGCTTGACTCCATTAGGCATAGTAATCCCCATCCATAAGCGTTCACTGTTCTTAACCTGATAATATTTAACTCTCATTCCCTAACTAAATTGCTCTTAAAATGAGTTATCCAACTGGCTCAGCACTCAGGTCCCTGCATGAGACCACTGCTCAGATTTCATCTAAGCGGCAAAATAGAAGAGGATGTCTGAAGGTCTGTGACTCCTGTGAGAAGGAATAAGATGAAAGGAAAGAAAAAAAGGTTAAGAAAGTAACACTAAAAAAGTAGCCAACAAAAGAACAACGCTAAATGTTAACAGTATTTATTTCTGGACTGATGACATTCTATGTGATTCGTCTTCTCTCTCTCCCCCCCCCCCACCATCGTGTGTGTGTGTGTGTGTGTGTGTGTGTGTGTGTGCATTTTGTGTGTTTATCTGTGTATGTGTATGCACTTGCACAGGAAATAATCATGTAAATAATTCTGGAATAAATAAACTTGTACATTCACAGGTATTACTTTTATTATGAGAAAAAATTACTAAATATCAAAAGTATAATAATACCAGTTTTTGTGCAATATGTATTACATGTAATCATATAAGAAGTAGATACACATTTGCGTGGAAAAAAGACTGAAAGGAAAATCATCAAAGTGTCCAGAGAAGTTACCACTAGATTGCAAAGTTATAGCTAATTTTATTTTTCTCTGCGTACCTCTTTGAATTCTCTAACCTCTCAACAATAAGAGTGCATTAATATTATAATCAGAAAAGCTAATTTTTTTTTTTTTTTAATTTTTTTTTTTCAACGTTTATTTATTTTTGGGACAGAGAGAGACAGAGCATGAACGGGGGAGGGGCAGAGAGAGAGGGAGACACAGAATCGGAAACAGGCTCCAGGCTCTGAGCCATCAGCCCAGAGCCCGACGCGGGGCTCGAACTCACAGACCGCGAGATCGTGACCTGGCTGAAGTCGGACGCTTAACCGACTGCGCCACCCAGGCGCCCCAGAAAAGCTAATTTTTAAGTGTGGCATTCTGACGAATGCCAGGAGAGGCTGCCAGCACACCAAAGACATGAGGCAGCAGTGACCATGCTCCTTCCAAGCTGCTGGTGTGAGCATCGTCTCTTTCCAGACTCAGAGAACTAGAGCTCAGGCGTCCAGTGCTGGTCGGCCAGGTGAAGCACCCTTGTGGTGAGAGATGGAGCGCACACCCAGGGCAAGTGGACGGGGCCTGTCCTCCACAGAAGTGTAAGAAACAGGAGAGAGGAGAGGTGTCTGGGTGGCTCAGTCGGTTAAGGCTCCGACGTCAGCTCAGGTCATGATCTCACAGCTTGTGAGTTCGAGCTCCGCGTCAAACCCCACGCCGGGCTCTGTCACTGACAGCTCAGAGCCTGGAGCCTGAATCCAATTCTCTGTCTCCCTCTCTCTGCCCCTCTCCTGGTTGTGCTCTGTCTGTCTGTCTCTCTCTCTCAAAAATAAACTTATAAATAAGTAAATGAGAAAGAAAGAAAGAAAGAAAGAAAGAAAGAAAGAAAGAAAGAAAGAAAGAAAGAAAGAAAGAAACAGGAAAGAGGAGCACTTCTGCAGATAAAGGGAGGTTGTGGAGGGTGCCGGGAGGTGGATACAAACCTCCAAAGAGGCAGTCTGAAATTTCTGGAAGCCCAGAAGAAGAGTATGGGAGAGAACAATTCTCTAAGTAGTTTTTATAAACGCCTCTTGCAGGATCAAAAGCCACATGGTAGGTAAAGGAGAGTACCCAGTATTTTAAAACATTAATGGAAACATGTTGCAGAATTCTGGGTAAAAAGGTCAAGTCTTCAGTATTACTGTCCTCTCTGAGAGCCAGTAGCACTTCTAGCTCACACCTAAATGGAGGACAGTGGTGACCTTGACAGTGGCTTCTGCAACAGTGGCCTTTTGCTGTCATCTAACTCCGTGCCAAGTGTTGTGCAAGGCTCCTTCAGTGATTTCTGTCCGGCAGCATTAGGGGCAGGGATGGGCATTAGCTGGCTCACAAATGTAGAAGATGAGTTTCAGGCAAGTTAAGAAATAGGCCCAAGGAGTGGCAAGTGTTTCTGAGAGATGGTCACCATTGTACAACCACAACTGTCCCTCCCGACTACTGCTTATGGTTTCTCCGTAATTGTTGTTATGTGCAATTTTCACCCTGTCTCCGCTGTTGACAGGATGGAAACGGTCCTCAGCTTCTCCTACATCCTCAAAGGTTCTGGGAACATAGTAGGTACTCAAAATAGCCTTTTTCGTTGTTGAGAAACTGGCTGAGAATTATTTCTCAGCAAAACAGGAAAGAACAATTTTCCAAGATAAGCCTTTATGCGTGTTTTCTAACCAATGGGACTATATGAAATGAATGCAACTTGAAGTTCCAAGCCACAAAGCCAAAAAAATAACTGGGATTACTAGAAAGCATACTAGTGATTTTTCCTTACTAACCTTAGGACTTAATATTTTGGCCATTTGGGCCTGAATCACTTTCAACACTAAAAAAAAAAAAAAAAAAAAAAAAAAAAAAAAATGTCCAAACAGCAAAGACTTAAAGAGGAGGGGTAAAAAAACCAGGCAAGGCAACATTTCTTCTCCGGAGAAATAATTAATACTCATGACGAGAAAAAGCCTAAAGTGGGGTCTGGCACAGTGGTCTTTACATGTTACCCACTCAAGGTTCTAACATAGGCTGGCCCATCTGCATATGGGCCCATTGTCACTCTCTGTGCCTCAGTTTACTCATCTCACACTGCACTGGCCTATCTGCTCTGTGGGAGTACTTATAATAATGTTAAATATGCTTTGTGTTTGGGTAGCACTTCTCTAGGGACCCTAAAGCACTTTCTAGATTAATTTTTTAATTTATGTATTAATAATTCTCACAGCATTCGCCCTCCTCCTCAATTAGGATAATAATATCCATCTCTTTTGAGATAGGCAGGGGGTGCTGAGTGATGGACATAGAGCAGACATTTAAATAAGAAAACTGTAGCATAAAAGCATAATTAAAGCTCCAAAACCAAATTGACTAAGGATTTTAAAGAGACACCACAGTAGTAGTGACCAAACAAGCAAACTTGTTTTTCCTCCACTCTGGAACATTTATCTTTCTATAGTTAAATATGGCATTTAAAAAATATCGTTTTCAGGAGTTCCTAAAGGAAGCTGAAATATGAAAAGTGTATATTCATGGCGACCGTGCTGGCTGAACCTCCATATTATATCCCTATTACCCTGCAGTGGACACAACATAAATCAGGGGGTGCCATCTTCTCCTGAGTTCCTCAGTGTATTCTGCTTGTTCCCTAATCAGAGTTCTCCGGGTTTTGTAACACAGATTGTTTCATTCCCAAGAATTGCCTGTCTCAAAGGCAGTATATGATTTCTCAGAGAACGTGAGAGAAAGCCAGTGGAGGCATTTACTGTTTCACAAACATTCTGGTTTCCCTTTGTCCTTTCAAGAAAATAACTTTAAACCAATGTTTAACAAAATATGTTGGGTCACATGAATTCCCAAAGATAAACTTTATGTATGAATGTCAGAGGAGACTTGAAACTAAAGTCTCGGGAACTGAGTTAAATATGGGATTTAAAACCTAGCTTTTGAAGAGTCAGCAGTATTCTTCGCAGTGTCTGAAATTTCTCTCATGCATAGAGCTAGACACAGATACACAGTAGAAAGATGTAGACACATTTTCCTATTTATTGTCTGCATCACCCAACTAGAATGTAAGCCCCATGAGGATATGCACTTTGTCTTCCTTGTTTTCACTACTATGTTTCCAGTTTTAATAGTGCCTCAATAATACTTGCTGAACATTGAATGAATAAATACTGTAATGCTATTAACTACCACTAATAATTTTGGGTAGAGTCAATAAAGTCAATTGTGAATCTATGAAGAAGAAATAATACTACTCCATTCAAAAAACTTTTCACTGAAAAATTCTGTTACTTTAATCCTCCCCTCCCCCCCCCCCAAAAAAACTTCAAGCTTCCTGGTATCCTAATTGAGCATTCATAAAAATATACTATCTAATTCTTCTGATCAAAAAACTAACCAGGTCCCTAAATCAATGCAGTTAATTGTATAAAACAAAACAGCAACAAGATCATATTTCAAAATAACAGATTTGGGAGAAAAAAGGCTAAAATAAATACATTATACTTGAACTACCTTTGGTTTTGTGGGTTGATTTATTTATTTATTTTTCAGTAATTTCTTTTTTAAATAAACTTTCTCTAGCTCTTTCCCAGGATGTAAATCTTGTGCCAACTGGGCCCCATTAAAGACTGGATCCCATCCTGACCATCTGGGAGCTGGAAAAGCATTGGTGAGTTCCTGAGGTCCAGAGTATTCCAGAAGGAGAGGACTGGACACCAGTAACGCCAGCCCCTGTGGTTTGAAACTACACAATGAGCTCTTTCTCAAGGTTTGTTTTTCTAAATTCAGTTAAGAAGGAACATCATTCCCTACTCGGGCCTGGCTTAGGGTCCAGGGTTGCTGCTTGTTTGTTTGAAAATTAAAATATAAAAGAAAAAGCAAATCCAGATACATTTATGGGAGAGACTAAATGTTTGTTATCAAAGCTGGTGGTTGGCAAGGCAGAATATTTGCCTATGGAGTCAGGAAAGAAAAATATAAAAGCCAAAAGACTGTTAGATGGGGTAGCAGGGAAGGAACCCACCTTTATAAGGTCTTTGAAAGTTCTAAGAAAAGGATATCAAAGCTATAAGCTACTAAACAGAGATTCGTTTTATTTGATGGTATAGGTCACATTTGCATATTGTATACACTGATACTTGCACATATATTCAGTAATTCCTCATTCAACATGTCCCTTCAAGAAGTGAGCTCCACAGAAAACCAGAGCCAAACCCCTTTTAATAGCGTGCCACGACAGCTGCTTTCACTGGAAATCTTCAGAAGATGCATTACACCCATCTTGCTGTTTTAGAGAGAATATATTGAATATAATTGCCATCTCTGTCTTGATGACTCAGGGCCACTGTCATTATGAACAGTCATTAATGTGCCACACAGTAATATAGTTCTGCGTCTGCTTTTTAGGTTTTCCACTTCTGCCCTTCACATTAGGCTGTCATTTCTGCTGTCACTGAGCCTGCTTCTAACAACCTGCCTTTAGTTCGCTCCTTCTAACTTGCTGTGACCTGGGAAAACTGATGATAGTTTATTAAAAATTATTGCTCTGGTTACCCCTAAGTGTGTTATTTTCTGTATTTACTTCTTCTTTCTTTCTTTTTTTTTTTTTTTAATGTTGATCTATTTTTGAAACAGAGAGAGACAGAGCATGAACAGGGGAGGGTCAGAGAGAGGGAGACACAGAATCTGAAACAGGCTCCAGGCTCTGAGCTGTCAGCACACAGCCCGACGCGGGGCTCGAACTCAGGGACCCCGAGATCATGACCTGAGCCGAAGTCGGCCGCTTAACCGACTGAGCCACCCAGGCGCCCCTCTTTTTTTTTTTTTTTTTTTTTAAGTAAGGTTATGTAACAGTTTTTCTGGATAAGTGAGGTTTTACTACATTCTTATTGAATGGCTAAAAGATGACCCTGGACTAACACAGATTTTGGTTCAAGTCTAAGCTTTGCAAATTACTAGCTGTGGAACCTTTGGAAAGTCACTCAACCTCTCTGGCATTCAGTTTCACTATCTGAGAAAAAAGTAGGACAGGGGTGGGGGCTAGCAATCTAATTAATCTAAGGATTAATTGACATAATGCTTATAATGAGTTTCGGAGAAGGTCTCACTGATACCAATCACTTAGAAAGTGTTAGTGTTGGGGCACCTGGGTGGCATAGTTGGTTAAGCGTCCAACTCTTGATTTCTACTCAGGTCATGATTTCGTGGTTCAGTTGGTGAGATCGAGCCCCGCATCTGCCTCCTTGCTGTCAGCAGAACCTGCTTGGGATTCTCTCTCCCTCTCTGCCCCTTCCCCGTGTGCACGTGTGCATGCTCTCTTCTCTCTCTCTCTCTCTCTCTCTCTCTCTCTCTCAATAAATAAACAAACTTTAAAAAAAAGAAAGTGTTAGTTTTATTATTACTTAACCCTCACCATAACCAACAGATTCACACTAAGGTATTTAAGTGCATCCTTATTGCACAATACATCTAAATATAAACTACCTAATCACACACACATTAAGAAAAACTAAACTGCAATCTATCTATCTGGTACTGACACTTTGAAGCATCACTGAATACAACAGTTGCTAATAAGAAGCATTTGTCTGAATGAACGAATGAATGAATGAATGAATGGTGTCACCCAACAGTATTTTATACAAATTAATGCCTCTGACATGTAAAGATCTGTGCTAAACACTGTGTGAGATTAAGCTGAATTTAGCATGGATCCTGCCTTATGGGAAAGAACATCCCCTTAAATCACAATAATTAAAGATAGAAAGTTATAAGGAACTTAACATGGTAATGATAAGACCATGTAGGAATTTAGGATGAAGAGAAAATATTCAATATCTGAACTGTAAGGAAGATTTCACAGAAAAAAAAAGTGGTATTTTACTGGATCTTAAAGGGCAGAAGAATTTGGGCACAGAGAGGAGGGAAGAGCATTATGGAACAAGGAATGGCATAAGAAAGACAAGAGTACAGGCAGAAAAAAAATCACAATGGGTATAAGGAGCCACTAACAACTCAGTGTGACTGAAGCATAAGATGAATAGTGCACAAGGATGTTGAAAAGAAAGGTCAGAGCCTTAAGGGGGTATGCTTGAATCCAAAACTAAGGAGTTGTGGTTTTAAAAAAGAGGAAGCCAGTAAGGTTGAATAAGGAGGAAGGTTTTAGTTCAGACCAGCAGGGAGCCATTCCAGCAATTGGCTTTGAGCACACGTATGAAATGAACACAACACTGTACAGATATCCATTTTCTTCCTAAAAGTCACATGACTGCAGCCAGGTGTAAATTTTGTCTTTGATTTATGTTAAAATTAGAAAGGCATCACACTTCTGTGGTTTCCATTTTCAAGTGATAGGCACATATGGGTACTTCCTGAAAGCACTACAAACAACTAATGGACAATGTCATCTTAAAGTTGTTTTTAACCATCCCATAATTATCAACACAGAGGATAGATTTCAAGTGCCTTAGTCATTAAAAGTAAAAATATGGACTAAAGCTTTTTTAGGAATAAGGTGAGCATGGTTGTAACTATGTAACTACATTAAAGATCCCATTAGAGTATTTTAAATCTGTTTTCTAAATATGCTGGCTCATTTCAAAATGATTCCCCATAAAATAACTTGGGCTTGAAAGGTGTTCTTCAAAGTCACATTCAAAGTTTAATGCAACTGGTTCAGACTGCTCCTTTTATTCCTTACAAATAAAGTATAATTTTACATTAAGCATCTTCTACTTAATAGGTGATCAGTAAGTAGAAGTCGCACACAGACTTGGCAACTTATATATTCAGGAAAAGTAGGAAGCCATGAATTATTTTAAATCCATGCACTTTATCAATTTTGAATTAAACTTATACATGTAAGCCTCAATATATGTAAAATAAATGACACAGCATTTATATATCATATTCACATTATGAAATTTTGAAAGATTATTTGTGATCATGTCTTTCTCTACCTTTCTTAATTTTATTTTTTAAATTTTATTTGAGAGAGAGAGAGAGAGAGAGAGAGATTAAGTGGGGGAGAGGGTCAAAGGAAGAGAGAGAGAGAGAGAGAGAGAGAGAGAGGAAGACAGATTCTTACTCAGGTTCCACCCTCAGCAAGGAGCCTGATGCAGTGCTTAATCTCACAACTGTGACATCATGACCTCAGGTGCAATCAAGAGTCAGATGCTTAACAAACTGAGCCACACAAGCACCCCTCTTAATTTTATTTTTGATTTGAATGGAATTGTATTGCATAAAAATGTGATATAAATAATAGTCATTAGAGTGTCAATGCCATCATGTATAAAATTTGGGAGGGTTTGGTAAATATAAAGAAGTTTATTAAAAGACTAAGGAGATATCATGAGAAAAGCTGGTACAAGAGAAACCTGAATCAGGGGTGAAGTTGGTGTCTGGAGAACAGGGATGTAACCCCAGCACTAAGTAGTAGCTAACGTGTTCCCAGGACAAGTCACTGTATGGCTTTGGAGCCTCTTTTTCTGCATTTCCAATAAACAGCTACACTTGATGACTGGAAATGTTCCTCAAAGCCCTCAAAATTTTGTAATTCTACATGTGGTTCAGTAAAAATCAAGGCCAAACAAATAGGCCTGGGAAACTTCCAGTGGGAACATGTATGAGTTGTAGCCATTCTTTCTTTAATGTCACAGAGGAGCAAATGGTATTTTTATTTACAATCCTTCCTCTGAGCTATGTGTACAAACGATAATTGAAAGTAGAGATAGGAAGAAAGAAAGACATCAGGAACTGCATTTAAAACCTTGTTTTCCAACTTTTGGATTAAAGTAGGAAATCATTTCTCAGCCCCAAACTGCCATTTATTTACTCAACTATATCCACCCATTAGGTTCCCTCCCCTGCCCCTACAGAAGTCTCTTTTGACTTCTCCCTATCTCTAGGAATGTAGTTGAAGAAAACATTTGTCTGGATGAAAAAGACAACGCATAGTCCCTGTGTGAGGCTCATTGGTTCACACAGTGATGAAACTCTGGCTTCTCCATCTGAGCTAAGTGGTCCTGGCAATCTTTAAATATAACTGTCCTGCAAAATCGGCAATCTTTAAATATAACTGTCCTGCAAAATCACATGGCATCTAATGCCAAGTGTGCAGTGACTAAAACCAGATGCAAAATATGAGAGAAATTCTGTTCAAAGCCTGCTGCATTGAAGAATAATGGCTCTACACATTCCTGGTCTAATCTGAATAATACTCTGCAAATATTTCAGATGATTTTCTCACATCTACCCCAGACCAATCACTTTGACTGGATTTCATGATTTTACTTGATTAACATGAAACCCATCCATGACTAATATATCCTCCTATAAGGTGATCCCTGAAAAAAGGTTCTGTGGTCACAAAAGTTTGGGACATGTCATATACTTTATCTTAGGTGTTCTCAGTGCATGTCAGTATCTCAAAATCTTTGCAAAGTCCTAGAACAAGGAGCAGTTGAATTTATTTGACTCAGCATTTCCCAAACCTACTCCCTCCCTCATCTCCCATGGGGAACCTGTTGATATCCCAGATAATTGATGTATTCCATAGAACTATCTGGAAAGTGAACTAGACCGACGTTGTAGTATAGGCTCAGGTTTATATCAGATACCAGAACCTGAAGTGTAGACAGTAAAAATATTGACTAAAGATATATCAATAGGGAGATCCAATTTTGTGGCTAATTAAAGGGTTTTGATGAAGTTCAATGAATCCTTTTGCAAATAAACATGATATTTGTATATTGCCAGTGTGTTGTAAAAGTAAAGCACAATAGCGAAGAAAAGAAGCTACTTGCTACCCATTATCACTGTGCTTCTTTGAGGGTACTTTCAAGAGAGTAAACTCTAGATAAAAGGAATTACAATATTGTAGCTGATTTCAAAGAGGATTTAGTCTAAGCCTCTCATCTTCAGATGGGGAAACTAAAGCCAAATGACCAACCCTGACTAAAATCTAGATTGTCTGACTGAGCAATAGAAGGACTGCAATTAATACTCAAGCCTCCTGACTGGCTCCTTGTCTGCTGCCACTCATGCAATCTACACCTTTGCTTCGATCACTGTTTACATGAAGTTCCCTCCATCTTCTGCTCCTCACCAGTCTCCTGTGTACTTTCTTTACAGGTATCTTAAATACCTTACACTGTATAAACTCTCCCAGAGATTTGAGTGATTAAATCAACAGATTGTCAGAACCTAAAATGCCTAGCACAGAGATCCATCTGTATATAGTAGGAGCCTGACTGGTTATTTGAACAGTCTACTTCTGTCTACACCACTCTCTGTGCCTTCTAGAACCTTGCCTTGAATTTTGAACTACAAATTTAATATTGGTTTATAAAAATATTTGTTTCATGGGAGCAAGTTGCCATTCCAAATAAAACATCAGATCCCACAAAGCCCAATTTTGATCACCCATAGTACCTATTCCAGTGGTAGACACCAACAGGAAAGCCAAACAGTACTCATTGCTTAGAAATTAGAGGAGTTCATAGGGTGCCTGGGTGGCTAAGTTGGCTAAGCGTCTGACTTTGGCTCAGGTCATGATCTCATGGTTCCTGAGTTCAAGCCCCGCATCAGGCTCTCTGCTATCAGTACAGAGCCCACTTTGGATCCTCTGTCTCCCTCTCCCTCTGCCCTCCTCTGCTTGCAAGTATATGTTCTCTCTCTCTCTCTCTCTCAAAAATAATAAACATAAAAAAAAGAAATTAGAGGAGTTCAGGAGATATTAAAGTGACTATTAGTTCTATAACCCAGTAGCAGGAGCCCCTCCCCTCCTCCAAATCATATGTTAATGGAAAAGCAAAAACAACCAAGTACATCTCTGATCAAGAAAAAACTCAAAGGGTGCCTGGGTGGCTCAGTCGGTTAAGTGTCCGACTTCGGCTCAGGTCATGATCTCATGGTCCGTGAGTTCGAGCCCCGCGTCGGGCTCTGTGCTGACAGCTCCGAGCCTGGAGCCTGTTTCGGATTCTGTGTCTCCCTCTCTCTCTGCCCCTCCCCTGTTCATGCTCTGTCTCTCTCTGTCTCAAAAATAAATAAAACGTAAAAAAAAAAAAAAAAGAAAAAGAAAAAACTCAACACATATTAATCATGAGCACACATCAACCCTGTTGATTTTCCTGGATTTATATATAAAACACTACAAAGACCAATTTTTTGGTTAAGTCTTTTGGGTAGAGGCAGAATAAGAAGCATAAGAGTATCAATATAATATTTTGCCCTGTAGAAAGAATAAGGAAGAATAACAAATATGGTAAACCAAATTCACAAGAAAGCCATGTAGTTCACCCCAAACTTGGGAACTCACAGAAGGCAGCCCTGAGTTAGGAGCAATGGAGTGCCACCTTTCTTTTTCCCAACCTTCAGGGGGCAATCAGCAAGCTAAACTGAACTACTCATTTGCAAAAGATTGGGTTGGTAGGGAAAGAGCACAGATGAGGGGAAATTAAGCCAGCCCTATTTTCTCTCATTCTTTTTAAAATTCTTTAGCTAAAAAAAGACTCCAAATAATAGCATCAGCTGCTAATCTAAAATGTTATCTGCTTGTCCTGGCCCACCAGTCTGCTCCCTGAGTGCTTTGGGCTATAGAGTGAGGAAATGGAGAAGAGATAAAGTCTGCTTAAAATTGGAAGTATCAGATCTTAGAGGTGGCATAACCTCAAGAGATCATGTGGCCAGGGAATGAAAACCTGGGTAGATAGGAGTCCTATCTAGAGATGAGGCCCAAACAGGTTAACTGTCTTACCTAAGGTCTCTTACACAGACAAGGGAAGAGGTTGTCTTCTGCCCCTAACACAAGGCATGTATTCTTCACAGGGAAAAGTCCTTCCTAGAAGCCAATGGCTCCACCTTCAAGCCTATACAACTAAAAAATGAAGGGACTGCTCTAACCTCTCTGTATCCCAAGTCCACCTTAACCTGGAAGGTGATAATAACTGTTAAGATACTCCCCACACATACTGCAGTACAACGCATTAATGGCAATGATGAGCATTACACCCTTGTCTGATGTGGTAAAACACTAGGGTAACAATTTTGGTGTAGGCTAAATCATGGACAGCTAAGAAGGTGAGCCCTGGGGGTACCTGGGTTGCTCAGTTGGTTGAGTGTCCAACTCTTGATTTCGGCTCCAGTAATGATCCCAGGGTCACAGGATCAAGCACCCCTTTGGGCTCCATGCTGAGCATGGAGGCTGCTTAAGATTATCTCTCTCTCTCTTCCTCTGCTTCTCTCCCACCCCACTCTCTCTCAAAATAAAAAGATTAAAAGGCATATCTCTAGATTTAGAGACGATTATGCTTAAAAGAAAAAAAAAGAAAAAGAAAGTGAACCCTGGAGTCAGACTGGTTCAAATCCCATCTCTACCATCCGATAACTGAACAGCTTACTTAACTTCCCAAGCCTCAATTTCCTCATCAGTAAAATGAGAACAGCATGGTATACAGATGTTACGAGGCTTGAACGAGAGCCATGCCAAATACTCAGCACATAGTACCTGGCAGCAACTAAGTGCTCAGTGAATGTTAGCTAATATTAGTCATACTCTACACGTTTTTCCACAGATCTTTCAGAGATATCCTCTCTTAAATATTCACAGCATTGAGTTCTGATTGTATCCAGTGGAAGCCTGGAGAAATGGCCCCAGCACTGTCTGATATTTTTTGCCTCTACCAAAATGAAAGGCATTTATGTAACGTTATGGGATTAAAAGCAACCACCACAGTCACTGTTACTATTGCTACTATTGCTATTACTACTACTTCTACTACCATACTTGGATTACTATGGGTGTTTTGTTCTCTCTCCTATTTCTGTCCTTCTTCCTTTTGGTAAGACTCCACTTTCTCTGTCGGTACCTTTGGCTTTTATTTCCTCTGTAAAAACATACACAATATTACAAATGCCACCTCTAGCGCTGTCAGTCTGTGTGATAATGGGCAAGTTTCTTAAACCTCTCTGACACTCATTTCATTCATATATATCTAACACAGGGATATCACGAGGATCAAATAAAATAATACCCATAAAGTGCCTACACATGATAAAACCCTTAGTAAATGTGAGCTACTTCTCTTTATTATACAATGGATTTTTGGATTTGAGGCAGTACCAAATTCTCTCCCTCCACTAAAAGAGAGAGAACATCACGTCTTTCAAATAGCCTGTATGAAAATGTAAATATAGTTTAGAATATTTACAAAAAGTTCACCTCTGCAAGGCTCATTTTCCTGAATGTCAAGACTATTGCAATAGCAACCCAAATTAAAGTCCTCCATTCAGACACCCAATTGCTAATGCTGCAGAGGATTTACTTATTTTGAAAGAATATCTACATTTTGGAAACCATCTGGTAGGTTTCCACTGGGAAAGAGTCATAGTTGATTTATGGCATGCTCACACATGAGAGCAGTTTGGGAGGAGGAGGTGGGCAAAGAAGGAGCATGCACGCCCCACCCTCACCTCCTAGCTGGACTCATAAGATTCATTGTGAGAGGCTTCTGGTACATGCAAGCCAGTGGCAGTGGAGGGACTGAGGAAGAAGGACAAAGTTTCATGACTTGCATTGATTTTGTTATATGGAAACAGATCCTTTAAAGTAATTCAGATAAATCTAAATTAGAATTTAACCTTCCTTATCTGTTCCCAAAAGAGGGCAAGAATATGGAGGAACAGAAAGAAAACACAAGGGCCTTGGCTGGGAACAAGGTGGGAGTACAAATAATGATTTCCTGATATATCAAAGTCCTTGTTCCATAACCAATGCAATGTTGGGCTAAGACGACATAAACTTTTAAAGGAAGCTTCAGACTAACCCACCTTATTCTCAGAGGTTCAATAAGACTTACTGCCAGTTCTCAGGCCTCACTTTGACTACCGTAATACAGAGCAAGAAGTCCATATTATATTTATTCTTCCCCTCTCCCAACTTCAATGATAAGCAACAGAATGAGGGATAGAAAGGGATGAAGATATAACCCACAACTTGCCAGAAGCTGTCTTTGTGAGGACTGCTGTCTCCAGCAGGGATGAAGGCACCAGACCGGCGGCAAAACATGCCCTGTATGTGATGCTTCTAATTTTACAACCCAATGGCTCTAACAAAGAATGGGGTGCAGTCGTCAGCTAAAGCTCAGTCCACATTTCATGCCGGGAATGTTCCAACTTGGACAACAATTAGTATGGTGGACACGGGGCGCCTGGGTGGCGCAGTCGGTTAAGCGGCCGACTTCAGCCAGGTCACGATCTCGCGGTCCGTGAGTTCGAGCCCCGCGTCGGGCTCTGGGTTGATGGCTCGGAGCCTGGAGCCTGTTTCCGATTCTGTGTCTCCCTCTCTCTCTGCCCCTCCCCCGTTCATGCTCTGTCTCTCTCTGTCCCAAAAATAAATAAACGTTGAAAAAAAAAAATTAAAAAAAAAAAATTAGTATGGTGGACTGAAAAACCCATCTCTGATTCAGTTTTACGAGAGCTTTGATTCTCTGGCCAAGTGCATACCGCTACTCAGCAGCATGGGAAATACAAAAGCAGTGGCAGTACAGGCTGGCAAGGGGCTGGCCTGAGCGGGTTACTGCCAGGGAGAAGTGCACATAGAAGACTTAAAAAGGACAGGCTCCGGTTGGAAAGATAAACATATTCAACTATCACAGTCTTAACTCCGCTCACCTCTATGGCCCACCTAGAGAGAAAACACAAAGTATCTAGATAGGCTGAACAGCGGCGTCATGGTAGGACAGCTAGAAATGGAAGTAAAAAGTCAGAGTTCTAGCTCCAGTTCTGCTGCTGACTTCTTTGTGTGGCTACATACGTATGAGCCATGCTTCATGGGCTCTGGGCAGCTGCTTCGGGGTTTTGTAAGCATTATCTCTAAGCCTTAATACCTTTATTAAGAAAAGATACATGCTAAGAGTATCTACTCCATGGCACAGAGGGAATATTGAGATGATCTACGTCAAGCAATGAGCACACAGCCTAGTGTACAATAAGTCCCAGAAAAGTTCAGTGGTTCACACGACTGTCTGTAAAGCAAGCAGGATGAATGAGCTCAGTGGTACCTTATAGCCCTAGCATGGATTTTATTCTAAACTTTGGGGAAGTGAAAGAGAAAGAGCTCTGGGCATGCTATTCAAGAAATCTAGGCCCAGAATATAGAAGGCAAAGGCAAGTTTTCCATGCCATCTCTATAATGGTGAGGTTTACATTTTATAGTCTTGAGTTAACATTGATTATTGCCAGAAAAGTCAACTGGCAGGTTAAAATAATGATCACAGTGCTTAGAAAGCACTACGCACACAGAACAAAGTCATTTTCATGTGGCTGCAGTCACATACTGGGAGGCCTGTGAGCTGTAAATTCCTGGGCCTGGATAAAGTCTTTGGTTCTTTGAGGTTCCCCTGGTAAATCACTCACTCTTGAATGAAGAGTCACTGAATAAGTCAAGAACCACCTACACTTGGATTATTACTGTCATAGGAATGGTGTTCCTTGAAGATGGGCCTATAGCAGGCCCTGTCTACAAATATTCACGATTACTACCTTGTCAAAGTTTGAATGGGGCTTTTCCTATATATTTTGTGACTTTGCATCTCCTTTCCCATTCCCAGTACACAATAGGACCTTCACGCCACAGCTAGTCCAAGAGGACAAATGACAAAACAGAAGCTCTCCTGGTGCTTAAGGGCCAGAGGACAGAAGTCATTCCAGTAGACAGTGGTGCCTCCAGGTACACCCAACCCATGTCTCCTGGTTTCCCAGAGTTCTGTAGACCAGAGCTGGCCCACCCAGGGTGGCACTACAAAATTCTACACACTCTATTAGAAATTCAAGTGTAGACAGTATCCTCAACTAGACCAACCTATTAGATATTAATGTTCAGACAACACCTACCTCACTCCAGACCAGCATGGTACCGAATATGACCTGTAACCCATCAAAGAAATTGTCCCCTATGATGATCACAGTCGCGCCTCCCGTCGTCCATCCTTCACTCGGGCTGATGGCTTTGATACAGGGAGTAGCTGCTTTTCAACACACATGAAAAAGAGAAGGAGTCTGCTGTTAGAACCAAACTTTAATGATGGGAGACTCGAGAAAAAGAAAAAAATATATCTTTTATCTTTTCACTAACAGGAAGTCCCTCAAGATCTCAGAATTTTCTAGCTGCTTTAGGACCTAAAACCTAAGGGTGCAATTTTCAATTTTTAAAAGCATTTTTTTCATTGTTTCTATTGACATACAAATATTTTACCCAAATAATTTTCAAACACGAAATCTTATGAAATAAAATACAGAAGCAAATTTTAATTCATGAGATGTTAAAGATTAAAAAAAATTAGGTGACTTCTTGGAACACATCGGAAACATTATAGAATTGCTTCCTGATTAAACATACTTCCCAAAGTTAAATTGATAGATTTTTAGATAGCATTGCTGCCCAAAGGGAAGTGAGAAAGAGAGGAGGCTGGAGCAGGAAAACATTCTTGCTCCATGCCTTCTACCTATAACATGAACACAGCAACATTTCTCACAAAAATCATTAAGCTTTTTTTCAACAAATGACACAGACCCCATTTTATAGATGTAAAGTATGAAGGTCACTCAGGGTGAATTATGTAACCAAATAGCTGAGTCAGGGCTGAACCACAAAATGTCTCATGACCTTTGCTTTGTTGTCATTCCCAGGCATAAAACTCTAGAAAGGACTTGTTTAAAAAAATTTCATATCTCTTCTCTTTCCCTTATAAATGGCCCTTGGAGATGGGAAATAATTTACAAATACCATGATTCTAAACAGACTGGAGGTGGTTTGTCTGATGAGTACAGCATACTTTCAATGCAATTGCTAGGCATAAATGTAATTGTAGGATTATGTTTTTGAAATCTCTCAGAGGGCACCAATGATTTTTAACTCCACAGTGCCATGCTGTTGTTCTCATGATTACTTTTATGAGCAGAAACAAAGCAAAATTCTAAAGCAAGGGAGATATTGCACAAGGAGAGGAAACGAGACCCTTCTCTTTAATAAAAAAGTTTATTAAGTATCCAAGACTGACTTTCCAAATATTGAAGCCAAGGAGAGCACCAGTTAATTTTAACGGGAAGAAGCTGGAAAAAAAACTATTGGCCTTTGTCAAATTTGGCAAAATGTCATGCTTTAACTTTTGCAAGAAGAAAAGAAAATACTAAGCCCATCCCGGCGGGACCATCGTTCACGTGCCACCACACAAACAAGTAGAATGGGTTTGATTTTGATTCAAATTCATCTTATAAAATAACACAGAGAAATTAGGAAATATCCAAACTAAACATTTCATGTTGGCTGAACTCACAGTAATGCATTTATAACTAAAACTAGGTAGTTCAGATGCCTTTTCTCTCCTTCACTTTCTCCCCAAAACAAAATAATTAATCAAGAAAATGTAAATGATTCATAACTTGAAAATTCTTGTCCAATTTTTAACACACATAAAGGTTGTGATCAATGCTCCATAGGCACAGGGCTTTTTCTTAAGCAAAATTTTTTCTTTAGAAATAAAGATGTTTAAATGCATGACTGAGTATTCCCAAACCCAAGGTAGAATATTATGTATGATTTCAAGACATTTATAACAGAAAAAAAGTACATGTAACAATTATGTAGAATTCCTAAAATAAAAGCAGTTTGGAAACATGGTGGTTAATGTCTCAAAATCTCAATTCTTAATTTCTGACTCAGCATACTTCATTGTTAAAGTAGAGCAGAAAGGGTGCCATATCTCCAGATACTTCTGAGAAGAATAGGATCTTGGTTTAACTGAACTGGTCTTGAAAGAGTCTTGCCTAATGGCAAAGTGCGAAATCTAATGGTATCATTAAAT
Source organism: Puma concolor (assembly GCF_028749965.1). Taxonomy (NCBI): domain Eukaryota; kingdom Metazoa; phylum Chordata; class Mammalia; order Carnivora; family Felidae; genus Puma; species Puma concolor. The sequence goes on from NC_141667.1 coordinate 50,855,480, forward strand.
GCTACCCCTGTGACTACCTTCATAAACCACAAAATAGTCTTGATGTTCATTATCTGTATTAGCTTTCTTTTAATTTTTTAAATTTTATTTTTGTAATCATGCAAGCACACTTCTCTACGTAAAGAAGTGTGCTTGCACACTTTAGACTCCTCCAGGCTTACTTAGCATTGCACAAAAGGAGGCAGAAGACTGTGTTGGATCTCTAAGAGACTCTCCTATAGCAAAGTTGTTCTGATAGTATGGCGAAGCTGGTTTTAGAGTTGACCCCCTCCCGCTTCTTTCCATTTGTTATTTGTAGGATAAAAAGGGCATGTAAGTATATATGTCTATGTGTGTTATGTGCTTTCAAACAGTTCCTAAGAAAGTGATAATGTTTTCAAATTCTGTGAGCAACCAACCAGAAACAAAGCTAACTGTCAACTAGCTAAAAGAAAGAAAGATCATCAAGCCTCCAGAGACAACATGGTGAGGAGACAATATGTGACACCATCTTCCTAGCTTTTTAGAGAAAAGAACCCTTGAAGGAAGTACTCCAAGAAGAGAGTGACATACTCTTCGATCCATCCTACCTCTGTACTCAACCATCCACTATCTTAGCTTAGAGACTAGATGCCATTCCTAGAACAAGTAAGTCATGCAGACTTTTTTTCTGAAGTTAGGCTTCAGAGGGTTCTAAAGGTGCTCCTATACATCTGTGTATCATAGTGGTCTTGAAAGGAAGCTCTGTGGTATTTCCCCACTGGGAAGTTTAGAAAATATGTAAAGGACTCTGGGCTGTCCCACTGAGAGACAGAGGTGGGAAAGTAATGTTAGTGGCATTTAGTGCCTGGAAATCAAGGATGCTAACTATCCAACAGTGCACCGGATATTCCCCCAAATGAAGAACTTTAAGATGTCAATAAGACAAGGTAGAAGGCACTGTGACTAGATAAACAGATCAGTCTCGAGGGCAGTCACTAAGAACTCACAGATTCATATAGGCCAAGGCAAGAAACATAAACGAATACAGCAGCTCAGAGTCTCAGAATAAGCATGAGATGAATGGCCCCTGACACTAAGAACTGGGGAAGGTCTAGCCACTGGTACTCCCCACACAAATGCAGGTCAAGTGTGGTCTGGTCTTCTGATCTTTTGAAAGAAGCTGGGAACTAGATTTTTATGTGAATTTCCCAATCTTTAAATGCTGGCAACTAATTCAATTTTCTTAAACGTGTAGGCTGTAAACAAAATGTTTATGGGGGTAAATTTAACGCCTAGGCCACCATTTTACATTTTTATCCTATTCACAAACCTGCCAGACTAAAAGCAGCTCAGGAAATACCTGCAAATGTACCTAAACTACAGGTATCCAAAAGTTCACTGCAGCAAAAAATTCAAGAGTCTAGGTGCCCCCAATAATAGAGTGGTTAAATAAATTATGATATATCCCTACTACAGAATATTAGGAGTGCCATCAGAATGGGTGGAAAAGATTTATATAAACTGACATGGAAAGATATCAAAGTAGGTTAGGTAAGTAAAAACACAATTTATAGTCTAATGAATAATGTGATTTTGTTAACTTAAAAAATGATATATATAGGAGCCTATCTGTGCACCTGTGCTTGTGTGTATGTAGTTACACGTGAACAAAGGTCTGGAAGGACGTACGTCCACTGTCCCCAGTGGATCCATATGAAAGAGCAATGGCGCTGGGGTGGGGCTGAGGGGGCAGGGAGACTGGTAAATTTTACTCTATAGAAAGCCAAGTGGTTTGAATGTTTTCAATGAGCACACATTAAGGTAATATGTTATCATAATAAAAATTAAATAACAGAATAACAGAGCACTTAATTCTGTAAGAGATAAAGGTACTATTTGGAGCACATTGATACAAATTTAAAAAAAAAAAGAAAAAAAGCCCAGCTGTGCTGACTAACAGATCCCAAGCCTCTCCTTCTCTCTTCTTTTTGGGTAAGCTTTGCTCTGAGGAAGCCCAAACAACATCTGAGCAGCCAAGGACCTGTTTTTCTTTCATTCAAGATATCCAAAGAGACATGAAGGGGACGACAAGGAGAGATCATTTTTAATAGTCATAGTGGATATATTCAGTAGAATTTGAAGGTGAAAAGATTTATAAACAAACTCAATTCAGCCCAGGAATGTAATAATCAGTACAATTCTATCTCCATGAAAATATTACAAAATAGGGGAGGGGGGTGGATTTGATTGAATACAAAACCACTTTTACCAGCCAAATCTTCATTTAATTAGTAAATAATTTAATTAATAAAAGATTCTTTCTTCTTCACCAGTGAATTTTCACTGTGGTAACCACAAGGATGATAAGCCAATTCCTGGTTCTAAATCCCATTAAAAATAAAAGTTGAAGTTGATTTTTTTCTTCGCCCTTTTTTTTTTTTTTTTACCTCTTCCCCCACCCCCAACAGCCACCAAAGTAGAGGAGATTTTCTTTCCTTCAAACTATGACAATAACATGATTACCCCACCACAGTTTAGCATAATGGCTCTGAAATGCTCGTGGCACATTGCAGAGTTAAAGTGGAAATTATTAGGTAGCTCTTCTTTGTTATAATAATGATCACTCCACAAATAAAAGCTCTTCTCCCAAAGGTACTGCAAGGCACAAAATGCTAATTCTGAAGATTATGTGTGTGCTTTTATTAAATATTACCATGCCCTGCCTGTTTGAGGGCTTCTCTGCTCTGATTGTTTTATGAGTACCATGTTAATGTCATTCCCATCTTGCTAGCAGCAGGCACACATTTTAGCGTTTGTATGAGAGTTGATCAAAGGCCACGTGCTGGGGGAATTGCTGAGAAAACACGGACAAGCGATAAAAATCTAACAGATTAATTGGTTTAAATTTCATTTCAGGGTGTTGAACTTTGGCTCGGGACTCTAATACTACACCGTGAGTCAGGGCCTAATTACCAGATTTCCAATTTGCTTCTGAACAATGGTCGTGGTGAGAAGAAAAAGAGAGGGAAGAATGAGGGGGAAAAAAAAAAAGAAAAGAAAGAAGGAAGGAAAGAAATCATTCAGCCTCCAGTACATATTTAACAACTAATGTTCTGTGTGCAGACAACTGCACCAGGGGACATTTGCTATCACCTGCTCTACCTCCAGAGCGTTTATATTTCCTTCCAATAGCCACAGAAGACAGAAGAAATCACGGATGCCCTCAGCAGTTTAAAATTCTCTGATTTCCAGAATCAATGTTACAAGATGCAAGTGTCTGCTCAGTCACATTGGAAGAATCAGTTCCCTTTTTTAGCAAGGTGAGTTTGTAAGTTAGAATTGCACCTTAGCCTCCGAAAGAAATGATCTATTTCATTGATAGAAAGCAAGGGCCAGGAGAGCCATGTTTACCTCAGGGTTTATGGGTGGCCTTGGGAATAAGGGTTAATTGAGCTCAGAGGTGCCTGCCCATTGAGGTGAATTAGTGGTGTGTGCAGCTATCAGCAGGGGCCTGGGGCTGCTCATACTTTTGCCTCTGAAATCTTTGTACTGTGATCAATACCTCACTTGTTTGGGGTATCCATACAGATGACCTGGGTGCAAGATTTATCATCTCTTATCTCCAAAATGAGGCTTTTGTGACAGTCGATGTCCTATAATGGAAGTCTCATTAAAGATGCACTGTTTGGCTCTTTTGTCCCTTCCTGTATTTAAACATGCTGGGAAAACAATACTTCATCAGTTGGTAAAATGTGTGAATATATAAATGTTCTCGTCCCATTCTAAGTCTCAAGATAAAATTCCACTAAAATAGATACAAGCTGATTTCCCATTTCCATCGTGTATGATATATGAAGAGATGTAAACTCTCCTTTTTCAGCATTCTGTCAGCCAGAACTCTCTATTAATGAGCATTTCTACGGAGCAGATAACTGATGCTTACAATGGAGGTGAAGATGCTGGCACCAGCCCTTACTGGCTGGCTCCTGAATAAAGACAGAAAGATGCAATTATGTTAAGTTGATTTAACATTCAGAGTATTACAGTATTTGCAAATGGGCAACAGCTCCAGCTGTTCAAATTGCACCTCTCTCACTCAGAATGACCTTGAAGCAGTCACTTAGCCTCTCTAAAGCTCTTACCCTCTCCAGGCAGTAATTTCTGCTCACAGACTTGTGGCAAAATGCAGGATGTGTCTGCTTGCGTCTTGTTGTTTTACTATGTGCCAGGCACAGAACATGCTATTGCTGCTATAATAATTATTGTTATCTCCAGTTCCCCACAAGCCAGAGTTTATTTGCTCACTAGAATATCCAACAGTCTCATCATTCCAGGTTGTGTACTTGACTGTAAAACTTTCCTAGGAACCTTCAGTACAATGACTTGCTTAACCTAGCCAGCTAACTTGAATGAGGAGGTGGATCTCGCATCAGTACTTCTAAGGTGGAATTTTTTTTTAAGGCTCTCATTTGCCTGGAATGAACATTAATGGAGATCTTTTCAGAAATAAGGACATGACTTTCCTGTTATTGTCCCAAATTTTTAAGACTTGTGAAACCCATGAGCTCAGCCCACTTCTTTTCTCTCTCTCTCTCTCTCTTTTTTTTTTTTTTTAATCACGATTGTGGGATCATGACCCAAGCTGAAATCAAGAGTCAGGTGCTTAACTGACTGAGCCACCCAGGTGCCCCTAGCTCAGCCCATTTCTATGGGACACTTGTGACCTCATATAATCTCATGAGGGCCTTTCTCTCTGTATCTACTTGATTTTGGTGAAGTTGTGCTTGACAGCAGGCCTCTTCCAGAAATGACAGGGACACAAAGGAATTCTACTTGGGCTCAATGCACAGATATACACCCTTCTTGTTAAATCAAAACAATGATTCTTGCTAGGTTTTTTAAGTGAAATGATTACTTTCCTGACTACTCCCAGATCAGCAGTACCAATACCTGCATTCTTGGATCCTGACAACTGGCAGCTACTGGCCAGGAAGGAGGACAAACAGATGGTTTGCTCCTAGCAGGAAGACTGACCCTCTATATTTTCATTATGTACAGGATGCAAATCTACTCTGGGTTTACCCACTTTCCAACTGGATGCCTTGGAAACCAATCAATAGCAGTTATAATGCCTGACCTGAACCCTTGCACCAGCATGTGCAAACTTCACTTTCAGAATGATAACCTCACCACATACTCCTACTAATCAGCTAACAAACAAACATAACTCTTAATACAAACAAATAAATAAAGCTCTTAAATGACTAGATTTATTTCTGCCTTCCCTTATTTCTTTTTTAGTAATTGCTTTATGCAGCTAAGCATTTTATTGTTTATTAGGATTTTCATTTTGTTTTGTTATTGGTCTTCATTTATTGCCCCATCCACTAGCATATCTAAATATTACTTGGCAAAGAATAATATATTATATATGCAAAAGAGATTCTCTGTGTGTGTGTGTCACTTTGAAGAGAAATGAAACCCATGATATGGAGATTTCTCAATACCAATGCAATTAAATCTATTAAATATTAAATGAGGAGATCAAGAATTTCAAATGTTTTCCATCCTTTATTCCAAAATGGCTTTATTTGGCAAAGTCCTTCACTTTGACAACATTAATGGCTCTCACAGAAAAGGAGAAAAGAAAAACTTCACAGTCAGTAGATGGAAATGTAAATCCAAAGTCCATCTACGTTAACACAGAGTTAACCTAGTGGGAATATCTAGGTGTATCTCAGTTTAGCTAAGTTCCAAACTATGCCATTTGCTAAAGGCAGAGTAAGTCCAAATTGTATCTGCTCTCTGTTTAATTTTCATCTTTCTTATTCTATTCTGAATCAGCAAAATTCTTCAACAATCAGTGGACACAGATCTGAGCAAGGGAAGAGCAGAAATCCTAGAGCAACAATTGTAATCTGAACATTTTAGGGCAAGTACTTTTAGATTCCTGAGTTTGTCTACCTGAGATCCATAACTGTGTAGGTTCAGCACACAGGGTTATTTAACAATTTAGCAGTGAAAAATCTTGACATTTTGATGTACCTGTAACTTCTAAATTGCACTTGAAAGACTTGTTGAAGGCTTTTTGATTCAATGACAGCAACATAGCATTGTTTCATAATATGCAAAAATTGTTTCTTAACACTTCGGAAGCTCAGAATTTTATAAACTCAAGGAGGTGAGAATTTGCTGTTATCCCCCTCATGTTTGATCTCCCAAATCCAAAATTAAAATATACAAAATATTAATCCCACAATAACTAATGGCAAATATTGCCACTGTTTTTTGTTTCTTTTCTTTTTCTCTCTTGTTCTAGGATCATCAGCCACACCATTGAAAAAAAATTATCGTAGAAGGTGGGAGAATCCTCAAAATGAATTATTCATGGATCCAATTGTGATATTTGTTTCAACAATAGTAAATTCACTTGCCTCTGATTATACAATAAGTAAATAACTCTTTTCTTCATGACAAGGAGAACTTTTATGCACAAAATTATTTTTAGCCCAATTCTCCTTATTATCCTGTTGTAAGAAAAGTTCTAGATATGAAAGCCAGGGAAGAAAGGAAAATGAAAATAACTTTCCAAAACTGGACAGCCAATATTGTGAAAAGAGAAAACAATTTTCAGGTTAAAAAAAAAAGAAAAAAAAAACATGTAAGTGCTTCTTCAAGGAATACTCGAGTCCTTATTCGTAGGCAATCTTCCTGGGCCTGGAAAATCATAAAGTCAAATATGAGCAAGTCTAGTGGAAAATCTGTGATGTTAATCTTGGCTGGAGTCGTATTTTTAACAGGCCTTGAATGCGTGTGCCGGATTATCCAGATGGCCATACAGGAATCGGCCTGATAGGATTAAACCTTTATGCTGAACTCTGCTCCATCTGTTCGCCAAGGTTTGCCTTTCCTTATCTGAATATGAATTTTTAGCCTCCTTGTGTCTGGGACCCGGACTAAACTCAACATTAAAAACGTATCTGTGTGCAGATAATTTAACATTTCATTAGTTAGTCTCAGTTGATATCAGCTTGGTCTTTTCCTAGAAAACATTTTTACAAAGAATTTTCCCAAGAAGGAATTTAAAACCATGTAGGATCTTTTGTCATCGTTGTTAAAGGGTTTTGTCTTTTTCTTCCTATTGAATTCTAGGACTCATTCAATGCACTGTCAAAATAGGGGTTTACACTAATGTTTGCCCATAAAGACAGAAAAGGAAGACTTGGTATCCTCTCTGCAGAAACTGACTACGAGAAGAGATGAGATATCCTTCCGACTGGATGAATGATCCAAGCAGAATATATTCATGTATGGGATTTTTTTTTCCATTACAAGAGGATTGGTATTAGTCATCATTTGATAAAATTAGCTACAACAGCGATTTCTATCATTTTCACTAGGTTTTCTATGTTTTAAGATGGCTTTTTTAGGGGATGGGGTTTGTAATTCAGAGCTTCATCTTGAATGAAACAGACTATTTTGTCCTCCTGTGCATACATCCCCAGAAGAAGTGAAGTTACTTATTTTTCAGCTGGAAAAGTTGACTGGGCAAGTCTCAGGACAGAGGTCAGTGAGTAACCAATAAGCCAGAGCTCTGATAGATGGTTCTGGGGTTTCCAACCCTGTGACAAAGGAAAAGGGAGGGCTGTGACTGCTGGGCTCAGCGAAGCAAACAGCATGCAAATGAATGAATAAGTTGCATAAAAGAAGGATCTTTTAGCATCCTACTTTGTGGCTGGTTTAGGCAATGTGATCGTTAGATGTGCTCAATGTAGATTTGTGATGGAAACGCAAGAGACTGCAACCTTTGGAGCCTGAGTCCTAAGAATGTAAGATCCTTCTAGCAGTCTAGGAGGGCAGGGATCCACCAGCTTTCCATAATCCCCTTGGTAACACTGGATCTTGGCTCTATGCCATCATGTATTGCAGGGGCCAGCAGCTCATCAAAAATTTCAGGCTTTTCCACACACAGGTCTAGTTATTATGTTTGCACAGTACCCTTAACTGGACAGCCAGAGGAAGAGAGCAGTGAAACCTTGCATTCGAGCTTAAGATGACTTACATATATTGGTCCAAATGTACATATAACATCTTATAAAACATACGTCTTTGGCATATGTTTTTGACAAGAATTGTAGTCAACTGATAAGGGGGGGGGTTCCTTTCAGGAGGTAGGTGATCCTAAGTGATGAAGCTCACTATAAGTAATCTCTTGTAAAATGAACACTCACACACACAGCCCTGGTATCCTCCACATTTTGTTGTAAGCAAGGACAGGATGTTCAATGTCATTACTGAAATCTGCTTTGCCCAATATGGTAGTCACTAGCCATATGCTACTATTGAAATTTAATTTTTAATTAGCTAAAATTCAATAAAAATAGAAAATTATTTTCTTGGTCATACTAACCACATTTCAAGTGGTCAATAGCTACATGTGACTAGTGACTATCACATCAGACAGCACAGAGATAGAACATTTCCATCATCACAGAAAGTTCTATTGGACAGCGTTGATCTAAGGATCAAATTTAAATAACTGACCCTGTAACTGATAAAGAACAATCAGAGTTACATACATATGAGGTGCCATCCATATACCAGGAACTGTGCTAGAAATAATTAATCTCTACCCCCTTCAACAATGACCACAAAATCAAATGCTCACAGGACCAGGCAGAAAGGTAAGTAAATCAAATGGGCTAGGGACAACACAATAGGAAAGGTGGGGTTTGTGGCTAAACTGTAGAATGTATACCCCACCCAAAAGGGACACAACTTCTCAGTTTGACCTAAGTGCTCCATTTGAAAATGTAGGTCCAACATTACCAGCTCTTCTGAATATAAAAAGAATTTGCAAATCTGGATTTTTAGGTAAACTCTCTTTATTTTCAATTGTAAAACAACAAATACATAGTTTCTTAAAGCACCATGCAAACCAAACCTAAAAATGGCTTAGAGCTAGATTCAGTCCATGATCTGATCCACCAGCATATAAATTCTGTATTTTTGGAGGACCAAGAATCACCTTTCAGTTATTAATTTCTGCAACTACACAACTAATACTGCCACTGACTCATCAAACAATAAACACAAACCACCACCAATGCCAATTCTGCTTCTGATTGCTAAAGGCCTCTCCCATAACAACATAAAAGTCCCCAGCTAGCCTTCCTCTGCTATGTAGAAGATTTTCTATAAGCAGTTTGAGAGACGAGCTCCCTGCTCCTGAAGGATTTCTATTGTCATCATGCAAGACAGCATAGATAGTGACTTTTTAAAGAAACGGTGTTTTGAATGTGAGCAGCATCTCAAAATCAACCTTGCCCAACCTTTAGTAATGCACAATTCCTGCTCTGTGCTTTTCAGAATAGTAATGCTTATATTTCTCCACACGACCAAGGCTGCTACTGCTAACGTATTTGACTGAATTTTTATTATTGAGAGCCTTATCATTTTGAGCCAGTTTCCTCTCCTCCCTGACACATTCAGTGACGCTGCACTCCAGTGTTTGTTATAGCACAGATGTTTCCGTGGTGATGATCAATGACGTCACAAGCACCGGAATGTGTATCATCAAATGTATCCAGACAGAAGAGTAAAGTAGAGTGGGAACTCCACTTCCATTTGAACTCCATGTTGACTGACTCAACTTCCTCAAAAATTACTCTTTGGGGTCTGGGCTGTTCAATCTGGACTGCAAAAAGCAAACATACTTGCCTGTTTGTAATTCACTTCTACTATCAGGTTATTAATTATGTGCTAAATCTCGTCTACATACCAAAACCCAGATTAACCTTCCTCAGATGCCAGCTTTCGAAATGTTACTGCTGTGCTCAAAAGCTTTCTGTTGTTTCTCCTTACCCTATGGGATCAAGTCCACCCTCCTGAGTCTGGCCAGTTCTCCCCTTCCAACCTCATTCTCCATCTCTCCCAAACTGGAAGCAGGACTTGGCAGCGGTTGGGACCAATGGCTTTGGATTCAGGAGGCCTCAGCTCACATTACAGCTTAAACACTTACCAGCTTGGGTAAATTACTTTTCTCAAGCCTCAGTTTCTATCACTTTAGTTGGGGATGACAGTTATAAGAGAACTCACCTCATGAGGTTGTTGTGAGGTTTAAATAAGCTAATCCACGTGTACAGAGCTCTGCACAGAGTAAGCAATAAATAAATGTGAGACAGAATGAAAAAGATGAGGAGTTGCAGAAGAAGGAATGTAAAGAAAAAGAAAATGAAGATGATCATGACAGGCCCTCCGAATTCACGGTTTCCAAACATGCTTTGCATCATTCCACCATTTCTTTTTCAGGAAGGTTTTACCCAAACAGTACTGTTTCATAAAGGCTGGTCTTCTGCATGAAGCTGTTTCTTCCTATCCCAGGCTACAAAATACTAACTGTTTAGTAAACTTCTTATGTCTTTTCCATTCATTCATCACTAACTACACTTTTCCTTGAACTTTTATCCTGGTGTCTATGTTTGTATATGTAAACCTGGGATGGCATATATGTATGCAAATCAACCTAACAGTCAATATATCCCTTGCAAGCAGGGACCTCATTCACTCACAAACTAGATACATAGTATTCTGCACTTAACCAATGCCTGACAATTAACTAGCATTGTTAAGCCTTCAAAGGGTTTGCCCATCTCAATTATTCTTAGTATCAACCCTGAGTAGCAGGCAAGCAGATGTTATTCTAAATTATACTTTACAAATGAGGTAACTGAATTTAAGAGACTCACTTGAACTTGAAACTTTGAGAGTCCACATTGGTAGATAAAGTCAAATATTTAAAACACCCCAACTACCTTTCAATTTTGGTATTTATCTGAAATTTCTGCTCAGTTTGGCTAAAGCATTCACTTCAACCATGTAAATACTACAGCCAAAGTCCCATAAAATCTTAGTTGTGCAATTCCTATTCCCAAGATAGAGTGTAGATATTTATTAACTTTACAGAATATTACTACTCTATTTCCAAGCAAAGTTATTTTCCCCCTAAGACTCAGCCCCACATATGAATTATAGTAAAATCTCTCTCTACCTTCTTCTATTTCCAAGTTCAAAAAATGGCATCCTAATATAATACCACAGGTGCCAATTTAAACACAGGAACACTGGAAATATTCCAGTTTCTAGGCTTAGAAGCTTTTCTATTGTTACAAGTTGGGCTGCTAAACACACAGTCAGAGTTTGGACATAAGATATAACTGTAGCAGCACTTTAAGAACTTACATTTTTAAATGTAGAGCAAGTCCCCTTAAGTTTCATTTTCAATCTGGACATTATCCATCTCAATGGTGTTCATTATAGAATTTTTCACATACAAAGAAAATAATAAAAGTTTACTGGTTAAATACGTTATCCTAAAACAGTACCTTAATAACATTTTCCCCAACTTTTTTTTTTCTTTCTTTTGAGCAACATTGATTGAATTCCACAGGCTTTAGCTAACCAAATCAAGAAGAGTTTCTAGGATTCTGCCAAAGTTGAAAGGTAGAAGAATCTGATGTCTGACTTTATTTTTTGTTGCACATACTAGTTACTAGAAGGCACAGCTGGTTTGATGATTCAGCCAGAAGATTTTAGCAAAGAATGACCAAAACTCTATTTTCCTTCTCCACTAAGAAATGATAAAATACTGGGGCGCCTGGGTGGCTCAGTCATTTGAGCGTCTGACTTTGGCTCAGGTCATGATCTCACGGTTTGTGAGTCCAAGCCCCGTGTCAGGCTCTGTGCTGACAGCTCAGAGCCTGGAGCCTGCTTCAGATTCTGTGTCTCCCTCTCTCTCTGCCCCTACCCCATTCACACTCTGTCTCTCTCTGTCTCTTAAAAAATGAATAAACATAAAAAAAAAAAAAAGAAATGATAAAATACCTGGGAACTGCTGGGACACAGTCCCCTCATCCACAGTCCTAGACATAATATACCTAAAAACATCTGCCTCGGGCTCTGCACAAAGTAGGGGTTCAGTATCTGTTGGCTTCCCACCTGTGCTCAAAAAGAAGACAAAGAATAATAAAGAATTAAACTTCTCAATGTGTGCCAACCACATTAATTTTAACCATTCTTCCAAATAACAGCCAAAGTCTATTGCTATTTTTTATTGGTTACATATGCCTGTCTCTTGAAATTTTTCTTACTTTGCCCCGAAGACAATGAGAGAAACTTGAGAAGAAGCCCCAAATCTGACATTGTCTGTGCCTCTATTCCCTGCATTCTCCTGCTGCATGTTTCCCCAGAACTACGGGTGAAAAATGTGGGTTTGAACAACTGGTGTCCTACTGATTGCAACTGTCAATTACATAAGCCAGCAACATAGCAGCATATGTTCACATATAAAATATTGATTAATTTCACAGATTGGGATAAAAATATATTAGTACTTGGGTTTCACTTTCATGCTTAGTGGTCAGATAAGTATTCATCCAATTCAGATCTATTTCTGCACCCTGTGGGCTCCAGAGTGTTACTTTTGTGTTTCACTTTTCTTTTCCTTCTCTGGTTACCGTCTGGTTTCCCATGTCGGTGCCTCTACTATGACTGACCAGCATACGTTTAAGCAGGACTTTAATTACTAGGTCATCTCCCAGCCAACTTGCCCAAGGCAGACTGGCAGAAAAGTCCTACAATCCACGTCTCAGACTCTTTCTTGCTCCTCTCCAGGTAAATCTCTTTTTTCTGAAGATGCTAAAATCATGCTGATGGCATCATATTCATCTGATAAGGATGATGTTCACCTAATTTCTATAAAGTTTCATTTCTGTCCACTGAGTATTTCAAGTTGCAGGGCTGGCACAAGGAGATTAAGATGGGGTGCCTGATAGCGTGACGTGATACCAGGATTTTTTATCTTAACCCAGAAAAGCACCTTCCCATATATCACTGCACATGCCAACTAACATACCCTGGGGATTTAGCACAGATCTGGCTTTTCAATTTGCCTTTGAGTAACGTTGTGAATTTGCTTCAATTGAAGCAGGAATTATATTACATGATCAAATAGCAGGAGAATTTCTCTCCACCTCTGAAGTCCAATGTGAGGAGATTAGCATTGACTAAACAGTGGGAAAGAGCAGTGGTGATGACCGCCTTATGTCAGCTACTTGGAGGTCCAAATGCTACAGATGCAAAAACCTAACTCTTTTTCTGTTTGGCCACAACCAAATGTTTGAAGGATGGCCTCAGTTTCCCTTGTTTGCTAAATGGGAAGAATAATAGCAGTGCCCTCCTATGGTGATTAAGAGTATTAAAAAAGAGATGATACAAAGGGCTGAGCACTGAACCTGACAGGTAATAAATGCTCAAAGGCTGGTATCATAACAGCAAAATCATCATCACTCAAAAAAGTGGTCTAAAATCTAGCATTTACTTGGGCAAAGAGTTCTGGTAGCCTGTTAACTCGTTAGGAAAATGCATTGGACCCATATCTCCAAGTCAAAGAGAAACCAACCTATAAGAAATTTTCAAATTTATTTTTTCAAAAATGGATCTCTGAGCTAACTCACCTTCCCTATTAGCCCTCTCCCAAGCTTCTAATATTGTGCCTCCACATGGTATTTTGGACATGCTTCCCCTCTGCCAAAAATGCTCTCTCTTCTTTGCTTGACAAAATGCTACTCATTCGTGTTTTAAATTTTAAGTGTCCTTCTCTTTGTCACACTTGGCTGAATCCCCTTGTTTAAACCTCTCTTAGCAGTTTGTATTTCTCTTTTATAGTGCGTACTATCATTGCAATTTAAGTAATTCTAAATTAATTATTTTTTGTAATTATTGGCTTAACATAGACACACACACACACACACACACACACACTCACACACAACTATATACCTCAAAAGGCTGCCCCTGTCTTGTTCACCTCTGCATCCCTAATGTCTAATACAATAGGCAGTCAGTCAGTAAACATATGTTAAATAGATGAATGACTGAATGCCTGAATGAAGGAGAAAATGAACAAAAGAAGAATCATCAGGGTCATTAAGATATTAAGGAACAAAACAGAATAGTTTAAAAGTTGAAAACTCTTTCAGTCATTATTAACAATCGCCACTACATCAACATAGAACTTCCTAAATGGGTAAGCAGCAGCTCCTTGGAATCTGTTTTCCTAATTTTCCTAAGCTGATCTGGCCCCCCGGTCCTGCAGCAGGCACTCTATGCTCATGGGGGCTAAAATTAGCACCAGTAAGCTCCCCCTACAGTGGGCTCTAATCATGCAAAGGCCCAGGTGGATCTTGCTGACAGATGTTAAGGTTAGAAGGAAGGGTAGCAGCCAGATGAGAAAACAGAGCCACCCCGTTCCGGAGGTACCAGCACTTCCTGTCTTTAGGCCTGGCTGGTTCCTGCCTACCCAGCCCCTCCCCCATGCATCAGTTTCAACACAGTTGCTGCTCTTTCTGTCATTTGAACTCAAATTCTATCTCGGAAATTGATGGGCGATTCTGCCCCTGACAACACAATGTCAGCTTTGCTCAGTGTCCAGCTGGTTCCGTATATATTATCATAATGTGCTGCCTGGGTGGACCCTGGCTGATTCTCTCCCTTGCCTCAAATCCTCCTTTCCACACTAATTTCTGCCCTCTGACATGTAGACACCACTTGTTTAAAAATAAAAACAGAGTTAACAGCTTGGGAAACATTTTGATTTTCAAAATCCTACAAGGACATTGAATCTATTCTAATGGTAAATTGAACTAAAAAGTTTTCTTTAAAAAAAATTTTTTTTTGATTCTTAAAAAAATTATGTTTCCCAGGGTCCTACTCTGTTTCCTGATGACTTGAAAGAATTATTACTTCCCCAACGCTTAAGCCCTCTAAAACAGTTTCCCAAACTTCAGTCCTGATTTTTGCTCCATACTAATACCACTTACACTATGACCTACTTAATATTAATTAATTGATCTAGCTGCTATTTTTGTCTAGATTGACTTTCTTTTTTTTTAATTCAGTCTTGCCCTGAGCTGTAATAGCTAAGATCACAACTTTGGAGTGCTGTATTTCTGTTTGTTTGTTTGCTTGCTTGCTTATGCATCAAGATAGACCTGCAACTATTTAGAAAAAAAAATTTTTTTAATGTTTTCTCCCCATCACCTAAAATCATCTCACATACTGCATGGGAAACCTAATCTAAAAGCTCACTGCTAACCATCAAGTGGATTCAACACTACTGTCTCAGCTGAAGAAATTCAGAGAGAAGAACGTCATCAGGTGAGAACGACCTAGCGGTTGTGTATGCTACACTCTGGGCTTTTCCAGGCCTCCTGGAACCCACTGCTGATCTCTTAGAGAAATGCTCAAGGTGAAGAGAAGTTGGCCTTGGATCTATCCTGTAAAATGACCATCACCTTGGTATTGGTGGCCACTCACCAGGGAAGTGTATGTGTAACACCTTAGGAGATAGGAGACCTCTCACAGAAATAGCTGGATTCAAATAACAAATCATCGGGACTTGAAGGAAGCTACCAAACTCCCCCTTTAATTGATGTGGAAACTGAGATCCAAAGAAATCAAAATACATATTTGAGATCACGTAGCAAGGTTGAAAGGTAGAGGCAGGCTCTATTTTTGTTTCTGAATGCGCAACTGAAAATGTTCAAACAAAAATGTTTCAAACCCACTCCTGGCCACTGACCCTAAATATCTCATCTTAATGAGATTGATGACAGATTACAAACGCTTTCATTTGCATGTTCATATCCCTTGAATCCTCTGATACTCTCAAGTCAGAGAAGGTCCTATGACAAGTAAGCAGAAAGAGGCCCTTAGTTTGGAATAATCAGTCATGCAAATAAGCACAACTGGAATTATGATGATTTTGTATCCAAACATAAGATAAAACAATTAGGTTTACAAAAGTTCTGTCATTTCGGTCCAACATATAAGCAGCAAGCACCACTCCCTGCCTCCCACCATGCTCTTCCCTACACTCCGGGCTTATTAAAATAAGTTAGATGTGGCTCACTCATTTATTAGGTCATTCAAAATACCAAATACTGGACATCTCCCAAAGTTGATAGGTTTGTCAAGAAATTCATATAAGAAAACAGCCTCCCCAAATCTATATCATGTTCCCATGTTATTTGCTGCATGAGGTTTAGCAGCCCTTCAGTCCCCTAACAAGGAGGCTGTTAGTATCCCAACAGCCTTTTAATTCACAGTCTCACAGTATTCCTCTGGACTCCTTTTTCTCTACCTTGTATACATGCCAGGAAGCCCATATGGTCAACAAATGATTTCTACAGAGATGAGTTAGAACATCCTTACAAATAAATAAAATATTACCAGTCTCCTTCTTATCTTGCCAACCCCATAGAAAACATACTAGTCATCAAACAAAATCAGCATTTTTTTTATTTGACTAGCAGAATGTGGAATAGCCATGGAAAAAAAATAGGTTATTACTGAAGGAAAATAAGCTATAAGGTAAACATACACAGTATGCCATTAAGAAAAAGAAGAAGATATTCTCTGAGTTAACTTTTGAAAGGTCTATTTAAGATACCAGCATAATTGCCTTCCTTGTACTGAGAAAAAGAACAGTGGAATAAGAGATGGAAAGAATTTTAGCATTATATACAGAGCAAGTAGTTGAAAGTACAGACTCCAAAGTCAGGCTTTCTGGGTTTGAACTCTAGATATACTACTTATATGCTGTGCAACTCTGGGCAAATAACTTAGCCTCTCTTTAATCTCAGTTTCCTCATCTTTACGAGGGGTGCCTCTTACTGTGTGCCTGGCATAGTAAGGACTCACTGAGGGTTACTGTCATTATTCTTAGTACTATTATTATGCAGAGGCTATGTGGTTAGGCAGACCAGGGGTCAAGTCTCAGGTCCGATTCTAATTAGTTTTGTGGCATTGGGCAAGTTACTGACCCTCTCTAAACCCTAGTTTTCTCATCTATAAAATGAGAATAGTAATTGTTATAGTTCATCAGATTTGTTGGAGGACTTGATAAGTCAAATAATTACCACAGTACTGGCACAGAGTAAATGTTCCATAAGTGTTAGCTGATAATAGCAAATAACAACAGCAATAATAATAATAATAATACACATTGCCACTTGGCCTGGTCACCACTAAGCAGGGGAGCAAAGTCTCAGCATTATTTCTCCTTTCTCATTAGTGCCATGGGTAGTGTCAGATTCAACTAAGAATAACACAGATCACCTGCTTGGCAGTGACCTGTGGCTCCTGAAGACTCTTTCATCTGCCTGACCCCGAGCTTGCTGGCTATCAAGTCCCCAACGTTAGGATTTCTGGCGTTACCCACTTTATGGATTACTCTGGATATACACTGAAAAACCAGTCTCCACTTAACATCTTCATTCATTATCTTGACTTCTTGCCACGTAATTTTTTATTGCGAGGGAGGACAAAAGGCTACTTCCCCACTGCTCAAAGAAAAAGGCCTGATTTGATGCTTGAAAATCTGGGGCCTATGAGCTCTATTCTATGACACATCTGGATATTCTTAGCCCTAATGTTTGTCCATTCATCTTTCTTTTTCAAGTAGGAAAATCAATTGATAAGATGTAATGTGCCACTCTAAGTAACAAAGCATGACATCAATATTTATCTACAGTAACCTGGACCCTTCACCAAAATGCTTTTCCCTCAGTGGGCCTGACTGGAGTTCTTCACCAAAACCAGTCATATGAAGGGCCACTGTCTAAGTGTAAAGCTCTGTCTGCATCTTTCATACCTGGCCCTCATGTTTTGAAAGTGCATTTCTGTCAGGAAGCTAGAGAGATGTATCTTTCATGATCTTTGGAATCCCAGAGAGACCCCTGCAAGCTGATAGCAACCTGAACTGTAAAGGCATCAGGAGTAAACTCCAAGTCCTCCAATGTCTTGTGTAACCCAATGACTATAAAGCTGTGTGCCCCCTGAATTCACACTTGCCTGCCAGCATACTGTGGGTAAAGAGCACCAAATAGATTTTGACAGAAACTATCTATGTGAATGTGAGAAGATTACATCCCCTGCTAGGTCTCAGTTTCCTTATCTGGAAAATGACAGGATGCACTGGATGACCTTTTATACGTCAGTGGCCCTTCACTTGGCATGAGCTGTCACTCACCCATTGACCACAGTGGGAGAGGAAGAGAGAAATTTGGGATAGTATGCCTTCTCTTCATTGTTTAGTTTATTTTCACTCATTCAATTTTAGTTTGGTGGGGTTAGACAAATAATATACATTTCATAGCCAAGTAACACAGCAGCCCTCCCTTCTGAAGGTCTTAAAAAAGCCTCTGTAAGTTCAACAGTAGTCAATAGGTAAATTCTTTCTAAGCTACTTATGCAAAAAGCAAATCGATAAGCCAAAACCATCTGGAAAAAGAACTCTCAAAATGTTTGACTTTCTTCCTATTTTGAACACTTGCACTATTGATAAAATGAGGAGTGATCAGGGGGACGGCTCCCAGGCACAGCCAACTCCCTGGTGAGCTTCCAAGGGCCGGCAGGGAAGAGCAAAGTTATAAGCAACTCAGAGTGATCTTGCCCTGGGCTTTCATGACACACTAGGAGTCCATGTAATTGAAAATGAGTTCATCAAAGCCCTGCTTGGCCCCCCACACCATTTCACAATTGCCAACAACCACGGCCTGAGTGTCTCATGTGGGCCTGCATAATCTGGCCCTTAGCAGCCACCGTGGCCTCATCTCCTGCCATCCTCCCAGTGACAGGGAGCAACAGGAGTCATCCCAGTCTCCTCTAGGTTCCCTGAACTCACCTAAGCAAAATAGCCTGTGTACACGCTGTCCCCTCTTCCTGGAAATTTGTTTCTGTCCCTTTTACCTCGTGAAAACTTACTCAGCTCTTTCTTAGGTTTCGGCAAAAATGTGATATTCTCAAAGAAGCTTCCCTGACACCTCACTTCCCCCCACCCCACTCCTGTTATGGTCCCCCTTTTTATGCATAGCTCTCATGGGCTGGTTGCAAATTGTTTTAAATATCTTCCTTCTCTATTTACATTAGAAATTCTGTGGAGACAGGGCCTGTATCTGCCTTGTGCTACTGTATCTCAGCATGGTGTCTGTCACGTACTGGATGCTTAGAATGAATGAACGGAGAAGGAATGATTTGAAGTCGCAGTAAGCTGAGACCTCATTTCTTGGCTGGAGATCCAAAGAAAGTGCTATACCGGAAACATCCAGTGGATTTCTTTGTTCTCCTGAGGTCCTGTTTCTCCAAAGGCACCTCCAGACAAGGAGAGGCATGTGTCAACAGTTTCAGTTCAGAGCACCAAAAATTGTGCATGCTAAAAGGTCTAGAGATGACCCAACTCAGCTCTCATTGAATGCATACCAAACTGAGGCCACAGAAGCAAAGTACCTGCCCAGAGTCATACAGCTAGTTCATGACAGAGTCAGGTCCGGAATCCAGCTCTTCCCTCAGACAGCCCAATCCTCCCTCTGTTAGATCCGGCTGATATTTACTAGCCACTTCTTAGGGCCTCATTACACAGAAGGCAGAAGAGGGGGCCTCTCCTTTCTGTTGGAAGCTCCATGCTGTCTCTCAATTTGGAGTAATCTTCCCAAGCCTGAATCATCTTTCTCCACATGTCCATAAAACAACAAATTTAAGTGCAGCTGGGCACAGGGAGTCAATGGGGTTGGATACCCAGGGGCAACCAACAGAAGCAAAAACTGCTTCTGTCTGGAGCAAAAGGATTAAAGAAGGTCAAATGCTAAAGAGCAAGAATAACACCATATTGTCAGGGACAGCTGGAAAGGGAAACTACAATGGAGAGGTCAGAACTAACTGGTGGTGGGGAAAATCTGATTCTACTTCTCTAACGCTGTAATTACAGCAAAGAGATGGGCCCAGTGATTCTATTACCACTCTCTATTCTATAAAGTGTTTTTAGTTTGACCAAACCCTACTTTTGTTTAGGTTTGTTTTATGCTGGGATCCTGGCACATTTATACTTCATGTCTTTATCTGTAGAATTACTTTAAAGGGAAATTTAATTCATTTGTATCTCATGCCTACAAAACCTAAATTTCAACTGTTTTGCAATTTTAAAAAGCATGGGTATTTAAAATCATCTATATTTGAGCCAAGAAACTAAGTAGGATCTTAGGTTAGAACTCATTAACATTAAAGTGTTCACCTTCTAAAAACTCTTTATTAATAGGTTTACTGATTTTTCAAATACATATGATAACTATACAAATTCATACCGATTTAAAAAAAAAAAAACCTAACTATGCAAAACACCAGTTGGGGCCTTAAAATAACCAGAAAGGTGCCTAACTGATGATCAGCTGAGCTCTCTGACCTGCTCAGATTTCACAGTGATCACAGAGAAGGCATGTCCTCCAACCATACAAAAAGGGGAGAGAATAGAGGCAAAGAGAAGGGAGGAAGGGATAAAAACACATGCACGCCAAAAAAAAAAAAAAAAAAAAAAAAAAGTCCCCTAAAAAAAATGAGCATTTAAACTGCTTGTCAGAAGGCTTTCTGACAAAGCCACTAGAGTGTATTCACAGGCATTTGCATAAATGCTGCCGGTGAGTTCACCATAGCTGCTAGCGCTAATGGTACATAAAGTAATTTAGTCACTTCTCCCGGCATTCTGTGTCAGAATGATGAGCACCGGCACTTTGCCTTGTTGCATATTAGATCATTAGATAATAAAGTGTTAGCGCATGCAAGCTGACAGGGTCTCTGCACTATAGCTTTGTGAGGGCACCGCATTTTGCCATGGGGGAAAGAATAGAGAAACTGATGCCACAACTGGCCTTAAGTTCAAGTAAACACAACCTGAAACTCAAGAGAACAATAATGACAGTATCAACACTCCCTAAGCCTTTAAAGATCCCCAGCATACAGTCCCCAGGAATTTGCCCAAATGAAGGGAAGACAGGGCAGACACATAAGCTAGGGTTGTACATTACCATGGGTGGCAAGAATTCTTCATCTTTGGCCCCAAGTCTATGCTTTTTCAAAAACTGAAACCCTGAGAGTAGCCACCTTCTGAAGCTACCTCTCTCCACAGCATACATCTTCCATAAAGCTACTGCTTAAAGACGAAAACTCACTAGTCTAAACTCTCCCATAAATATTCAGCCAAAGAAAATCTCAGTATTTATGAATGAAGAAAAAAATGAGGGAGAGCAATTACCATGAGCTACAGCGTGCCAGGATTCACTCTCTTTGGACCATGAAAAATTCTGTGAAATAAATTTGCCTTTGTGAACTCTCCTACTTGAAATCCAGGGGCAGTTATTTGAGAAGGGAGGTTTGGAAGTCCATGGGTCACACAGGGAGGACTGCATGAATGTAAAGCATGGTCTCTATTTCTACTTATATGCAGAAACATGAGCTACGAAAGGGAACTTTCCTCCAACTGTCTGACAAGCAGGATATAAATAGAGATGTGCAGAGTTGCTCAAAATAATTCAGGCTACCTGTAAATGAGATGGTAAAAAGCCCAGAATGAGGAAAAATGAAGGCTCCTACAGGTCATCTAAAAGGTGAAAATAGCCAGCAGTCTCACTGTGTAGAGGCTGTCTGAGGTGGGGATGAAGGAAGGATTGGAGCAGCCAAGGAGTAGGGGTTTGGTTCTGGAAGTTTTAAACAGGACAGTTTCAAACAGGATTTTTCAATGGTAAGATAAAGTATTACCATACCCCCAAATCAACATGCATTAGCATTTAGGTCCACTCCCACACATCCCCAATGAAAGAGCCCAATAGTCATCCTTTGCTGAGTAGATATTTATGTATCAGTTTGAAGTGTCTAAATGAGTGGGTGGTTATGTGTGGTTGGTTGATTCATTCTGCAGAGAAGCAGATTTCCATGTTATTGTCATTACAAAGAACTTCAAGGTGTCTACCCTTTTATTCTTCTGGAGAGAAATAATGTAAGGCTTTGGTGAGAGCTAGGCCCCCTAGCTGAAGAAGACAGGACATGGCCACATCCCCACTGTTGGTTAACCATTTATTAACAAGTGAAATGTCATCATTTTCATGAACAATATGTTAATAATAACACAGCCACTCGTAGACTGGTAAATTGGAGCCGAAGAATAAAATATTGCCTTTAAAACTTAGAATAATATGATATTCCAATTGAAATATTAATATGTATACCTAGAAGCAAGGATATTTGAGCTGGGATGAAGCCTAGAGACATTTTGATCTAGAGATCTCAAACTGTTAGTCTATGGCTCTATTCCTCCTAAGTGGCATTTCCCCCTTCTTCCCTTCTAGGTTTAAAAATTTTATAATTAGTTACCAACAATTAAAAATCAGGAGTTTTTGTTCTTGCCACACTAGAACATCTGGCCCCACTGGGCCCTCAGTCCCCTTGGCCACAACTCTCTGTGGGACAATAGAGCATACACTTGCCCTTCTTCTGCAGTCTCCACCCAGCCCACTTCCCCTATGTACATGACCTGCCCCCACTCAAGGCACACAGTTTTTTTACCCCTACAGTTTTTTTACCCCTACAGATCATCACCTTCATTTTACCAAGAAGAAAACTAAGGATCCCCAAAAGTAAGGTGACTTGTTCAAGGTCACGTAAAGGTCAGAGGTGAAACTAAAAATTGAATTTACGTCGAGTCTTTCCTCCACATCACAATACAAAATAATGTTCTTGACCTCCATGTTCTAGAAGCGTCTTTCCTAGCAGGTTGTTTCTGTAGGTTTGTGTTCCCTGCCCCCCCCCCCACCCCTCACCAAGTAGAGGGATGATTTGCAATTTGCATGGTGTCATGTGGTCTGTCACTGACTTCCCAAGGCCAGGAATGGGAGCTGGGTGTAGTCTGCACTTGGAGCACATTTTGAAACTATGAACCCATGACTGGTAGATTTCAAAGTGATAGTCAAGTCTGTCCTTGGACAGGGCAGTAACCATTGTAACTAACCAGCCACAGTCAAAAACAAGACTTCAGTTTTTAAGCCACTGCTCTCCAAATTGTGCCCAGTGAGTATATACCTAGTTTTTCCTCTTCCTTTCCTCTAAATACTTCTAGTAATACAATGCCTTAAGTGACTCCAAGGGTATTAAAAAGGCAATATTACTATAAAGTGAGGATCAGAATAATTTCAAGTACAGGAATGGAACTAGGAATGTAATCATGAGCAGGTATTTCAAATGGCCTTCTGCAAAAAAGTAATATCCATCCATCTCAGCACTAATGAAACCATAAAGAAGCAGCTTTTGAAAGATGATGGTTTACTTTAAAAAGACTGTAAAACTGGTGAAGAATCCCTTCTAAAAGTGTTACATCTGGCTAATTAATAAAAAGTAGTTTGTATATTCCTTAAGTGCAGGAAAAAAAAAAAAACAGGCAAAAATAATGATAGTGGTATTTTTATTAAATTAGAATGCTGGCAGGGAAGGGGGTTTTCTACCTTATGAATTATATCATGGACGGCTCATGGCCCTTGGAAAAATCAGACAATCAGGTGGTAATTTGTGCAGTAGTGTTTTTAAAAGAATCCTGCTGACCTAGCAAACTAGAAAGTGAAGTAGAGAAATGGGTTTAGAGTTTAACTTGAAGAAGATAAGAGACATTCTAGCATAGTGATTGGTATTGAGTAGAGTCTCAATCATTGTTTCCTGGATGGATGGTTGGATGGATGGATGTATAAATGATGAATAGATGGATGGGTGGATGGAGGATGGATAGATGGATGGATGAGCAGACAAAGGAAGAATACATTACATATACGTGTAGTACAGAAACATTCAGATGTACATTCATTCTAGCCCGTGGTTCCTTTGAATGGTATTCACTTTCCTTGATTCAAGTTTTTATCTGGTTTCCTCTAGTCCTCTCAAAGCTACCACTGATTAGCCACAAATTCAAGACAAATGTGATTTCACCTAAACAAAGTCCACCTACAGAAAGCAGGCTCTATTATGTGCTGATGAGGGGAAGATTATGCACGAGGCACAAGAGGGACATTTAGTTTGGGCTTCAAATTCAGAAAATGCCTCTGACCTAGATTTTGGACATTATCTCCAAATGAGGTTCAATATGAAGTTACAGAGGTACACCAGCAGGATTGTAAAGATGGTGGAGTTCATTAAACAACCAAGTCAGTTATAAACCCAAAATGTATCACAATATTTATGACCTTCCTTTGGCCTTCCTTTATTTTTCAGTCAAGTGGGAGCTGGAAATAAAGCAGTGGTCCAGGTCTCCCTGGAGACCCAGGTCTCTCTCAACCTGAAGGAAAGATGCATCAGCCATTTCCAGGGTAGAGAGATGTGCAACAAGAAAGGCTGGGCCTCCAAGATGTCTTCCTGTCTTTCAATACTTAGTATCAATAACGTTCAATAGAACATTTGAAATTCGAAACAGAGTAGAAAATGTGGTGGAGTTGGAAGAAAGAAACCAAATAGATTCACAGTTAAAGTAGCAATGCCAACCAATGAAAATGATTTGCCTACCATGTTCCAGATAAGAGGGCGTACCTTCCGAGGGGTCAAGCCTCCGAGCCCTCCGCCCATGCTTAGAGTTATTATGGACAAACATGTTATCAGAGACTGCCAGGACATGGCCATCCACATTGACTGTCGTAGACACCACGACCTGGAGACAGAAGAGAGAAATGAATGAACATTTTAATATAAAAGCATGGAGGGTAATAAACTCAAGTTAAATAAATAACAGCTGGGAGCTGAAGAAAATTGCATAGCTATTTCACATAATAACTGGTGCTTATGCTGTACAAGTCTAACAAGAGGAGCTATTGATGAGTGGGTCTTTGGCATGGAACGCTTTTGATGCAGTTTTAAGTAAAATTGCACAGTTTATAGTTATACAGCAGAAGGTACACTGTTAACCATAATTTTAACAAGAGGATCTTTATTAGCATATTTTTTTTACACAACGGTGGTTGTGTTTCACCTAAATTACCCTTCAGTTTAGACACTGAAGCAGATATCACAGTTGATCATGCAAATAAAAATCTTTTGAATCTTTAAAATATTCCCCCCCCCCCTCCCCCCCACTGTGTCAGGGTTAAGAGGATAGAGAAATGAAAAAGAGAGGTTTCAGTGAGACCTGGGATGCAGCTTTCCCTCCTGGGCGTCTTTCTGGTGTTTCTTGTACTTTTTTCTTCCCACATTACTTCGATTAATCAGACCAAACTTCCTTCCCCCTCCCCCACCCTCACCCCCATTACCACCAACAGCACAATCCCTCCCCAAAAGATCATTGGTAATGAAGGGTCTTAGATCTGTGTTTCGAAGCCAAAAACAAGCAAACAAAACACAACAAAACAAAACAAGAAAAAGAAATGGTGCCTTTGGCCCAAGATGTAATTCAGGTACCCTGGCCATGTCATAACTGACTCTGAACCCAGTTTGCCAGAAGGGACACAGGCAAAGGTGTTTTCTCGGAGAACTTTGACTAAAACAATGAGAAAAAAATGACCTACACTTCTCCTTATATTAAATGGGGAAGAGGATTAAAACTGAAACCCACAGAGATATGTTTATTCATGCGACCTCTTACAACCAAATATAATAATTGTCTGTAATTGCAGCTTCAGCTCCCACCTCATGCTTTGACATGGGAAACAGCAATCAGCCAGCTCCCGTTTAATCCACCTATTATGTTGACTAATTAACTTTCCTCGACAGTTTATTTCTTCCTCCATTATCAGCCCCTGTCAGCCGCAAGCACCCTGCAGCATAGGGGGGACCTCAGGCTCTTTGATTGATCACCGATAGATTGACATGCAGATTAATTTAATTAGAATCACCTCACTTGAGAAATGAAAGACAAAGGCAAGAGGGCTAATAGATCTGCTCTCATAATGAGGCGAACCTCCAGAGCCAAGGCTGAGGATTTCTGATTTATTTTGCTCAATTCCCCAGTTGCTTGGAAAGACTCTCGCTTTAATTGTTCTTGGTTTTGAGAGGCATTAGCCTCTGAAGAGGTGAAACGCTTTACAAGGATTGGCACACACTGAGGCCCCAGTTTCTGAGGAAGCCTTTTCGCCGACTTCTAGAGTCTGGTGCAACGCCGCTGTTTCCTCCCGTGACTTGAGCAGAGGGCAAGACGCTGGGTCTTGGCCGAAGCCTGCCTGTTGTCTGCCCAGCCTAGCGGAGTGCCCCCCACCCCCACCGACGCCAACCATACTTGAAAGTTCCACTGTCGGCGTCTTTGACCTAAACGCAACTGGGGAAAACATGGCGGAGTCCCCTTCTCGCAGCCTCAAAGATGGCAGTGAAATGCAGGCTGTGAACACGCTGCTCCCAATAGTACCGTGGAGTTGGTTGGACTTGATCTGATTTGCCTTAACCTGGTTATTAGTTTTCGTTGGTTTTTTCTTCCACGCCCTCCCTTCTGTAGACGCGAGGCCCTGCTCCTTAAATCAAGCCCCTAGTGTCGTTCTGACCCGGATGAGGAAGTCAGGAAACAACACACGTGGTCATTCCACCCTGGGGTCTCCCAGGGATGACTGCAGGGCAGGGCTTCTGGGGGTCCTCCCACGAGGCCCTCTCTCAGGGTCCTCTTCTTGACTCCTGGCCAGACCTGGATCTTCCCCTGATTTTATTTTTTAATTCCATTTTATTAAACTACAAAGTAAACAATTGAGAGTCCATTCCGGGACTCAGGGTTTTGGCCTCAGTAATCGTGAAAACCAAAATTCCAACTAGGGCAAGTCATTCATGGGAGGACTGCGTACACTTGAAGCAGCAGTTTGCAAAGTGGTTTTTCTCTTTCTTCATGATTGACCAACCAGATCTGACACAGCCTGAACATTATGTGTATGCCTCATCAATTGTAGGGTAGTTTAAAAGGAGGAGGAGGAGAAAGAGAAGAAAGTGGTCCATTCTTTTATTTTCAAAAAGTATTATGTGCCAACGTAGAGTCCATATTATTTAAGGCAAGAGAAACTCACTTTCTTTTTAGTTGGGGAGGTGGGACATTTATAATTATATAACAGAGCTGGGTCTTTCAAAGAATTTTTGATTTACTACGAGACCACAATTGAGTGGTCACTGGAGTCGTTAGCTGAAGAAACTATAAAAGGAATCCCAAACGGTATCTGTTTCCAGTGTCAGGAAATACAGAAAGTTGTTATTCTAGACGTCTGTCTTGAGAGAGGAAAAAAAAAAAAAAAGCAATGACAATTCACCATGCACCTGTAAGACAAAATGCTACAGGCTTAGGCTTAAAATATTCAGTATCGTTTAAAGATGTTGTCATCTAGTTCTTACATTGAACAAAAATGACAAAAACGGTTAAGTTAAAAAAAAAAAAAAACACAACAACAACCACACTCTATGTGTTTTTTTTTTCTTTGCAAAAGAAGGATCACCAAGACCACTGTGTGACAGAATCATTTCACTGAAGTTTCAATTCCAATTGGAGAAGGATAAAACAGAATCCTCATGCGTTTAATTTCTAGAAAATAAACACCTAATATGTTCCTCAAAAACTCATGACAGTACATTTTAACTTCCCACTTCCCAAAATAATTTCTCTCATTCCAATTTGTGAATGATGAAGATATCTTTAAATAAAACATAAGCTGAAATTAATCTACAGAACTTGTAAATTTTTAAAAAATCTGTGAGATGCAGAGGGGGCACTGAAGTGTCCTTTAAAAACAGGCCCATAGTGGGAAGGAAAGGGCCCACACAGTTTAACCCAAGATTAATGAGGTGCTGACACATTCATGCAGGCAAGGGGACAGACAGGCCTGCCAACTCTTCAACCTTCCCAAATTTTGTCAACAAAACACAGCTTGAATTTGGGACAGGTAAACATGGAAAATGATTTTACATTTGGACTCAACACTTCCCTCTCTAACCCCTTCCTCACTCTCCTACCCAGGGAAAGAAATGAAGGGAATATGAGGAACAGGTATATTTAAATTTTTATGGTATGTGTTATAAATAAGTCTTTATTTTTTAGAATTGTACTTTCCAATACAGTAACTACACATGTAGCTATTTAAATTTAAACTAATTAAGTAAAATTTTAAATTCCATTGTTTCTGAGTCTCCATAGCTACATTTCAAGTGGTTAGTAGCCACATGCAGCTAGAGTCTACTATTGGACAGGACAGATATAGACCATTTCCATTGTTGCAGAATGTTCTATTGGGCCGTGCTCCTGTAGAATGGTTTTGAAATAAATTGTTCCAATTTATTCATGAGGATGTCTGAGTTATGTCTCCTAAAATAGGTATTAGTCTAAGTTGACATGTTTAAGGTTATGTACAAGTATATTTTTATCACTATATTTTTTAGAATTAATTTTCTATTTAGGGCATAGGTTTCTAATACAGCAATCCATAGGTGTACTGATGAACACCCAGTGTGTTCCATGGTACCTTCTATTTGGGTCCAGCCCCCCAGGTGAGGGCTCTCAGCATGAGAGGATTAAAAAACAAAAAACAAACAAACAAACAAAAACAAACAAACAAACAGACAAAAACCAAGAGAAATCTGCAGGTACCCATGGACTTTGGAGATTTTACATTACCATCTTGGCTCATCTCAGTGGCTCAGAATCTCCTCTGTTTTATCCAGGAACTAGATATCCCTAAACATTGTTATTTTTACAATTTTACCCTCTCAATTTAGAATTGGAAAAAATTCAATACAAAATTTATGATGCTGGACTCCCTATCTTTCCTAGGTGATGTGACTCTGGCCAGGTTAACTTAACCCTAAACCACAGTGTTCCTGCCTCTCAAGAGGAAAAAATAATAACAATCCCTGATTCTGTGAGGCTTCCATTATTTAAAGTGGCCAGCATGGCTCCTGGCTCCTACTGAGCACTCAAAAAATGTTAGTGGCAGTAGTAGTGTAGTTGTTGCTTTGTTGGTGATACTCCACAAAAAGTTCAAGATAATGTGTTGGGCTGATCATCTGAAGCCTAAAGAAGACCCAGTATAAACTGTTATTTTAAATAAAAGGATACAGAAACTATCTCTAATATGTTCACTGCTTTATCAGTCTAACAATGAAATCGTACAATTTTAAAGACCTTTGTTCCCACAACATATAATTATATCATTTAGGCCTCGTGTGAATTGCAAATTTCACTGGTTTATATAATTTTACTGTCTAGAACCCATTGGCATCTTAGCTTATTATATTCTAGGCTTGAAACCAAACAAAATCTTATGGCTTTGAAAATAATCTATAAACTAGACATCAATTCAGTCCAGTTTCATATGAATCAGGGGTTCTCTGGGAGTTTTGTTATTGGTATTTCCTGCTATCATTCTTCAGGCTGCCCCTGTTTTCTGCATATCAGGCAGGAGACCTTGTATGTCCCAACTAAATTATCTAAGATTCGTGAACCATAATCTCTGTCTCATGAGCAGATTTTCAAAAAGACAAAAGCAGCTAAAATCCAGTCATGGGTGGAAGATCACATTAACAAAAGTAGCAGTTCATGGAGAAGAAGGATTTATGACAAAAGCAACCAAAAGAGTTGAAATCTGTATTTTTAAACACTTCCAAAACAAATATGGAATCAAGAGAAAGATTAGATCATAAAAATATTTTCAATGCTTAAATTTAGAATATTTTAGTAGTAAGTACCTCCCTCCAAAAAGTAACTACTTAAACAAATTAATTCTGAATGATTATAAAATTACACTTCTTGGTTTTCAAAGCTGATATATGGTAACCCAGTGTAAGGTCATTGGTGCTAAAGTTGGTCTGTTATGTGGCTTTCTTACCTTTTTGTTTAACTTATTCTATGTTTGCATTAATTCGGGACCCCTAATATAAAGCATTATATGCACAGGCTTCAAGTACATGGAATAGAAAGGCATTAAGCAATATTCCATTGGCTAATACTCAGTAATAAAAAGAAACAAAGTATTGACACACCTGGATGAATTTCAAGAGAATTATGCTGAATGAAAAAAGCCAGTACCGAAAGATTACATACTGAATATTACAGACTTATTTCCCCCCACAGCCCCTCAAAATTTACATGTTGAATATCTAATCCTCAGTACCTCAGGATGTGACTGTATTTGGAGACAGGGTCTTTAAAGAAATGATTAAGTTAAAGTAAGTCCCTTAGAGTGGGCCCTAATCTCATCTGACTAGCATCCTAAGAAGATGAAATTTGGTCACACAAAGAGACACCAGGGTGTGCTGGCAAAGGGGAAAGACTGTGTGAGAACACAGCAAGAGGGTGACTATCTACAAGCCAAAGACAAAGGTCTTAGAGGAAACCAAACCCACTGACACCTTGATCTTGGACTTCCAGACTCCAGAACGGTGAGAAAATAAATATCCATTTTTAAGCCACTCAGTCTGTGGTATTCTGTTATGGAGGTCATAGAAAACAAATACACTGCATCATTCCATTTACTTAACATAATTCTGAAATTAAAAGGTTTTAGAAATGGAGAGCAGATTAGTGCTTGCCAAGGGTTAGGGACAGAGGGAAGGTAGATGTAGCTACTACAAAAATATAATAGAAAGGACCCTTGTAGTGATGACAATGCCCAATATCTTTACTGTGGTGGTAGATACACGGACCTTACATGATAAAATTTTACAAAATGAAAAGCATACCCATATGCAAATGACTACAAGTAGAACTAGAGAAATTTGAGTAAGGTGGTGGATTTGTCAATGTTCATATCCTATATGAATATGGTATAGTACTATATAATGTTGTACTATAGTTTTGCAAAGTATTACTATTGTGGTACTGGGTAAAGGGTACACATGGGATCACTCTGTATTATTTCATGCATCTAGATGTGAGTCTATAATTATATCAATAAAAATCCAGCTAAATAAAAGGCATCATCAATCAAGATGTCCTTTTATAGGTGAATGGATATGCAAACTGGTAATCCATAGAAAGGAATATTATACAGCAATAAAAAGAAATGAGCTATCAAATCATGAAAAGACATGGAATTTTAAATACATAGTGCTAAATGAAAGAAGCCAATCTGGAAAGGCTATATACTATATGATTCCAACTACATGACATTCTGGAAAACGTAAAACTACGGAGATAGTAAAAAGATTAATGGTTGTCAGGGGTTTGGGGGGAGGGAGGGATAAATAGGTGGAGACTAGGGTATTTTTAGGGCAGTGAAACCATTCTACATAATATCATGCATTTGTCCAAACCCATAAAATACATAACATAAAAATCAACAATAGTATAAACCATAAACTTTATACTATGTTACAATAATGTGTCAATATGGCACATCAATTGTAATAAAGTATTAGACTAATGAAAGATATTAATAATAGCAGAAATGGGGGGAACATCGGTTTGCTCATCAGTTAAGTATCCAACTTCAGCTCAGGTCGTGGTCTCATAGTTCAGAGGTTCAAGCCCCACACTGGGTTCTCTGCTGTCAGCACAGAGCCCGCTTTGGATCCTCTCTCTCTCTCTCTCTCTGACCCTTTCCCACTTGAATGCATGCATATGGGCATGCATGTGTGCTTTCTTTCTCTCAAAAATAAATAAATATTAATAATAATAATAGGGGAAATGGGGGAGAAGAATTGAGGGAGTCTTTGGAAACTTACTATACTTTCCTCTCATTTTTCTCTAAAACTAAAACTACTCTGCAAAATGAAGTCTATATCATCAAACTTCTACTCCCAACCCTACACAGCCCACAATCTCTACTCTACCTGCCTGCTGAAACACCCTTTACAGACTCCTCAAAAGACCCAAGAAATCAGCCAATCTAGTAACTTCCAACTAAGAGTTTTCAAAAATAGTAACAGGAACAACACTGCAGAGAGGGAATCCTAAATTCACCCATAGGAAGATAGCATGCTATCAGTAGATAGCATACATTCAGTAATTTTCCTTTGTCAATACAGGATCAAATCATGTGCATGTGGAAACACTGGTTATCTCATGCCCATGAAAGAACTCTGAATTGATGGAGTCACATGGCTTCAAATAATTTTAAAATGGAATGTGATTCTTAATAAATGCCATTCGGATAAAAAAAATAGGTTGTCACATGAGATTCATAGGAGAAAATGATAAAAGAAATTCTCAGTAGTTATGACACTGCATATTTGTCCAACATGTCTTTTTAAGGCTTGGAAAACTGACCCCAAGAAGTTTAAAAGCATCCTCAAGGTCTTAAGACAAATGAAGAGCAGAGGCAAACCTGAAGGGAAACTTTCAGACTCCAGGTCCAGTTCTTACCCACAACAGCCTCTGGACCCTCAATACAAACTCCTGGCCTAAGTCCTTTCTCTCCTGAGTCTGCTGGTATCTTCCAGTATACATCTCTGGGGTCTAAGTGATTGACTACACTTTAAGTATTATATACATAAAAATGGTCTGTGGCAGTTAGGAGTTAGGTCTTCATTAACTTTGTCCTTTAAAATATCCTTGACTGATATGGAATGAGATCATTTCTGAAACCTGCCTGATTGCCAGTTTCTATCTGGTTGAAAGATCCCAAATAACTCATTAAAAATTATGGAGGACGCATGAAACTACAGGATGTAGCAGAGCAGAACTGCAGGAGAATGGGAGTGAGTAACTGAATTAAATCTACTCTTTAAGGCTCAAGGCAAAAATATCTCCCATTTTAACAGTAAGACAAGAGCAGACACTTCTAAATCCTCAGATACTTACATTAAACTAATTTGGACCTTTGGACACTAAACTCAGCTTCTGTCTCCTGAACTGTGACACATGCTCACATAAAAGCTCCTCAGTGACCTGAATCTTGTTCCCCTCTCTGTGGATCAGGATACCTTTGATGACTCTTGATGGTGTCATTGGCATTTAACAGGTGCTCTCCATTTATGTGTTCCCACTGGCTATTTTAAGTAGCAGTGAGCCAAAACATACAGAATTGCCATGTGTGTTCTCTACTAATGACTCTATGACACAAGGATGTGAAAATTGGGAGCGAGAAAATAGCATATTAGTCAACAGCTCAGATTCTGGGGTCAGAGAGTCCTGAATGTGAACTGCAACTCCATCACTTACCAGTTTGTAACCTTATATAAGTCACTTAGTCATAGGAGTAAGTTGTGTGCCTACTATACTCCAGGCATTATTCTGTATACTAGAGAAGCAGCAATGTACCAAGAACTTAGTGCTTATCAGGGACAGAAAGGGGTTTTCCAACAGTAAGTAAACAATAAAAGAAAATTTCTGGATGTGAAAAGTTCCAAGAATAAAATACAATGCGGATGGAACGATACCTAGGTGAGATCTATTTTTGATTGGGTGATTAAGGAAGGCGTCTCTGAGGAGGTGATGTTTTAGCTGAAATCTGAGTAAAAGAAGTAGCCAGCTATTCAATGAAGTGGCAGAAGAATTTCCTAGGAAGATGGAATTAGTAAGTGCAAAGATCCTGAGGCAGGAATAAGTTTGGTGTATTCAAGAAAGAGAAAAGAAAGAAAATAAGGAAAGACAATGTGCTCCAATGCTTGTTTGGAGCAAAGGAAACAAGGGAAAGAGCAGAGGAAAAATAAGTAAGATCATTCATGCAAAACACCTTGTACAGCGTCTCACACATAATAAGAGCTCTGTAAGTTACAACTTAAAAAGCAATAGAATGTAAGGATATCTTTTGTTGGTAAGTCTCAATAAGTATAAGCATCCTCAGAACCAATATCCACTGGCAACACTGATCAAACCAAACACTTTTAAACATCTATCCTTTAATGTATTTTACATTTCTTCAATAGCGACTGTACTTAATGTAGAAATTTATTTCCCCTAAGTGCAGAGCCACCACTCACCAAATCGCATTCATAAGGATTCCTTCTCAGTGATGCATATTTTCTGCCAAGGCCCAGCATAAGGCTCATGCCAAGATACATATTTGCCCAATAAGCTGTAATGGTTTAATATATCAGGTTGAAAATCCACCATTTGTATTTACCATGTTATGTGAATTAATCCTGTATTCTGAAACTATCATTAGAGCTGCTTTCAGTATAATTAATCAGCGTGGTGCATCTTGAAATTATTCTGTATGAAGAGAGTGATTGCAGCTCGGGCCCCTAGCATTCTGTTGGTAAAGAATTTAATTGTGAGATGCGCTATTTGTCAAAACAATATGGAACGGGGTGGGGGACAGTGGGAAAGAAATAAAAAGGATACAAATATTTCCTTCTTTATTTAAGTGCCTTTAAAAACAGACTGAAACCGCAGAGGTAGGGCATGTATTTTAAGAATCCTCTAAGCATACCCTATAATATATTGATTCAGAGCCTCTCTGGGCTTTTGAATAAATAACAAGGATTCTCCAAAATTTACAGAATCAGAATTCACACATACACATAAAAAAAACACAAGCAGAGAGTTGCCTTTTACCGTCATTTCCCATGTCATCGTTTTTAAAAGAACACATTTTTGGTGGGAATTCGGGATGAGTAACCTGGTGGTTTCTCCTGGTGGTTTCCCATCCCCCACACAAAATGACTAATGAGTGAAAGAAGATTGTTTGTCTCCTCCAATAAACATGAAATAAACATGAATTTAGAGCTTGCTGTTCTCTCTGCTCAGAAAATTCTTCTGGCTCTTCTCAAGATGATTTATTCTTATCTGTTAGCTCTTGTCTTAAATGTCACTTCCTCACAAGTTTTCCCTGGTCACCCACTTTAAATTAGGTTCCTATCCCCTATCCCACATGTATTCTCTTTCATAGTATTAATTGTCTTTAGAGCAATAATGAAAATGTTTAATGATTTGTAATTATTCATCTGTAAACATTGCAGCAGCCAATGGTAACTGTTACCCACACATCCACTTCCTCTCTTCCTTGGGCTGTACAGGTAGATACTTGCAGGTCTCTCTGTGGTTATACATGGTCGTGTGACAGACTTCTAGCCCATAGAATATGGGCAGATGTGACAAGGGTCATTTTTAAGACCAGGTTTTAAGAAGTCCATGAGCCCCCTCCATATACTCTTTACCCTTAAGCTGGATGGATGGAGACAATGAAGTTCTAGAGGATAGTGGAGACACAAAACAAAAAGAGCCCCAGTCCCCAAATCGCTTCATGTACAAGATCTGTCCACTGACCAAGAACGCCTGCCTTGTACCGTTATGTGAGCAAGAAATAACCTGTTGTGTATGAGCCATTATATTCTTTGTTCTATTTATTATAGCAGCTAGTATCATCCTAACTAATAGACCCCAGCTAGAATATGATCTTCATTAGGACAAACACCCGTCTTTCTTGTTCATCATGATATACTCACCATTTACCACATCAATAAATACTACTGAGTGCATGCATGCATGAAGGAAGGAATATGTCTTAAATTTATGTTCATATATAGTCACAGATCTAACATCTATACATGAATATAGATTTGTAGCCTATGGAAAATTTTTGTTGAAGAGATAAGATGAATTTGGAAATGATACCAGTCCCTAGGTATTATGGCATCTACTGTGATGACAGCTTGTACCCAATTCTTGTCCCTTTCCTCACCATCCTCATGCTGCCAGCCCCAACAAGGAAAGCTATTGATAAGGACTTAAATCTTAACCTGGAATTGTCTAGCTCCTGTCAGTTAGAAACCAGACCCGTGACATGGTTTTAACACCGTCCTTTGACATTAGCATCTTTTTAGTGTCAAGATGAAGAAACAGGCTCTTTAGTCACAGTGAATTTCTCCCTGTCATGAGCTGTTTCCATCCTAACCTACCCCCACCTTTTCCCTTCCTCCCTACTTCTTCACACCCACCAGAACTGAATGAAGCCTATATCGACTGTTGTATTAAAGCAAGTTTGTTACCCAAACCACAGCCTGGGCATTTCAAAAGAAAACACCCATTGTAAATTAAGAAGAAGAAGAAAAAAAATATTGTACCAGATTTTCTACAAGGTTTATTCCATAATGCCTTAAAGTATGAACACAGCTGAGCTCTGCAGAAAGTGATTAATTTCTTGAAAACGCTAAGGTCACACTAATTGACATGACCTGTGTAATTAAGTAGTCTCTGTTTACACACCAGAAGCTCAGCCGCTCTGAGGCTGAGTTTGCTTGACAGAATGTCTTTACATGTCAAGAGATCAACAACCTTTCTTATGTCCTCCTCAGTCACCTACACAGGCCCCTGATTGCTGTTCAGAGGAGACATGCTCTGGCATGGCTGTATGAAGATCAGGCTGGCCTGGTGAGCATACAAAATGAGATGAGAGGAAAGTGGCATCCATGACTGTTGGAGAGAGCCTATTTAACAGTCAGAAGAGCACGTTTTTCCATCAGATGTCTCTAGGTCTAAGGTTTTCAATAACTTAGAACTGGGAAAAGCCACATTGATATGTCAAGGGTAGACCAGAGTTTTCTCCTGCCAAAAAGACACTTTCTCATCCCTTCTCGGAGGCAACAATAACATAAAATCAACTTCCTAATGGTACACTATGAGAGAAATGATGGAAATTATACACCTTATTCACAGGCAACGTTCAACTAGTATCTCTATGACACATCTCTGTCAGCCAGGATAGCTGCAGGGAAGACTGATCTTTCCCCCTCTTGGTTCAGTCCTAAGATTTGGGAACTGCAGTATGATTTTGTCACAGAGTACTCTGAGATATCTGGAGCCACTTTACTCATGTTCCATCTAGGTGATGGGTCTTTTTGGCTCTGGAGAAGTGGCCCAAACCTCCCTAGGTTAGGTGAAGCTCAAGCAATCTTCTGAGTAGTAGCTTCTTTTTCTAAAGCTCATACAAATAAAAATTGGCCAACACTGTAGCTCTGTTCAGAAACAATATTCAAGTTCTTCTCCTTTCATGCAACTCCACTCTCTGCCTGATGAACTTTGGTGGTATTCCAATGTTCTTCATGCAGATGGTATCTTTAGGCCTATTATAAGACAAGCAGCTGGCTTTCCTGAGATTCCAGCATACATTCATGGGTAGCACTATGGCTCTTCGATGTTGACAGACTTCCTTATTTTCTCTGCAATAAGGGTCTTCCTATAGATACTGCACAAGTTCCTTACTGCTCTACAACATTAGATAACATCTGAGTCAGAATGATGAGTTAAATCACTGCCTCCTTCCTACTTAGTAAATGTGTGATTTTGAACAAGTTCCTTAACCCCTCTAAGCCTCAGTTCCTCATTCCTAAAATTACATTTCATAAATATAATATTGGCACATTCCTAACAGGGATATTGTGAAGATAAAATGAAAACTTATGTAAAATACTTAACACAATACTTCTCATATAATAAATTAGTTTTATCATCATCATCATCATCATCATCATCATGGCCAATGTCCATACATGTACATCAAGGTACACATTTGGGCATGTATATTTATACACACATATATGGAACACACTGAATGTTGACAGAAATATAAACAGTCATTTCCCCGGCATTTAATGTAATCAGAAGTAAACCAAGATAGGGAACATAAGAAGAAAAGCCAGCTTGTGGTGAAAGCACAAAAAAAGAAAAGAAAGATGATGACAATGGAGTTTGGGGCCCACTGGGTGAAAGCTCCTGGAAGTATCCAATAGGCAGCTGGACTTCTAGGTTTGGATCTAGATGTCAGGTCTCAGGGAGCCTGACTTAAGAGTTATGAGTGCCTGACTAGTGGTTAAGTTGCTGAGAATGGAGAAGATACTCAAGAGAGCCTACAAAGTGAGAAAAGATCTGGACCTCTAAAGAAAACTTAGGGAAGAGCAACATTTACGGGAGAGGAAATAAAGAGCATCCCTTGGTAAAGGGCTGAGAATGAGTGAATGTTGTTGTGTGGAATCCGAGGAAAAGATGGGTTCAAGAAGGATGGAATGGCTACAAGCATGAAATGATGCAGAGAACACAGGAGGAAATAAACATGAAAGAAACAACCCAGGGGAAAAACTAGAAAGGTTCAGTCGGGCTATTTGAGGTGTTACTTTAATTTTATTGAGGCAATTTCTCCATTCTCTAATTGCATAAACACTCATGTGCCAACATGTGTAAGACCACATGCTAATTGTGGAAAAATTATAATTAATGAGACATGTAAACATACACAGACACAAAACAAAATGAGTCAGTGTTCGTTCTGCCACAAGTTCCCTCTATCCTCTCCCAGGAAGTAACGAATGGGTGATGGGAACAAAGCAGGTTAAATCTGAGATCCAGTAAGGAATTTGTCCTTGCTGATGGGAAGAGCTATTCTTCAATGCAAAAATTAACTCTGTGGTGGTCAAGGTTGCTGCCCATATTTAGAGGAGTCTACCTACTTGAGGACAGTTGGAGACTCACAGGGAAGAGCATATGTATTTGAAGGACAGTATGGACCTTGTGTCAGGCAGCTCTCATGCCTTATAACAGAGAGCACTCATTGGGATGGTGACACTGTCACCAGGAAGAGTCTGTCAGAAGTCATCAGGTATAGAACTGAACCAATGAATCTCAACTAGGAGATTCACTGACAGAGAACACTGACAAATGTCTGGAGACATCTGGGGTTGCCATGACTGGGCTAGGGCATGAAAGAGTTTCTATGGATAGAGGCAAGTAACAAACTGTTAAACATCCTACAATGTGCAGGACAAACCTCCCCTCCCCCATAACTGCATAAGGATTATGTAGTCTAAAATGTCAATTGTGCCTAGGTTGAGAAACCCTGTACTGAAATAATGATCCAGTTTTAGTTTATCACAAGTACTTTCTCTAAAAGCTTACATTTACATTTTATCATTTGCAAATTAGTTATGCATACAAAACCTTGTTACTCATATGTTGTAAAATAAGCAGAATGATAATTTTTACTCCATCTTAGAGTTGAGGAAACTGAAGCTTTCCAGAAATTCAGTTCATGCCCCCTCATCTCAGTAGCCCTTCTACTAAGTGAAGAACAACTATTTTATCTGCAAAAATAAAGCTTTCTAGACTCTATAAAAAATAACAGACTGAGTTGGTTTCTCATCCCACATAAGAGCTACATCCTATAATTTAAGACCTTTAGACATTTTACTAGCAGGTCCTATGAGGGAAAACAAAGCCTCAGAAGTCTTATATAAGTACTCTTAGGTCCCCAATGTCACTAAAGTCTACCTTTAACTCTGCTGCCCTGAGAAGCACAAGAAAGTTGATCCTGATATTTGTAAGTCATGACATGTGTCTATTAGACATGTTTATTAAACATGAATTGGTTTGTGCCTGGATATGCCTTGCTATGATATAACCCAGGCTCGGTCAAGGGAGATAGATATATGGCTCATCTTGGGGCCAAAGCAAGCTGCAAAACAGTTTATAATGAAACCCAATCTCATGTTTCAAGACACTGAGCAATATACACCTAGTGACATCACATGTTTTGTTTACCAGCAAAGCTAATCCCACTCTACACACAAAAAAATCATGTGTGGGAAGCAAAGCACCCAAGTCTACCAACTTGGGGTCAGCAACTAGCCAGGAGAAACATTCTCCAGGAAACTAGGAATCCAGGGATTCTCTTCCTCAGATCTCTCAGGACAAAAGGTGGCAAGGCCAAAATGATTTTACAAAAATTCTTCAGAATCTTGGGAGAGAATGTCTTCTTTCTACCAAATTTGTCTTATTAGTCTCTTTCATGAGACTAATAAGTCTCACCTCTCAAAAAAAATCATCTTGGAGACAAAGAGATCTTGACACCTAAAAATCAATGCTTGGAGCACCTAGGTGGCTCAGTTGGTGCTGGACTCTTGATTTTGGCTCAGGTCATGATCTCATGGTTTGTGGGTTCAAACTCAGTATTGTACTGTCAGTGTGGAGCCTGCTTGGGATTCTCTCTCTCTCTCTCTCTCTCTGCCCCACCCCTGCTTGTGTTCATTCTCTCTCTCTCTCTCTCTCTCTCTCAAAATAAATAAGTTAAAAAAATTTTTTAATAAAATACAATAATGAAAATCAATGCTCAGAATCATCCCATCCCTTTCTCCCATGTGCGAATGTACAGCTAAAATTCTTCAAGATCCTCTCAGAGATCATACACGTCAATCTACACTTCATGCTGACGAACTATACCCAACAATATACTTTAAACACCATGCTGTTTTCACTGAAAGACCATATGGACATATATATCATTACATCACTCTGATAGGAAAACTAACATTGATCATGCAAAGAGTTAGCCATAAAATGAGATGGAAGGCAACACAAGTCTAGAACCTTGCTCCTTAAAGTGTGGTCCATGGCATTAGCATCACTTGGGAGCTTGTTAGAAATTTAGAGTTTCAAGCCCACCTGAGACCTCATTAGCAGTTTAACAAGATCCCCAGGGCATTCTTGACACTTCTGAGTTTGAGAAGCACCACTATCTAGAACTTAGCAACCTTTCCTAAAACCCAACTACCATTTGTGTCTTCGAAATTAACACTTTACTTTCACATCTTCTTCCATCAGTAAGTGTATAATTATATGAGGTGAACATACCACCCACATATGGTGGCAGATCTGACTGCTGCTTGAGGACCTTCACACATGCTGTAGAAGGACGTTGCTGACACGGAACTGAGTGTCACCCATATCACTCTAGATGTGCCCACCTGCATCAGGGTCCATTTTTAATAGACACTTACTGCTGACAATTTCCAGGATTGGAAGAGGAGTACAAAGAGAAAGGAAGGAAGAAGAGGGCATAATTCTAAAACAGAACAAAGATCTTATTTAAGAGTTTTCTACTTGTAAAACTTTAGAAAGAATGCATCATTTCTATGTACTTCACTTACCCTGAAGCGGTTGAAGCCTAAGAGTCCATTCAGGAAGCCAAACTAGGCTCAAAGGACATCACTCTCTCAAACAGTGAACGCAGGTGGTTTGGTCCCAATTCTTCCTTCATAAAAACAACTCCAAGAGCACAGAGACCTGGGGGACCAGGAGCCTCACCTGCTTTTTACGTCTGGGGAAATAACTAGACTCTATATCTTCTTCTGCCTAAGACTTTTTTTTTTTTTTTTACCCTCTCCTGATACTCATGCCATTATTGAAATTTAAGAAAGACAAGACAAACCCACCTGGAATCTCCGCATGTCACGTGGATTTCCTGCATTCTTTAGGCAATTTTGGTTACATTTGAGGAAAAATTTCAAGAAGAACCTGTGGAGAAACAAATTATCATGGTTAGCATTTCAGTCCTGACACGGAAGGGGGGAGAAAAAGTAGTAAGCCGCGTCTGGGCTGTGCATTCTATTCTCCGCAGATTTTCTGAAATATTTAGAATGGTGTTAGAGTCACTATTTTGTTGAAAACTTTAGCCTTTGTTTTGCATCCAAGCTGGACTTGTTCTGTGAAAGAAACGCTTTTAGTGCTGCCAACAGATCTCACAAAAGAATTAAGCCCCCAAGGAAGTATTTTTACTCAGACAGAGGGAAAGTCTTCACCGTAATTTAAGGTAGGTTCCAATTGGGTGTAATTGCCTGAGAATTACTCATGGTCCCCAACAACATGTAATTTAAGCCCCGTAAATTAACAGATGATGAACCAGCAAAATGTATGCTGGATGAATATGGGTAAACACTTTTTATTTCAGCATCTCCAAATAAAATCGTCTAATTAGTAGTACCCACGAGAAGTAGATAAGATTCACATACTGACTGAAGTCCTTTGACTTCTCAAGTATTTCCTATATGTTTTTCTTATACTGCCTACTATAGACAAAAGCTATTTTGCGAATGAATCAGAACCTCACTGCCACCTTGGTCCCTGAGTTGGTTCTAGGGTGAGATTCATGGGTTTTACTTGCTAGGGTGACCAAAAGTCCCAATTTCCCAGGAACAATCCCAGTTTACACCAGCTATATTACCGTAAATATTATGGTACCCACGTTAACTCTCAAAAGTGTCCTGTTATGGATGATAAATTAGATGGTGACCTTATCACTTATTTCTTTCATTGTAGTTGTTAAAGTCCATTACACAAAGACAGCAGGTATCAAAGATGTACTATTAGGAGATTAATGCTGGCAATCTATATGTTCTTCATTTGCTCATGTTTGGGGAAAGAAGCATTTTAATTTTTTTTTTTCAACGTTTATTTATTTTTGGGACAGAGAGAGACAGAGCATGAACGGGAGAGGGGCAGAGAGAGAGAGGGAGACACAGAATCGGAAACAGGCTCCAGGCTCTGAGCCATCAGCCCAGAGCCCGACGCGGGGCTCGAACCCACGGACCGCGAGATCGTGACCTGGCTGAAGTCGGACGCTTAACCGACTGCGCCACCCAGGCGCCCCGAAAGAAGCATTTTAAAAGCCACCCTAAGTTCTCCATTCCCTTTTACTTTTAGGCCTACAGATTTCAGGCCCAAATATTTCCCCAAAACACCAGAATGCATTAAAATGCCAGTCAGTTAAATTTTTCCGGCATGTTCTTTTCTTCACCTTTCTCCCACTTCAAGTCACCTTTTCCCACACTGGAGTACAAAATTCCCACCTCAATGCACACAGTCTGTGAAGAACTATCAAGCCATGATGCCTCAGTCTGAATTTAGCTCTGAGCACAGAGTCTATTAACCAAATAACACAGGGGTCCTCAGTAAGGAGAACATAGCACAAAGTCACATGAGATTTAACTGGTTTCTGACTACTGAACTGAGAGAGGTCCTAGAAGAATCTCTCTCCTCCCCGGTCTCTTAGAATCTGGCAACAGAAGAATATGGTGTGGGAGTAACTCTGAAAAGTGACGATAACTTTGTCAACTAAAAGAACATTTTAAAATACAAACACTTCCCTGAAACGACGCTTTCAACATCGTGCACCATTCAACCACCCATCAATAAAAGGAAACCTCTGAATAATCATTTGCCCCTACTTCCAGGTTCTCTCCATAGAGGCCAAAGTTTATCAACACTTCACACAAGATAAATGACTCGTGGAACACCGCTGAAGCCCAAACGTGTAAAATGGAATTGGGCTCTGGCACCCCTTCCCCAGTACAAAGAACAGCACAGTCATTCCCGCCAGCAGTCAGCTGGTCCTACTCAAGTCCCCTTTCAATAGGGCAGACTTGGAAAGAGAAAGATGTTTGAGGGAGTGGTCATAACCCCAAGTGCCTCAGCATTGTCCTTTCCTCTGAGCTCTCAGAAGGCAAGAGCTGGGTGGCCCTGT
The DNA here is from genome assembly GCF_028749965.1 of Puma concolor. Lineage (NCBI taxonomy): Eukaryota > Metazoa > Chordata > Mammalia > Carnivora > Felidae > Puma > Puma concolor. The sequence goes on from NC_141667.1 coordinate 50,898,478, forward strand.
GATCACACATGGCTTTCAGAAGCTGAAATGGTGAAGCTCAGGGAGAGAGAGAGTCGGCCATCTTGCTGGGGTTTAAGCCAAAGGCACCTGAAACGTAAAAACTGGCTGCCTCTTTCAAGCACAGCTGGTTGGAAGGGCATATTTAAAAGCCACGCCAAGCCTCAGGGGAGGACTGATTGCCACGAAACTGACAGTGAGAAACAGTGTGGTACAGAGGAAAAGCCACAGCCTTTAGAAATACCCGGAATGGGGTTCACATCCCAACTTTGACAGGTACTGACTGCTTGTGTGATTTTGGATAAGTAGGTGAACTTCTCTGCTCCACACTTTCCTTATCTATAAATTGGGTATAAGGACAGTCCCTACCTTATAAGGCAATTGTAAAAATGAACCATGATAATGCCTGACACATGGTAAGCATGGTGATGGGGCCAGTAATAATAACGGCTCCCATGAATTAGGTGCTTAACATGTTCAGCAAGGTGCTGAGAACTGCAAATACATTTTTCCCATTCAATCCCCCTAAATAACCTCTGCTATCAATCCCATTTTATGGATGAACACATTGAGGTCAGAGAAGTTGAATAACTTACCGTAAGGCTCGTGAGTCTGGAACTCAAATTTGGACAGAGCCTGTGTCCTTAACCATTATGCTTATAGTAGTTTTAGTAATAACAGAAGTAGTGAAGTACTGATATTAGTGCTAATTATACCATCAACAGTAATTGCACCACAATGGCATTTGTGCCAATAAGTGTACAAATAAGAATAAGTATTGGTATTATTATTTCCATACCAGTAGCATAAATATTGTGGAGGGAGACATCATCGCCATTCTCCCTCCAGTGCCCCCACCCCTGATTCCCCAGGGCTGATAATATTGCCGCGGGTGTGTGTTTTAGACATTTGAGCCCAGACCGACAGCCAGATTCAGGTTGTGTTAGAAGAAGCTGTCAGCACACCCTCTGGCATCTTCAAGTCAGACAACTGCTAGCCACCATGAGGGGGGCCATCTGGTGCCAAAATGGATTTTGAAAGGCAGGCAAACAGGACGCTAGCTCTGCCAGAGAGAAACAGAATCAAGGGAGCAGGGGATCTTCTGCCTTAACGATGAGCAGGGGCGAGGTGCCTGTCAGCAGCCCATCGTTAGCACAAAAGCTATGCCGGGCACACACCGGATCCCTGTTACCCTAAGCTGCCCTGTCACCTGGCATGCTGCCAGAATCTCCTGCCCGCCCTCTCCACAGTGGATCGCTTGCTGAAATTGAAGGCTTGGCCATCTGTCGCAGGGAAGAGACGGCATCAACGGGTGCCTGGGGCCTCACACAAGCCCTTATGTGGCAAAGACGCTCTGAAGGGCCTGTTCTTTTGGGGAAAGCCAGCCTTACCCCAGAGGGAGCCTCAGGAATTCTTTCAAAGTTTCCCCTAAGTACATGCCAAATGCCTGACCCTTTCGGATCGCACTTCCTTAAAGGAACTGAGAGGACTTAGAAGTAGGAGTTAAAAATATCCCCACTGAGGGACAGAGTTAGATGTAGCACACACATTTTGGGGATGATTTATCAGGCTGTTTTTAAGGCATTTGTAAACGGGGGACGCATGCATGTCTGCTGGCCTATGGAGAAGATCTCAGATTCTCAGGGGGCTTTTAACAAAGCGGAGGTTATTGTAACTCAAAACCTCAATTTTGTCTCATGAATTACCACATTTTGTGTGGCGGATATGTTTGATAAAGTGTTGTCAGGAGAAAGAGTGTGACAGCCTTATTTGAACCGTGGGAAATGAACTAGAGACAGGACAAAGCCCCTATTGACCCTGTAGAGTTCCAAGGAGTTCCAGAAACTCCAGGAAACAGCCCAATCAGAACCAAACTCCAGTCTTTTGGGGGGGGGGGGGGGGATGGAGAGGGTGGGGCAAAAAACCCAACACCTTTCTGGTAACTTTCAATATGAATAATATCATCTTATGTTCATACAGTGTATTATGTGATTCAAAGCACTTACATCTCTAGTATCTCACTAAATCCTCATAGAAGTCCTATAAATTAAGCATGCCAGGAATCATCAACCTATTTAAAAGGAAGAAAACTAAGACTCAACAAAATTAAGATATTTATCTACAGTCAAAACTAAACTCATAACCTATATTGGTCAAAAGACTCCTTATGGTATATGTTTGTTTCCATGAATTGCAAGACTTTCTAAGTGACCTTAACCATCACTTAGTTTCATTGCACATATGAAAAAATTGAGAGATCAGAAGACATGAGAATAGCCACACAGTTATAATAGTTACAACAGCTGGAACTACAACCCACATGTTCTGACTTCTAGTTGTATGATTTTTTTCAAGATAATGTAGCTTTTCAAAAGCCAACCCAGTAAGAGCTCAACAGTTGAGCCATTGAGCTTTTTAGAATACTAAAAATTAGGAAAGTGGTGGTCATAAAACCAAAAGTGACAGCCTATTAAAAGTTGTATTTAGGTTCCTCAGTCAGGCTAATGTACAACATTAGCTCATCACTGAACATTCACTGAACCAAACACACACATTTGTAGAACAAAATTGCTTATTCAATGGTTTACTTGTGTCACATTTTACCAACCAATAGATAGTACATTGGGAATTCTTCTATGTGACTAGCAGAGTACTAGATACCAAAGATACCTCTAGGCTCCCCCAAAAGGAAAATTCTTTGACGTAGCCAACATGTTTTGATCCATCTATATGAGGATGTAAAATAACAACAATAATAAAAATCATCTCTGTATACCCAGAACATGACACAAGACTCAGAACCCAGTGGGTTTTTAGTAAATCTGTTCACCTAAACAGAATCCAGGACTGCCAAGGGATAGAAATGAGAACATTCTACAATAAAGACAACAGTAGAGAATTTTGGACAAGAACTTGGGTTGGAGATAAGATCCCCACGGGTAAATTTCTGCAGTGGCCTTACGAAAACATGAAAATAACAGTACTTCTCTCCAGGACCCCTGTGTGGCTTTTGTCATAATCCTAACTTTACTGTTTAATTAATTGTGTGACTTTAGAGAAATTACTTAACTTCCCTGTACCTTAAATTTCTCATCTGTAAAATGTGGGAAATAACAGAACCTGCTTTAGAGGGTTATTGAGAATAAAATGAGTAACGTATGTGAAATGTTTAAATAGTACCTGGCATAGAAAAAGAGATAATTATTTTCATCATCATTTATTTATGGCAACTGCTCACTGCCTAGCACTAAGAATGTTCAGATTTTCAGGTACAAAAAGTATTCTTCTGTCTTTGAATGTTAAGGTTAAGAAAAGAAGCAAAGACCTGTGTAACTGACGAGAACTACAGATTTCATTGAATGACCTACAAAAAGAAAAAAGAAGAAACCAAAGAGAGACAATAATGACTAGAGCAGTTTTACCCAAAGGCCAAGACACATAAAGGAGAGAGGTAGCAGCTTAAATCATGGAGGACTCCAGCTAGTCAGAACTGAAGGGCACACACAGTAAAACCGACCATTAGGCGACAGCTTGTACATCATTAAATATTATGCAAAGCATTGCAATAGATCTAGGGTGAGCAGGTTGACTTTTTACCTCCTCCACCCAAATTCTGAAAAATCACGTTTGGATGTTTTCAGCTGCTATCATAATGTCTAGGCTGGAAAAGAAAAGCATCAAGGCACACCTAAACCAAGACATAAAACCCCCATTTGCAGTCTTAAGGCTCCCCAAAAGTTCCTCTGACTTATGCCCACAGATGGTTATGTGGCAGATGATCCTTGCCAAAGAGATTCAGGACACGGAGACTCACTCTCCCCCAGTGCAGGAAACAGCTGTGTGGAAACAACTGTGGGGCCCCTTCTGTGTGAAGTTCAAGTTGCTCGCACACACGCTAACTGGAGGGTACAGAGGGAAATGCCTCACGAATCAAAGGGCCTTTTTGGAGAAGTCCTTTCCTTAGACTGCCCCATCATCTCTGCTTTGATACCGAAGCATAGAACCGCCTGCCTCCATGATCAAATCTACTGCCCAGACATACCCAAGGAAGACTTTCCAGGAGTATGAGTATTCTCCCAAATTGAAAGTGTTTAACCAGAAGGCAACTATCCCTACCCAGACCTCTCAAGTTGCCAGGGGCTGTTTCAGAAACGCCATCACTGTCCCATCGTCATCATCCGTGAAGAGGTAAACAAGACTCCCATGGCCACAGCCATGAAAAATAGGTCTCCCTTGAAAACAGAGGAGCCAAAACAGCTAGAAAGAAAAACCTCTACTTTCAATGCCAACACTTCTGGGTTCCTGGTACACAGAAGAAGTTGTAGAGTACAGTTCATCCATGTGAAAATATGATACCCATAAGTCTGCCAAAATCCCAAGGATGCCACAAGGGCGGGCTGAGGAGGCCAAACCTGTGTAAGGGCAAAGGTCTCTCACCACCAGGCTGACCACCTTTTCTTTTCTGATATTAAAATGCACTAGTGAAAGAGTATCTGCCTTGACTCAAACCCCTGCAGTTTTGTTTGAGAGCAAGGAATGAAGAAAGAAAGAAACAAGAACCCTGAGGGGATTCTTTGCAGATGAAGCAAATTCTCTTCTCTCGCCCCACAGTGGAAGGTGGAATGGTACCAAGTTGTGGCACTATATTGGGGATCCCTGGGGGAGAGCATGTGGCTGCCCGTATTACTGGCTACTGACTTCAAGGAGTTTACTTTTTCCTTTGGCCAAGATCCCTCAGATCTTGGGCATTTCTGGAAAGTATTCTCAGCCTGAAAGGATGAACATGATCAACTTGAGAAGCATTTGTTACCTCAGAGTTTGGCCTTGATGAAAGGACATAATTAGTGGCAAGAATTTATAAATAAATAAATAAATAAATAAATAAATAAATAAATAAATAAATGTAAGGTATTGGGATAGAATAGCAGCAGATGAAAGAATTTAAAAATAGCTTTAAGGGGGCACCTGGGTGGTTCAGTCAGTTGAGTGTTCGACTTCAGCTCAGGTCATGATCTCACAGTCCGTGAGTTGAGCGCCATGTGGGGCTCTGTGCTGACAGCTCAGAGACTGGAGCCTGCTTCTGATTCTGTATCTCCTTCTCTCTCTGCCCCTCCCCCAGTTTCTCTCTCTCTCTCTCTCTCTCTCTCTCTGTCTCTCTTTCTCAAAAATAAGTAAGCATTTAAAAAATAAATAAGTAAATAAATAAAAATAGCTTTAAGAAAAAGCATTCATTGCACATAGATCTCCTATGCTAGAAGTCAAGTCTGAAAGCTAGGAAAAAGCATCAGGACAGTGAAAAGGGAAAGAGGGGGACAAATAACCAATGACCAATCTGGAAAGAATAAATTGAAACTTTTTAGAAATGACAGAGAAGGGAAGTGAGAGCAAGGATGCTGCAGTTTAACGCCAACTACAAGGTTTGACTGGAAATTAAGTGAGAAAGTATGACACATCCAACAAGTTATAAGCTTGTGTGTTGTAGAGAAGGCGTTCATCTTCAGGGATCCTCTTTTACAAAGATTACTCAAGTGCCAAGTGTTTCTCGCCAAAAGTGCATTAAGGTACAAACACTGGCCCTTGGCAGGAATGAGGTAGATAACAAACTCAAGTGTATGTTTGTCTTTCTCGGGGCTCGGGACAGACTGAAGACATATCTGTCTTAAACCATTTTTCATTACAAGGAACGTGATCTTCAAGGAATCACCCAGCACAGAACTCCTGCAGACCAGGGGATAAGACTTGAGACATTCATCAGGTCTTGGAATCCTGGGTCACTAGTGAGACTCCCTCTCCAGGTCAGAAAAGAGGCAAATGAGAGTAGCAACGTTGCTTCAATAACAATGTCCTGCTCCAGAAAGCCAAGCATAAAAAATGAGATAGGAGGAGCCTCAATGCCTCCACTTAGTAGTTATTATAGCAAATACATGAATATACCATGTGGAGGTGTGGAGGCCCTGTTCTGAGTGCTTTAAATGTATTAATTCATTTACTCTTCACAACAACCCTATGAAGTACTATCGCTATTCTCATCTCAATGATACTGAGATAAAATACTTAGGTAATTTGCCCAAGGTTTCCTATCTAGTAAGTAGTACAGCTGGGATTTGAATGTAGGCAGTTTGGGTTTGAAGCCCACATCCACTAAACTACAGTCCTTCGTATGTTATGTATATATTATATTATATGGCAGCACACATCACTGACTATGTCTGACTATACTCTTACTACCATTTTCAGATTCATTCAAAATTAGAGATAAAGTCAACATAAAAATTTCTGGTATTGTCACTAGAATATTCCCAATTATAAATTTTAATTTGTTTCAATTTTGCCCATGACCACTCTTGCCTGTTTCAAATGGATTTTAACTATAATGAAGGCCTACTCAGTGGGTGGGTCTGGTAATAGAGCCAAACCAAATTTGGAGAATGATGGCCAAAGCGAAACCAATATAATCTGGGTCTCTTGGGAGGAGTCAATGAACACCATTTCAAGGGTTTATTCATACATTATGTAGCTACCAGTCCCACTAGTCACTATCTTTGAATGTCTTTTTTGCAGACAGAAAGCCACAGGTTGAAAATCAAAGGCTTTTAATACCCCTCTGTTTAACACCCCTGTGTTTAAAATTTTAAAGCAGATTCATTTAGAATCTGATGTTAGAATTTCACTTTTCCTCCCGAGTCCTCAAAAGGTTTCGATATTAATTTCCCTTGTGAAGGTGACAGATGTCAGAGAGAGATCAAAAAGTTCAAATCCAGAGTAACTGAAGCATATGGGTTTTCTGGACACTCAACTCACTTTTTCTTCGAGATGTTATGAAGTATAAACATTCAGTACCATTCACTTGCTCAACTGACAAATATTCCTCAAAAGCCTAACATGTACAATTATTCTCCTTTAATACCAATTGTATTAAGATCATAATTACTTTGGTTCAAGTTTTCCTCCAAAAGAAAAATAAAAGAGAAGGAAAGCACTTAAAATCAAACTTCCAGGAAAACTTCTTGACTCTTATGACAATAGGGTATTTGAGTATTTGCCAAGAAAGGTCGAATAGCCATGGATCAGGGAATCTTTCAAAGTTCCCACAGATGTCCACATTCTACCTTTCCAGACACATTGGCCCTCCAACATTCTTTGCTTCAGTCACATTGAGTTACACCCTGTGCCCTGAACATAAAGTTTCCTTCCTGCCTTCACCATAGGCTGCATTCCTGGGCCTGAAATGCCTTCCCTAATTTCAATACCATCTCAGCTTCCCATAATTCTACTTTTCCTTACAGAAGCAGCTTAAATGCCCTGAGCCCATGAAACCTTCCCAAATACCCCAGCTGGAATTAACCACTTCCTCCAACATTCTGTTACAGTTCTTGTCACAATTGGTCTTCACGTATTGTATTCCAGGTACTTAAGTAATCATGTGCTTCTCCATAACACTGCAGACACTTTTAGAGTGCCATTCTATTTTCCACAGCACCTAGTATGGCTGCATAATAGAAAACAGAAAATGCATATCTGACTTAAATTGACTGTAAATATTAATGGCAGTAACTTTAAATTATAGCACAAAGATTATTTGTTCTTCTTTCCCTTTTCCCTATATTTTCTCAATTTTCTGTAAGTAGGATTACTTTAAGAAAAATAAACAACTTTATTGTTGTAAAAACTGAAATGTCACTCAGCATAGAACCTAGGGAACGTTGCCCCCATACTGTGATGGATAAATTAAGAACTAAAAATGATGAGTGTCTTTGCCAAAGCCTTTTTGCTCTAGATTTGCCAGTTAATTCAAATGAGAAGAGTTAAGAGCTACCCATCTTACACTTTGTAAAATGTAGATCATTTATTAGTTTCACATATGCATAATTCATAAAAGACTATCAACTGGGCAGATTCCACACCATCAATGTCCTCAATTTCCTACTTAAAACAATTCTCAACATCAAAGTTTAAAATATTATCTCTAAATTAAATTTGCCATTGTTCTTAAAACATTTAAGCATAACCCAAAGGTACAAAAGGACATGTAACTAATAATATGAAATGTATCTTCTCCCTCCAAAATTTTACATAACCTTCTAATGACTTTGTTGAAAACCAGTGATTAAAGCTCTTGATGGTTTGCTATTTCTTGGTTCAGAGTGCATCCTTAACTCATCCATTTATTCATTCAGCCCATCTTTCACTCAGTAAGTATTTACTAAGCACCCACTATGTGCTAAGCACAAGTACAGAGACAACTCTGTTCCTGCCTTTATGGAGGCTCACCAAAGTATACTTCCCAGGGCCACCTGCATCAGAATTATCTGGGAAACTCACCTTGGTGGGAGTAAGTTAGGGGGTAAGATACTCAAATAATTTTCATGTACATTGAACCTTGAGAATTAATACCTAATTTATTTTTAAAAATCAACAGTAATGTTAATACTATGTAATAAATGCAATGATGGAGTTATGCATCAGTAATAGTGAATTGCAGAGAAGAGCTAGACATCTAATCATGTGTCACTGAAACTCATCACAATAACTTATGTCAAATCACCTCTGAATGAAAAGAACAATTGAATTCTCCTCACCCATTCCACCTCATCTCCAGCACAAGCCACAGAAAAATAAAGGAGTTTCTGGTTGCCAGAGTAAGCAGCTATTTGACAAATTTTTGCTTCAAAGAAAAGAAACAATCTCACTTTTCTACCAAAAATATAAAAAAGAAAAAAGAAAAAAGCCATCGGCTGAAAAGCTGTGTCCCAAGAGAAAAATCATAGTCTTGCTAAAGATGAAAATTCTTTTGAAACCTGTTTAAATCATCATCATCCTTTTAAAAATCCACTCCATTTGTCTGTTCACTTTTCTGGACACTTTCCCCGGCTCAATCTCAGCATCCCATCCTCGGCTCACACACCACTGGGGATAATAAATTTAATTTGAGCAAAGGCTCTCATGGAAAAAAAAATTACTGCATTCCAACACATCACACAAGCCAAGTTCAGACAAAAACAAGTGACTCCTTAATTTGGATTTAAAGCTCAGGATCAGTCTCCAAATAAAAATGACCAGTGAGCATCATGCCCATAGAGCACTGACAATAATCTTATGAGCTCCAAATTATTCCAGTTTATATTATAATGATCCAATAAGTCTGTGTGTTCTAGTCCATAAAAATATAAAAAGAAATTTATCATTTTAAAATCATAATGCAAAATAGAATCTGACACTTTATTAAGCACTATTTATCATGATATCATAAGGATGCTGATGGAAAATGAAACTAAAGCAATATTGTAGACGAACAATGACACAATTTAGTCTTTCTGAGGGTGCTTTGTAGCTCACAGGTCATACCCTCTTGCTCTCCCTACCACATGTCACTCTCTAACAGCTTAAACCTGAAACACTGGAAACAAAACTCCAAAGAAGCTGTTATCATGAAAATTGGTCAAAAATTTAATAAAACAAAGAACACTAGAATGGAATGAGAACTTACAGATGATCTAGTCCAGATATTCTTAACCTAGAGACTAGTGGATGATACACTGGAGTTCTTGAACACCTCAACATTGCATCCAAATTTTTGTAACACTTTTCTGTAGAATGGGTCCAGGGTTTTCACAGGTTGTGGAAGGAGTCTGGGAATTGACTGCCCAGAATCCATTCCCCCCTATTTTGATAACTGTCCTCTATTCTCCTTTTGAAAAACTTCCTCACCATCACCCAAGAGTCCTTGTATTTCAGCAGCACAAACTCATTCCAAGCTTAGACGAGAGTAGTGCTTATGATCCAGGTCTGGCTAGTCACCTGGCTAGATCCAGGTCTGGCTAGTGGTGCTTATGATCCAGGTCTGGCTAGTCACAAACAGGTCTGGCTTGTTTGGGTGGCTAAAAAAACATTGGGTCCTGGTCTACTAGAATTGAACCTAGAAAAATAGAAAGCTAGGGTTGCTTAGAAACTCTGTACTAAGAGATGAATCCATAATAGAATATAATCCCTTGTCCCATCTAATAGAGATCCTATCCCTGGGATAGGTGGGCAGGAGAGAAGATAGGGGGAGCTAACATCAAACATCAGTCTCCATAAAAGGTGGAGGTGTAAAGATGGATATGCTGACACAATGATGAAGCTGAGAAGGTAGCAGAAGGGAGGGTCCCAAAAAAGTGTGTAAAAGAAAGAGAATATTATATTCTGTCAAGCCCTGGTAACTTCAGGCTATACAACTTCAATATCCTATGGCCTCTTCTTAAGTCACTAATATATAGTATATATATACTATATATATATATAATATATATAGTTCAAACATTGATGTTACCTGCTTGGAATATATTATATCTAATATATCATATATATTATACATATATTAATATACTTGGTAGGTATAATACATATAATAATATATTCTATACAATATAATATATAATATATTCCAAGTAGGTAACATCAATGTGTGAACTAAGCTGCATGTACAACCACAGACAGTGTACCAGAAACTATATGAATGGAAGAGTAAATCCCTTGTCTACAATGGACAGCCTCAGTTATCCTCCAGTCAACTGACTCCATGGAGAACATAAGGACAGTGTTGCCCGAGCCTCCCCTCTCAAGAGAAGCTAGAAATATAGGTTGTTAAGTGCGGAATGTGCCAGTCTTCCAGGCGATATACAGGCCAGACAAAACAAATCTGAGAGAGGGGTCCCTGTTTGCATCTCTTGTTCTAAGCTATAATAACCGAAGTAGCAGCAACTCGTTTGTCTGGGAGGCTAGGGTAGGCCTTCTTTGTGCCCAACTTTGAGTTTTAAAAAGTTATAATGAAAGAAGAACCCCTGTGGCTCTGCTAAATGGGACTCCTCTCATTAAGAAAACAAAAGTAGTTCTTGCTTTTAAACCAATGGCTTGTTTTCTTTTGTTTTATTATTGCTGAGAATCCTTGCCACCTGAAATCCAGATGTGGTCAAGCTTGATTTTCTCCCAGACCTTTGGCAGCTAGCAGGTTGGGTGAAGGGAAGGTTCGGAAAAGTACCTGCAGCCGGAAGCAAAAGTGAAGGCAGTGCATATTTACCAGCATGCGCTGTCCACAGACAGCGAATAGAGAGACCCAGGAAAAACCTCCCATGCCCTCCTGTTCACAGCTGGATTTCCCAGGGCACTTAATTCACTCAGAAGCAGTAAGTTTTAGTAGCATTTTACAACCAATTAACCATGTAGGAAACAAAACACCTGACTCGGTGCCTTCCTCCAGCTTCTGAAGAGTCTGTGACCTCAAAAGTCAGCAATTTGGAACTTTCTCTATGAAAGAAAACACCATCAACCCAGTATAAGCAAATTTATCCCTTCTTACTTTTAGTGAGAGGACACTTGAATCTGCTCAGGCCTCACTGGCATAAGAATCACTCCTATTTTCACATAAAGAGTCCCCACTTCACTCAGCATGTGCCAGGCACAGGCATTTACAGGAATCATTCCAATGAATCCTTACCACAACCCCATTAATTAGGTCCTAATAATATCCCCATTTCGCAGATAAATATACTGAAGCCAGTGAGGTTGGTAAAAGAGCCCAACCATAAATGGCAGAACTGAGATCTGAGGTCAGGATACCGTCCATAAAAGAGAGCAAGACTATATTATTGGGCTCACTGTTTATGGTTGGACCCAGTTAGAAATTAAACTCTGTGATTAGAGCAGCCTTCCAGTATTATAGGAATAAACCTCTTTGGATGAAAAACAGATATTCAAACTTGTGCTAAGTTCTATTAGTAATAATCTTCCCTAAATCAATAGTTAAAAAAAAAAAACAGGCTACAATTTTAAAACCATGCTTCACTTAAAAATATTTTTTTTCTAACTTTTATTCAATCAGTCTTCAAAAAACCTTGAAGGACGTGGTAGGGGTGGGTAAAATCACCCACATTTGATAGATGAGTCTACTGAGCCTCACAGAGATCAAGTGGCATGGCCAAAGTCATCCAGCTGATTAGTAGTAGCCTCTGTTCCAATTCCTAAGTACTCCAGCCATGGGGACTTCCTCTTACTTGCACAAACACGCCAAGTTCCTTCCCACTCTGGGACCTAAAATGATCTGGCCTTAGTTCTTTCTCATCTTTTAGGTCTCCCTTTGACATCATCTCCCCAGGGATGCCTTCCCTGCATCCTCCCTCAATGGGCCTCCTCCATTCCCCATCACTTTTACCTAGAACCTTAGAGCATTTGGCATCTGGCAGTCAAATATTTGCTAAATGAATGAACAAGTAAGTGAATGGATGGGATTACCAATTTTCTGATTTTTCTAACTTTTAACAATGACTAAGTGAAAGGACTTTCTCCTTAGCACGTCTAGCTAAGATCCCCTTGTAGATCCCCTTGTAGAGTGACACATGAAAATAAAATCTTGTCCCAGCAATATTTAAGTGCCCACCTGTTAAAGTGACACTATGATGGGACCTCCTTGCCAAAAACATATACACCTGGCCTTTAACATCTTTCCCAGTGGACTCAAAGCTAGATCCTTAAGTATGGAAGGAAGACCCACACAACATGGAAGAGAGAAATAAAATGGTGATAAAGGACTGGTTTCCCATTAAAGCAAAGCACAGAATTAGGCTTAGAAGAAGATGCAGCTGGGTATGAAAGGCTGGAGGAGAGGTCCCCAAGTTCTCCTCCTGAGAAAACTCTAGGCTCTGCTACTGACGGTTGCCATGGTAATGAAGAGACCCCTGACTAAAACCTGACACAACTCCCCCACCCCCAACTAGGGCCAAGAGTTGTAGAGAGACACCACTGCATCTTCTTGAATTCCAGTCTACTTCCAGATCCATTTCCCTGAACCCAGAGGGTATTTCGAGTCTTATTTTAACCAAGAAGTCTCTTCCCTTACAAACATAATGATGATGATAAATTGTTCTCAAATGGAACAATGGCCTGGGAAAATAGGCGATTTCATGTACTTTTCCTTGAACCATGGGATCAAGTTTGCATGCAAGCTCTAATGTGATGATTCTTAACCAAGATGACTCAGGAGTCATTTTCTTCTGATCATGGGTAATACTCCTTTTAAGGGAAAGACGGCTCCAAAGTAGCCTAGCTTTTACTAAGTTTTTACCTAGTTTTTACTAAATACTCTACTAAGTGGTTAGGCTTTAGAAGAAAAGTAATGAGTAAAAGCACAGCTAACATTTATTGAATAGTTACTATGTACCAGGTACCGTCCTTAGTGCATACTTCGTTTTAATCCTCATAGGAACCCTGCAATTCCCTGCCCACCCATCCACCCTCCAACTCTGCCTCAATTCTGCAAGTAAGAAAACAGCTGAATCACAGAGAAATTAAGTAACTTGCCCACCAAGTTACTTAATGTTCACGGCAGGTATAGACAAGATTTGAATGCAGTCTCCCTTGGCAGCCTGTGCTCTGAGAGCTGGAACAAAGCTCTCCAGGAGCCCACGTTCTCTGTGCTACCAGGAGATGCACCAACTGATATAGTGCAACTGATATGGACTGAATTTGTCTCAGTCCTTAGACACTGTGTGCTAAAATCTTTGCACATGCCTATCCATTAAAAAAAAAAATTAAAGCCTCCTTCCACCTCTGTAGCACCCCTTTCCTTCATAATCTGGACCAAACCTACATCTGTGACTTTCTTTCTCTCACTCTGCCTCCCAGCTTATGTTGCAGCTACATTGGACCACTTCTCCTTCCCCTCCACACAGTCTCTGCTTTGCCAACTCTGCCTCTTTGCACATGCTGCAGCTCTCTCCTTGCATAATTCCTCTTCCCTCTCCCATCCTTCTCACCCAAACAACTACTCAACAGTCAAGACACAGTACAAGTATCCCATGCACTGGGGCACCACCCTGACTTTCCCAAATATCCCCAAACTCTCTCCTCTGTTTTCCCACCATAATTATAATGTTATGTACAATCAAGTTTTGTTTCTCTGTTGCCCTAATACAAGTTCCCACTCATCCATGACACCATAAATTTTTGTAAGATTAAAGTCCTGAAGACTAAAATTTCATCAACACGCCAAGTACAATCTTTTTTTGGTGCTATTAATCGTTGTACTAGAATCCTGCACTGGGCTATTTATACTCTTTGAATTGCTCACATGTCTTCCCTTAGAAACTAAATATAAAAGTAAGCATAAGTCCCTCTATGCCTCGAGTAAGACAGTCCATTCACCAACAGTCTCATGACAGTGTTGGGTAGTGGTTTTCCACACTAACTGTGTAGAGTGTAAAAAAAATCCATTTAACTGTGATTTCTTGCTTATTGCTAGAAAGCTTTGTAAGTCGCTTCTTGGTCTCACCTAGTGGAAGGGTCACTGCTTCAGCTGGGATTGTGACAAGCCTCTGCAGAATTAGAGTACTTTATTATCACATTAGTACTGGAAAAAGTCATATAATTAACAGAATTTATCCTCATTTACTCTGTAAAAGCACTAATATTCAATCTCTCTGCCTCTGTTTAATTACTTTCCTTAACACAACTTTTTTTCCCTGGTTGACCCTTCCTGGGCTCATCTACAGAAATGAGTTAAAACTTTTTCTCCTTCGACTCTATTTAAGTTGCTAGACTTTATTCATTTGAATAAGCATAAAAGGCACACCAGGGTCTGTCATAGTTCACACAATGCTTTTGAATTAGCAGTCGTAACGGTGTCATACTTTTGTGGAGATCCTCTGTTCACAGTAAGTGATGACAGTCATCAGAATTGCTGTTAATTGTAATATGACACTGGCATTACACTGTGTGCTATCTAGTGGTAAACTAGCATTAGTTCAGGTTCCTAAGAAATTCAGAAGCTGAGACACCACAATTCTTTAAAAAGAACAGTAGACCTGCCTGACACAGGCTGCCTTCTCAAGTAACGCTTCATCAGACGTATTTGCTCAAGAAGATGGGAGGAACACACACACACATGCACACATACATGCATCAAAATAAAGTCACCATTAGACAACAAAGTCATCATCAAATAAATCTGGAAGGTGCTACACTTGCTCTTTCTCTTTCCTGATTTTTTTTCTTACAGGCAGCAAAGTAATAAAGTAAAGAAACCATGGTTTAAATGACAAATATTTAGTAGAGGCTGAACTTCTGCTCCCCTTTTCTGAAACACAGATTAAGAAATCATGCCTCCGGAGGGGAGCCTGGGTGGCAGTCAATTAAGCAGCTGACTTCAATTCAGGTCATGATCCTGCAGTCTGTGGGTTCAAGCCCTACATTGGGCTCTGTGCTGACAGCTCAGAGCCTGGAGCCTGCTTCCGATTCTGTGTCTCCCTCTCTCTGTGTCCCTCCCCTGCTTGCTCTCTGTCTGTGTCTCTCTCTCAAAAATAGTAAACATTAAAAACAAAACTAAAAGAAAAAAGAAATCATGCCTCCATACTTCATGTTGAGACATCCACAACCTGGTCAGAAAGATGGGGGCCAGGAGGAAGGGAACAGATCCTTAGTGTTGAATAGTTGGTTCACTTCTAATAGGAGATAAACCCTTCCTAATGAGGTCAGGAGTGGGGCTGGGTGAGTGACATGAGACAATGGATCAAATGGGCTGTTGTCCTAGTTCCTTAGATGATGAGCTCCAGGCACTGAGGATATAGATAGCCTTCTACTGTCCGGGACACATGGTCCCACTCCATTTTCCCTATAAGAGACACATCTCTGTTGGAACATGAAAAAATCGCACATGAGAAGTCCTTCTCATCTATACTCCATTTTATTCAAGTGACGTGCAGAAAACTATATTGGTCTTGGTCTCAAAATAGAATAACTTTATGAGCCCACAAACATAATATGCATGACCCATCTTCACTGGGAAAGAAGAATCCTCTCCAACCTCCAAGTTTTAGTTCAGTCATTCCTTTTGCCTATAGTGCCTTTCTCTCCAAGAGAGAGAGAAGTCCCTCCATCCTTCCAGGTCTGGCTAAGAATTATTCTTCCTCCAATAAAACTGTCCAGATTCTCCCATTTGGAGTTAATGTCCTGTTCTTCCATACACCTAAGGCATTCAAGGTCTGAAGGTGTCTTTCTTATGGTACTTACCAGGGTCATTTTATATTTAGGTTATCTATGCATGAATCTGACTGGATCAATTGGCTGTGAAACAATCTGAACGGATTACTGGAGTTATGGCTTTGCCTAACCTCAGTGACCACATTCCCGGTTGAAACTGACTAATTTATTTTTTACTCTGAAACTGCCCTTCACTTAACTTTTGGTCAAATGCCTCATCATTCCCTGAAAGTTTGCTAATCCCCCCCACCCCTCCAAGCTTCTGAACATTCTGTCCCCCACTGCTTGAAATTCTGTCTACTCAAAGGAAATAAAATCCATTCTTCAGGGCTGACACCAAACCCTCCTTGATTACATTGGCCAAAATGGACCATTTAGATTCCCACGGCCTTTGTTTATGCCATACTGGTCCCTTAGCATCTGGTAATTCCTATATGCATTTACATTTTTTATCTGTCCAAACAGATTGTAAGCATCTAAGTGGAGAAACACATTTTATACAATCCTGTCTCCAACACCTTGTTCAATAGAACCTTTTTTGTGCATCATAAACACCTTCTATATGGTGAATGAATGCACATTAATCCAACACTTTACTTTGGGATCTCCAGAGAAATAAGACAAGTATTGATGGATAAACTCTTATAGTACTGGCAATAAAACTACTACTTCTACTACTACTATGAAACTTTCATCATAATTACCCTTATTCTTGTTCTTATTAGAATTACTGTTGAGTGCTTACTATTTGCATCTAATTTGCTGAGCACTTTACTAATATTATCTCATTTAATTTGCACAGCAACCCTAAGGTAGCAACTTCTAAGGTAGGTAGTATTAGTAGTCCATTTGTCTGAGGTCACAAATCTAGTAAGAGAGACTCTGGATTCAAGCCCAGGTAAGACTAAGACCGATATCAATGTTCTTGTTCACTAAATAATTTGTATCCAGTTTATCGCTGTTCGCAAGGTATTCAAGATGTTTATAAAGGGTGTCTTACCTGGCTTGCCTACTCGCTCTGGTTCTTAGGTACAGAAATGAGGATCTGGAGTATAAAAGTGGCCCCATTCAGAGTTTGGAGGCAAGCCACCATCAGGTGGAAAGGAGCCACCTCTAGTAATTTCCACTGGCAATGGACTTGGCCACCATCTCAGCATGGTTCTCCTTGGTGCCACTGAGCACTTTTCACTCTTAGAAGGACAAGAAAACCCTCTCAGACTCTTGACCCCCTCACTGCCATACTTTTTTCAGTCCATGTGGTCAGCTTGAACTTTAAAAAGGGGTTTTGCTTAATGATTTGCAAAATAGACAAGTGACATTTCTGGTTGCTCAGGGTCACCTCCTCTTGCTCTCCTTCACTCCTAGCCCATGGAATATCCTGTGTCTCCACTGCATGCATGCCTCAGAGCATAAACATCTTTTCCTCAGAACCCTGGCATTGCCATCATTATAACCACCTCCGAGGCCCTGCACAGAGGCAAACTCAGTGCCTCTCACCCTCAGCTGTTCCACCATGTCACTTTCACAGGCAGCAGGACACACATTCCAGAGCCGGATGGATTAACCTCCAAGATGACACTCAGTTTTAGCCTTAGCCTCCCTAAATCCTCAACAAAAACTTTAACAGCCAGACCTGATTTAGGACCTTAACTGTAAATCTCCTCTCTTCTCATGCACTCACTAAAGAGATGAGTACAATCAATTCAGACCTTTTCTAGTCATTTTCCCCCATGTTTCCTGGAGAATCCAATGGGTGATGGGTAAGAACTTTCATTATCATGAGCCTTATTTAAAGGCAAGCTAAAAAAAGAAAGAGAAAAGAAAAAAACTGGAGGGTGGGGAGAAACATTAAATGCCTTCTACAATTTGGTAAGCACAGAATATGAAACACGGGTGGGAATTTATAAAAATATTTGAAGTAACATCATTCATTTATTGAAAAGAAGCCAACTTGCTAGAATGCTAAAAACAGCAGTAACCGAATTTGTACTCAATTCTTAGAGCCTTGTTGATCAGCGACTGAGCCCTGCCATGAGAACAGATCTCCTTTTCACTCAAGTGAGGATCTGCAGGGGTATTTTCAAAAGTAAATAAATGGCCACAAAGAACAAAAAAGATCAGTAGAGAATTGAGTCTCTCAAGAACATCCCTGACAAAATAAACCCCATGTTTATGTATACTCCCTCAATTGGCCTGAGCCAGAAATCTCCCCTGCAACTTAAAACCGACTGCACAGGAGTTGAGAGAAATGTCCGGAATTAGCTTAGTCAAATGCTGCCTTAAATAAATGCTCCTCTGGTGCTTAACAAGATGCTAGTGCCAAAGCAGCATAGTTTGACCATAGCAAATCCCACTTTTTTTGCCATCATGCATCACCCTATCTTTTCTTTGGTTATATGGCATCTTAAATGCAGACACATCTTAAAAATTCCAGTTGGTATATTTTAAAATAGTGTCTTGCTTTTTCTTATTATAAATGTTGAGTTATCATTAAAAAAAAGTTTAAATCCTCAAAAGGAATAAATAAATAAAAACCATCTGTATCTCATCTCCTTCCAGTCTTCCCACGTATATACAAATTTTATAACAACATACAGATTTTATAACCTTTTTCATGTTAAGCCATCTTCAAAATGTGATTTTTTTTTTTTACTCTGTAACATTTCATCACATATAGTAGATATTCAAAAAATCTCCCATTGTTTGATTACTTTCAAGATTTTGTTATAAATAATGCTTTGGTGAGCATCCTTGGACATAAAATTTTATTCATATATCTGAGTATTTCCTCAAAATAATTACCTAGGATAAGAATTGTCAGGTTAAAGTGGCATATTATCTTAGAATAAGTATAAAACAATTTCATTTTTAAATATTGACATGTGTCAAAGTAACTGGAGATTCAGCCAAACTAGGTTGGGGAAACTTCAAAAAGCAGCCCTTGAGTTGCCCAATGATACAAAGAAGTTTCTATAACTTAGGCCCCAGGGTGTCCATGTTTATAAAAAACCTAACTAACTAACTAAACACAATGAATATATTGCATATCCACCGGTCCAACCTGTTTCTACCTGCAGTCATAGACTGTATTAATACGCATGACAACATAGTCATCATCTTGAGTTATAACTAACCACAAATGGAAACAGCCTAAGAGAAGCCCTCTGTCTGCCACTAATACTGCTCTTACTGTGCCAGCCACTGGGCTGAGAAAAAGACTCATCTCCGACAAAGTCTGTTACATGTTGGACATGATAAGGGTTTCCACTAGGCCTCCCTATCTTGCTATCACCAAGACGTCATGTCCAAGAGTAGAGTGAGAGAAAGCCGGTTTTAAGAAATCTCTGCTTAAAGGCTGAATGGAATCCTATTATCCCCGAGAAACCTCATCCTTTGTAAGGTAGGCATCATATTGTGAGCTTACACTTCAGGGAAAATTTAAAGCAAGTGACCTATTATATGATTATCATTTTCCTAACATCATACCTGGAAATTGTTCAACAAGACTATCCCGGCAAAAATAGCAGTCCTTCATTACACTAACATTCTACAAGTGAATTCCATAGACTCTACTTCTGATGCCTGAAGTTATTCTGTTTTCCTGAGACATTAGACTCAAATACACTTGACAGTGCCTCAAATTTGTACATGGTTTCTTCTCACACCTCATGGCACAAAAGCCACCACTTATGACCTGGCCTCTAGTAATCCAGTCAGCTGCATTTCATCCCATGTCCATTATGTTCCTTTATGCTAAAGAACTTGATTTGCTAAACCCTCTGAGCTCTCTCAGGCCTCCTCAAATGCTATTTCTTCCTCCTGACACAGACCCCCACCCCAACTACTCCTAGTCTAGAAGACTCCTCTGTATTTCAAAAATTATCACAAATGCCATCTCTCCCCCTAACAATCCTTCCCAAGTTCCTCCAGTCAAACATAGAATCTTGCACCTCAAGATTCCCATGGCACAGTCCTCCAGAACCATATCTATCACGCTACTTTGTGACTCTCTACTTACTTGCTGATCTCTCAACTAGGGAATAATATCCTTGAAGATAAGATCCATGTCTTTTCATCTCTGTATCCTCAGAATCTGGGATATAGTTTATAAATATATGATTAAATATGAAAGAACAATAAGCATGTATGTAGCATGATAAAATACTACCTACAACTGAGAAACCAAAATAAATGAAAGGAGGGCATGAAGAACCCCAAGACATTCTAGCTGTGAAGTGTGTGTGCAAAACATCATGACTTATTGTAAAGAACCACATGCTGGAATGTTTGCAAAGCCAAATTGTGCTAATGAAAAACATCCAGAGTTTTATACTATGTGGCAATAATCTTAATTTGTTTAATGAAAGGGGGAATATCATCTAATAATAAACACAAGTTCTGTAAAGTCTCTCTGATATAATCCAAACTTCTTTTTTTGATGTGTTCTAAATATATTTGACATGAATGGTGCCAGAATCTCATGCTAATACACATGAACCCAAAGTTGAATGGCAGAAATTAGAGAATTCCCAGAGTTACTAAGGGATAAAATCAAACCCATTAACTCAAGGGTTATCTTAGATATGAAGAGAGTATTGGTTCTCAACAGACCAAGAGCAGGTATTAAGGTCCTTTAAATGCTCAAACACTCTCTTGTCTTTCTGATAGGAAAGAAACAAGGAGAACTACTGTAACACTAAAATGCTCCCAGGTTGTAAGAATAAGCAAGAAATATAGGAGTTATCTAATGTAGCTTCCCACCCAAAGAAGAGATCATCCCTTCCCCAATGTCCCTGACAAGTGGTTGCTCTGGCAACTCTGCCTGTCCTGGGAGCTGGAGATGAAATTCAGAAAAACAGGAAAGCTTGCTCCCCTCATGGACCTGGCATTCTAGTGGGGAAGAAGGACAAAAAGCAAGAAAACAAAATCACAAGTAAACAAGGTAATGTTGGTTATTGATCAGCTACTGAAAAAGAAAAGACGGCAGACAGAAAGCGGTTGCTGGCAGAATGGAGGGACTTTAAAGAGAGTAGTCAGGGAAATTCTTGGAAACAATATGTTTGTTGAGACTGGAAGGACAAGAAGGAGCCAGCCATGCCAACATCTAAGGGAAGAGTGTTCCTGCTACCACAAAGGCCAGTGTGACTAGATTGTAAGCAAGGAGGAAAGTGATGTGAACAGTCCCAGAGAGATTCTCCAAGTTCTGACAAAAAAAATGTCCCATCATGGGAGGCAGTGCTTCCCATCCAAACCAGTCAGCACTATGAGGATGTTCCCTCTTCCTGAAAGCTGAATTCTGCCTTCCTGTCCTTTACCTTCAGAAATTCCCATTTTAACATGATCCCAGAAAGCAACACTCCCTTCTTCCCCAAGATAACCCTTCAATAATTTCAAGTGGCCACTTGATCTTTCCAGGCCTCTTTTCCTGAACAAGCAAATCTTATTCTTCTACCACCTCCGGACATGATTTCCAGATGCTTCACCTTCTTATTCATCCTTCTCTAAATACTCTCTCATTAGATAACATCCCTCCTGAACCATGCCTTCAGAAATTAGCAGGCCCCCAAATGCTAAGGGCTGTAGCAGGTTGGTTAAGATATGAAGTCAGAAAAACTAGGCTCCAAATTGGGCTCTACCACTTATCAGTTGTGTGACTTTAAGAAAATCAATTAACCTCTCTAAGCCTCCATCTCCTTATGTGTGAAATAGGAACTATAATATCCATGTGGGAGAATTATTGTGAGGATTAAATAAGAGAATATACGCAAAGTCCAAAGGGCCATGAATAGCATGTAGTAAATGTTCAGTAAAGTTTAGTTATTACTATTTTTATTAGTTGTTGTTGTTGTTGTTGTTGTTCTTCTTCTTCTTCTTATTATTATTATTAAATGACTTCCGTCAGTCTCCATGTTGGTCTAAAATCCCAATCTGTTCAAATGCAAGATAAATACACATTTGTTTATACTTTGCCTTGCTTTGTTCTGTTTGCAGTAGTGGGGTCCAGGGGAATAGATTGGCAGCTAGGAGCCATGTAAAGGTATACTAAACTTCTTTCTCTCAATGTCTTTTGCATATAATACAATAGCACGGGAACAGAGAAAGGCCAATAAAGAGCTAAACCACAACATTGGAATGCATCTAGACTTCAGTTACTGTAGAAATAAACCCATTTCCATATGACTCAGATAATGCTACATATACTGAACAATGTTTGATCACCTTCCCAGGGGCAAGACAATGCTCTCATGCATTCTTTCATTCCTCATCGGAGCCATCTCATGTTAAGTCCTTAGTAAATACTTAGGAGTGGAGGAAGGGGGAAGTCAGTTAGAAGTCAACCTAGACTTACAGAATCACATTTGATGATGTAACTCACACAATCTTGACTCTCAAAGGAACCCAAACAGCTCACATCATAAGCACAGAAACAGAGGTTCAGAAAGGTAAAGGGATTTGCCCAAGGCCACCCCACTAACCTGGGTCAACTCTAGGACTCTAAATCTCTTCCTAGGAAACTATCTTGAGTGAAGCAGTCAGAGGTCTGAGTCCCAAACAGGTCATCTCTGCCCTCCTTCAAGGTCTTCTTGCAGAACTGTCTTATGAAGCAGAGAAAGTCAGGTTCCCCCATTTCCATGGTTTGTATCCCCAGCTCATCTGATCTCAGAGTTCCTTAGGGAGTAGAAAGTCAAGGCTGGCATCCCCAAAGCTGCATAAATCTCTCACCTAAGGAACATCATCATTTTTCTTTTGTCACAACTCTTCCAGCCTAATATTTGACAGCTCCGATCGGGTACTGTCCAAACATTTATTAAAACATTTTAAATGATGAATATATCCAATTATTACTATTAATGCAGCTAATACTGACTAATGAGGGGGAAACGCAGGAGCTGGTGTCCCGCAATTCATTACCCCTGCCTTGTCAACAATTCAAAGCCCGAAACCTAATCATCCATACCGGGTCCTGTTATATTTCACACGTCACTTTTAATAAGTCACTCAGTGCCTATAAATTAATGTAACATGTCGGCGTTTATGAGTGCGGCTTTGTCGCTGTTAACAAATGATGTTCTGGCCCAGTCTACAACAGCTAGGCAGTGACGAATGATGGAAGATGATTTCTTTCCAAACTATAAACTATACACTGGGGACTCCTGTAATAATACATATACATACATATATATATATATATATATATATATATATATCCATGTATTACATATATCTAAGCATACACAGACATATCCACACAAACTAACAAAGCATGCCAACACACACACAGATGCAAATGTGGAATAAATATGATGCATAATTTGTGATGAAGAGCTGTGTAATAACCCCTATACTTTCTTCTCCAAATGATTAAATATGCAGCACTGGGAACCATGACAGTCCCATAAATGTGGTCAATGTCAATTTCAAATTTGTTGCAAGTTCTGGTCTGTTGCTCCTGGCCAGGTTTCAGGACAACCTGACATCCCAACTAATAATGAAGACCCAGTAGTGTCAGTGAAAAGGGAGTGGGTCAATGTTATAATGAAAATACCAGCAGTTAGAGAAAAAGTCCACATTTTTATTGTGAAATTAATGATCACTGGATGTTGGGATGGAATAGAGTATTCATTCGCTTCTAAATAGACCTGAATAATTTATATTTCCTTCTAAGCCATGACTTCATGTTTTACAAAATCATTGGCATGTAATTTGGGTGTAACCCAACCTCCACATTTTCATCAAATTCAAGAGTCAAGAAGAGAGGATGCTTCTCTAACAGGTGTCCTTTTTTCTCACTTTGCCATGCCCAAGGCAGCTCTGGCACTGACAGAAGAGTCTGGATCGTCACACATGTAGGCTGAGCACTACACACAATGACAAAACTCGAGGGGCAAAGAAGGCCAGAAATTTCCTTGTGAGTTCATCTACATTCAAGGCCACAGCTTTGTGGGCTGAGTTCTTAGTGTAGACAACAACTCTCTCCACTTGCCTTGATTTTGGAAAAACATAATGCTCCATTTTTTGGAGTGTACCAAAACGTCTATATGGTTATATTTTAATTATTATTATTTTCTTTCTCTCTGCCACCCTATCTTAACTCCAGAAAATAATTTGTTTTAATAAACAGTAAAAATAACAAAATTTGAAAAACTATGTTTTTGAAAAGTTTGAAATGGGTCCTATAAGATCCTTATTATACCTCCTCTTTGACAGGCTTTCAACAATTAGCTCTCAGAACACATTTACCCTTATCTTTTCAACTTGCTTACAAAATCCAGAAGATACCCTCACCATCTGACTGTACAAACCATACAAAAACTTTTTTAAAAAATTCCCCTGAAGGTTGTACATATGTATCTGAGAATTCTATATGTAGTTTTGTCACAAGGCTTTAGCTTGAACCCAGTGGCCAAGATTCAAAGTAAAGTTATCCAAGAAACAAATAACAACAAAAATAGATTCTACACATCTTTTGCCACACTCCCCACTCAGCCATTAAATTAATATTCATAAATAAGAGCTTTAATTTAACTTCCTAAACAAAGATTCATGTTTTACAAACCCAGAGTTTACAGACTTTCATTTTATGTGTGGCTCAGAGTTTAGGTCTTCCAATCTATATCCGCGAAACACTGGCATGCTAAACATGCTTTTTTTTTTCCTTAAAAATATCACTCAGAAATTTAAAGAAAACTAAAGTAAGCAGTGCCAACATGTTTTCATTACATGTTTATTACAAACGTATTTGAGTTGGACTTAGTCCGGCAGGGACTGCATTGCCCAACTTGTTTTCCCTGGGTCTGTGAAGGTCTAAGTCAAGTCTAACACCCTTCACACACCCTCAGAGAACAGAGAGAAACTGACAGTGATGCAAGGGCATTCTTTTTCTTGTTATTTGAAAATTGAGCAATGAATGATGCTCAGGAAAATGGTTTGAAAGTACAGTCTGAGGTCACATACCACACAGCAAACTGGAAAGTCTAGTGGACCAATGAGTTGAGTGAATACTTGCTGCCCCAGTCTACTGGTGTTTGCACAACTTTTGGGCAATAAAGATGCTGAAAATACTGCACAGCAGACAAGAGCCATTGGCAATACCTTGCCAGGGGTGGGGGTGAGAAGGTCATAAGCAAAACTTGAGGTGATTTCAACATGTGTGATGTTGAAAGCATTCACTTGTAACCTACTCTTGAAAAGATTCAAAATGACTTCATAAAGCCAACTCACAGCAACTGAAGGAGGTTTTATGTTCCTGTGACAAAGAAGGAAAGGGAAAGAAAAGAAGGATGACGTGTAATTTTCCCTCAGAAGGCTGAAGGGAGGGCTGGAGTCTTCTGGAGTGTGTCAGAAGGGAACGGCACTGGTGGTGGGGTGTGTGTGTGTGTGTGTGTGTGTCTAAAACTGAAGCAGAAATGGAAGACACTAGAACTCTGGGCACAATGTGGAACAAAATGCAGAACGTTGTCTGCCCTGGTCGCTCTATAAAGATATCAACCCAGGAGGAGACAGCTGAAAAGCGCTTTTCCCAGCAGAGGCCTTCACAAGGCGCAGCAAAATCCCGCTGGGAATAGGGACAATTTGCATAACAATGTGCTGTTGCTTATCAGGGGACCCAAAGGATTGGATACCCTTAGAGAAAACACCACACTTTTCTGTACAGCCCATTGCAAAGAAGGGCATTACCATTCAGTTTGTGGGGCCAGAGAAGGGAGGACCTGTCCCCTCTTTTAGTGTTACTTTACCACAGAGAATCAATGAAACTCTCCTAGTTCCTCTTCCAAAGCATTTGTTTTGCCATATTGATGATATTCTTTTTTTTTTTTTTTTGCCCCAACTGTAGCACAGGTCCTCATATGTACTCCCCCCAAATTTATTTTGTTTTTATCTTTGAGGATTCACCCAGCTCCGAAGTTTCCTATTCCCTTTTCACTTCCCTATCCTTCCCTTTCATTCAGACTGGGATTTAGAATCATGCATGACACATTCAGTTCTCCATCTTGTGAACACTGGAAATATTGTCTTTATTCTTTCATGAAGATGATTGGAGAGTCTATTCTCTGCTGCACTGGGGGACACCTATTTTGTTTGCCTTTCTTTTGAATTTGAAAGAAGCATGTCTGAGAGTGATATTTATTCCTGCTGTTTTGTTTTGAGGATCAGGTAAAGACTGTTGAAGAAAGCCAAGAAAACCCAGAGAAGGCAAAATTCTAATTCCACAAAATGCCAAACACTCATAAAGAACAGGATTTCATGATCCGAAGCTGCTACTATTTATCAACAAGCATTCTACCTGATGCCAATAAAGGTTTCCTCGCCAAAGCACAATGGCTAGGGCTGGATACAGAGGGCCGAAAACAAGTGTGCGTGCCCTCCACTTCAACCATAGGTGAAGTAACACTTGGCCATATTACTAGATGTACAACATATTACTAGAACTGAGGTGATATGAAGATCCTGACCTAATCTCTAATGTACTCAGCCCTCCTGGAGTCCCACATCATTTCTGGATGTCATAATTTAGGACAGACAAGAGGAAAAGTCAGTAATGAGGAGCAATAAGATTTCATTTAGCACCTACTATAGACCCTGGATGACATTAGATACTTTCAATTATTATCACCATTTTAAGGATGAGAAACTTGAGGCTTAACCACATAGCCCATGGCCACATAACAAGGTAAGAGCATATCTGAAATCTGAACTATTGTCTGATTGACCCAATGCCCTTGCTCTTTGTATTTGTGTATACTTGGCATAGAGTGGTCAAGAGGTCAGAGGACTCAATACAGTGTCATAGGGACAATATTTGAAGGAACATGTAATCTAAAAGAGAGAAGCCTTGATGAAATGAGGTAGTTGTTTCCAATATTTAAACTATTTGCTCTGTGGCTTAAGCAGCAGCTCCTGTCTTAAGAAGTCCATTATAAAGAACAAGGACCAAAGACTAAACATTTCATCAAGCAGATTTCTGTTCAACAGAAGGAAAGAACACTGTAATGGTAAGAGAACATAGCCTTATGAGATGATGGGTTCCCCATCATCACACGAATTCAAGAATAGACCAGACACTGCTTGGCAGAAATACCAAAGCAGTGAGGTGCTTATATAGCTGGACATTAATTTCCCTTCAAGTCATGAGTCTATGACCAGCAGAAGCTTGGAGAATTTCAACTTCTGACATGCAGATTGCTGCTGAAAACAGATTAAGAAATCAGAATCAAATATCAAGTGCTTAGGAAAAACAAAATTCTACAATTCTTCATTACCTTCCACTCCTTTCTTGTTGAATTATGTTTTAGACACATTTGACCCTCTTGGGAGAATGCCATACAACTGAATTAACACAACTGTTGCTATTAGGAATAGAATAACAACAACAACAACAACAACAACAATAATAATAATACCATCAGAACAGGGAGAAAATAGTCAGCAAGTCATTCTTATATATGATCACATGTCTACAGAGGCATAAATAAAAGGCGTTCAACAAGGAGTCTTATTTAGGTGATGCCAAATGATGTTCTGACTTTATATAAGGGCCAGGGACCTGAAGCCCATAAGGGGCTGTATGAACAGGAAATGAAGGAACTGTAAAACATGAGAATAGAGAACATGGAATTTAATCATGTCTTTCTACAGATGGGGAGATAGAAGCTCATATAACTTGATGGACCTTCCCAATGACACACATTTCATTGACAGCAGAGTTGGGGCCACCACCTTCCCCAGACTTGGCCTTATGGCCTAGGGCCTCTTTCCATAACAATGCATCAAATCCATCCTTTTAAACTGCACTTCAACAAATCACAAGGCACCAGTTTGGAATAGTCAGAACCAATGGGATGAAAGCCTAAAAGAAGACAGACAGTTACCAGAGCAGGTGCAGAGGTACTTGGTAAAACTGCAGCTGTGGCTTTTCCAAAATACAGCATGTTGGCTGAGAAAAATTTTTAACTGCTTCACAACTCAATTCTGTTGCCAAAGCAGACACTAACAAGTAGCCAGGAGGGACACAGTTTTCCCAGCCCCAAGGTTGCCTTAAGCTGCCTTCTGTCTTTAGACACGATTCCCCTATCTACCCAAGTAGAAAGGTTTCAGTCCATTCTGATTTGGATGATAGGATGAAGGTAAATAAGAATGTAAGACATTCACATCTGAATTTTAATTTTAAAACCTGCTTAGAACACAACTCACTCTTGTCAAGTGAGTTGTCACAAGCTCCTAAGAACTATATAATTTATTCCTGGGCTACCCCCCAGTGTACAGACATAGGCATTTACTCTGCAGGATACACTGAGTAAATGAAACAGTGATCTAATTTCATTTTCAATCACACTTCACTTTTCTGTGTGTATATTTTTAAGGAAATATTAGTTAATCAGAGCCTTGCTATCTAGCATTAATTCAAATACAATGGATATGTGCTAAGCTAGTAGAACATGCCAGGAGTTGTCGCTGGGCATAGGTCAGAAGTCCCCCACAGCACAGCCTCTTTAGATAACAAAACAAGCTAATATTCTGGCTTTACTGAGAAATGTAGCTTGTCCAAGGGCTTTTCTGCAGAGAGTTACACTAATTTCCTATACTACTATCAACATTAATCCACAAGATCCACTGCAGTTTACAGCAATCTCCCAGAGCCCTAAAAACCCTCATTCTTTAATGATAATCAATTTCAGCCCCTGCACCATCTTACTATGGTGGAGATGGGACTCCTGTACCTTTAGAAAATTTTTTTTTCATCAATACAGGTGGCCCTTCAGTTAATAAGAAAGGAAAATTGAACAGAACCCCATTTAGTTAGTGGAACCTATACCATCTGAAGACAAAGATAGTTGAATCGCATAAAACTAACTGCCTTTACTCCCTCCAGCATCTTTTTTTCTATACCCTCTTTGTGCCCATCACCAAACCCTACCATTCTCTTTGCCTCTGTTGAATCCCGAGCTCTCTGGAATGATTCCTCACTGCTTTGGCACTATCCCAGCACTCTCTGAACTTTAGTCATTCATTAAAGCATATTCATAATTTTTGCCATGTTTACATGATACCTATATGATCTATCTAATAATTTATGGATATTGACTCGCTACTTTTTACTCCCAATAAATTTGTTTAAAATGACACTTTCCATTGCTCTTATGCATGCAAACCAATGTCACTTACCTTAGATAGAGGGAAGCAATACAAATAAAAGTAAGGGAAAACAAAACAAAACAAAATTTACCAAATTTTGGCTAAATACTTATTCCTACCAAAGGGCATTTATTGAAAATGGAGATGAAGCAAGTGTGAGAGAGGTGTTAAAGACAAATTAGCACCAAACTGGGACCTTGGCCTAATCAGAAGGACTAAAAGAAATTTTACATGGAATTACTTCCTCATTACCTGATCCAGTGTTATGCAAAGCCACATATGGGTACTGCGTAAAAATCACCTGCCTGCCAACATAAAATCATCCCCCACGCCACCAGCAGTATGCAGGTGTATTTTGAGAAGCAGCGAATTGGCTGATAGAGGTGTAGGAAACTGCATATCATACGTAGAAGGGAAGGCAACCTGTGTGACGGAAAGAAGGCTAAAGGGAAAAGATTGATCAGTCTGGGGAGAGGAGATGGAAGAAGGTTTGTTAAATGATTTGTATAGAGTTGGAAGTCCCTAAACCAGCAGAAAATTCATGAGTTTCCACTGGTGCAGGAGAGAACTAAAATATATCAGCAGTAGGTTATGAGCTGCCATGAATTTTTCTATCTGTTTTTCCTCTTGAAACATGGAAAATAGCAGAGGAAAACCAGAAAAGTACACTCCATGGCAAACCTGGCTTTTGATATTGATTAACATTAGCATGTACTTTTGAAACTAAATAATACAAAAAGAGAAAGAGAGAGAGAGAGAGAGAGAAGGAAAGAGGAGATACAACTACAGTATATTCCCACCCTTGAATGAATTTCAAAACAGTATGATGTATGTGGAATAAAGATCAAGTTGGCAGAAAAGAGAAAAGAGCATTAGGAAGGCAAAATAAATAGGTGCAGAGAAACTGTCACATAACTGAATTGCGACTCAGTATTTAATTAGGGACAGCAAGCTTGAAAGCCTCCTTGGTAAATGTCTACCTAAACCAACCACGTGTTGGTTAACACTGAGACATACAAACTGATCAATAGTACAAAACAAAAGGGCTCAGGTATGCATGTAGAGTCATACATCATTTCAATAAATTATGCTGTGTGTAAAGACAGGTTTTTTTTAGAACAATCATTCTGGGATCAAGAGCTAAATCATTTCAGCCGCATCTTGATTTCTGCAAAACTCGGCAGGAATTATGAGGCTTAACAGCATCCTGACAATTAGCATATTATAAATACAAAAATGATATATTAAAGGGAGAGGAGGGAAAAAAGGCCAGCGTTTTACACCTACAGTAATATAATTCCACTACTTAATGCAAAGTAACAGGCCTCAGAGTGTTTGGGATCCTCTCGTATGGTGTTATCTTCTCTATCAGTAAATGAGACTATGTGAACAGTACAACCTATAAATAATTCAAGGCCTGAGATGGCAATTATAGAACCATGCACAACTAGCATGAATATTTTATGAAGGCTAAAACAGCCCTCAGAATGAATCATGGAGAGATGAACACACACACACACACACACACACACACACACACACACCAGGCAGTTTTGGCTAAATTGTATTCCAAGACAAGGCTTCTCTTTGATCCCTGGCACACCTTTATTTTATAGGAACAGCGCCCATAGTTATATATTTTTCCTTTCTTGAATTTATTTCTTAAAATCCAAACACAGAGAAATGGGGGAGAGGATTTGCCGGTAGGGTAGAAGAGCTTGAAATAGAGGAAGAAAGACAAGCCATTTTTAACCTGAACTTGGGCAGAGAATTCTGAGCAATTTTTTTTTTAACCTCTCCAAATGGACTCCACAGAAAGTATAGAGTTCCAACGCATCAAAATTGAAACTGAAACCAGTATCACTTCTTTATGACTCAAGCAAAAACACATCCTACTCGAAAACTTCCCTCGTACAAATAAGCTTTTATTTCTAATTATTCCTTGAGGAATACCTGTAATCCCTGCTTTCACTGCATTTATAAGACAAAACAAATATTACTGAGCCATAAGCCTGAGCAAACAAGGTACTATATTTAAAGGAACAGCTCAGATGTCATACTTTACTAGGAAATGAGCAGTTCTATAAGTCCCGGGCTGTTTCTGTAACCAAAGGATGTGCACAGCTGAAAAAAAAATGAAATCATATGAATTCATGTCTTGATTTCGCTGTGCAATGTACTTGTACTATTTGAATAAGAGTTAATATTCATTTGAATCTTGCAGAGATTAGTATTCATCTTTTTCACCCGTCTCTTATTTACACATACTCAATAATATCCATGTGGTTAAAGAAAACACTACTGCCTTCGCACAGCCAATTTTAGCATAACCCATTTGCTTAATTACAACCTAAAACTTTTCATACTTTTCCCAGTTGCTTCACACGAGACCTCCAGATTTATGATGCTTTTGGTATGACTATATGCGTTTTCTTCCTGGTTACAACGAAAAGAATCTTTAGAAGTCTAGGATCTTAATACAAGAAAGAATCTTAGATGTCATCTGGTCCAACTCCTTTATTTTGCAAATGAGAAAAGTTTACAAATTAGTTGAAACAATAGGACCAATAATAATATAAGATATAATAATATTGGAAATGATACAAATCAGTAACAACTTCAAATATTTATAGAGAGCTTGAAACAAAGGCAGGCACCTTTGTCTGCTTACAGACTTTGTCTTACAGACTTTGTCTCCCCTGGTTCTCTCTAATACCTCTACTAGGTAGGTCCCATTATTGCCCCCCATTTAAAGATGAGAAAAGGCAGGAAACGGAGGCTTAGAGAGATTAAGAGTATCTCCTACCCTCAGTCCCATGACCCTTCCTGTCTGTTGCATACTTTGGGAAGGCATATCAGAATTCTCTCTGTAAGCCTCAGCTATTAGACGCTTTTATGATATGGAATCATTGATTCTTACTGGAGACTTCCTAAACGTGAGACACACTGATGTTTTCCCATTTTACTGTGCCTGCTGCTTTGTAGGACTTTTGAGGGAAAAGAAAAAAACAAAAACAAAAACAAAACAGAAGCTCCTACAATTTACACAAGAACGTCAAAAAAACCAATACATTTTCATAAAATGTTTGGCATCCCGCCTATCATTCAGTTTTAAAAGTTCTGAGCCACTGCCCAATTAGGTGTACCCCTCCTGCCGGATTGAGGCCTAAAAACACCTCGGAGACTATACAGCCCAAGGCAAGAAATCGAGACACCACCTAACACAGCAGCCAATGGTCAGGCTGGTCTTGTGTTTTGATAGCCCTCTTTTGGGTTTATTAATACAAAGGAAATTAAAAAAATAGTATGATTCCCTCCGCCATCTCTCTCTGCTCATGCCCAGGTCTGGACATAAATATCAGAAGGATAACACATACGGGTCTTTTGATACTAGCGTGCAAATCTGGTACAACAGATTATTACCCTGTTTGCTATTTCCTTTTAAGTGCTCACTCCAAAATATGCATGACTTCAGACCACAAGGTCAGAGAAATACCGTGTTAGGTTGTAAGAGTGTAAGGACCTGAGGAAACGAATTGGCTTTTGGCATGCATTTCCCTCGGACCTCTCCCTCCTTTTCCCACTGCACCCAGATTTCAGAGCTTCTACCCTGCAGTTCCAAACCCAAGCATGAGAAGGTGTTCAGAAAAGAAAACCCAAATAACAATAAAAACCACTCTCCGGACCCTTGCCTCCTTTCTTCGTGTAGACTCTAGGGAGCTGGAGTGTCATTTATTATTTACACGCAACTGAATGGGTTAATCTTTTCTTTTCCTTATTTTGACAACCATGTTTATCTTTTGAAAAGGCTAGCAGAGGCACAGTGTGGCACTGGAGTGCTAACTGCTAACACATGGGCTGTGCTACATCTCGGCAAAAATTTCTTTCATACTTGTACAGGCACCCTGGCCAAGATCAACACCATGAGTTTGATTTTCTTCATCATGAATTGACAGCTTATTTATCTCCATGGAAGAACTTTTTAAGCCCTTTAGTCATCCAGGCAACTTAGGAGGCATTCAGCTGACTGTTCAAAAATATTATTATAGCTTCATAAGAAATAGAGACTAAATTATTTCATTCCTGTTAAGCCATTCTCCCTTTAAAGAGACATTTTGGTGACCCTGAGTTATGAGAATAGCCAAATACCATAAACACACGTGCATGCACCCCCTTTTCAGTTAGTATTCTATTTTGAAGACCATTTTAGACCTAATATCATGCTGATAGTACAAAGTTCTGTGACGAGGTACACTTTCCATGGATTCTCTTTCCAATAACACTCAGGAAGCCTCATTGGAATAATTAGGGAAGAAGTCATTTCCTTTTGCCATATCTTGGTCTAGAAAGAATAGCTTCTGATGCCTGTGAAACCAGCAAGAAATAGAAGGCAAATGCCAACTCCTGAGTCACAATGGAAAAGAACATAACCCCATGTGACTGCCGCATGGAACCAAAACCGAGTGCAACTCCGTCAGGCTCTCTCTTCCAGAGGGAGATTGCTGCTGTTCCCAGGAGAAGTTTAAATAAATTTGCAAGCACAAAATGACCCACAAATACTAACAAATTGGGTATGCAAATGCAGAATCCAAAAAGTATTTTCACTGGCACCAAAAACACCTGCAGTTTTACAACTAACAATAGTGACAATACTGACCTGCTATGGCATGGGGCAGATCTGTGTTTATAACTGTCAGAAGAGAAAAAAAAACAAACAAACCAACCAACCTGTAAATAAGTATGAGACATTGGCATGGGGAGAGGGAGAGGAGAAAGAGCAAAGTTTATTGGATAGATTAAAGTGACTTCTGACTACAGAGCCTCCCAAGTCAAAGCTGGCCCCACCTCTTTGGGAGAATAGCATCAATTAAGACACCAGTTTTGGGTGTTATGACTTCCACGTAACAATTGCAACAACAGAAAATATTTACTGAATCCTTGCTTTGGGCCAGGTGACCTACTAGATGATTTATCTCATTTAATCTCATTATCTCATTTCATCCCGGCAGCGACTGTCTGATATACCTATCTTCTATTATGTTCCTTCATTTTTCAATGAGGAAGCTAAAGCCGAGACAAGTAATTTGCCCGAGATCACATGTTTCTACTATTAGCTAGCCTAAATTTCTTCACATATTCCTAAAGTCCAATACATGGAAGAAATTAGATTCCCAACATTCCAGATTTGAAATTAAAACTCCCAGTTTTTTCTATCCAGCCTTTCTCCCTTTATTCACTCTTTTCTGATTCCTGCCATTCACTCTGCCTTATTATTATCAGATAGGTCCCTTCTGTTGCCTACTGTTTAGTGCATAAATGCCTGGAGTAGGATGGTTGGTCTCTGCAGAATGAAACTGGGGACTTCAATGCTATCAATGATCACAATGGTAAACACATAAACTGGAGGCACCTTTTGTGTCTCCAATGTGGCCAGATACAATTCACTCAGACCTAGCATTTGCAAGCGCATATGCTCAAGGGAGAGAACGCACGTATCAAGGTAAGCTTGGCAAAGAAGCTGTCCCGAGAGAGAGGAAAGTTCAAGTGGAAATGTTCTTGTCTATTTCAACCTGAATGTTAATGAATGTGAGAAAAGAAAGGCCCAGAGCAAATATTCCAGAGTTGCAAAGGAAGAAGCTTTGCAGAAAAGAATATCATGTGGAAGGGCAAGATTGAAAAAAACAAAATCATCTTCAAACGTTGGAAGTTTCAGTTTATTAGTGAGGAGAGCAAAAGCAGAGAAGAGGACGATCTATCTAGCGCTGGATTCACCTCATGTCTCTAATGTGATGTGAATGTAAATAATTCCTATAATCTCAGTGAGATTGTGAAAAACTGGAGGGAACAGACCAGGCCACACGCCCTTTTCCCTCTCCCTTCTGAACCAGACTGTTCTAGAACATTAGGACAGGGAGGGCAGTTAGAGAATTCCCAGTACGATCACCTCATTTTATATACAAGTTGCTGAAAACGCAGGATTACATAATGGGTCCAAAATCGCACAACTAATTAGCGTAGGATGCCCACCACAAGACACCAGGCCCATGGACTCCTTTGCCCTGCACCCTTTTCAGACTGCCCTGGTGCCTCTTTGAGAAGGTTCTCAATAACTCTTCAAGAAGCACTGTCAAACTCCAGGCATTCTGAGAAAAGAATGAGAGAGCTGTGCTGTCCACATTCAGACTTCAGGCCTACACAGGTACTCCACTGTGCTGCCCCCACCATCCAAACCTTGCTCAACAGGCTTACAAACAAGAGAAATTGCAGTTGTAGAAAAATGGGTAAGGATACTATGAAAGCTCAAAGTTAATGATTTTTAAATGAGGAGGGTTAGTCGGAAGTGCGGAGGAAAACAAGTTTGAAGGATTTATTATCAGTCTGGCCATAAAGATTATTAGGTAAGACATGCTGTATATACACACGCGTGTGTGTTCCCACACTTGTATGCCCAGCGCTGTATTAACATATGTACATATTTGTTCAACAGAATCCTTCAAAGTCCTCTCCCTTAGAGTCATTTTCAGACATTCCTCAAACATGATGCAGATCAAAATGCAATATACTAAGTCAGGTAATGTCCCCAGCATCAAATTAAAATAGCTAACCGGCCAACAGATGGCAGCTGAAGCAAATCACTTGCCGATTTAAATAAGAACGGCATTCAGTTCAGTCGCGCACATTTTTCCAGACAGAAGTTGACTGCTAAAATGAAATCAACTTCAGAGCTCGGTTGTTTGTAGTACGAAGGGGAAATTACAAAAAACAAAAATGCCTCCTTTGTTCCTGGAACCTGGGGTGATTCACAAGCATGGACATCCCCAGGTCTTTTGATTTTAAATCACTAAAGTGGAAATGTCATTCACCCAGGAGGTTATTGATTAAAATAAAGAACAGGAATGTTTTCCGCATGAACCTCACTTTGGCTGGCAATGTTACATCACTTAGATACTGAAAGGAAAGAAGAAGAAGAAGAAGAAGAAGAAGAAGAAGAAGAAGAAGAAGGGGAAAAAAACGGCAGAGAGAGGAAGGTTCAGAACAGTCACAGACCGGGAATAAATAACACAAAGAAGCTTTCTGGCCTGAGGATAGAGGCAGAGGTTGGCATTATTTTACATTAGAAACACTTCGTATTCAAAACGGTAATTGATAGCAGTGAAGTGTTGGGGAAAAGAGCCACTTGCGTTCAGGCAGGCTGCCCTGCCAATCAAACTCAACCTTTCTTTGAATGAATAAAAGCTTCATTGCCCTATTATGCTGATACAGTCAGACAGGACTAAAGTAGCCTGTTTGTCAAGTTTATGTGCACTGCCCCAAGCTACTTAGATTCTGGTGCTTAAATAATTCCTTCAAAATCAGCCGTGATTTTGGATTCAGTTCTCTTTTTTACCAACACAGTGTAAATTTTACCCTACAGTTGCCATGACTGGCCACAGATGGGGGGAGAGGTATATTTCCCTCCTTGTTTTAATACAAGGAGGGCGTTTGGCTGTCTTTTGTTTAGAATCTGTGCCGCTGAAGTGTTCTGCACACAGTCTGTGTGTGCTGCGGGCTGTCTGAAGCCTGCAGACATTTGCCAGATTCTGTATTCCCAGCTCTACAGGAAGTCAGTGTAGAAACGTCTCCCCATCGCCTCTCCTGTCATCAGGGATTTAGGGTAAATAGCACCAAACCTTGCCTGCTACTAAGTGATCAATGAAAACTGAAGGGCCTGAGGCGGGGGCGGGGAGGAGGTTGCTTCCTAAATCCCAATCCTTCTCTGACTCCAGCAGCACATCCAGTGCTTTGGGCACAGAAAAGACTGGAAGGTTACAGAGCGCCCCCATACCAGCAATGCAGGGATCCTGAGGACGGTCTGTAGACATTGAGGGTTTCAGGACCTGACAATGAACCTGTCCCCCCTCCCTGCCTTCACAGCCCTATGTGCCTTTGACTTCCCAGTTGCTTCTGCTTAAAAATGCATGTGACAAAATTGCTTTGTATTTGCAAAGAAGGAGTCGTGAGTAACAATGAACATGCAATTGGGCTGGAAATAGATTTATCAGGCTTCAAGGATTATTGTTTGCTGAGAGATGGTACACACATTACTATTTCACAGTTCAGCTATGACATTATTAACCTACTGTGCAAGGATTTTATTGCCAGATTGGTCCATTTATCAAAAATAAGAGAAACTCAAAACCCCATAAGGAAGTTAACATTTCAGGCAGGCTTGGCTTTCACTTAATGCCATTAATCTATCTATTTACACAAGAGCAAGAAATGTTCATTTAGTAACGTCTCTTCTTTTGGTATAAAAGCTGCGTGATGGCACTGGATGCAAGCATGTGAATGTCATGCTCATTGTCACAGGAAAAATGAGTGTTTTCTCCTTAAAATGAGTTTGGGTCCCCAGGGCCTGCCACATATACCGGGTTGCCATGTGCTAGAAGCTTGGTGTTCAACCAGCAAAGGAAAAACTAAGCCCAAGTACTGGAACATTTAAATGCCCAAGCTGGAAAGAGAGGTGTGGAGGAAGGTGGACACTCCTAATTATTTTGTGACGACACGCAAGATAAAAATACACAAAGTTTCTTAAAGGAAAAAAAAATCTTATCCAACCTTATCACAACAATGAGCCTTTATAATAAAAAAGGACAGGAAAGTGATGGCAAACAACTCAATAACTCATAGAGATGCAATTGATTTTGGACTACAAAGATAGTGGTCTTTTGACATAGCTTCTCCAATAGGAGGTTTCAATAACACAAGGATATTCATGCACGATCGTGTTACACATCATCGAGTACCCGGCAGTGTATGTTCACCCCGAGATGTCACACAGCCCTGCTGTTCATGCATGAATCTGCATGTCAGTGTTAGAAATTTACTTCTCTGTGGGTAAAGACACAGTCCTCAAAAAAAAAAAAAAAAAAAAAAAAAAAAAAAGAGGGAGCCAAATGACTCTGTTTCTAATCCTCAATCTTTTTTTTGGTTTCCTCCTTCATTCTTTGTTTTATTATTTCTTTATGGAAGAGAAGACAATCTCTAAGCCCATAAAATGTCTGCAACCACTAATGTTGATCCTATCAATCTTTTTGTCTTAAAAGAAAAAAAAAAAATATATATATATATATATAGTGCTGGAAAAAGTGGAGGGAGGCCATTGGGAGAAAGAGAGACATTCATTTTTGGTGTGTTTTTATGTATGGGTGTACATACTTGTACACATGTATACGTATATATGCATATGCATTTCAAGAATGATGTCACTTTCAAAAAAGAATGTCTCTTGTGACCACCTTCCTTCACTTCATTATGTACATATATGTATATATACACACACATATCACTATAAATAAACACATATCCAGGCTACATGGATAGTTAATAACACATCCAGCAAGTGCTACTGAGCCCCTCTACAGAAAAGGCAGTGAGCTCATTGGAGTGATAAGTACTCCATAAATGGTAGCCTTGAATTGGTACCAGGAACTGTGCATGTGCCTTACAAACATGACTTACAACAGGTACACAAATTCTCTGCACCTTTGAAAGTTTCTGGCACAACATGTCATTTGTTGAAGTTTTCTCCTCTGAATGATTAAGTTACTGCTCTAGTATTTTCAGAAGCTTCTTCTGGTTTATGGACCAGAACAGCTATAGCGATACTAACCAATCTCATCGATTTCAATTATTATAAGTCCTCTTAACAAAATACGGCAAGTGAGATGACATCCACCTTTTGGGCTGATCAAGCTGGCTAGATAGTGGTACTGTTGGTTCTGTGATAGGGAGAAGATCAGTTAATAATGAACATGTTATGAGGGGCAGAAATGGCATGCAATAACTATCATCACCATATTATCTGAGGTCTATAGAGCACCTGCTATGGGGCAGGTACTCAACTAGCACTTTGTCCACGTCTGCCCATCAAATCTTCATAACTACCATGTGGGGAACATACTAGCTCCGTTACAGACAAGGAAACAAGGTCCAGAAAGTCTAGACAAGTCACTTATATGTCACACTATTGAGTGGCAGAACTGGGATCCAATTCCAGGTCTGTCAAGATCCAGAGTCTATGTTCTTAATCATTATTCTCTGCCATGATGTTTTGTATCTTTTTTTATCTTTCTCTTCCTGGCTTTGGCACAAAAAAAAAAAAAAATGTGATTGAATCTAGTCTACTATGCAAAGTATGTATTGAAGTACTTCATCTGTGCCCTCCCCATGACTTCCCAGCCCCCACTCCAAGTACAGTTTGAAGGAGGTTGCTCTAATGCAGGAGGAAGACAGGAAGCAGGCCTAGGAACCTGGCCTTGCTGGCAACACTCAGTGTGAATGGGAAGGTTTGCCGCTGCCTGTGCCCAATCCTCCTGTCCTAATCCTTAAAAACGAGCCACCAGTGCCTGCCTTCCAGATTACCTACAAAGATATAGCTG
Source organism: Puma concolor (assembly GCF_028749965.1). Taxonomy (NCBI): domain Eukaryota; kingdom Metazoa; phylum Chordata; class Mammalia; order Carnivora; family Felidae; genus Puma; species Puma concolor. Next base: position 50,938,038 of record NC_141667.1, read on the forward strand.
TTATCTATGCAGCCTGTTAGAAAAAGAGTCATAATTTGAGGTATTTCTGTTGTCAGTGGGTCGCACTGGAAAAGCAGTATGGACCAGCAGCTTAAACCACAAATTTTAGAAGCCCAACTGACATGCATTGCATTGGCATATCAAGGGCTGGTCTGAAGCCAGACACTCTGTGTCTTCTAGCAATACTCATCAATAACTGACAAATTCCATGCTATTTCTGAAGTATAACATTCCAAGTTAGATGGATGGGCATTTGCTTTGCCTTGGTGCATCCGAGTCCAAAGGATTATAAATGTATTACTATATGAAAGCATTTCTGCATGGATTTGGGGATAAAGGGCAGTGGTCATCATGGGGAACTCCAATCCCAGAGCATGTATCTCTCTTTGACTAATTTAAAGTAAATAATGTTTCTGTCTCTTTCCCAAAATAGAAAAAGATTTAATCCTGGCCCAATATATATGTAAGACAGAGCTGCTTAACTACCAAAAGATCAATATTCAAACAAAGGTATAGCCACTTTGGGAAAATGAAAATTTGTTTTAATTACCAAACATAGATAGGATGGTATATTCTCTTTACAACAGGAGACTACATTTCAGAAGGGGATGTCATAGATGTAGAAATCTAGATTTTTCCGAGATCCCAATCTCAAATATGTAACCTCTTTCTACATACAGGCTGGCAAAAAAACATGTTGGTAGTTACTAAACTTTTTTTTGAATGACTGAGCAAATAAATGGCTTCTGTTCTGTTCTCCTCATAACTTTATTTTAGACTTTTAAGACCACTTTATTTGAAAAGTATGGTCAAGAAAACTAAAAGGTACATAGGAGTCTGCTGAGTGGTAACAATCAAGCCAAAGATACATCTTTTTTTCTTTATTATTAATGACATACAAAATCTTTGATCCTAAAAATAAACCACAAAATCTATCATAGGTTAAAATCCCTAATTTTAAACATAGGTTTCACTTTCTATATAGTTTCTTCAGAAACACTCATTCTGATTGAAGTATACGTACACTGTTGCTGCAAAGTCCCTGGGTCTAGAATGAGGGAATTTTATGCCAATGCTCATCTCTGGAATGGCCGGTTGATCAGAAGTGTTCTTAACCCAATTTTCGTACGCCGTACATTAGATCATCGTCTTGACAAGTATTTGCAGACAACTACTAAGAAAACTCTATGGGGAGTTACAGTTTTGAATGACCGCTCTCATGGGCAGATTCCACCTTCATCTTCAACAAGCTTTTCTGTGGTTGGAAGCCCCCTTCATGCTCACCTATTTATTTTCACTCTAACCTGGTGTTCTAGAAAAGTGATTTCCACTCCATTTTCTAACGCCTAGTAGGATTCACTTGGTTGGGAGATTGGGCTCTGAAACAATACATTTAAAGCACCTCATATTTGTGATTCAAAAGGGAAGAAAAGTTTTAACCTTGAGCTCTAAAATGTTTGCCAACAAATTTCGAGGGTCTGAGGTGAAGAATTATTTCTGTTTTGCTTCAATATCAATTGCAAAATTCAAATGATTAACCTCACTGCTGGGCTCTCTGTTTCCCGGGGAAATGGAAAAAAAGGATGATTTCTCTGGTTAAATCTCTAAATCTGACTGCATGGTCTTGTGCTGGCAGGTGAGGACTCAGCAGGAGTCACACCCTTTCGTCATCAAAACCTTACAAATGATTTGTTTAATCGGGAAAGAGAGCCACAGAAAGCAACATATATTGACAGCTACTACTTCTGAATTCTTTTTCCATTTTTCCCTGTTGGTAGAGAAATAAGAGGCTCTTAAAAATTCACTTCTTTTTCTTCTTCTTATGTATGTGTATGCCTGTTGGGTATGCGGAGTGTGGAATCAATGCCTGGATTAAAATCAAAATATCAGAGTATTGACAATGGCCAGTATGTATTATGGCTAATAATAAAATGTAACTGGGCCAAAGTCTTCTCAGAGAAAACTGTATACATTTCTAAGGGGCAAGAATGTGGACCAAGTCTATAGTCAAAAGGCTAATAAATCTACACAACTATAGACAGTTTTCATGCCCAACATGCTCAATGTGTTTGGTGAGTTGGCAGAAAACATTTTCCATGACTCTATCTTTTCAATTTAAAATGTATACCTCTATCAGACTCCAATAAAAATTGGCAAATTATATTAAAAACTATGGAATGGGTACTGATATATCTTGAATAGAAGGGAGAGTCTGTAGTTAGAAAACGAATTAACCAAAAGGGTTTGATTTCTGTCTCCACATGGATTTGTATCTGTGGATTCATGCTAGTCCCTCAACATCTCTCCCAGAACAAAATTCTCCTCAGACCTCCACCACCCTCCACCACCTCAGACCTCGCCACCCTGGTGGCGATACTCCTACCGCCTATGGACCTAATTCTCTCCCTCCTTCTTTCTTTCCACCTTCCCACCAGATTTTCCTGCTGGTACTTCCTCTACAATAGATGTGCCCTTCTAATTAACACAAATAGAATTTTCTTTTATTTCTTCCACCAATTCATTGAATAATGACCTTCCTTTCCTCCCCTCATCTCACCAATGTCTTTAGTCATCAAATTCCCACTAATTGTATTAGGGTTTTTCTCCAAGTGTGTACCTCAATGAGACAGATCTGTTTGCATCATTACCAAAACTACTCTGATTTCCCGTAACTTCAGACCTCACCTTTTAGAAAGTGGCCAGCATTCCATAATGTTAATTCAGTTAACGCAGTATATCTGGCCCATGGAAGGCACTCATTAAATGCCTTCTGATTAACCACTAGAATCTAAATCAAAATACAGGAAAAAATATTTGCAAACAGAATATGACTAGGAAGGAAGGACCCTTGAAAACTCTGACAAAGACAGTATTTAAGCCTAGCTTTTCAGCTGAAACAGCTGAAGAGATTCAAATTGTCATTCTACTTTGATTTCTTGAGGTTAAAATTTTAAAATGAATTTGTCCAACTTCCAGCAATTTCTCTACTGCCTCATGTTGTATATAGGACCAGCAGGCAGGGGTATCCCTCAAAGATGTTGGCAAAGATGAGTAAAAAGCCTGAGACTAAATGCATCCAAGGCAATTATGATATTGAGCCAAGAGAATACAATTTTAAACTCTGCCATCCCCAATTCATCAGTGAAACTTGACAACCAAAGATTCCTAGAATTTAGAGTTAAAAGGCCTCATAAACTATTTGCTTAAACAATACCCATTTTGCAAATTCGAGACCTAGATGGATTAAGGGAATTTGTGAAAAGACAAAAGGAGCTATTGGCAGAACCAAGGAAAAATCTCGATCTCTACTCAATTTTTCCACTCTTCGTCTCCTTTTAATTGGATAAAATATTACCCTTCTAATCTCTCAGGTTGCTATGAAAAGGATAGAATGAAAATATATGTTAGATGCAAAAAAAAAAAAACAAAAACTTCGCAAAGCAAAAATTCTCATACACGGAATATTATAAGGGATGGAACAATACTGGATTTTTTCCTAAATGTTATACTTATCTGATTCTTAAACTATTTAATCCCTGCTGTTCTGGCCACAAGGCCTTTATTCAATGTAGTAATTATGCTTTCCTACAAAGTAAGTCAGAGATCATCCCTATTTGTTCATTTAAAAGCCGTTCTCCTCATATTTGACATCTAAGCAAATAGCCATCAGCCACGTACTTCTACAGGCCTCTCAAAACCATGCAAACTTCTCAACAGGCTCCTATTAGTTTTTCATTTTTCTTTTCAAAAGACATAGACCTTTTCCCTCTCTAAATCATGGGACTCCCATAGCATTATCTTGCATATTTCAGTCACTGTTTCTTTCTCATTGTTGCAAATGGAGACGAGAACAGAAGTAGCATTACAGTAATTTCCTCCAGGTTACTATATTTTCAATACTTCTATTTATACTTTTCATATTGTCTGCTGCCACTGTTTTTAGTCCCTCCTCTTGCCCCATCACCCTGTTGCTAAGCCTGATATCAAATAGACTAGTTTTATATTCTGCAGCTGAGGTCATGCCATTTTCTCTTGACTTCGGGATGGATCACTCTTGAAGGGTTTCTATTTAACATTTTTAAATAAAACTTAATAAGCTTTGATGGCATTAGTTCTGCCCTCTTTCTAGGCAAGTCTTCATGACATGATTTACTGCCACTTAGTCTTCGTATTCTTTCCCTGCATCCTGGACTAGTGTCTATCTTATTTTAGCACTCAAAGGGCCACTATTAGGTTTCTTCCCCCTGCCTGAACCATTAAGGACAAGTAAAACACCTTGAATCTTGAGCACAAGACAGAATTTAGTTTGTTTGGCTAATCCTCCAAAGAGACTAATACATTAGTCTCTTTTTCAAGCTACTAAAGTCAGAGGACACTAAAGTTCATAATTTCCCACTGCACACACAGTTTTGGGTTTGGGTTTGTTTTTGTTTGAGTACAACAATGGCTTCTGATTTGAGGGACCAGAGTGGCATTTTTTTAAACCCCATGTCACCCTCTTTCTACTGCTTTATTTTGGCTTTAATTTATTTTTTTAACGTTTATTTATTTTTGAGACAGAGAGAGACAAAGCATGAATGGAGGAGGGTCAGAGACAGAGGGAGACACAGAATCTGAAACAGGCTCCAGGCTCTGAGCAGTCAGCACAGAGCCCGACGCAGGGCTTGAACTCACGGACCGTGAGATCATGACCTGATCCGAAGTCGGACACTTAACCGACTGAGCCACCCAGGCGCCCCATATTTTGGCTTTAAGACACCATTCTTATATTTTGCCAACTTCTGAAGTTAGAAAACTCAGTACAATTAAAATTGATTTCAATAGGAATTGCATCTCTGTAACTGTGGGAAGGAGCTCATCCTTCTCTTGAGATAGCAAAATCCGTTTCCCTTCTTATTGATATGTATGTGTATTTTTCCCCTAATGCTCACTTCTTTGCAAGCAAAAAATAAATCTCTCAAGCAGCATTTCCCTGTTATTTTCTTGGGAATCAAAGCAAACCCAGTGCTAAAGCTTTGCCATTGTCAGAACCACCACTTTCCTAGGTCTGAACTTTGGGCTAATCTTTATTTCTGATATTTTTCCTTCTTAGAACCAGCTAAACAGTGTGTGCGTGCCCATGCATGTGTATGTGTTTGTATACATGTATATAGGTGTTTCTATGTGTGCACACGTGTATAAATACATAAGTATTTTATATGTTTGTATGTGTGTGTGTTAATGTGTATGTATCTGTACACACACACACACAGTAATTACCTACTCGTGGCTTAGTAAATTCTCTTGGCAACACCTTGAATATTCAGCTCTCTGTAATTCCACAGCTTTGCAATTCCTATGGACTAGGAAATTTGGGGGGATTTCATTTTTCATTTCTTTCATCTCATTGGAAAACAAATGAAGCAAAGATCAGTCAACACTGGCTATATATGTACATATATAGTATATATATATATATATATACTTTTTCCAGCTGGTTATTGTTCAATCAAAAGCTACCTTGTTCTGTATATATAGTCAACATAGCTTATGTTGATTTCATCACAATTATTCTGATTGTGTAACATACCAGGGAATATTATCTTCCAAAGAGCTTTCTTCCCATTTTATTCCTACACACACACACACACACACACACACACACATTTATAATTTTTCTAGTAAGTTTCACATTTTGCTCCACAATATTTCCTTCTTCCACCTATATACTGTCTAATGCAACATGTGTTCTAAATATTGTTCTCCCATTTCACAGGTAAGAAGGAGAAAAGTTGCAGTGAAAGGACCATCAGACCACTTGGAACTTGGCCAGGGTCTACAGCTGTTTCTTTGGTGCATAAGTAAGCTTTAAAATTCCTTATTCCAGGGATATCTGGGTGGCTCAGTCAGTTAAGCATCCAACTTTGACTCAGATAATGATCTTATGGTTCGTGGGGTTGGGCTCTGTGCTGACACCTCAGAGCCTGTAGCCTGCTTTGGATTCTTTGTCTCCCTCTCTCTCTGCCTCTCCCCTGTTTACACTTTTGTCTCTCTCTGTCTCTCAAAAATGAATAAAAACGTTCAAAACATTAAAATTCCCTATTCTAATCAGACCTTAGGATGTGACTTTTACTCATGAGATGCTTTACAACAACAACAAAAAAAAATGGTGCACTCAATTTCTATTCTTTATTATCCTTGATTTCAAGCCATAATGATTTTGCTCCTTCAGCATTTATTCCAAGGTCCCCTTTTACCTTAATTTTTTTTCTAACCCTTACTTTATACATAAGGTTATTCCTTTAGTTTTATTTCCACCAGCCTGACACTTTTCTTCTTTGCTGATCTTTTCTAAACAGTTTATATCCCACAATATCTATTCTTCTCCCCCACACACCATTCATTTTCATTACCCTTCCATGATTTGGCTATACCCATCATTTCTGAAATAGAGAATGCCTGAACTTCTTTGAAAATCCACATGTCAAAATGTAATAAAAATGTTTTCATTGCTACATTGTTTTAAGGGAAATGAATGGCCTGTTCAACCACCAATTCCAAATTTATATTCAATTTTAGGAATATATATTATTAAGCCTTTTTCTCTTTCCCTGGTTATAAAAGATTCACGTTGACTCTGTGGTCTTGCATGGCTGGGATTAGGAGTTAAGGCATTCCTTATAAATCAGTGTAATCTTTACAACAGGACATTGCTGTATTGAGAACTCCTCTCTGTATTGTGCATTTTCAATTATGTTACATGTTTCTACTTAGTAAGCCAGCTTAATTCTACGCCGTGTCACAATATTAGAACATGTCCAGGTTGAAAAAGGGAGCAATCTTACTTCTCTTGTAAGTTGTTTAGCCTTTGGCACTTATAAATCCCCCCAAAACACTGGGGAAATCCCTTTTCCTTGCTTTTAATATGTCTTTAGATTTATGACTTGAAGAATCTGCTCATTTAATCCTTTGCAGAGGCCAAGGTTCGTCAGTGTTCTAATAAAGGTTCAACAAAGGGAAGGAAGAAAACAAAAATCACAAAATCAGGTGTTCAAAGAATGCTTCGGACTTAAAATGAATTTCCAAGTATATTCACCATAAGAAAGACAAGAATAGGCAGGAGGCTTTCAATTACTCTGCATAAATCTAGCCCCATTTATCTTGGGCTTTATTCCTAGACAGTTCAGCCAGGGCGGGCAGCAGGACAGAGGCCGAAGGGCTCTTCAGGGACCAAATTACGGTTTCAGAATGGGGCTTGTGTTCCAGGTGTAGGACAGTATTACCCAAGAAATGTTGCAGAGATATGGTGTTCTTCAAAGAGCTCTATTAAAACATTTTAAATGATTGAAGTGTATGTCATTTAAAAAAAGGGAGGAATTGAGAAGCTTGATTTAGAATGGGTTTTAAGCCAAAATACTAAAAGTCCTGCAAATGACCAAAGTAAAAAAAAGCCGTTAATAAAAAATTTACTTGCCATCAAAACTGCAACTTCCAAGTTCCCAGCAGAAGTGGCAGGGTCCTCAAGAGTATTTATCGCATAAAGAAATAATTTAAGCTTCCCCATACAATTCTGAAGCAAAAAAATATAATGCTGCAAGGGTATGTATCTGACTTCTGTTCTTTTTTTTCCAAGTTTATGTTTAGAAAAAGGTATTTAATTTTTTTCCTCAGTCATTGAAAATCATCTAGATTCACAAATGGAAGAAAATAAAGGGCAGAGAATTGAAGAGCAAAATTCTCCTAATATCTAAATGTGTCTTTATCCTTCTCAGGTTGACTTCGTCTCCCCTTTTTTGCTCATACTTCTTGAAAGAATCCCGAGTTAAGTCGAGGTAGATTATTCTCCACTATACTAAGAAGGTCCCAAGGCAAAAGAATCCATGCCTCCCTGTCTATAGTTATTTATGGCATCTAGAGAGTGGCCCATCCTTCAAAGCCCAAACTCAATATCACCTCCACCATGGTATTACTGTACTGGCAGGATTAGTTGTTCTTTCAACATCTCCGAGGAGAGCAGAGAGTATGGTAGGAAGAACATGGGCACTCAGCCATTTACTGGATCAGAGGGGCACATCATCTAACTTGTGTGTAAAACAGAGCTCCCACCTGCCCTACCAACATCGATAGACTTGTGCTCAATCATGTGGGCTCCTGTATCTGAAAGCATTATAAAGTACAAATTCCTCCACATCTCTGAGTACACAATTCCTCATCTGAACACTTTATGGAATGAGATATGTCTCACAATTCAGACTTCTTTAGATTTTAGAAAGGTAATAGACACATATACCCCACATACTGCATATTATGTAGCACTCCATCACTGAAATGTATGAATAAGAACATTAAATGGAATAAGCAGATTATAATGAATACCAAAATCTATTTCAATCTATGAGAATCTCATCCAAATTATCTCATTTGCCCATTGAAGAGAATGGATTATCATTTTTCTTTATAGGACTCTAACCATCAACAAGTCAGATGTCAGTAGAAAACATTGGCCACCAGCATTATTCACTAAGCACTCACTATGAGCAAAATACTCTGCACAGCAGTTTGAATGTATTCAAAAGCAGTAAAAAAAAAAATAATATTTGGGAGTGTTTGTAATAATAATAATAATAATAAATTAACAATCACCTTAGTTAACATTTACTGAATGCTTCCTATGTACCCTAAGCATTTGACATGCATTATCTCACTTAACACTCCTGACAATCCCTAGTATTATGCTTAATCTGCAGATAAGAAGAATTGAGGTTTAAAAAAAGGAAGTCACCTGCCCAGGTCAGGGACTGAAGACAATGCTGTCATTCTAGTGGGAGACCATCAATAAATAAGATATTTCCTGAGAGGGTACAAGTAAGCAATCTGAATAGGGAGGACTGACCTTGCCAAGGGAGATTCTGAAGCCTACTAGTTTGATCTACCCAACCTATAACCTGGATCCCTTGAGACAGAGGTGGAAATCTCTCCCAGTCTGTAAACATATCTGAAGTTTGAGTTCCCCAACCAGCTGTTGACATGCAACTTCCAAGTTCTAAAAATAATCCTCCCGAGATCAGCCACATTATACATTTGGAACTATTGACACATACAAACATTTCTTCTTCTGAAATGTGTTCACCATACAGAAAAAAAGAAAGAGAAAGGCAAAGAAGAGGAGGAATTTCAAAGAATATGGGGAAAAAGAGAGAAATTCCAAATTATTCTACACAACAGACAAGTAAAAGAAAAATTAAGGGCAAACGAAGGTTGAATAAAGATCTTTTAAACACAAAGACAATAAAAAAAAACCAATAATATGAATTGTTCACCCTTCACAAAAGGCAAGCTCCAAATCACTTGCAATTAAAATAAAATATTCCTTAATCACTTGATAAAGAACTTTCGAGGGCCATGATACTATCCTCTGTGGAGATCAGATCACAGAATATTCATTTATCTACTGTTCAGTAGTATTTTCTATAGTAAGTAGGTTGGGCTTCTTTCTTTATCTATTTAGATTAGACAGTAAATATCCAGAGGACAAGAGCTCTGCCCCATATTTTATTGTATCCCTTAGTCTTCATACACATCACCGTCAATAGTAATAGTTATAGCTACAATTTCTGAAGACTCATAATGTGCAATGTGTTGGTTGTTTTTCATAATTCTCTCATTTAATCTTGTTTTCAGGAAGTGTTATTATCCACAATTTCCTGATGAAGAAACCAAAGCTTAAGAAGCTTGAAGAGTTTGCTCAAGATCACACAACTAACTGCCAGAATCTGGGACTTAAACTGTACAATTTCAAAGTTCTTGTTTCTCTGATATTGTGCATATGTTTGCATATATAGGGTATGTTCACATGGACGGTTGCTTTGTTTTCCATAATCTCACCATCTTCTTTCATTGCTCCATCAAAATTGTCTCTGTTAGCCAAAATGACTCTACTGAGCTTTTGAAAACTTTTTGTAGGAAAAAAAAAAAAAAAGTTTTTCACTTTTGATATCTGATTTCTCTCCTTTTGAGATCAGGAGAAACCTGGATGTCTCCCCTCTACCCAACCTATCTAGGTGGCTCAACTAGAGTTTCAAAGATGTGCCAAGGTCATATAACCAGGCAGCAATGGAGGTAGGGCTAGAATGTGGGCCTCTTGACTTTAGCCCAAGGCACATTTAATTCTAGAGTCATTTTGAGAAGTCAGTTTGTATTTATTAACAGTCTATTAGCCACTCAGTACTACCGTGGGCCAAGTAAAATTGTTCTTGTTCTTATCCAGTTCAAGAGAAGAGCTAATATACACATGAAATTCATGAACAAACTGCTTGAATTGATGATGCTAATCACGCGCAACAAAATTTCAGAAGAGCCAGCATCCAGTGTTGCAAAGAGCACTGGCTAGAGCCGCAGGACTTAGCTTCCAGTTCAAGATCTGCCACAGTCTCCACGATTGGTTTGGCCAAGTCACTTTCACTTTCCTCTCACAAGATGATTAGCTTGGGAAAGAAGAATGATGTCTTGTCTGAAGCAGTGAAGAGTGGTGTGAGATTCAGCAGTGGAACATGGGGATATTAATAGTACCCCCACTGGAGTGCAGAGGGGAAAAAATGAGACAACTCACAGAAGGTGACAAAGTGTCCAGAGTGATTGACAAACACTACCTATTACTATTTGTGATTTTAAGGTCAGTGCCAATTCTAAAACTGTGTGAAAGGGAATATTTTGTCAGAGTTCAGTTCCTCAGAAGACTCTAATCCCTTGCTATTTAAGGGTCATGAATTTTAAGTTTACCCTTGGTCTTCGAAATAAAAAAAAAAGTATCAAAAATAGTGTTATCATATATAAAGTATATAATAAGCTACTGAACACCAGAGACATTCATTTCAGATATGAATAGCCTCTTTTTTGTTTGTTTGTTTTTTTGTTTTGTTTTGTTTTGTGTGGGTTTTTTTTTTTTTTTTTTTTAATCTCTAAGTGCTCTCCTTTTATCAACATTTGCATCAGGAACTGTTCCACATCATTACTAAACATTTGACATCAGACTTAAAAATTTCTGACGCTGGCAGAAAAGTTCCTGCCTCTCACTATACTTTCTCAGAAATTACTCATTGTAGGCAAATGTACCCAAGTCCTTGAAGCATATGAGATGAATCACCAACCAGAATCAGAAGTTCTTTCCACCACTGGGCCTTAAGGTACTTGCACTCCTCTTACAATAGGATATTTCTTTTAATATTCACACTGTAGCTTTTATGTTTTCAAACTACCCGATATGGAAGGTTTTTCTAACTGGAATATTTGCCAGCCTTAGAAGTATAGAAGACCATGTTGAGTATAAATGGATATCACAGTTTCATTTTCCCCACTTCTGCTCTTTTTAAAACCTCAGACTTTCCATTGGTCATACTGCATTCAGTGGGGCTGCATTCCCACACTAAGCAGTGGGTTTTTTTGTTTGTTTGTTTGTTTTGTTTTTTTATTTTTGTGTTTTTTTGCTCCTCAAGAACCAGAGTTGCAGAAGCAAATCCAAAGGGGAGAAGTTACTGCACACTATAACAATGAAGCTTTAGAAGGACCCACATCTCAGGGCAGTGAGAGACTATCTGGTGATACTACCAGCCCCGGGAATATGAAACTCTTGAGATGAAGCTTCAAATGGCCCTCTCCACAGTGGCACCTCAACCTGTTTGCATTCAATAGTGACAACAAAGTTTCGGCATACAATGCCCCGGCCATTCTCCTAATGAACACAGAACTAGCAGCAGCCTAAGATTTTAGACATACAGCATTCTCCCAATATTGCTAAATACAGATAATGTCTCAATTCTGTAGTTAAATAATCACATGTCTTGATAATTATGTGAGATTAAAAATTATAGGGGCGCCTGGGTGGCTCAGTCGGTTAAGCGTCCAACTTCGGCTCAGGTCATGATCTCACAGTCCGTGAGTTCGAGCCCCACGTCGGGCTCTGTGCTGACAGCTCAGAGCCTGGAGCCTGTTTCAGATTCTGTGTCTCCCTCTCTCTGACCCTCCCCCGTTCATGCTCTGTCTCTCTCTGTCTCAAAAATAAATAAACGTTAAAAGAAATTTAAAAAAAATAGTGTTAAATAGTGTTAAACTATCACAACAGGTGCCCCTTTGAAATTAAAACAATTTCTGTCTTGCATACACCCAAAAAATTCTGCAACTCTTCGGGAATTACACCACATATACCAAAATAAAAATATAACACACAACCATTTCCTGGCACTGAAAACATGCCATGGCCAAAACTGTCATAGATACCTATGGATTTAACATAAAATACGCATGATAGGGTAAAAGATAATCCTACTATGTTTACAATGTTGCTTGTGTAAGTCTGTCAGTGAGAAATTCTGAGGCAGAAAGACATTCCTGAATGGTGGGAATCACGTAGAGCAGTAATCTCATCTGGAATTTAATAGTCCTTTTTGTGTGTGTGATTTTGATCATTTTCCTTTTATGAGAGCCGTATGCACAGACTCTTGATTGCTTCTGTGATGGAAAAAGAAGAGGATGTCCCTCTGAATCCCAATGATCTACTTTGGCCAAAATCAGACACCAAAGCTATTAATAGGAAGAACTCTTGCAATGCGGAAAATCCTATAATGTAACCACCAATGCAATTGGTTAGAAACTCAGTACACTCCCAAGTTGACAGAAGAGGGCAGTTCCCACTGACAAAACCTCTTCGTCCCTTCTATTTAAACCAAAGAATGAGAAAGAGATACCTAATGGAATAATTTTCTATACGTTCTGGGTGGTCAGAACCATGTGCTTTAGGATGTTTTTTTCCATGAAGGTGTGGTTTTGTGGCCAAACTTTTTAATCATCTTCCCCACGCCCCTGGGGCCATGTCACACAATTAAAAACGGTGGGTGGGAAAAGATGGATTGCTCATTGCCCTCCCACTCTGTGTTCCTTCTTTTGGATGGCATCATCGGACCCAGATGACAAGTCGGAAGGCGAGAGGCTTCCAGCAGCAGCATCTGGCCCTCTGGCAGATGGTCAGGCCCTCGGGTTCCCGACCTGGGCTCCCTCCAGATGTGTCTCATGCTTCTTCTGTTTGTGAGCTTCCCCTTCCTCTGCAGGGCATTTTTCACACAAAGTCACGTTGGACCAGAATAACTGGCAGGTTCTTATCTAAGAAGAGGATCTTGTGTTTTTCCCTCTGGACTTATATTTTACACAAAGATGTCTGGATCCAAAGGCATATATGAATGGAGTACCAGGACCATCTCCCCAGAGATCTGGGGTGCTGGGCAGAGGGGTGGGGCTGCAGAAACAAACCACATTGTGTCTTTACTTTCTACTCTTACTTGTTCTTTCCTAATGAAATCAGATTTTAGTTAATACTAAGGGCAATTTGGAAGAGGAAAAAACAATGAGAAGAGTACTGTCTGTCACCTGGGATCAGGGAGAGCTCTCTGGGTGGTTCTGATTTGGTGGCGACCTGAGCACGAGGCCTGGAGACTGGAAGCATGTATACAGCTCTTGGTTTTTTCCAACAAGGCAGCTACCATCTGGTCCCCACCTACCCCTGGCCACTCCCTTGATTGACTCCTTTGTCATGCCTCAGCAAGGAGGGCCCCTGAAGCTGAGCTCTAAGGTGACTGCCCCAAAGCTTTTGTGGTTGTAACAATACCACAACGGTATCCTGCCAGGTACTTAACATGTCTTAGTTAATCTAATCCTCACATCATTGTTAGGAATCTACTCATTCTACAGAGGAGGAAAGTCAACTTCAGAGAAGTTAAAAAGGTCCCCACACATCCTAAGTAGTAAACCTGGGATTTGAACGGTGGTCTATCTGATCCCTAAGCCTGTGTTCTCTCCCTTCTACCACAACACCTCCCCAGTTGCTACTGATAGTATATGAAAAAGGTGATAAGAGATATCCTCATCTATCAATTAGATAATAGAAAATTCTAAAACCTTTGCACTGGAAAGAATCTTAGAGACTATCCAAAGCAAACCCATAAACGATGCCGGGAGTATCCCTCAGGTTCTGTTTATAGTCCTCTTCTAAAGACATACTCGGTGCCCTCAAGGCAATCTGTGCTACTCTTACACTTCTAGAAGTGTCTTAATTAATCAGAGTTGAATTCAAATTCCTTGTTAATTTCCACCACTTGGCTCTGGTTCCTGCTCTTATGAGTAACTCAGAACAAGTCTTTCTCTTGTTCATCTCACTAGACATTTGGACTTTGCACCCACTCTTTTATCCACATGGGATAAATACTGCTGGTTCTATTATCCCCCATATTCACCTAGCACTACTAAAAGTTATCATCTGAAAAATTACCTTGATTATTTCTTTACCTTGCTTATTATCTGCCTGTCTCCACTAGGATTTAAGCCCATGAGAGCAGGGATATTGTTTGTCTTGTTCACGGCTACACCCCCAGCTGCTACTCAGTAGGTAGTCAACAACAAATAGGTACTGTATCTGTGTCTTCTAGCCCAAGTGAATTCATGCATTAATCCAATCGTTTGTTCACCCATTCATTCATTCAACATCCAACACTTACTAAGTAAGCACATTTACCAATTATATGCCAGGGGAAAGTGTTGGTGCTAAATTCAGTCAGTCAAAAAGCATTTACCATAATAATAATTATTATAGCTAACATTTGTTAGGAGTTTACCAAGGCATATGTTAGGTACTTTACTTAGGTATATGATTTAGGTATTCTTTTGGCCCACTTTTTAAAGACATGAAAACAGAGGCTTAGAGAGATAGTAACTTCCCCAGTTTTATATCAACATTAAGTAGTAAAGAAGAGACTTGAAACCCAAGTTTTCCAATTCTACAATTGACATTCTTACCCTGACAGTGCAGTGTCCTCCATTTGCTTAGAATAAAAAGTGCCTGCCTATGTATTATTTTATTGCTATGGGAAAGGAGAGGAAATTCTTCAGAAGTTAGCAAGAAGGACTCTCGAATTAAAGAGACAACCACAGGATGCAATCAAAATTCTACCCCTAAAATAATTAGTCAGGCAAGGGCACTGATGGAACCTTACACCCAAATCCTAAGCCGACTTGAGTAATGGAGCAATCAGAGGCCAAAAGGCCAAAAAGGCTTCTTGACGGAGCAGAGCAGATATTAGCATGATCCCCAGTGATAGACGATGGTTTGCAGGGAAGAGTGGGCAAGGGTTCCCAATGGGGAGCAGTCTGACCCAAAACCTAGAGAGAGGAAAGGTTCTAGGCAAGGGGTAGTGAGAGGTAGTAGAGTGAAAGGGGAAAGAGAGGAGGGAAAAACAAAGGCATTTGGAATGTACAGAAGACATTTTCCTGAAACGAAGAAGGTTCAAAGAGCTGGGACCTTCAGGTAATGAAAGTTCGGAGGGCAAATTAGCACCATCATTGGGTTGAGACCCAGGTATGAGGAGCCTTGGCTGTCAGTGAGAGAGTCCCTTCAGTGAGGAAGCCTGTCACTGTCACGTGGGATTGTGATTAGAATCCACAAAGCTCCCCTTCGCCAGGTCAGCTCATTCATTTATAAATAAGAAGATTACTCACTGCCTACATACATAAACAGCTTTCTGCATCATCCTTGGGGTATTTTCCCTGCACCTTTGTTGTGTGTCTCTTTTGTCTCTTCCTCTTCAAATGCTCATTGTGTCTGGGTTGGGAGGAGTTTCTCCTACAAGCCAGCATCAATTAACAGTTCCAAGTCAGGCCAGCCATGGCCTCCCTCTCTGGCTCCTCTGAAGGGCAGTCCCTTCATTAGGGGGTATGGAAGGCCCTGGCAGTAGGGGGCCTTCATGCTGTGTTCTCCCTGTCACAAGCCTGGCAGACAACAGGCAGGGTTTGGACTATTAACTCCTGTTCAGGAGGTGGATCTCTCTCTCTCTCTCTCTCTTTCTCACTCACTCTTTTCACTTAAAATAAATGCAGTCTGCTAACTTTCCAGCCATTAGTGGTGGCTGATTAATTTTCAAAGTGAGTTCAGTTTTAAGCCACTTCTACAAATAGACACTTTATTGAGTCAAAGAGTCAGGGAGGGATTGTTTTTTAATTGTATTTGATCCAAAGACAATCAGCAGCTTCACAATCTCACCTCTCTGTATCCTCTGATTAATTATGAGCACAATTCCCCCCACTTGTGTTGACAGAGCGCATCATAATTTTCTATGCTCCTCTGCACTTATTCCTGGTGTAGTCCTTCCCCCACACCCTGGGAGGAAAATGGGGCAGGCAGTATAATCTCCATTTGATAAGGCGAGAACATGGAGCCTCAGAATGTCAGATGAAGAACCCAGGCTCACACAAAGAGGGCAAAACGCAAAACCAAATCCCGGCTTGCTGATCCCCATTCCATTTTATCTCCTGTTGGGCCACACCAGCAAATCATGGCAAGGGAATTCAGTATAGTGCATAAGAGCTCACAGAGCCGATTTAGGTTCACATCTCAACCTCTGCCTTTTGGAGTCTCAGTTTCCACATCTATAAAACAGGAAACATTAATCGTACCTACCCATAGTGCCTACTCGAAACAGGGTAGAAGGATCTAATGAGGTAAACCACGCACAGCTTAGGACAGAGCCTGGCACACAGCGAGGCCTCAACAAATGTGGGCCGCCATCTTCATCTCTGCCTAAATGCTGTGCATCGTGGCATGTTGGTTTTGCCCTCCTTCAGGCCCTCAACTACAAAGCAAAAGTCACAAACTCTGAGCTTGTGGCCTTTGCCTTATTCGGGATACAAAATGTTTTTGGTTTCACTTTTTTTTTATTGGCCAGCATTTAAAAAATTGAGAGCTTTCACAGAAAAATCAAGATGTTCCAAATTGCTTGAAAAATGAGATATTCCAGCAACACGAGGTCCACTTCCCTTTGTGGCAATAATTAGCTGAGACTCGACACAGACTGCCCCCTCAGACGGGGCACATGCTCACCAGTTCACGCCAGTCCCTACCATTCCCTAATGCCTCTCTCACACCTTACCATTCAGTTCATTTATATAAATCCCCAGCTCAGACAGCATTTAAATTTGCCTGTTCTCCGGCACTAAGACAACAGTGGGCCCTGCTACAGAAACCGTTATAGCATGCCAAAGGGCCAAACAGATGGCTTGCACTGGCCAGGTCTGTGAATTTTCATATTAACTATAGTATTTCAACGTACTCTCTTTACCACCCCAGCTTCTCACAAGCAAATCTGCACAGAGGGAAGAAATACATTCAGCCCATTTTGCTGCAGAAAACTTTAACTGAAATCAAACTGGAATAAGCTGAAACTAAATAAGGATTACAGAGTTAGGTCTAGAGTGATAGCGTTTCCTTTCCGTAAAAATCTCCCAATTTGCACCTATTCACATAAACATTCCTACCGTGTGACTCCCAACTGCCCTCAAAATATATTTTGTGACTTGGTAATCAAATTTGCTTATGCCATAAAACACCCTAGCTCCTATGTGAATATATTTTTAAAGCCAGAATTGAGGAATATTGACTATTATTGGAAAATTAAAGGGTCTTGCACTCTCTTAATCATGAGATGAGTTGATTAAACGGGCAGTTTGTTCAAGAGTTTGGACAGTAGCATTTTGGCATCACGGTCTGACTGGGTGAGGATTAAGTCATTTCTTAGCTTTTCTTGGCAGAGTCTTTTATTATTTACAATATTTACTTCAAGGAAATCTTGGCGTGTGTCATATTTATCTTGCTGAGAAATGGGCCCATAAATGCATATCACCTTTTGAACAAAGCCAAATGTTGTGCTACTAATTTGGTTCATAAAGTGAATTTGGTTCATTCAGTTCCTTTGCACAGGGGCAACATTTGTCTTCTGCTTTTACGAAACTGCCATAAAACAATTTCTCTTGCTCATTATTGAAATATACACGGCTGGGGCTGGGGCAAAGAGGATTTAATGACTAAAGTTGTAAAGGCGTTCCAGTGACACTTCCTCTCTGTTCTGCTGCTTGCCACTGGAAAAATTAAGAAAACAAGGAATCTGTAAGGAAACCTTTGCCCTTTTCCCATTTAGTGGGTAGCAGGAAGGATACAGGGATACAGAGGCGGGGAGCAAAATAAAGTTGTCATTTTTAT
Source organism: Puma concolor (assembly GCF_028749965.1). NCBI lineage: Eukaryota > Metazoa > Chordata > Mammalia > Carnivora > Felidae > Puma > Puma concolor. Next base: position 50,956,087 of record NC_141667.1, read on the forward strand.
GAGGTTATTTCCATGAAACATATGGTTTCATCAACAGGAGCTATTTATAAATCACTCCTGATTGATTTTTTCATTTCACTCAAGTATACTTGTAGTCTCTTTGAGGTCCTCAGTATAGAAACTTTTCCCTGGACATAGCCAGGTCCCAGCTTTGCCACCATGTGAAGAGTAATATGGGGGGGGGGGGGGGGGAGGTAAAAGCCCAATCAATATATAATATGGCTTTACCCAAAGCTCCCCTCTTTGCCAGTCTGGGTGTTGTTTCATGTCCATTCCATACCAGAATATTGTAAGTGACATTTTCGCTATCCTACCTGTAACAGATCACTTGCTTGGAAGCAGGCTGCCTGTCTTTCCAACCCCAGCGAGGCAGAAAGAAGTCAATAGACTCTGGGCAAAAAAGATGTGGCATTTTCGAGACCAATCATACACACAGAAAAGTATTCTTTTTGCAGCCAAACTATTCCACACAAAAACAACTTCAAGTTCAGTTTTACAAGACGTGCCACCAAAAAGACGCTGCAACCTACCTGAACATGCTGAGTATTTGTTATGGCTTGGAGAAGGATGATGGGGGTGCAGGGAAGGAGGAGAAACAGTTATGTGCCAAGTACCTGTCACAGAGCCAACACTGTGCTCTGTCCTTTGTCTCCATGAATCCTGGCACCGGCCCTGTGAAGAAGATACTGTTATCATCCCCATTTTACAAATGAGGAGAATGGAGACAGATGATAGAGTAAGTAACTTGCCCAGGCTTGTGGAGCCAGAAGGATCAGAGTCTGAGTAAACTACAGAACAATCTGCTATTTGGTTATATTCCATTTAGCACGCGACGGAGTTCTATCTTAAAAGGGTTTCTAGGGCACTGTGGGAAATTCAAAGAAGTAGAAGAGACACTGTCCCTGCCCTTCCATCCTTTACCATTGGCAGGGGAGATGTTGTATAGACATATGATGCTGGCTAATTTTAAACAGGAGCTGAGTGTGCTTTTCTCTCACATAACTCTGCAACCTCTGTAGGATAAGAAACTCATTTATTTAGATAACATTGATGAGCACTTATGGGCCAAGATCCTGAATCTGGGGGACTCCCTGGAGCTGGAACTCTCGGTGCTAAAACCAAGAAAGCCTCAGGTAAACAGGCCTAGAAACTGGGGGTACAATAACGAACTAGACAGACATCATCCCTGCTTTCATCCAGCAGTCAGTCTAATGGGGATCCAGACAGATAAAGAGTTGGCAGGGCCGGGGGGGGGGGGGGTAGGGAGGGTGGACATCAGATAAGGAGAGAAGGACTACACAGAGAAATAGCACAGACATGCAGGATGCTATCTGTATGCTTCTTTTAGGTCTAAAAAGCCATCCAAATATGTAAAATCAGAAGCAAATATAAACATATGTATGTACATATATAGATTTTATAATAATTACAAATATACATTTATTTTTTATAATAATTACAAATATACATTTATTAGTGAAGTAAAAAGATAAGGCCAAAATTATGCACAAAGCTTAAAAATATGAGAAAATGCTTATGTACTTTGAAATTCTATTAAATGCTCAATTAATGTTTAGAGTCATTTTGTAACACATGTACTCATCTTTGGAGATGTCCTATGTAGAACTGCATAGGTTGAAAAAGCAAAATTTCCTGAATATAAGCAAGAGGTAGAGATGTAAATATATTACACTATAAATATATTAGTAAGGCATATTCTGTTTCTATTCTCATGGGTCTCCTGGTTCCATAATGAATTATTGAGAAATCAATAATTTATTTTATTTATTTAATTTATTTTAAATGAAAAAGAACAGAATCGGTTCACCACCATCACCCAAAAGTGTATCTTTTTAGCAATTATTACCTTACAGTAGCAATTAATGTCAACAATATGAAAAATTCAAATAATCAGAGGTGTAACCAACCAAAACCAGCATAATCATTCCCTGACTTGATGTATACTCTTTTGTCCTCAAAGCATTTATCAGGTAGGCAATAGATTCTAGAAATCACCTCAATGGAAACCCCTCTCCACATCACTATGTTGAGTAAGGTAAGTGAGAAATTAGAAGCCACATTGACTTTTATCAAAAGTGTGATTAACTAATTGCAAAAGAAGGTTCCAAGAAAACATTAAGAAAATGAGACGCTAATCTTCCCCCCAACACCCCATCACCAAGTTTAAGCAGATGAAAATAACTGAGCTGGAATATGGCAACAGATAAGCAATGCATAAATCCTGAAAAATCGTGTCATTGGAAATTCAGTGCATCCTCTCACTAGCCCCATCTTTACTTACAACACACATTACCTTGTACACTTGCCAATTATTTCCCAAACTACTGGAGTGTGACACATGCACACATATGCACCATATTATCTTTATGCACAGACTAATTAGCTTCGTACATGCTGCCCATATTCTCTCTATGTGCGGCTATACATATTTGCACATGTATTCTCTGCTCACAAAAGCTGTAGTCACAGGCGTATTATCCTAACATGATACTTTGGCCCAGGAGTGTCAATATGTTACTATAATTTTTGTCTACAAAACTAATCCCTGGCTACACACCCCCCCCCTCTTTCCGTCCCATATTATCGAGCTCTTCTGCAAGTTGAGGCTTCCACTAACTCAACCCCAGCTACAAGGCTCAGGTTTTGCTGAGTCTTTTCTGGGTTCCTTAAATTAACCATTCTGGGTCCTCGAATAGGAAAAGAGCTTTACCACAAGCACATCATGCATTCCAATCAGGTGTGCATTGTTACTTCCACCCTGGCGCTTCACAACTTTGTCTTAAATGAGGCTAAGAGGCCTTGAGAAATGCAGATTTATACCCCAAGAGATGCGTTTGCGCCTTCAAACACAAATTCTGTTAATCAGGTGTTCCAGCCAGGAGCTAGGGAAGAGGTGGTGTAATTATTCTCAGGAAACCTTGGTGACTGGCCGCCAACTCCTACTGAGAACCAGAACTGGTTGGCTCTTTGGAACCATGCGGAGTGCATGCCTCCCTCCCCTTAACTAAAGGCTGCTCCACACTCTACCTGTCCAACGGGGCTGTGGTCAAGCTGTTCCGCTTGCCATGCATCAATGCCACTTTGTTCAGACCGACTGGCTCTCCCGACAGTGACCCTCCTGCCGTCTGTATTATTTAAAGGAGATTTATGGTTGGGTGTCTCGTGTTGTGAAACACGAGCTATGACCCCCGGGCTGGGAAGCCAGCAGGGAAAAACATTAATATTATGGCACATGGGAAATGAAACTCATAGGCAGCAGCAAAAAAAAAAAAAGACAACAGAAACGTGAGAAGGGAAATGTATGGATGCATCATAAACTGCACCTCATTGGATTTTCTTTCTGATGGAACCCCAAAATATGCCCCAGTTAGGGTGGTGGTTTTTAAACCTGGTCTTATTTTTATTTGTTTCTTGTGTTTTATTTTGGAAGACAGAAACAAATGCCACACAAGGACTTATGTGAAAAAACATTCCAGTTTACTACAGCATCAAGAACCCTGGTTGCATATTAAAGAGGATCAGATAATTTTATGACCATTAGGACCATTTGAAGTTATGCATACTAAATTGAGGGTAATCAAAACTCATGCTTCAGGGCACACTCTGATCATCAGTAGGGTCAGGAAGAATTCACCCCTCTTCTGACACCTTGCTCTTCAGGACGAATGGCACTGGGCATTATGAGGGTTTTTGCAGTTACAGATTAGGTAAGAAACAGGGGAAAGACAAGAACCAGAACTAGAAGAGAAAATTTTAGGGTTTCTAATACAGTCAGATGTATACTTCCTGATTTCCCAATTGCATACATTTTAAATGAGGAGGCATTACCATCCTAATTGAGCTGTGAAGTAAGTTGGACATTTTATTACAACTAGCCAACAACTATTTGGAAAATATTTGAAGGAGACCATGAGCTTCGATTACTTTGGTGAGATTAGGTCCTACACTTAAGAAACAGTTATGCTTAATCTCTACAGAAAAGATGATTTTTTAAACTGTATATTTTATTTGGATGTGGATTTTCTTTGCTAAAAGAAAAATTAATTGATGCATGCCCTCAGACTAATTTCAGAAATACTTGGTAATCTTTTTTTCCAATCTTTAAATATTTCTCAAAACATGATTTTGTATTGTCATAAACACAGACACATAGCTACAGAACAGACTATAGAGCACAGAAAGAAACTTATGTATATATTGCCAATTAATTTATAATAAAAGAGCCAAGAATGTGCAGTAGGGAAAGAATAGTCTCTTCAATAAATGGTGTTGGAAAAATTGGACAGCCATGTATAAAATAATGAAACTGGACCACTATCTTACATCATACAAAAAAATTAACTCAAAATGGATTAATAAAGACTTGAATGTAACATGTGAGACCACAAAATTCCTACAGAGGCAACAAACTCCTTGACATAATTCTTGGAGACATTTTTTTAAAATCCAACATCAAAGCAAAAGTAAAACTAAACAAGTAGGACCACATCAAACAAAAATGCTTCTGCATAACAAAGGAAATCATCAACAAAATGGTCAAAAATAATTTCAAGTCATGTATGTAATGAAGGGTTAATGTTCAAAAAAAGAAAAAACCTCATACAACTCAACAGCAAAAAAAAAAAAAAAAAAATTCAATTTAAAAATGGGCAGATCTCAATAGACATTTTACCAAAGAAGACATACAGAGAGCCAACAGGTATGTGAAAAGATGCCTAACATCATTAATCACCAGGGAAATGCCAATCAAAACCAAAATAAAATATCATCTCACACCTGTTAGAACAGTGATTACCAAAGAGACAAGAAATAAGTGTTGGTGAGGATATGGAGGGAAAAAAAGCCCTTGTGTACTGTTGGTGGGAACATAAATTGGTGTAACCACTATGAAAACAGTATGGAGATTCCTCAAAAAAATTAAAAATAAAACTACCATATAGTCAAGCAATTCCATTCTGTGTACTTATCTTTAGAAAATGAAAACACTAATTCGAAAGCATATACATAGCCCATATTCATTGTAACATTATATCCAATAGTTAAGATATGGAAACAACCTAAGTGTCCACCAATACGTGAATGGATTAAAAAAAAACAAACTGTAGTATATATATTCAATGGAATATCATTCAGTCTTAGAATAAAATGATATCTTGCCACTGGCGGCAACATGGATGGACCTTGAGGACACTGTGCTAAATGAAGTGAGTCAGACAGAGAAAGACAAATATGGTATGATCTCTCTTACATGTGGAATCTAGAAAAAAAAAAAAAAACAACCACCAACAACATAAAACGTAAAGCCAAGCTCATAGATGGAGAACAGATTAGTAGTTCCGAGAGGTTTGCGGGGGGAAAGTGGTGTGAAGTGGGGGTGTTTTTGGTTTTAATAAACTGAAAATATTTTAAATAAATAAATGTTTCTCTGAATAAAAGGCATTTGTGGTTTATGTAAAGACCTGGAGAATGTGAGCTCCCTCTTCTCTAGATGCACACCACAGTAATTCATGCTGGATTTTGTAGAGTCCTGGAATGCCCCTCAAACAAAGCTTGCTGAAGCTTGTTGCAGTGATTTAATAAGGATATTATAAAGTCCAATTTGTGGCCCCAAAAGGAAACACTGCTCTCCTCAAGTAATCTACAAAATTCCAATTCCAATTAGCTCCTGTTGATCCAGAGGTTTACATTCAAAAGAAATATTAAACCCCAATATTTTAATATAATGCCCATATACCCGGGGGAGGAGCTGGAGTGGGTGCTTGTAGCCCAGCAAAGAGAATTTCCTTCTTCCAAGAACTGTAGGCCCCCTTCTATCTTCAGTCATCAAAAGTACATCCTGAAATCCCAGCAACTCCCAGCAAACTTTCTTCAATGAGTCACTCATCTGAACAAGGAACCTCTACAAATCTCCTCCCTTTCATTAAATCACTGAATGCCAAAACTAAATGCAACACCCATTTATACAAAATGCTTGGAACTTCTTTAATTTACTCTTTTACGTTCAGTCTTGCTCATTCATCTTTGTGTGTTTCATGCCTAACTCAGTATTACTAACTAAAGCTGTCAGCCACCAGAGGTCAGAGACATAACCATTTCATTCTATCTCTAACCAGCCTGGCAGTTTTCTAGTTACAACAAGATGATTAACAAAAAGTGTTTCATGAAGATAGAGATTTTATTAAATTGGCCATAATCCTCAGGGTGAAAAGGGAAAGAAGAAAAGAAGACCCATCTTTTCCTCTACCTCTCCTAAAACCAACCTACAATCCCTAACTACCACAACAACCTCAAGAAACAAGGCATTTTTACCTATGATAGCATACAGCATGAGCAAATCATTTCACTCACCCCACTGTACCTTGTCCTGCCCTGGGAGTGCCTCAAGTAGGACAGTATACCAACTACTCCTGCTCTAATCCTTAGCTAGAACTACTGGGTGTTGAGAGTCTCAGAACCCACTCCATGCACCCAAGTTGGCAGCTAAAATGTAACCACTAAGCAACACTGATATTAGATTAGATGATGCTGCCATCCCATTGTTATCCAATTTATTTTACTCTGACATAGTATGAAGTGGTTCTGCATCAGTAATATTTAATAAATATAGCCAAACCTGAACTCTATCACCATTTCCATATGCTTTCACAGACAGGAAACTGCTCTCTCTTCTATTTTTCCAAGTTGACGTCTCTAGTGGGTGAGTAATGACAGTTTCACCTCCAGGGTCTATTTAACTATAAAGAACATTCACAGAATGACCTAGATATTTGCTTGGAAAGCACCTGCTGTTGGCTCAGGGTTCATTTAACTACGCTGGGCTGTACTTGTCTCAATGGGGGTGTAAGTGTCCTTCCTCATGGGTCTTTCTGGGTGGACCCATAGAGATCCCATTTCTTCACAAACACTGGAAATATCATCAACAAATCCCAGTGACTTACCTGGCCAGAGTTAAAATTCCAGAATGCAGTTAATGCTTGCGATTCCTATAATCCAGAGCTTTACCCAATTTAAAATTTAACGCAGTATGTAGGTATATCTTGAACTACTTTTTAACGACTTTGTGAGTCTTGTTTCCCAAGAGTACTGTATTTTGTAGTGTATTTAACATACAGTATATGCTTTCCAAACTTGCTAGATCCTAAAAATCACCCAAGCCCCACCCCAGACCTCCTGAGTTGGAATCTCTTGGTAGAAATATGTGTATTTGACTACTCTCAGGTGATTCTGATTAACAGAAGAGCCTTGGAAACAGAGATATCTCAAAAGATTTTTACAGCAGCCCCACAAAGAAAGCAGGGCAAAGGTACAGGGAGGGCTGTACCTCAACAAGGGGACACAGGCTCCCACTGAAATTCAGGGAGAGATTATGTGAAAAACTGAAGCATTACAGGTATAACAAATGGAGCTCAGAGAGGTTCGTTCCCTCTGCTATCCTTAATTCTGCTTCATTAGTTCTCTCTCATGTTTTATCCACCATTCATGTTCCTATCCTTCCCTCTCTCAGTCAGCCCCCATTGAATAATATGTAGCACCTTGTGGGAGGTGACCTAATAGTTGTTCTTGCAGATAATAGGGATGCTGACTGCAAAAGCTGTTCCTGAGAGATTTTCCCCAATATTTCCAGATGATGCCTGGCATAGTTGTGCCTACTCTCCCTTCTTGGCATCGCTTTTGGTTCACATTCTGATATAATCAACATCCGTTTGAGAGAGCCTCCCACTGCTGAGGAATTAATCACCAGAAATACTGTCCGTGAGGACATAATATACAAAATATCTGTATAATGCAGTTTCTTAAGCAATTATCCTATACCGCTGGGTCACATTATGCAATGCAATATTTCCCATAACAAAAGTAGAGTTAAGGGATTGTTTTTAATGCATACGTGGTTAAGTTTTACTTTAATCTTTTGTGGCATCCTTTTATATGATTTTACTATTGCGTGTCAGCAATCAGTGACAATTAAATGTTTAAAAACTTGCATTGAAAATTAACTCTCATCAGAAATAGGATTAAGACTGGGGCTTTCATGGTTCTAAAGCTGAACCAAGTGGAAGAAAAGATGTTACATAGGGAGGGTATTTCCCTTGACTCAACACACGCCAGTGGGCTTGAATGATTTCTGAGAATTTTCCATCAGTGTCTTAAAGTAGCCTTTGGTGATCTGTTCTCTCCGAGTGGTTCCTAGTATTTCCAACCAGGAAGGGCTGCACCCCAACAAGGGGACACAGGGTACTGCATGCTCCCACTGAAATTCGGGGAGAGATTGTGTGGAAAACTGAAGCATGAATTGCACTCTACACTAGTTCTGATTTCCGTATGGCCTGGGGCACGGGGGCAGCAGAAAGGGCCCCCAGGATGGGTTTGGCAAGGCGGCCACGGGCCCTCAGTCCCTGCCTGTCGGACACTCCTCAAGGACACAGCACCCATTCAGGATTGGAGTTCGTGGAGGTTTTTCAATCAATAACATATGGCCACGAAAGCACTAGTGCTATACAAACAGACTGAAATAAATATGCTCAGCAAATAAAATATCTGTATGTGAAACAACAAAGCTTTTAGTTTAACTGCAGAAAATGAAAAACAAGTCTACTTGAAACCAGGCTAAATGAGCAACCAGTTATTCAATGTGAATTTTTGGAGATGAATGAGCTGGCAGATGCTTTCTTCAAATCATTAAGAACAGATATCAATAATTCCTAAGAATTGAAGGCAAAATTCACCAGAAGCAACTCGATGTGGTTGGGGGCCCACCCTTTCTTTCCCTACTAGGATGGCTGCAAGGAACGCCGGGCCATACCAGCTGTTTAAAAAGCCAAGTGGCTCCTTCCATACGAGTTTGTTAGCCTTTATCGTACATGCAGTTTTTTTTTCCTTCCAGATTCGTGATCTCCGATTAGGTAGGTGGTGGGGGCGGCTCTAAATATACCTTCCTGTTACCCAAGACCTGGATCAGAGAAGGTGCTTATTAATATCATGGAGATATGATTTTTAATGATCTCTGAAAACAGCCTATATGGGTGTGAATAATGGCACTGTCTCATTGCATGCGTGGTTTGTGCTTTTGTCTCAGACAGGTTCATTTTTCACTGGAGGGGAAAGGTTCATGCCGCACGAGGGGGGTAACCAGTTGATGTTACAAGGCTGACTATTAGGCCCCTTGCTGTTCCACATGTCACAGGGAAGGACTCCAGCCGGCAACCTTAATGCCTACTTCAGCATCTTGAAGAAATTAATGAACACAGCTTCTATGGCAAAACATTTCAATCAACCCTTACCAGCTGTGCCTACATTTAAGAAAAAGAAAAGGAGGGGGGAAAAATGCCCAGGTTTATCAAAAAAAGTTTCTTCGAAAGATCAACCGTGGTTTTGGCTGTGTGCAGGGCCGTGGGAGGTGGGGAAAGGAAGAGCAGAAGGAATAAAGGTAGAAGGGTGCCAGCACCGAGTGCCAAAAGATGTGCTCTGGCCCCTGTGTTTGTTGAACAAATTAAGCACGTTCTGGTTTTTCACCTGCTGAAGTAGCGGCAGTGCATATGGCCTAGAAGTTAAAAATAAGGAAATATGCATACATTACCATACTTAATGGACGACCCTCTCCATTTAATATGCAAATTTCCTGAAATATTACTGAATGCCGTCTGTTCTAAATGAATAAATTTGAATTGCAATTAGAATAATCCTTTATAATTAATGAAAACTGTCAATTTTAGTTCATAAGTAATTTGATTAACAGGATGATGGGACACTTATCAAGTTCACTGGACTGCTAGGGTATGAGAAAACTGACAGTGAAAGCGGGGCGGGCCAGGCACTCAGGCTCCACCGGAGTATTATCCTAAATTATTGATAACACAAGCTAATGAACTTCAGAAAGTGAACTCTGGGGGCCTCATTTAAAGGGACAGCATCGGAGGGCGACGGGCAACGTGAGATGGAGATCTTTCAGAATTTGCCTTTGCTGGTATTTTGGGCTCATAGGAAAATAAATGTTTAGAAATGCCAGGGCAAAGGAAAACACTGGCTCAAAACACAAATTTACCATTTCCAGCTGTTGCTGGAACAAAAGGAAACAATAGTCAGAGGATAAATGTAAGAAGAGACAATGCAAAAACATGTGGAATGAAGTTGATGGTAATGCATCACAGACGGAGGATGCAGCCACAGCAGTGGAGCCGGCTGTGTTTCCCTTCCCCGTGTCTTCCTTCGGCTAGACGAGGAACAAGAACTTTTTAACTGGTATTAACTGGACATTTATATAAAGCAACTGAGCGGGAGGGAAGCCTTGCAGACACACACACACAACTCTAAGTTATGGCACAAACAGTAAGGGTCTCATGTGGCTCTTAAAGCAATAGATGCTCAACTCACTCTGACTGAGGACGGCCAGGAGGTAGAGAAGAGGGTTAATTTACAAGAAAATGCTGGCATTCTTTCCTGTTGTTGTTAATTAACATGAAGACAGAGTAAGTAAAAAACAAGAAAAGAAGCCATAAGACAAACTTACTTTATCTTTTCCTAGAAATTGATTCCAAAACTCAGTGCAAAAGTGCCAGTTGCACCAAGATTGGGTCCACATTTGAGGACTTTCACACTCACTGGCAGGTGTGAAAGTTGATTAAGAATCTTCCTGTGGGAGTCTCTGAAGCACAAGGGTCTGACTTTCCTGATTCACAGTATCCTGGCAGACCTCTTCCATGCCTTCCACACCTGTAGCTCCTGACAAGTACAGGTGACTTCCTTACCATCAAAGGGGGCTCTGAATTTGGTTGATGTTTGCAGAATGGAATCAAATCATAATTCTTTACTTCTGTGTAGTTGTCCTATACCCACTGAGAAGTGCTTTAATTCCAAGAAACAGAAGTATCTATCCAAAAGACCTCTTAGCCCTGAATCCTTAGATTCTATGTGGTGTTACCCAGTCGTGGTAATCTCAAGATCATCAAGAAATCATTTTTCAAGAATAATACTAGCCATAAGAGTGTGCCATTATAGAGGTATGCCATGAGACCTCCTGGGAAAATACCAAAGACTTAGCAATCTCAGTTCCATCCCTGGGGACCACCTACACCACTCATCTCAATAGATTTGATGGGAAATTAAATCAAATAAACCTATTACATTATAATGATAAGAACAGTAATTTTAAAAAAAGCACCCATAATTTATTGAAAATTATTCTAAATACCTAACATTGTGCCAAGTTCTTCAAGTCATCAAATACTTAAGCTGGCCCTGGAAGTACATATTATACCCATTTGACAGGTAAACAAATCAAGGCTCAGAAAGATTAGGTACCCTGTCTAAGGAAGAAATCTCAACCAGGAATTGGCAGAGTCAGTATCCGTATCCTAAGTCTGTCGGTCTCCTGAATCCAAGATATTAACCTAATATGTATTCTAGACTGATTTCCATTTTATAACAGTGTGCTTAGTGTGGAGCATATTTAATTCCCCCACTTTTCAATTACATTTCCATTTCCTTGCTCTGACCACCATGACTGTGAAGTTGCCCCTGCCATTTGCAAGCCAGCTCAGTGGGTATACATTTGGAGTCATTATCTCCCCCTTGCATGGAACAAGCGGGTTATAAACGCTGTCTTTCATTCTGCAATGTGTGCTGCAAAAAAAAAAAAAAAAACACTTTAGCATCCTCTACCTCCCACAAAGTGTCTCCTGAAATCCATATATTTAGAGTTCAATCTTCAGAACATGACAAGCCCAGGTAAGGCTCCCTCCTTGGACTCTGCCTGAGAGCCCCATGTGGCCATGTCCTAACCAACCAACTTCGGCTCTGGAAGATCTGTAATAAAAGCTGCTAGCTCTTTGACACTCAATAAAAGAAACAAACAAGAAACCAATGATGTTCTTGGTTATTAAGCTTTCTATTAGTCCTAAATAAAATTAAGCAGCTGGTGGCCCTATGTCTCCACAAAATTAATATTAAAAACTCTCTTTGAGCCATTTAGATCCTTTGTACATACACTCCAAGCTTCAAGCACCCTCCTTCTTCCCAGCAATACAGGCAAATTGTTTGTTTGTTTTTTTTCCCCTCCTGGCTCCCTCTTGTCCTTTACATGCTTCCAGCACCCAGAGGATTTCTTTGTTTTTCCCTATAACCTGCCCCACCTGCAAATCCCCAAGATGATAACAGGAGAGATGTACCTCGAAATTAACCCCACTGAATACTGGTGCAGGGAGGTCTTTTAGGATCGTCCAGCTTACGCTTTCTCAAGGGTCGTGCAAGTACTGCTGATGTTAGGTGATGTGCTTTTATTATTTAGTGGTTATATATTTATTTTCATGTGTATTAGAAAAGAAAAACCATAAGAAGCCCATCAAACTTTCGATTTCACATACAGCATTGCTTAGCTCAAAACCTAAGTGAATATTTAAGTACAAAATAGTGAATAAAGACAGACAAGGAATAAATAATACTCATCTACAGCAAAGGTCACAAGGGTATTCTGTGAACAACAGAACTTCCAGAAAAAACAAACAACAACAACAAAAAACTGTTCTAGCTTAAACCTTTCTTTTTCCTAGAGGGTTGAACTGGAGCTTACAGAGGTGTAGTCAATGCAGCAAAGTAGAAACAAGGCTGGAGCTGGAACTCAGAAGTCCTGGTGAGATGCTCTTTCCTCTACCCAGGGACCTAGGTCTTCATCTGGTTCACTTTGGGAAGAAGGGGGATAGTGAGCTCCAGGAAGGCTGCAGAGCTGCCCCTGGGGCCACTGAAAATATAGGGAGACATAGAGTAAGTAGTAGCATTATGTTCTTCTTTAGCCAAAGCAGCTCCACTTAGCTGAGGTTTAATTTGGGGAGTCAGTGTCTGATTTGATTTGAAGAAAACGTTTTACATAATATCTTTAAAAGGATTCCACTGAGGCAATAATTAACGTCTCCAAACTACTGGAAGCTCCTCGATTTGGTCTTCTGGTCTTCTTGTACCATTCAATTTTGCACATGGGGAAGCATATTGATCCAAAAGCATGATCCAGCTGCTCCCAAAACATGGCTCAAGGACCATTTATAATAGAATTTCCTGAGGTGGGATGGGGTGGGGTTAGGTGATCTGTTAAGAGGGGAATCCCTGGGCCCCACCCAAGAGTTTATAGAAACAGACTCTCTGTGAATGAAGTCTGATAATTTGCCTTTTTAACTAGCTTCTTAGGTGACTGTATTGTGAGCTAAGACCTAAGAACCAATATGGTGGAATGATGGATTACCATCAGGACAAAGAGAGAAAGAGCAGTAGTAAAAGATAAAAAGATTGTAACTGACACAGAAAGGCTGAGAAACTGAGATTTAATAATTTACTGATCCATCAGTGGAACACTGCCTTTATGACTAAGCCATCTGATGATAAAATTATCTTAGTACTTAGTAACTAAACCTATCTTTCACCCATGCATCTTCCCACCCCCACACTTAATCCTTTCTTTACAACAGTTTCTTTCTGAAGAGAATGGTGTAACCATGAAGTTATGACTTACTAACCAAATACCCAGAGGAGCATACTGTGTGCTGGGTGAGGCATTTATACAAAAAGACAAGTCATTGCTCAATAGGCAGTCCCACTCTAATACAAAGTCAACACATTCATTTGAAAATGCATGCTTTCTCCAAATTATAGCTAAGGGTGGCCTTGTATATAGAAATTAGCTGCTGATAGAGTTTGTGTGGCCTTTTAGCTTATGCATTCATTATCAATGGAGCCAACTCTCCCAATATACTATGGCCTAAGTTCTTTGTAAATGGATGTTAAATATTTCATTTGGTGAAAGAGCAGAATTTTTTTTTTCTTGGCAATTTAGCTGTGGATTCAGACTCCATCTGTTTACCACTTGTTGGACCTTTCAAGGATGTGCAGACACCCTCCAATGCTAACATGGGTGGTCACCTCCCAAAGAGCAAGAAACAAACCAGCTTTCATTAACTGCTGGTATTTATGAGGATCTTACAATGAAATTAGAAAATTTTTTTTAATGGCAATCTAGAATAATAGCAAACCTGTAGGGGAAAATGGTAGTCATGTTACCTGGGTTAACATGTGGCCTAAGTAGCCAGACAGGAAACCCCCGGGTGGGTTCTTATCCCATAGATAGGATCTCCCACATCTGGGGGGCCAAAGAAAATCACCTCAATGTCTGTCACGCTGATCTGAAACATGGGACATCACCAAATGTATGCTGCCAAATAACAAAGAAACATAATGACACCAAATGGGGAAACAGATCTTCTTTCAACCTTGAGAATGAGAAATTACAAACTGTCATTGTTTCGAAAAGATGTATTCCAACAAGGGTGTTTGTTTTTTGGAATAAGACAGCAAGGAACTGGCCTGGGAAGAAGACTTGAAATAGAACTACACCTTCTCTTGTACACCCAAAACCAATATAACACTGTATGTTAACTATATTGGAATTAAATTTTTTTTATTAAAAAAAAAAAACAACTGTACCTCCTCTCAACCAAAGCTATCATTAGTTGCATATGTAGTAAGAAAGTGTAAGAATGTTCTGGAAGCAAGGACAATAGGGTTTCATTCATTTATCAAACACCTATCAAATGCTAAGTACCGTATGCATCTATTATCTCATTTAATCCTCACAAAAACAAATTATGGTAGGTTTTATCCCAATTTGCAAATAGAAATGTGAATTGTATTAAGATTAAAGCAACTTCTCAATTGAAGAGGGATTTAAAGATAGGACTCTGATTTCTAAATTGTGTTACCTGCTATATACATTGCACAGAGCCCCCACAAAAGTGCAGAAGAAAAGTTTAGAGAAAAAATGGCATCTTTGAAAACATTCTCTGAATCTCCCATCATGGAAATGACAGCCACAATTTCCAAACACCTCTTACACTCTGTGTGTGTGTGTGTGTGTGTGTGTGTGTGTGTGTGTGTGTGTATGTGTATATACACACTTTCATTAGGTCTTCTTATCCATCCTGTCAGGCGTTATTGCTATTCTTAAGTCACAGATGAGGCCACTGGGAGTTCAGTTACATGCTCAGGTTTACACAATGACTAACCAAACTGGGATCTAAACCCAGATCTATCTGACTCCCTGTGCCCTGTGCTTTCTACCACTCTCTTCTGCCTTTTCCTAAGAGTTAAATCTTCCTTTTTCACTCCTTTCAACTGGAGATGAAGACAAAAACAGAATCTTAAAGAGGCTAAAAAGAATGTGTTACTCCCTGCTTTCAACACTTCCGTTTCTCACCACACGGACACAAGGTAGGCCTTGACAGTCCATGTCCTCTGTGAATGCGGATGACATGAAAGCCATGAGTAGCAAGCAAACCCTCTCCCGAAGCCACTGGAACTCTTGTGAGCCAATTCCATTTAATGGACTTGCCTGCTCCTCCTTTTAATGCTGGCTATTCCATTAGTATGGCTCACTAACACCCACCTGGAGAAAGAAAGGACAGAACTGGAGAGAACGCCATGAATACTGAGGTCCTTGAGTTTTAATTTGCCTAAAAATCTGTGTGTTGTTCAAACAATGTAGAAATTAGCCATATGGGAACCTAGCTTGGGTACATATCTTCATCTGTCACCACATTGGGGGAGGGGGGAAACACTACAGAATCACTGTAGTGTTTAGGCTTGTAGAGAGGAAGAAAAGTCCGCTTGGAAGCAAACTAATACTGAACACATGTTTGTGCTTCTGACCTCACAATATGGTACCTAACGATGGTTCTGCAAATAGACTTGGGAAAATAAATGGATGATTGCAGAGGGGAGAACCCCAGTGAAGGTGATGAGCTTCATCTCACCTATGTTAGTCCTTAGTTCTTAACAGGACAGCCAGCACAAATTCTATACAGCTTGCCTAAGTAGATGAAATCTACACCTTATTCTGAATTCAAATCTTAGACCCAGTGCATGTAATACAGTGCCTTAATAGCTTCCCAAACTCTCATTTGGCCTCAGTTATACAACCAGCTGACACTGAAAATAATTAATGCCCTTTAGGACTCGCATCTGCTCCTATGGTTCCAAGTCAAGGTTTTTAATTGGGCTATTTTGGCATTTGGAGACAATGGCAAGGTGAAATAACCTTTCTTTAATATTTTTGAGGTCAGCAGATAGTCCTGCCAAAGGTCATCCTTCAGGTTCACAAATGAGTCATTTGTATCACCTAATGCAATCTGTGACTTGCAAATTGCACTGGGATGTGTTAGCGTGCATTAATTAGTCCATGTGATGAATACTGAATTCATCATTACTAGCCGGAGCTTGTAGAGATGTGCCAATACTTGTTTTGGCGGTTTGTGGTTGCTTATTTTTATTTTACACTCCACTTCCAATCCTAGTCAGAGATCTTCCACGCCCCGAACTCAGTAATTGGCACACTGGAGTTAACCCCCTCCCTATGGCCTGGCTGGGACCTGGGAAAAGATACCCTGACATAGAAATATTGCGAAGCAGGAAGCAACCAGAGTCTCTCTGTCTTTGGTTTGGCTCATCTGTAAAACTCAGCATCAAAAGATGGTTCCTCTTCCCCTTTATAATCCACGGCATTCCTAATCTCCTGAGAGGGAGGGAAAGAAGAGAGAGACTCCGGGTTCAAACCTCTTGTTCAGAGCAGTGCCCTGAGTTGCTCTGGGTTTCTCAGCTGCTTGGCACCTTCTGCCTATAATAAAGGCATTATTAATTTGAGTTTCAGGGGATAGAAAATCAGGATGTGGACACTGTATGGCTATACCATCTGTGCAGTTGACATATATTGATTCATACCTTCTTCCCATCTGTCCTTGACACTGTGCAGCAACAGAGGTCACAATCTTCTCTTTCCCGGAATTTCCCCCAAACGCAACTTTCCGCCCAGTATTCTCTCAATGATTTTCTTTGGTTGCTATTGTGTGCCTCTAAGGAAAACTAGTGGCAGAGTGCCTGCATCTGTCATCTCCCAGTTAAGTCCCTTTGACCCAACATAACAATAACCAACCACATCAAAGGGGGTGTATGAAAACAATAGCTCCTTCACTTTGCCGTAAAATAGATCTTCCAGTTCTCCAGAATTTTGTGGAGAAAAGAATTAAGGCATCCCTCTGGAAATTAGCACATTCATTTTGTACAGAAAGGTACAATGAAATTATACACACCAGATCGATGGGTGGGGAAAAGTAGATTTACAGAAAGTTATGAAGCTGAAAACCAGCAGGCCAGTATATCTTGCTTTACATGAAGGACACTAGGAGAAATAGAATCTCCAGTTAGTAGGATATTTGTATTTATGTTTAATATACATTTTTTTAGAAAAAGAGAACTGTCTATTCCTGTGATGGTCACTTCCAATGTGAGAAAACCTGAGCCAGATTTCAGAGGGAATTTGTTTCAAGGACTATCATGTATTTTATCTTACTTCTTTTTTTTAACTACTCTATCCAGATGAAATTGGACACACAAATAACTGAATTCACAATGGACTTTTTTGAGGATTCAAGTGGCCACTTCTATCTGCAAAGTAAGAAGTGGCTAATTGCAGCCCAAGTGAATGGCTGAGCCTGCATTAGCCAATTAGGTTGCCTGTTGGGGGGAGGGGCAATGGCAATGCAGAAAGCCTTTCCATAAAGCCCCGAGGCCTTTCCAACAGACCCGAGAAACCCCAGAAAGAGTGTTAGGGGACTCCATCAAAGCAGAGCTAGGCTGCTCAGAATCAGAAAATTCATTTTCATTAGTTTTTCCTAAACCTCTAAAGGTCTCCATTCCAGGTAATAAATACTACACCACCCTTCCAATGAGAGAATCTTTTTTTTTTTTTTTTTTTATGATTTCAGCAGGTGCCAGTAAGCACTCACATTCTAAACAAAGTAAATGTCCAATCCTGCATATCCATAAAAATTTCCTCTCTCTGCCTTTCTCAGAAAATTACAGATTACAACGTTTCTAACATTTTCAGCCTATATTAACTGTTGAAAATTAATCCATCTTTCAGTGATTCCTGAGAGAAAATATTGCAGCTTTCAAAACATTTTAAGGAGATTTCCCTTGCTTTGGAGGGTGGATCTCAGATCACACAGCCAATTTGATTTCAAAACAGGAAATTCTGTTTTGATTAAGCTGTGTGGCTCTGCTGGCTTCTGCAATACTGGGCAAGAAAGAAAAGAGTTTGGTGGGGGTGGGGGGCAGGATTTGAAATTAGCCACATTATACCAAAGGAATATACTATTAGCTCCTTTAAATCAGCTCTAGAGGAAATAACATTCAATCAAGAAACAGCGGACAAATCACAACATTTCTGGACCTCAGATTTCCCCAATGTGTAAAACCAGAGACTGGTCTGGTTCATTCTGAGGTCCCTTTCAGATCCAAAACTCCACGATGCTGAAATCTACAGCACTCACAGTTTATGAAGTAGTGATAGACTACTGGCATAGCCAAGGCCCCTGGCAAGCTAAGGAAGACTCACAGGCAATTGCCTCTTTGCTCTAAGCCAAACTCGTGCGTGGCTTACCAGCACTACCTCTTTCTCTTAGCCTTTTGGGTTTCCACATCATTTTAATGCCCATCCTAGAAAATTAGTTCATACAGCCTTGCGCGGTTTTAATCACTTGTTGTTTTAAGCTCTTGAGACTTTCCCCATAACCCAAATGTATCATTCACAAAACTGTCCCTTGTGAGAATTACAAGAGAAAATCATATGTTCTTAGTTACCTAACTTTTTATCCCCCAACTTTCTGCTACTGGGTTCACCCTTGGGGCCCCTGGGAGCCCATTAACATGTGCTGTGCCCCATGATGGGTGAATAAACAATGGGCCAAGAAGACACATTTTTTGGTAAATGGTAGCTTCGTTTTACTGGTAGTTTTCCTGCCTTTTCACTCGGAATGCTCACTACCTTCCTTATGCAGGATCACTGCAGAGAGAAAGGTGGTTTTAAATGTGGTTTAAAGAGCCTTGTGTGTCTAAACATGCAAGCTTTTCAGTGTGTTGCTAAAGTCACGTCATAAGGCCCAGGCAGAAGACAAACCTCTGAATGCCACTGGGCAAAAACTCTCCTTCATCTCTTCAACAAAGACACGAGAAGCAGAGGATAAATCCCTCTCCCTTATACTGGCTGTGGCAGAATGGTCCAGTGTCACTGGTTTGTTCCATTTGCCGTTCTCCTTAGAGCATCCAGAATGATCTTTTTAAAATGATTAACTGAATCACAAACCATTCCTCCCCCACCCTCCAAATGGTTTCCATTGCTTTTAGAATGAAATGCAAACCCCCTACAATGGCCTAGTTCCTGCCTACTTCTTTAAGCCTATCCATGATATTTTTGCTCAACTTTCTTTTTGTTTGGGACTATAGTCACTCCCATATCAGGGCCTTTGCAAATGCTGTTCTCACTACCTGAAATACTCCTCCCCATCCACTCACTCACCACATGACCAGCTCTGCTTCACTAAGTCAGATATCCAGAAAGGAATTCCCTTGGCTGCCCAATCCAAAGTAATTCCCAACCTTGGCCATCTATCAACTCTCTATTACATCAATCTGCTTTATTTTCCTCAAAGCATGTATCACTTTTGTCTTGTTCATTGTCTAGTTCCCTGCTGGAATGCAAGAGCTATCAGAACAGAAACGCTGTCTGTCTTGTTCACATCTCTATTGCCAGGAATAAAGCAAACATAGAGTGAGTGCACAATATTTGTTGAATGAATAAACAATGAATAATTGGATAAGTGAATGAAAAAAATGAATTTTTTAAACAAGGGGTTCATGGGCACCTGGACTTCAAGAAGTCCTTGAACTCTCTCAAATTACATGTAAAATTCTACCTACATGTGTTTTTCAGATAAGAGGTCCTACAGCTCATCAGATTCCCAAAGGGTCAATGATTCCCAAAAGTTTAGACAGACTGTGGCAGAGCCTATTAGTAACAGGACCCCTGATTTTTAGTTGATCACAGAGCTGCCCTACATTTCCTGCCCTACATTTCCGGCCAATGTGACTACTTCTGTCAAAGGAGATGTGCAGAGAAGTGGTAAGTGCCTCAAGTGCCTTAAAAGGAAAGAGGTATGACCTTCTTCTTTCCTCCCTCCTTCCACTGGCTGTACTGTGGCGGTAAAGGCTGGAGCTCCAGCACCCATCTCTGACCGTGAGGCAACCGTGGGAATTGAAGCTATACACAGCAGAGCAACAAAATAAAAGCCAGGGAACTAACACCATGGAGTACCACCTAGCCCTGGACTATCTCCAGACTTCCTAAACAGAAGGAAAGAATAAATTTCTGTCTTATTTAATCTACTGTTATTTGGCAGAGGTGTGGTGGGTAGAGATGAGAGGGTATTACTTTCTACCTGATTAATTATCCCACTCTTTGCAAAGTAGGAGAAGATGCTCCCAGAAGGGAATCGGTATGTTGATACAATACAAGCAGACATGGTCCAAGGTGCTACTGCCAATACTCACCTGTCCAGAAACAAAATTTGGTAAATTATAAGTGGGAAGAAATTAGAAAATAGATCTAAATGGTACAAGAGGAATTTCTTTCAATAAGCCTCAAACTTTTAGACTTACTAGAAGGCAAAATCATGAATGCAAATAAGTCTTCTTTAATACGTTTTATTTACACTTCCACCATTAAAATGTGCCTCTAACATATGAGGTACATTTCTCACAACAAAAAAATCCTCTCTATAACTATTTTTTACAAAAATAATGAAGCCTGCCTACACATATTTGTCTGCATTTCAACAATTATACTGTGTATTCTAGCTCATTTTTATTCAGGTCAACTTATAAACAAATGATGATATTTTTTGCTCTGTAAATGCACCACATGGTGTCAAAATTTTAAATGATATTTTTACATATTGATTCTGCAGGTAACAATAAGAATTAATGACATCACCATACAAATTAGTATTATTAAAGTGTTCCAATCCTGTGTATTATTAGAAATAACTATCATAGTTAAATTAAATTATTGACCCACAACAATGCAAATGTCCAGGATTTATTGTGCATTATTTGTGTATGATAGATTGTTTAATAAATTTGTCCATAGAGACTTTAGTAATTTATTAATTGCAACCCAATCAATACAACCACAAATAGAGGACATTATTATTATTTACAAAGTAATGAGCCAATGGAAAAACAAGACCTCCTTGTTGATGTAAGGAATGATAAGAAGTAAAAGCAATCCAAATCTCTTTTCTGCCTGCCTCCACGCATACCTTGGGGTAAATTTCGGGAGGCTACACTCCATCTCCATAGTATAGGTCATGGCTGAGATGAGAGTATGGAGAAAGAATCACAGTTATATTACCTTGGGCAAGTGACTTAACTTCTTTGATCTTTCCTTCTCCTCAGCCATAAGTAGGGATAATACTAGTCCCTACCTGTAGTGATACTGTGAGCATTGAATGGGATAATTTCGCAGTGCCTGCCAAATAGTAAGCACTCATTAAATGTCAGTTACCATCATCCTCATTGTCATCATCACCATGTTTCTCTGTGCTCCTTTCTTAATCGGATATGATGAACTCAAGAGATTTCTTGAAACTTGTTTTACTTCGTAAATCCATGAGGGCAGCGTCACCATTCTGTCCTCCTTTCTATCTCCCAGAGCCCCCAGTGGTACATTGAATGCAGTGCTGTCCTCATGCATGTGGACTGAGTGCGGGTGGAAAGGTATGGCTCTATACTCAGATGGACACACAGCTTACCGTTTTCTGAGCCTGTATCACCATCCCCATTCTAGTAACATGGGAATTTAAATGGCTCAAAAACAAGAAATGCCTCTTACCTCAATACCAGTAGGCACAGCCCATATTATGCTAAATGCCACTCTGGGTCCTTCCCAGAAAATACTGGCAGCAGCCAAGTTCCCAGAGGCAGTCTGCACCCAATAGATAAGATGAGGCAAAGAAAATTGCACCAGACGAGACAGATGACCTTGCTGGCTTGCGTTTAGCTAACAGTAAGCATGGCTATCACTTACTGATCACTTACTATGTTCCAGGCACTGTTCTGAGCACTTTGTACAGATTCTCTCATCTAATTCTTGTGACAAATTATATAAGAGAGTCACCATTATTATTCTCTCTTTACAGTTGTGGACATTCAGGCTCACAGGATTTAAATAGCTTGCCTAAAGTCAAGCATGCTAGAAAATTGCAGACCTTGGCTTCGTACCCAGACGACCTGGCTAAAACCTATTTCTCAGAACACTATACTGTGATGTTCTAGGAAGTTGTTCTAAGCATTTAAACATGCATGCATCCTACCATCTTCTGCCAGAGGCCTCTGATGGCAGTTTGCACAGGCAACCCATACAATGGTTCATTAAGATCTCAGAATGCCAGACGCACAGGGATTCAAATCCCAGGTCTGACCCTTACCAGCTTGATCTCTCTGACTCATTTTTCTCATCTGTAAAATGGGGATGACAATGGGGCTTCTTTCACAGGCTTGTGAGGATTAAATGAGGTGTTTGAATAAAGTGTTCAGCACACTGCAGGGCACATAGTAAGTGCCCAGTATATAATAATTATGTGGATTCATTATTCTCTCCCTCCGTTAGAGATACATGAACTAAAAATAAAAATAGAGCCCTGTAACTTATCATATTCAGCCTTGAAACCCTCCTCCTCACATCTGGATGATAAAATGTAATTCTTATGAAAAAAGATAATTTTTCAGCATGATGTTCCCTATCTGCAATTACATCAAAATCACATTAATTGAGCTATAACACTGTCAGGCTCAGCAGCTGGAAAGCGCATCCATACATTCTAAAGAGAAGGCCATTAATTCAGCTCTCTACAGCGCGGCAATGAAATTGGGATGTCCGTTCTCCAGCATGATTTACTGTCTTTCAAGCTGCTTAAGTGGGAACCTCTACAAAAAGATTTAAGTTAAGTGACTCTTGTGCTGCTCTGAAGCTCATTTATTATTGAATTAAGTTTTCATTTCGTTTAAAGGGAATAAAGAAATATAGTTTTATTTGAAACAAGGTAAAACATTTAAAAGAAATCGGCTATTATGATCTTGGAAGCCAGTTTATATATCTGCAAATGATCTCACTCTGCTTATGCTCTGCTGAAAAGCCAAATTTAAACTCATAAATATTACTAATATGCATATAATTTGAGACTTTTGCATGAGAGCTCATCCTTACTTTTCATACTTTATCATTCCTCTCTTAAAAAAAAAAAATTTTTTTTTAATCCAAGGCAGTTAGGGAATGGGCTAGAGAAAACCCAGGCAGAAATAAACATGCATTTTCGAAAAGTCTACCTCTTCTTTATGACATGGAGGGAAACACTGGGGGAGAAGAGAAAAGCAGGGACATACATGTTATAGGTTATCAGCATGTGGCAGAAAAATCAAGGTATGGTAGGCACATAGCATTAAAAGATTTACAGCATCTTGGTCCACAGATGAATTGCATGTGGCAGGCAAATAGAGAATAATTCTCTACTAGTGGAGGAAGCACAACCTCAGTGCCTAAATTATCAGCCTTTACATTAGCCACTGGACAACAGAGCCCCTTTAGAATTAGTAATCCTCTCTGTCCACTGTCTTGATAAAAGATACGGTATATGTTTCCTCTTCCAAATCTCATGCCAAACTGCCAAGAGTAATATTCCCTGTATCAAGAAGTCCCTAAAGTACTAAGCACTTCTGAACAAACTATATTTTTAAAAAATCCGCTAGGACCCCTATAATGGTGTCATTTACACTCCAGTCACATGTGTCTACAGCACAAGACCCTTCATAATTAGGTATATACACTATACCAGCTCACTGCCTAATTAGCAAATTATGTTGAAAATAGCATCCTGCTAATTAACGGTTATTATGGCATTTCTGAAGCTGAGGCTTTAATTATCACCAAACCTAATGCTTGTGTACAGAGAAAAAAAGAGCCCCCCCTTTTTTAAATGATCAATAAGTGCAAGAGATTATTATAAGGCAAATCTGCTGACAGCTGATTAATTTGTTTGATGCAAAGTTGCTGCGTGTTTCATATTATTTTATCGGAGTTGCAGGAAAAAGGTACATAATTTGGTTTCATTAGCAACCTCTGCGATTTATCACTAGAAAATGCACCCCCCCTTTTTTTTTGTTGTTTGTTCAATTCCCTCTGTGTTTTTGCCTGTACCAGCATCAAAGTCAAGAGCAGGAAGTTTTAATTAAGTGACACTAATGAGGTCGTTGAAAATGATACTTCAGCAATTCAGCATGCTGTTAAATGTGTTTATTCTATAATGTCATCAAAGGTGATTGTTTTCCCTCGTAATAGATAAAATTCATTACCATAAGCATTGTACTTCTGAGTGTTAGAAATCCGAAATGCAAGTTAGTCAGGTGGATCTGTTACATTTCTTTTCTTTCTCTGCCAATTCAAATTACTGGACCTAAAACAAAACTTTAGCAAACAAGGCTCACTCTGCTTTATTTTAAGTCTTCCCTGTTTGGTAATTAGCAGACCTTGCCAGTGAGAAAGGAAACAAAAATGAGCATGCAAATGACTAATCAAGGAATGCTGGAATCAAAGGGAGTGATGAGGGAGAGAAGGATGTTCCTCTGAGCCTGGCCATTGTGTCTCTTGGCCCTGCTGTTCTGCCTGCCCAAAGCTGTGCACCTCCTGGTTGCATGCCTAAGTAGCCCCACCGCCAGCAGCAAAGGCACGCTCTATGATTCAGCATTTGATTTGAAATGAGGACATTTTGGATACTTTTTCCTTTAAAATGGTTCCAGCCTTCCAAACACAATTATGGTTGTATGACCCATTTTGGGAAATTAATTATCACATTGTGAATTTCCACACTTCCTAAGAAACTGAAAATGATTTTTCACATTTCTAAGAGATTTGGGGGAGGGAGGAGAGCAATAAAAGTACTCCATTTTACAGACAAGGCAAACTGAGCAAGGTAATTTATCCCAGGTCAGAGGGAGAGCAGGCAGAATTATCCCTGTTCCTCTGCTTCTCATCAAGTCATACCACCTCTGCAATTCAAAACATTCACTCTTGATTTTCTTAAGTTCCTCAATAGCCCATTTTCATATCTTGGACAAATTTATAAGTTCTAAAATGTTCCTACAACAACCCGTTTTTCTTGGAGTGAGACCCTCACTAATGACAAAGTCTTCATCAAACTAACAGGTCTTGTATCTTACCTGGATTTGGACAACAGTGATTATCTCCAACACGAAGCTTACCATTTCTAGAGTTTATTTGTTTTTAATGCCAAGGGAAAAACCCATTCTGACCCACCATTTTTCATTACTTACAGCAGGAGCTATTCTTCCAACAACAGTGCTGCTAATTTACAGCAAACTGAACAGACTCTGCACTTCTTTACTGACTGCCCAGCCACAGATCAAGACAAACAGGTGTTTGAGGGACTTTTAACTATCATGACTAAGAAACAAAAGTTGCTTTGCCTCCTCACTGTATCCCCCAGTTAGGGCTGGTTTGATCCTTGGGCAAGGGAATGAAGTAGGCAACCTTGTGGAATTTTTCAGGGCACTCTCAAAGACTGAACTACTAGCCAATTCCCTAAAACATCTCAGGAAAATTAAATATTCAGTATTGTGAAGCAAATCAGACTTTGACTTAACTTGTCATTTGTCAACCAGTTAGCTGCAGAGGAAGCCCAGAATGCTCTGGTATTACAGAGAAGTACAAGAGGTCACCAGCTTTTTATTGAAGGACTAAACACAGGAAAAACATTAGAATGACTCAGAAGTCATTTCACCACCAAGAAGGTGGTAAAGAAAGTTCTAATTCCCTATCTACTGTGAATTAATGAAATGCAAGAACATACATCAACAGGCTTAGGGGCAGCTAATAATCTAAATGGGTGCAAAGTGTTGGGGTCTTTCATAGAATCAAGAGATCCTTATCTGTGAATTAAGGAAAGGATGTTTCTGGAAGAACCACAATGCTTTACCAATTTTGATTTATTTTCTGGAATTTAAACTTCTGCTTCTCTTTGTGGTTTCCCCCCTTAACTTTAGCAATCCTCCAGATGCTCCTTAATAAAATGGCAAAGATAAATGATAGCGTTCAGTGCCAGGGAGGGTACAGTGAGGTGAGCGCACTTGCCCATGGAGGGGTGGGGGCAGCAGATGCTGGCACAGCCTTTCTGGAAAGCACTTTGGTATTGCGTTATGAGTTTAAAAACATTCATATCCTTTGATCCCATAATTGCACCTCTAGGAATCTATCATAAGGAAATCAGAGATACTCACCAAGGCATTATTTATAATAATGAAAAATTTAAAACTTAAATATCTAACATTGGTAGATTGGTTAAATAAATGATGATCTATCCCACTGATGTAATATTATGCAGTCATCAAAAAACATATTCAAGGTATACATGTTAATAAAAATAACAGCAACAAAGAAGGCTAAAGATGTAACTTAGGCATTTTATATATAATATATGTAAATATATGGAGTAGATATATATCCCCACATTTATATATTTCAATACATCTATTGAAGCATTAAAACTTAGCAGAAAAGAAATACCAAATGCAGACAGTGGTTATCTTTGGAAGATGGAATAGAAGGTAATCTAAATGTTTGTCTTCATACTATGTAAAAAGTATTCATTTAAAAATATCTGGAGCACCTGGGTGGCTCAGTTGGTTAAGCAACTGACTTTTGGTCTCAGCTCAGGTCATGATCTCACAGTTCATGAGTTCAGGTTCTACACTGACAGTGTAGAGCCTGCTTGGGATTCTCTGTCTCTCTCCCTCTCTGCCCCTTCCCTGCTCGCTCTCTATCTCTAAATTGATTAATTAATTCATTAATTAAAATTGTAGAGTCATTCAATAATACATCATCTTTAGAATGCATCCCGTTAGCATTAGGAATTTATTGCATGGTATAATTTATAATTCTATATAATTTATAACATAAGCAGTCCAAACATTTTTTCTCTATTAACTTCATGGTTTTCAGCTCTGTGAAGCTCAGAGAATATTGAAATGCTGGCAATTACTATTCCAGGGCTCTCAGTACAGCACTCGCAGAACAGGCCTTTAAAAGACGCCCTCACATTTCAAAATCATAGTGGTGATCTCAGTTCATATAGTTTCCTACTGATTCATATGAGGCAAGAATGCAATGTATGAAGTCTCAAACGGTTTCTTAGCACTATCTGGGATCTTCATCAATGGATATTTTCCTTAAAGATTTCATTACTAATTTCACAGAGTTACGGACACTCTTGTCTCAGGTTCTTTGGAACTTCTGAAGCCAGTTTTCAGTTAGGGAAAACAAGTTTGGAGCGGGCTTAGGACTTACAGAGCCAAGGCTTCATTTCTGGGGGTCTTTTGTTGCTGATGTTGCTCTGCTGCTGGTTTGTGGTTTGTTTGTTTGTTTCTGAATCAGTGAGAAACTAACAATATATACATACTGGGTATCCTTTAAATTTTGAAAAGTAAAAATTCAAGGCACAGAAGAGAAATTTAATTTGGCATTTAATTAATCTTTTTCACCAAGACGGTTTTCTAAAGGAATGTTTGGAAATGTTTTTCACCAGGAAGAAAGTGGGGTGAATCCAGCTCCAAGTGGAAAACTTACAACAATAGGCAGTCATCATCCTTCTAAAGAATAACATAATTACAACAGAAATGAAGACACGGAAAGAGATGCCCAGCAAGCTACCTTGTCAGCTCAAGATGAGGGAATCAATAAATTGTTTGCCTAACATTTCCCAGTCACATTCTTAATACAACTGGATTTACTTGGGCTTTTGAGATACTCAGAAAAATAATATAGATTTCTCTCTACTGAAGAGTAAATAAAATAAATTGACCCTACTTACCAGAGGATTCATGGATTGTTTGTTTGTTTGTCTTCACCTTTTCGAAGGCATGAGCTACAGAAAGAGAGCTGAGAACAGAAAAAGACCTAGGTCTGCATCTTTGTCCTGTTGCTTATTTGTCACTTTAAGCATGTGATTTAAACCTCTCTGAACCAGTGGATCCTTACCTGGGCATGGTGTTTCTCAAAAGTGTGTGGAAAAGCTAAATAACCTAACACATAGGTGGAGAAATAGTAAGTGCTCGATATCTTTGGACTATTTTTTTAACTTTAAGGTAAACACACAAAAACAAAAATATTGGATTTGCACATGCCCTAAAAGGAAAGAACCTGAATGAATACATTTGGAGCATAGATCTTTTAAGAAACACAGTACCTCCTTTGCTTTCTACCTACATACAGGGGCAATCTGTCGCAATGTCACAGTTTTAAACTCTTTTTGTGTTTTGCTCTTTTACTGAATCATAAAAGAAAAAAAATATTTTCCCTTCTTCAGTGTCTATCATGCTGATGAAAACAGGATATCCAAACCATAATATGGGACCACAGGAAGATTTCACCATGTCTAGCACAGACTGAGTGTGTATATCGTATGATTGCCAAGCAATGAGGCTGACACATACCCTCCTTGTGGAAGCTGAATCACACTTGAGAACCATGTGTCATTTACGTGCCTTCCTTCCATCTCCACAATGCCATTGGCAACCATACACACAGGAATAGCCCTCCCATTGCCAGACTACATTGGCTCCTTAAATTCACCTGGAAGATGAGATACCACCTTATTTTGTAGAGATATGAAGGGAAGTCAATGAGAAGACAGAGGGAACTAGTAGCTTCCAGAGTAAAAGATCCTGGAATTCTCCTTTTCCTTCCTCTTTACTCAACTCTGAAGTTCAAAGGTCTTCAAATAAGTCATTCAAATTCCAACTCTCAGACAAGCCCTGAAATGGGCAGTTCTAAATAGCTGGACAGAGTGCACATTCTGGCATGGTACTTGAATTCAAATCTCTGCAAGTTACTTAATCTCTCAGAGCCCCAGTGTCCTTAGTGCTTGTTGTCAAGATGAAATGAGATAATGCATGAAGAGTGTTTAGCACAGTGCCTGACACATAGTGTCTATTAAATGTCATTGCTAGAGGAGGCAAAAGCAAAAATTACACTGGCCCTGAGCTAAATGTTATATGTATATAATCATACAACTAACAAGTCTACGAAGTAGACCTTATCATTATGCCCATTGTACAGAAGTGGAAACAGACTCATAGAGGCTAATTTGCCCAAGACTCAATAAGAAAGGGGTAGAGCTGGGATGAAACCCAGGAAGGCTGGCTCCACAGCCTGAGATGTTAATGGCTACCCTATATTGTGTGATCTATTACACTAAAAATCTGCCCACTCTATTAAAAAGAAAAACTGACACTAGTGTTTATCTTGAGAAATTATGGGCCCAGTTTTTGCCTGGCCTCTAAAAATGCACCTGGGTAGGCACATGCCCTTCATCCAGCTCCCTGACCCTCATCCTACTCCTCTGCCCAAGAGAGAAGGGGTTTGCCAGAAGGAACTTGAAGCCAGCAGCTGGTAGGAGGCCATGCTCTGAGGACACAGTTAAGGTGAACACAAAGAGCACAGCCCATGGCACCAAGGAACTGAGGACACATTCCAGAGACATGATACAAATGTGCTTGCTGCATCACAGCCACCCCACTTGCCCACTGAGCCTCCCGGGAGCCAGGGGCACAGGTGTTGCTGTCCCACTCCCAGATTAGCATTAGCAAACCCAGGGCGGGCCAGCTGGTAGAACATCCAATATCCACTGCTGCAGGCTCTTGCTACACACACACACACACACACACACACACACACACACACACACACAGAGTTACACAGAAAGAGTAAGCAGAAAAAAACTAGATCCATCCCCCCAAAATAGAAGGAGGCAGCACACACAAAAAGGCAAAATTATACTATTATTTTCTCCCCTTTAATGACTCTGTTGAAAATGATCACACATTCCATCACTATAATTAGTCATTTTTTGGTGAAAGTACACTTATGCAACAGAATTGCTCTCACCCCCAAAAGTATAAAATGTCCCACAAGTGGTGGCCATGTATTCATTTAAACAAATGTGTAATGAACACCTACTATGTGCTGATATATGAAACAATATCAACATAACACCAAATACTCAGAGGTTTTCTAAACATGCAGATGTTTCATGTTTCATTTTTATTCAGCTCTCTTTGCCTGGATGGCCATTTTCTTCTGCCCCCAGTAGGATGTGGTCAAGTAGATGGAGTGACTGAATGTACATGATGCTACTGGATTCTTAAAGAGAGAGAAGCCTGATTTTGCACCCTCTGCCCAGCACCACCAATAATAAAAATGTATCTGTGTGTGCTCCTAGGTTGTCTGGCAGTACAAAATATTTTACTGATCCTATTCTTGCCTTGTGTCAATACCAGCAATACCAGCAAAGGTGACATGGGGTATAGCATGAAAATGGTCTTTCATTGGCTACCTTGTGAGCCATCTTTCCAGCCTCCATTTCTCATCCCAGCTGATCATGAATGGACGGTCGATATATACAGCACAGCAGATGAGAGAATAGACATGAGGTGAAGCATCCCAGTTCAACTTCAGCTCTACGACCTACCACCTGTGTGACTTTAGGTCTCAGGTTGCTTTAGATCCTTCAGACTTGGGTTTCCTCCTCAGTAAATGGGGATAATAATAGTACCCAAAGTTATTGCAAAGAGTTAGTGAGACACACATATAAAATGCTGAGCACACTGCCTGGCACAGACACTCGCTCCACACAAATATTCCTGGGCACCTACCGCAT
Organism: Puma concolor; assembly: GCF_028749965.1. Classification (NCBI taxonomy): domain Eukaryota; kingdom Metazoa; phylum Chordata; class Mammalia; order Carnivora; family Felidae; genus Puma; species Puma concolor. Next base: position 50,986,758 of record NC_141667.1, read on the forward strand.
TGAAGGCACATGCTAGGCATCATGGGGGACACCCACATACCCAGATAAATCAGACAGTGATCCTTTCAGCAGGCATGAACTCCCAATCCACAAGGGGAATGGTGATCTATTCCAAGTCACTCCTGCGCCACGATCCCCCAAGCACATTTCCACTCCAGCATCTGTCTATGGTTTTGCATGGCTTCCTCTTCTAGACTAGAAACTCCTTGAGGGCAAGAATTTTGTCTTGGTGTTTTAGTCTTATTGCCTTTCCATGTACCCCAAGGTGCATCATAGTATCATGAACAGAATGGGCACTAGATAAATGTTTGCCAAATGGGGGAGCGAACAAAATACAGAACAGGAAGTACCACAAACGCAGGCACTACAAAAGTGCTATGAAAATTCATAGGAAGGGGAGATGACTTTCATCTGGCTATAGCAAGGTGGGGGTGGGGAGGATGATCAAAGAAAAGTGTCACAGGGGAGTGAACCCGAAAGCGTGGCCTTGGAGAAAGGCTGGATTAGTGAGGCCAATGGAGGAGGGTCAACCTGCTCCCCGTGGCCTAAATTTATGCCTCCTCTGCCCCCAATAGTACAGTGAAGTGCACGTGCCTGATTATCAGAAGACTGGGGTTGCGTGGGGCTGGGATTGTCCTTGGATTCAAATTCATTTTTCTCTGAAGTGTCCAGAGTCCTATCATATGGGGTTTACATCAGCTCTGTCTTTCTAAAAGATTTTTATTTTCCACCCAAGCTGGTTTAGCATCATTGAGAAGGTCTTCCATATAAAAGATTAATAAATAATATGGTTAGGAAGCCTAGGATTCATTCTGGGCCCTTCAGTACCCCTGAAAGAAATAGGCAAATTGGACAGAAATCAAAGAAGGGAAGCCATGAGGATTAAAGAGAACAGCAGCGGGAGCTACTTATAAGGGTTCCCGCAGCACCAGCCAGGAATAAGCAAAGCTCAGGGAGGACAAAAAGGCCTGAGGATCAAATGCTCTCCCTGAGCAAGGGTGTAGGCACACCGATGAAGGGAAAGAATTGCTCGGGGTCACGCAAAGGGGTAGAGCAGAGAGGAATGGGATGTAATTACAGAAAGGAAAACTTGGGCTGAATATCAGGGCAACCTTCTTAAGCACGGGCTCAATTCGAGTGCGGAATGGCTTCCCAAGGGAGGCAGTGGAAGCCCCATCGCTTGAGGTGCATAAAGCCACTGGACAAAGAGCTGAGAAAGAGAGTGTGAGGAACAATCTGCCTGCACAGGGGGTGGGACAGGTGACCTCACAGGGCCGCACGGCTCCGCACTTCAATGACACGTCAAGATATATTTCATCAGGCACCCACTGGCGAAAGCCTAAAGCATTGTCCCCCCCCACACACCCTTGGCCATTGTGCTTTCTCAATACGCCACTCAAGAAACATTCCCATTCACTTCAAGAGACCCTCCATGGCTCCTTGCTGCCAGCAAGAGCCGTGAGAATAATATCTCACATTGGACCCTGCGTGTTCACACTTTAAGGCAAAACACGGCTTTGAAGGAGGAATTTTAACTCTGGCTCCAGTGCCTTAGTCTTTGCTCCTAGAACTGGGATATTTTTATTTTATTTTGTGTAACACCCTTTTGAAATCAAAAGAAACTCCTTATCCTTATTATAGGATCCTGAATGGCCAACATAAAATTGTGATATTTTCATATAGTCCCCAAATTGATTAAATGGCTCCATTTTCTTCCATGGGAGAGTCCAATATTTCTAACATGGACCATAGTATCCACAATGACCTCTGCGGCCTCACCTTTTCCCTTCCTGCCCTTCCTCTTCCCTCCCCTCTGCCACACCATTATGTGCCTTTTAGAGTTTCCCAAACAACCTGTTTTCTCTCCTCCTCCAGGACCCTGTCCCTGCTGATCACTCTCTCCCAAACATTCTCATGCTCTCCCTATCTTCATCGTTGTACTCACCAGCTCAGGCTGCCATTACAAAATACCACAGTTTAGGGTGGATTAAACAAAAGAAATTTATTCCTCACAGTTCTGGAAGCTGGGAAGTCCAAGGTCAGGGTGCCAGAACGGTTGGGTTCTGGTGACTGGCTGGTTGCCTTCTTACTTATCCTCACATGGCTGACAGAGAGCAAGCTCTGGTCTCTCTTTTTTATAAGGGCACTAATCCCATCATGGAGGCTTCACCCTCATGACTTCATCTAAATCTAATCACTTCCCAAAGGCCCCACTTCCTAATACCATCACACGGGCAATTAGGGCTTCAAAATATGAATTTCGGGGAGACACAAACATTCAGTCCCTAATATTCTACTGCCTCTCTTCCTTCAGGACACAGACTTATGTTAGCTTCAGTAAGTCTTTCCTGATTTGGCAAAGACTGGGCTGGCATCTAAGGCAACCCAGACTTCACTAGGTCATTTAATACAACATGTGTTTACTTGTTCTACTTTCTCACCAGTCCACAGGCATACAGAAACTGTGCCCATCTTATTCTCTGCTAGAACTCTGAAACCTGGCACACAGGGTGTTCCTTTATGCAATAAGTGAATCAAGAGGGAGCACATTAAATGGGGTCTATGAGCACCTGATGCTCCTTACAGACTCAATGCATACTTGAGTGCTTAACATGGGCAGGACAAGGGCTGGGTCTTCTGGGGAACGCAAAGATGAACTAGAAACTAATCTTCAAAGGCTTAAGGCTAGACAGGGAGAGAAGACACACATAAATAACCTGACCCTAAGGTACAAAGCTAAATTTGCCGTGAGACATAGTGTTATGGAAATTCAGAGGCAGGACACACATTTCCAGCTGGGTTGGGAGTAGGGAGTTAGGAAGACTTCCTAGGAGAGGCTGTTAGAACATGAGATGTGGAGATGACACCCGGGAAGTGAGTGTACCACAAAGAGAGACCAGAATAAGCAAAGGCACAGAAGCTGGAAATCTCCGGTACCTTTGGCTCAATAATAGAATTAAACTAAAATTCAATTCTAGGGAAGCTACCTTGGTCACAAGTAACCAGAATATAAAGCTTCAACCATATTATATACACAAAGGAGTGATACAATCCGACTTCACTCTGTGGTATGTGATTTGGTGGGAAGTGGACATTTGTGCTACAATTTGTGAGAAAACCTATAGTCTTCTACTTTCCAAGCTCCCAACCAGTGAGCAGTTAGTATTCTTAGAGGGTCAAATATGTCTTCTCTCCTAGGTGGGGGAAGGCTATAGAGCAACCTCTTGCCTCAGAAATCATCTAACAAATCGTTGTAGTGGAAATCTGTCCTTAGAGCTTTGGAGCCCAGGATCCTGCATAGGAACACAGCAACCAAGTTAACATAAGCCCTGGCTTTATGAAGTCTGAATATTCTAATCTGGAATTCTGAAAGAGTCTCAGAGAATTTGTTGGCAAGCCCTCTTATCACTTTCCTCATTAAGGACTTTGCCCAGGGGCTTCTTTAGTCCCCATCCAACTTCTAGCCCTCATGCTTCATTTACCTGGAGGACCGCTGTAGCGCCTGACCTTGCCCTGATGCATTCTGGGAGGGCTTCCTTTGTCCCCACTTCTATTTCGCATTACTGTCAGCTGCACCTTTGCTGGTGAAGAGAGCCGCACAGCAACCAGCCAAACGGTAATGTAGGGATGGCACCTGCAAATAGCTTCACCTGGGAGAAGAGAGACTTGGAGACTATGCCTGGGATGTTTAGTCAGCCTACACACCTGGTGAAACCCAAAGGGGAGGATTTGCCAAAGAAAGAGAGGTCCCACATGAGATGGGAGTAAGTTGAGGGAGGAATGATAACTGGGACAGCATCAATTGCCGTTTGCATAACTACAGGATTCCAGGCCATTCAAATACATTTCCCTCTAATCCTCTGAAGTTCAAATAAGATTAGCCCAATGTGAAAGCCCAGGGGAAAAAAAAAAGCATAGAGAGGCAAAAGACTTCCCCAAACCCAGACATCTGACAAGCGATGGAGCTGGGATTTGAACTGAGGTTTGTATGATTCCAGAGCCCAGGATCTCAGCCATTTTGCTCTGCGATTTGGTTGCTGTTTTTCTTGGAATAATCTTGGGGAGACAAGGAAGATAGACAGGCTGTTTATTAGCAAGGTACCCTTTTTCCAGCCTTTTTATAAGGGTGGAAGATGAATTAAACCCTTCTCACACAGCTAGTCTTCGGCCCCCCACTGGTCAAATGGACTCTGACAGGAAGTGGATCCCTAGTCAAGGGTGCTTCCCTGTGGACCAACACAGGTATAAAACCACTCTGGATGAAAGGATGGCCTATGGATGAGTTGAAACCAATTATTATTATAATAATTATCCATGTAACATTTAGGCAGGAGGTAGCTCCTGACAGTTTCTTCTGAGAAGTTATGTCTGTCTGACTGAGCAGAGTTTAATTGAAAATGTCAACCACCTCAAAGATCATTAAGGTGAAGCTCTTAGCCTCAAGAAAAGACAAAACTGAAAACAATCATCTGTTGCTGCTTACAACCAGCTGTATTGGGGTGGACAGAAAACAAAACAGTGAACATATGGCACTTGGGGCTTTTTGTAAGCTATTCAAGCGCCAAATCCTCAGGTTTGCTGTGAGGGAAAGAGATGCGCATTCTAAAACACACATTTTGGGAAGAATGATAATGTGAGGGGTTGGATCCATGCAATCAGGACTGAACAGGTTGCATCAGGAACACACACAAATGCAGTGAATCTCATTTAGAGAATGACTTCTTGAGGTGTTCTTCTTGGTTATTCTGACACAAAGCAACCAGTGAAACAGAACCACCTATAGTCCAAGCCTAATGATATTGTGAGTGGCTGAAGAGAATATTCATTTTGTCTTTCTGTCCCGTTCCCCCACACATATGCACACTCTGTGCACACAAATACACACACTTGTGCACATATGCACACATACATCATCAGGGGTTGCCACTCAATGATACAAACTCAGCCAAGGATCCTAAGATACACTAAGGGTCTGGGAGCCTTGGTATATTTGTAAACAGTTTCTGGCTGATATTCCTTTACTACTTTTTGAAGTAACAAAAAACATGTCACTCTCAGAGAAAAGATGCATTTTATAAACATGGGATATTCTTTTTGCTACAAATACTGAAAACAAGAAAGGAAGAAGTGGTAAAATTCTGAAATTAACACATAGATCATTTAGGTGATGGTTCTGAAAAACTGTGTTCCTTAAAATAAAATATATGTATGGTACTACATAAAATGTTTTCTTCCCATTGTGAAGCAGTGTCCTTAGATATCACCAAATTTAGCATTGTGTCACTGTATTTTATAAAACCCCCATCTGGTGACACACAGGATACATCAAACATAAAATCAGGAACTAGTCATCAACGGCTCTGTCTATGGAATCAGACGATGTGTGTTCAAACCCAGACTGCACCACTGACTAGTTGTGTAAACTTGGTCAACTTACTTTACCTCTTTAAGCCTCAGTAACTTCATTTGTAAATTGGAGATAAAAGCAATACCTAGCGCCCTCAGGGAAAAAGCACTTAGCACAGTGTTTGACACATGGAAAGCCCTCAGTAAGTGGGAGTTGTGGTTAAGCTTCAGTGAGCATAGGTCTGCTCACCACTAGCTATCATGAATTTCAAAGAGGTGTTCTAATTTCATATCCAAGGAAACTAGGAACCAGTGAAGGTTTCTGAAGGAGTATGGTAAAGAGGCCTGAAGGTATGATAAAGAGGCCTCTAAGGAAGCTGAGACCGTGGGGTTTGATATATTGTAAGGGAGAAATGCAGAGTGCAGTGGCCACCTAGAAAGCCTCTGTGATGATCCAAGGCTAACTCTACTGGTCTCTGAATTAGAATGGTAGAAATGGCAAAAGCAAGGAAAAAGGCTTTACAAGAATATCTTTCAAGAAGGAAGAGGAAGGAGAGGAAGGAGAAAAGGGGAGAGGAGAAAAAGAGAAAGAAAGGGAGGGAGGGAGCATGTGAAGAGGGAGAAAGGAAAGAAGGAAGCAAGGAAGGAAAGAAAGAACGGAGGGAGGAAGGGAGGGAAGAAGAGTCTTGTTTTGTTTTGTTTTGTTTTGTTTTGTTTTGTTTTGTTTTGTTTTAGAAAAACCAAGAGTGGCCAAAACAACACGCAGACCCATCATCATTCTAACTAGACAGTATTTAGGGATCCCTCAGGGCTGACTTCCAGACTCTAAAAGTTTCCTGATGTCCATTCATTCAATTTATTCAGCAAGTCTTTACTGGGTACTCACTTATGTAGGCTCCATGCTAGGCTCTAAAAATACAGAAATGAAGAAAGACCACAAAACTGCTCTTTTGGAGCATATAATCTAGATGTACAGATAGCTATAAAATAATAATAGGAATAATTCATTAATTCTCATTATGCTCTGTGTTGTAAGTGGCATCCTTGGTAAGATCCAAAGCCCTATGAAAAAGCTTCTAAACAGAACAGGTCCCTTACAGAATCTGAATATAAAACTTCCTACCTAACTTCCAGAATTAATCTGGCTTAATCAGGGGAGGCAAGCTGAGTGGAGTTTGCACAAAAAGAATGTTCATGCCTATTCTAAGTAGCAGCCTATAGGCCTGGGAAAGCTCTGAACCATCCTTGAAATCTCAGCTGAAATGGGAATCAGAAAGGGAGAGCAGAGGAGAGCCTGGAAGAGGGTGAGGGCAGGTGAGAGGGAAGCACTGTAATATTCTATACAGCACAATTGCTGTAAGTCATGGTCAATCAAGTCACTTAGAATCACCTCTCTAGTGATCTATAGAAAATAAGAAGATTAGACAAAGTCAGCAATAGAAAATACGTGACAGTCACCTTTTCTCTTCTCTCTTATGCAGGGAACAATGTTACTGCTTTGTCATGGCACTCCCTTCTTCCTATACTCCTCAACAAAGCACTGCAGGCAGCCACTTGCCATGGATTTGTATAAGCAGGAGAGACAAAACTGATTTTAAGTTCATTCACTTATTAAGGTCCTTTCTAATCCATGCCGTGCCAATCCACAACTCTAGAGTATAGGCGGTAAGCAGAAGAATTGTAGCCAATAGAAATTGTAAAGGATGAGTAACCATGCCAGAGCAAAGCTACACGTGAAAGCAAAATTGGAATGGGAATCATCTCCCTTGTAATGAGGAATGGGGGGCTGGGGGGTGGTGGTGAACAATAGAGATGTGGAGCAGCTTGTTTGAAAAGTCCCTCACTAGGGGCGCCTGGGTGGCTCAGTCCGTTAAGCGTCCAAGGTTAAGCGTCCAAGGTCGGCTCAGGTCATGATCTCACAGCTAGTGGGTTTGAGCCCTACATCGGACTCTGTGCTGACAGCTCAGAGCCTGGAGCCTCCTTCGGATTCTGTGTCTCCTCTCTGCCCCTCCCCTGCTTGCACTCTGTCTCTCTCTCTCTCAAAAATAAACATTAAAAAAATAATGTCCTTTGCTAAATAGATGAAGCATCCTTCCTCCATTAAAATCCAACCTGTGCCCTATAAAGCACTAGTTCTCTATTTTTCTCTAAAACTACAACATGAAAAATCATAGCATATGCTGAAAAACGTGCAATGATCCCTAAAGGAAATAAATCCTTCATTTCTAGAGGATGGGTGTGCTTCCTAAGAACTATTCAGGAGGCAAAAGGGACAGGCTGCCATGGGGAGCAGACATTCCAGTTTTCCTGTGATGGGGGTAGGGCAGGAGCATGTAGGGCAGTGTGAAACATCACCAGCATTCTCCCAGGGTGGAGCCCTCATTCCCGTCTTTGCTCAGGGTGATCTGGGTTCTTCTCACACATCCGTTCCTCTCTGTGATATCCAGGGAGGCCTGAGGGCAGACCAATGGCAGCTTCTGCTTAGCCAAAGGATAAGGAAACTGGCTTACTACAAGATATAAATAGAGCAACAAACACCCCCATGGAAGAATATACATTGGAATGCTAAAAAAAAAAAAAAAAAGTATGCCACTGGAGCAGGGGCATTACACAAGTATACTGAATAAGGGCCAAAACTGCTTAAAATGGTTCTCAAAAATATAAGTCTTTCTGAGATTGCTCCTCGGGTATGTTATTTTTATCAATTCCACAGGGATTAAGCATGGCCTAGAATCCCAGCTTGAAAGGGAAGAGCAAATTTTGCACTACCTATCTCTCTGTATTCAGCAGTACTCATCAGAAATCTGGATGTGGACACTCTTGACACTAAGAAGGCACAATTAAAGCCTGAGAGGAGGCCAGTCTCAGCTCCGCCAGAGCCAGATGGACCCTATGTGGTCTCGTTCCATCTCAAGCCCTGCCTGGCAGTCCTGCCTTTGACTGACATGTGACATTCTTGTCTTCATGGACAGAGTAGCCAACCTCTTGATGGTTATCGACATCAGAAAATGTCATGTCTGAATATGCTTCAGCCAGACCTTCCTCCCTCACTTCATTTCCTGCCTCCTGCCCCTCAGTTTATTTTAATTATACAATGAAAACTCTCAAGTATGGAATGGCTGCCTGCTATCACACAAGCCCTTAATTGTACTCTGGAGTTGGATCGTGGCATTTTATCACCCCGCAATGGTAAAAGGCACATTTGCAACAGGAGTAGGTCATGGAATATTTTCTGGAAATGCCAATGGATTTCAAGACCCCTCCTTTTTTATACCAGACATTTGTGATTTCATCTGTGTGTACAGGAGAATAGTAACTTCAGGCCCTTTTATACCTTTTTCTCCTCTCCTTATAATCCTATACAATTCCCCCATATTGATGAATATTAATATTCTAATATATAATCACTTGTCTCTAACTAATCCACAAAAGCAGTTGAACAGATTTAATTTGTATATTACCATAGATCCTATACCATGATTGCATGCAAATTTATAATCCTTCTCGCTCTTTTAAAACATTTTCATCAGTAAGAAGACAAATAGCAATAGAGAAATTATGTTCAGGCTTCTCCAAAAACAGGCCATCTCAACAAGTAAGATAATTTCATGGAAGACAAAAAAGTGACCCATGCTCAATCTAGACATGACTGGCCAATCTAGGACTTTGATTCAAAAGACTATAGATGGCCCTCTTAACAAACACAGGCCTTACCCCATTGTGTGAATTCAGTAACTTCACTGAATGAGTCTTCTCAACCATTAATGTGCTCTAACTCAGATGCATCCTACCCATATCTAACGAATAATCTTCATGCTTGAGCTCTTACATGTTGAATACTTAACCCCGAATTCACACTAAGAACAAGTTCTCTTCTGGTAACCACCATTCCCTAGCTCAATCCAAACCTCCAGGAAGAAGGGTTCATGAGTTCACATGGTTTATAAGTCATGCTCCCCACAGCAGTATTTTGCACATGGCAGATTAATGTTGTATCACTTTTGAGCAATTCTCAGTGGTTTAATGGTGGTGCCTGTTCACAGATGTTTCCCTAATACTGAGAAGTAAAATGAAAGGCTTCAAGCTAGCTTCCATGAAGGCAGTGAGCTAAGGAGAAATGGATTACTGATGCTTTATTGATGCTTACCAATATTTTTCTATCTCCTGACCCAAAGGTGTCATTAATACTCATGAACCTGACTTCTCTTGGCACTCCTGCCTACTTCCCTGGGATGTTATTCACTTCAGGACTTGGGAAGAAGCAAGTTTTATGTAACAACATTAATTATTTTGTAACAATAATTTTATGTAACAACATTCATTAATCCTTAGTGAATGAACTCAAGGTACTCGGTCAGGGCAAGCTAACGGCCCAGGGTCAGTAGCCAATGAAGAAGACCCAACCTGTTCTTCATACTGTCATTTCCCAACAAAACTCAGTCACTATCACAGTCCAATACGTGTGCTGTAGTCTGGCTTTTATGGAACTGAAAAGGAGCTGACTCATATGGAAAGTGCCTAGCCAGTGTCTTGCAAAGAGAAGATACTTAATGAAAGTTATTTTGATGTCTTAAAAAAAAATACAAGATATCTTAAGAAATTCAGATGTTGCTGAAATCGGTACTGACCTAAGGACCATGCAGAAAGTAGTAGAGGTATTTTCCCAGTGGCCTAGCAGACACCTTCAGGTACGACATCTTTGACTCCAAGAAAGGAAAAGGTTACCAATGAATGATGTGAACTATCTGAAATCTCATCACGGCTGAATATCCTGGGAGTGTATAGTGTTTATTTTGTGGAATTTGCCCAAAAGTCCCCTTCCGGACCACTCTAACTCATGGTCACTCCCACCCTGACTCCCCCTATCCTGAGGTAGAAAGCAGGCAGGTGTGATATCCAACTGGGGAGACCAACACCAGGGTACCTAGCTCCAGGCAACTGGTGCCATGTGGGAATGGCAGCCCCATGTTGCTAGACCTTCTGACTTTTCAAGAGAAGATGGAGATTTGGATTTTTATATAAATCTCCCAATTTTTAAATATTAGTTCAAACTTAAAAAAAGAAAAATAAAAGCCAACAAAGCATATCAGACTGTGGGCTGGAACCCAGTACATGGTTTGCCATTTTGCAATCCATGAACTCTTGGATTCGTGTGGCACTGAATCACTCACTGCTTTTGCATTATTTCACTTTTCACTTAGCAAACTGTGACTTCCCAAATAGATTATAAACACTTTTGACCCTGACACACTTTTGGCTGGGTGGGCCTGTGATGCCATGCGTTTACTAAACAGAGACTCTATTATATACTGCCATGTTGAACAATGGCTACAGGCAGATGTAACATTTCCCCAAAGAGAGAATGCCAAAGCAAAAGAGGGAACTTGGCATCAACTTGAGTGGATGCTCCTCCTTCTCTACTCCATTCTTTTTTCTTCCTGGCAGGTGCATGTTCGCAATGGTGATTTCTCATTTAATTGCTAAGTATTTCCACGGCAGAGTAAAATCCATCATGGACCCGACATGAGGGTATGCTAATTCCCCATCTCTTTGATAATGCACAGATTCAATGGGGTCTTCTTCCCGCCAATGTGCGTTCATAAATGCCATTAATAGTAATGGGAGTCAAATGCAAAATATGACTAAGTAGGCCCTAGTGCATGAAATATATTCTCAACCACAAGGACAAGCTGCCACACAGCTCACTGCCTTGTACTAAATTAGGGGCTGGGGATTCTCTGATTGGGACCAAGATGGTGATAATGCCAAATAAAAAGAAAAAGCCAGTCCCTGTTCCCTGCTTATCCACTACCAAGACTATTCCTGACTTACAGGTCAGAGACAATGAGGAGCTTTGAAGCTTGGAAACAGAGACAGGGCGCAGAAAGATGCAAACTCCTGGCCTTGCAGGGGAATTAATGAAACACAACTAAGCCGGTTCAACACTGCTGCCCTTCAGTCATCCCACCCACTAAAAGACACAGTTAAAAACCCGCCAGCTTTTATTAGCAGAAACAAACGAAGTCGACTACCGAGCACTCAGGAGTTTTTCATCCTGAAAGTCCAGGATGGCTTTGGCATAATAAAGGTCATATCTCCTAACCACGCTAATGTTCACAGAGCAACCTGAGCTCCAGGCAAGGGCCAGGCTGGCTTCTCAGTATTCCCCCTGTAGAAGGTGTTGCCGATTAAACTATCACATTTCAAAGGGCTCCTTACAGTAAATAGGAAAGAAAGGAAAAAAGAGATCCAGGGCCTTTTGTTAGTCAAAAAGCTAGGGAAAGGCGATAATTAACCCATTTTTGTAGAGAAATCATTTGGACAAAAGTCAAGGGATTTACCACCCTGTCAATTGTTAAGTCTAGATAAGGACATTATATTCCACTGCACAAAGGGTGACTGAGATGGTGAATGGAAAGTAGGCCACTACTACTACTTTACCTCACATCTGAAAAAAGACTTTTTTTTTTTGTCCTCCTGATACAGTGATGGACTAAAGGATTCCCCCCCCCCCCACCCCCCGCCCTTGCACTAAAAACATAACTTCAGAGCCTGGCTTTTGCATTTTGTTAAATATTCAAAGGTATTGTGCAATTAGCATGTCATTAATGAATAATTAATTACAGCTAAAGCAGCTTTCAGATTTTTGCAGCTAAATTATTTAAACAGCAAATATAACAATACCAAGCAATGCTCTCATTCGGTTTTTTGTTATTGCATTATTTGAAAGGAACAGCAATATTACTTTTCATTAGCTGCAAAAATTATGTGCAACAAAAGCTGTTTTCATTTTTTTTTACCTAAAAGTTGCTTCATGTGCCCTAAAAGGGAAAATTAATTCAATTCAGATTAGATTTCCTAAGAATTAATTAGCTGCAAATATCTGAAAACTGTGGCTAGGGATATAAGGCTTAGATATCTGAACTTGAAAGAAAAAAGTAAACCTATTTAAACCTGTCCTTTAAAAGGACTCCTGCACAAAAGTACCCTTTTCTAGGTATTTGGTTACCACTTCTGAAAGAGGAAGCCGGTTAAAAATCCTTTTGTTTTATTTTTTAAGCAAGAGAGTATTACAAAGTTACCCCCAGCAAATAGTCCAGAGTTACAGAGAAAGTAATATGTGCTACTTGCAGATATACATCACTAGGAGGACGTGAGTTTATATTTATAAGCTGCACATCTGGGATCAGTTGACTTATCCATCTGCTAACTACCCCAGTAAACAGTATGTCTGGGACCCTCAAATCTATGCATCCGTCACAAATTCCTGCTTTAATTGTGTGTTTACGTGGCAAACCTCTGCTTAAGTATATTTAAGACTGGTTTAAGCAGTTGTAATTGCTCCTTTCTTCTTCATATTAATTCCAACACATTTTATTTCCCATTATGACAGACCATGGTTTTGCAAGTCTCACAGATAAATAAATGGCAGCGATTGTCCCGCCTGAGAAGAGGCAGCAGAAACACAGAGACTGAGGGCTTAAATCTGTCTGGTCTGAACGGCTTGGGCCTCTCTCACAAAAGTCAGTGCCCTGAGTCACAAATTCAAATCTCAGTAAGGACAGTTCGTTTGATGTTTCATTCTCCTAAACTCAGCAAATTAACCATTATACACACCCCTCCAGAGGGAGACTGAGAAGGAGAGGAAGATTTGGGGAGAACGATCAAATCACAGTTTGGGAAGATAAGATGCTGCCCCTGGTTTCCTTCTTTTTCCCTAACTAGTCTGCTACCATGCTGCTTGCTAAGGCCCACCTCAGCTTGAGAGCCGTGGGGTGGGATTCTCAAGGCACTGGGGGAGCAGAGGAACCAGTAGCAGAGGCCCATGAGTATTGAGGAGCCCAAGAGTCAAAGAGGAGAGTAGCCTGTGCCTTGCTGGATATTTAACCCACGGTTCTAGAACTGAGTTTCATGAGCATGCTGAAACCACAGGCTTTTTTTAAAAAAGGGGAAAAAGGCCACCTTCCTTAATTAGGAAAATAAATATGCACAGTGCTCTGCCCAAAAGGGGAGATTTTACTGTATTTTTCCCAACCTCCCTTTTACATTTATGTGTATAGCAGGATGTCAAACTTCACATAACCTTGTTAAACCACTTCTTGGGTTTGGGGAACTGAAAGTCTTATGTGCCTATGTATTATTGTGCTGATGCAAATAGGTAAATTTTTCTGTGCGACTAACCATCATTTTCTCAGGGTATCCTGTACACAGCTCGCAGTTCCCAGTGTCTCAGTAAATGTGTAGAGGGATGCATGGCTGCTAGGGGTGGGGGGTAGAGGTTGTAGGCTGAAGACCCACCCCAAAGCTAGAGAGTCACCCCGGCACAAGCCAGTTAAGTGACAGGATGGCAGTCGGCAGTCTACACAGGCCAAGGAAGCTGTAGCTTGTCAAAAACATTAAAATCCAAATGGGTCAACAACGGTGCCAAATGTACTCCCAGGCCTTGCAAACACAGAATCCAGACAAACTGAATTAAATTGCACCCGGTTTACAATTAATTTGTTTTTGAAAGTTGTGCCATGAGAACAAATGTTGCCACCCATTTGCGATGAATTGTTCTTAGGGGCGCCCCTACTTAATAATGCCTCTGTAGGCAACAGAAAACACCCATTGGTGTTGGCTCCTAACCTAAGGACAGGTGAGCAGTGGGGGATGGATTCTAGGCAGTGTAACCTTCCTGTCAACCAGTGGAATCTGGTAGCAGTGTGGACGTGGTGTGGTCCCTGGTCTTCCTGACCTCAAATGCCAGCCTCGCTATGCCTGAGATGCTAAAATTAGAAACATATTACTCTCACTGAGGCACTGCCCTTTCTAGACACCATCTTTTAAGAATAGATACTCATGGAAAGGGTAAAAGGAATCAGAGTCCAAGGTAATAATGCTTCCTGTGAATTTATTTCTCAGATCATTATTTCTAGGACTTTAGGAGCCACGGAATGTTAGAAGTCTGACTATATGTGAAAAGGAAACTAAAATAATATAAAAGGGGGGAATAATCCTGAATCTTAACATGGAGTATTATGTGCCAAGTAGTTTTTCCTGCAGTCCTCAGAGGGACATAAAAAATTACAAAGAAGGAAGGGCAGAGTAGAAGATTTAAGTACTAAGCCTTAGACTTTATAGCTAGGAGGTGGCAGAGGCAGGATTCAAACCCAGGGTAACTCAACAGCCTGGGGTTTTAGCACTCTGCTTTTCATATCGCTAAGATCCAGAGCTCTCTCCCTCTCTTTCCAGGACACAGAAGCCAGACTGAGATTGAAAGTGCGACTGCTTTTTAAACAAAGTAGAGCTCACATCAAAACAGATTCTACCCCATCCCAGTCTGTCGCTTTGGGACACTCTGCTTGAGAGCATGTGCGGCACGTCACTGAATCCAAGCAGAGATCTGAGTTCACCTGAGCAGACTTTCCTTACAGGCACACATCGTTTCTGATCCAAAATGGCCTTTAATAGGCTGATGTTTTACACCAGCCTTGGCACCAAATTACCGCTGGGTCTTTCCAAATCTCAGAACAACCCTCAAAGAGTGGAAGTGTGCTACCACTGAGAACACTCAGAAGAAAGTGTTGCAAGTTCAACAAGCAACTGAGAGGAAGAGAAGCTGCGAAAACACACTGAGCAGTGGCATTAGTGAAGGAAGAATAAAAGTAGCCACAGTGGTCATTCATTCATTCATTCACACAACAAATCACTGAAATAAGTTAATAAATAAATAAATACAAATATTTAGGTACATATGTGTGTGTTTAACATTTACAAGCATGCCCAAGGTCACAAAAATAATAAATGACCAAGCTGAGACTTGAACCTCGGTGGTTGGTACTCCAACACAGATGTTCCAATCTACCTACTATTCTGCCAGTGAGGCTGCTATTTTGGAGGGAGTATGGCCGTAGTACCTCACAGGCCTTCCCAGGACAAATTCTATGTTCCTTTCACTGAGGGCAGCCTCATGGTCTCTGCATGTTTGCACCAAGAGGAGAATGAGGACACCTACCTCTGAAAGCACACCCATGCCATTAAAAGGAAGAGAACACATGAGAAAAAAGTTCAAGAGGTTTTTCCCTATGGGAGTTCAAAACTGGAATTTTGACTGGAAGCTTAATCACAGGACTTTTACCTTAAAATTCGCACACGCGCGTGCACACACACACACACACACACACACACACCTTTTAGGTATGTCATCGACAACAACCATTGAAAATTTGTCTCAAATCATGACCTTAGGATCTTCCAAGGTATTTTTCAAGCATCCAAATAATCATTGATTCTTTGAAAGAGATAATGCCCTACTAAAAGAAGAAGAGGGTAAAATCTTGTAGAAAGATTGCAATGGAATTACCAAAAACAGAAGTTCTAGGTGTTAAGCACACATTCTCACTAACCTTCTACTGATTAAAAATACGCACATCTCCCAAATACATGAGCACCCCGCAGCCATGCGCTCTGCTGAGCGCTTTACATGCATTATGTCATTTATTCTTCGTAAGCGCCCTGTGGGGTAGGTTTTATTATCCCTGTTTTACAGATGAGGAAACCGAGGCTTTGCAAATTTAAACATTACACAAAGAGCTGATCAAACTAGAGAAGTTTTTACCAAACCTTCCGTGAGGAACTGCAATGCTACGCATGATGGTTGATGCAAGAAAGTATGAGATACAGACGTTTCCATCAAGGGCCAGGAATTCAAATTGCAGAGATCAAGACACATAAGGAAAGTATTGATAAGGCAGACCTAAACAGGAAGTCCCAAGGGGGCAAGAACCAATTCCGTATTGTTGCAAGTTGGGTCCCCCAGGCCTGGCACAATATCTGGCCTTTGGGCAGGCTGAAAAAACAATGACTGATAAATGTAGAAAATAATAAGTGGCAAGCGAGTACTTTGGAATTCTCAGAACATATTGTCTGCTGAGCATTTGGTTAATCGGGGCTTAAGGAAAAAAAAAAAAAAAAAAAAAAAACATCCTGACTCTTACAACTACCATCTGAAGCCCCCTGACAGAAGGTGCTTCAGGGACTTTGAGCCCCAGTTTGATAGCATGTGCCTCTTATTGTGATTGGGTTGGGCACCAGGGGCCTAGAAGGCTTAATCGGAAAATCTCCATTTCTCTTTGTCCATATTCTGCCACGGATGGTTCCTCTGCCAAACATTTCATAGTTACCTTAAAGCCAAACAATATTTTTCAAGGGAAGTGACTGGCAAACAGCCATCACCTCTGATGCAGAAAAATACCAACATCGCTCTCAGGCTTAAATGCCTCCAAGGAGACCCTCAAATGAAGGAGTCTTTACAACCAATCTGATTTTTTTCATCCCCCTTTTGTGGAAATATCTTTTACACAAGGCTTAAAGGAAAAAATAAGAAGAAGAAAAAGCAAAGAAAAAGAAAACCTGCCTTAAATGAAAAATTCCAATCTTGCCTTTGTAAAAATCCTCCAAGCCCCAGTCAGCTGCCCCTCCCCCTTTATCCAGGCCTCTGTGTTTCCAGGCAAAGGGGTTAGAAAGCTGTTGAAAAACATTCTCCTGCTGTATTGAGACTGACATCTGACAGAGCTCCGTGGTGTCCTAACTTGGGTGAATTTAAATGACAAGCTTGGCTTTATAAGTAAGGGATCCTCTTTTACAATAGAACAGCATGATTGCTTCACGGTAGAGGGGGAAAAGAGGAAGAATCAAAGTTTTCTTCAAATCCCCAGTGGTGCCATTGACCTGTCAGAAGGTTGTGACCCACTCCTGTTAATCCATGCAAATCAGATGCCTCCAATTTGTGCTGCTGATTGGACTACCACACCTTTAGATTCAGGAAGCGGCTTTAGAGTGAGGTTCCTATCACAGAGTTCAGTTCACCTCTCATTTTTTTCTTCTTCAAAAACATGATGACAGCTGACTTCCTTCCCGCCCTGCCCTTGCTCAGTGAGGGAAGACTGTCTGATGGTTTCCTGATTAGCATCAAGGCAAAAGCAGCATGTTTTTCATAGACTAACGCTATTACCTAAATTATAGGCCTGTTGCTCTCAGCATTTTCCCCCCACAGACAGGTTAATATACACATCCCACTGGTATTATTGCTTTGCTAACAGTCACCCAATCATTTTTATAACATAGGGGGGGAAAAGGCCTGGTATTCCCTGGAACAAGCTTTGGATCCAGATGAGAGAATCTTATAAAACCAGAAACGCTGTTTTCAACCCATCCCATTCAAACTTAACAACACTCCCCAGGTTCAATGCCCTGTGCTATTTGCATTTTAAACCAGGAGAGATTTCAAGCAGAAACATTCAGAAACAGGAAATTTAAAGGCAGGTATTTTGGATGTCAATAGTAAACTGGCCCAGGTGATTCCCACATCACTCAAGCTGTCCTGATCACTTTGAACTGATTATTTATACAATGTAAGCGACCAGAATTTTTGTGAATCATATCAAGGTAATTTGAAATCCTAGGGAGAAGAGGAATTCTTTAAAGGAGGTTAATAAATTTTCATTTTCTGAAAATTATTGCTGTCATTGAAAAAAAATCTTAAAGGATTCCTGAATAATTAACTTATGTGAACAATAAAGAACAGTAATAACCGTTTTACCTATTTTTTAGAAAAAATGCTATTTCCAAAAGCAAAAAAAGATTTTAAAAATGATAACATAAACAGGAATAAGTACAACCAAAAAATAAAAATAAAAACTCTACTTAAGGATATTAAAGACTTGAATAAATGAAGATGTTATCTCCACATATATTCATTCAATGTACGAAGGCTTAATATAGTATAGATGTCAGCTTCTTCAGACTTTAATATAACTTTGTTTGGTTCTTAAAATAATTATTTTAACCTAAAAAATGACTCCATAAGTTTATATACAAGAATAAATAAACAATAATTGTTATGAAAATTGAAGGGCATTATAATATTAAAACATTATACAGGTACAGAAATTTAAATGTTGCAGTAAGGAGATCAGCCCAGACAGACTAATCAATGGAACAAAATAAGAAGCATGTGCCTATATATCCTTAGGGTTGATATTCAATATAGCAAAACTGACACCCACATTGGCACCAGAGCTCTAGTCTGGGGGGCATCACACCCACCTTTTTTGGTGTACCCTCCTCTTAATGGATAAAGAAGGGTCTTTTCAACCATAAAAAACAAGGACATTATACCATTTGTGACAACACAGGTGGACTTTGAAGACATTATGCTAAGTGAAATAGAGAGAGACAAATACGTATGATCTCACTTATATGTGGACTCTTAAAAAGAAACAAACGAACTCACAGAAAAAGAGATCAGACTCTGATTACCAGAGGTGGGGGATAGGGGGAGGTGGAAATGGGGAGCCATGGTGGAAATGAACAAACTTTCAATTATAAGTAAGTACGAGGGATGTAATCCACAACATGATGACAAAGCTAACACTCCTGTATGGTAGATGGGAAAATCATTAAAGAGTAAATCCTAACAGTACTTGTCACAAGAAGAAATTTTTTTTCTTTTCTTTTTATTGTAGCTATGTGAGAAGATAGATGTTAGCTGAACCTACTGCGGTAATCATTTTACAATATATGTAGATCAAACTATCATGCTGTATGACTGAACCTTTTGCAGTGATGTATGCTAATTATTTCTCTTAAAATGGTGGTGGGAGTATAAATAAGTAAAACTTTTCTAGAGGAAAATTTAGTAACATGCACCAGAAGGCGTAAAAGTATTCATATCCTTTCATTCAAAGATTACACTTCAAGGAATTTCACCTAAAGAAGAAAAAATCAAATTGCAACCCAAATATTTACACACAAGGTGGCTCATTGTTCCATTTTAACAAGCACAAAAATACCAAAAACAGGCTAAGGATTCCACAACAGGGGGATGGTTAAAGAAGTTCTATCCATAGGATGTAATGCTATGCAATTATTTTTTAAAGTTATGAGATACATTAAATTATACACAATATATTAAATTTAAAAAGCAAGAAACTAATCAGTATAATTCAATTTCCTAAATACATAGTTTTAATACATACATAGAAAATATTCTGAAATAATACAGAAAATGTTAAAAGATATTTTTTCATGTATTTGGATAAAAATAATTTTTGTTTCCTTGTGTGTATTCTCTCAAATTTTCTACAGAAATAAATGTCACTCCTTTAATTTAATTTTTTTTAATGTTTATTTATTTTTGAGAGAGAGTAAAAGTGGGGAAGGGGCAGAGGGAGAGGGAGACACAGAATCAGAAGCAGGCTCCAGGCTCTGAGCTGTCAGCACAGAGCTCAATGTGGGGCTCAAACTCATGAACTATGAGATCATGATCTGAGTTGAAGTCGAAGGCTTAACCGACTGAGCCACCCAGGAGCCCCCCGTCACTCTTTTAATTTAAAAAATTATTTTAGGGGCGCCTGGATGGCTCAGTCATTTGAGCGTCCAACTCTTGATTTCAGCTCAGGTCATGATCTTATGGTTTGTGACACTGAACCCTTCGTTGGGCTCCGTGCCGACAGGGCTGATCCTGCTTGAGATTCTCCCTGTCTGCCACCCTCCCCCCACCCACCCTGCTAGCACTCTCTCTGTCTCTCTCAAAATAATAAATAAGCTTTTCCAAAAAATATTTTTAAAAAATTATAGGAGCAAGAGATAAATGACATGCTTGCCACCTACCACCCTGTAAAACTCCCATCTGTGGAGGTCATTTCTATTTATAAAAATAATCTTTTGGGGGCTCCTGGGTGCCTCAGTCCGTTAAACATCCAACTTGGGCTCAGATCATGATCTCACAGTTTGTGGGTTTGAGCCCCGTGTTGGGCTCTGTGCTGACAGCTCGGAGCCTGCAGTGAGCTTCAGATTCTGTGTCTCCCTCTCTCTCTGCCCTTCTCCCACTCACACACTCTCTCTCTCTCTCTCTCTCTCTCTCTCTCTCTCTCTCTCTTTCTCTCAAGAATAAATAAACATTTTAAAAAACATTTTTTTTAAATAATCTTTTTTCTTTTTTTTTTTTTTTCGTGTAAGTTTCTGAGAGAGAGGGAGACGACTTTTTTAAGAAGAGAGAAAAACGAAAACCCTAAATCCTAGAAAGTCTTTTTCCAGATGGAGCAGGAAAACCTTGGTATCTTTTGTATAAACCTGAGCGGTTAGTGGCACAAATGCACTAATCTTATTTGCTTTTGCCTTGCATCTGTGCCGATGCACAGACCGATTAACCATCTTTTCATACAAATGCTGAAGGTTGCCAGTTGTGACAGATTTGGACTAATGTTGACGGTAGCACGGGGCTTGGTTTGAGTGATTTGATAAAGCCAGCAGCAGCTTGAGGGGCGGTATGCTTCCAAGTGTGTAAACAACATCGCCAGCAACCAGCCCATGCTCAAAACGTAGCCCCCTTCTCCAATGTGTTGAGAACAAAATGGGCATCTCCAGCCTACTTTCCCATAGGCCCTGAACAAGACAATAGATCATGGGAATCTCAGAGCTCCTGATTCAAACGCCTCAGAGACCAGGCCCATAATCTAACGGAACGAAGCTGCTGGGGCCGGCAGGGACTGAGGCAACTGCAGACCATATACCCCGTCTCAAAGGCAGCAGCACTGTGCTGGCCAGAAAAAGTGCTTCCTTGAGCCAAATATGATTACAGCAGCAGCTCTGAGTCCACACACTCCCTAGGAAAATGTTTTGTTATGAGGTTATAGAATGATGAGGACCTCAGTGCTATAAACTGGAGTGTCGCTCTAGCAAAGTGTTGTTTTATCAGACTATGACTTGTCACATCCTATTTACTCTCCTCAGTTAACCAGCATCGCTTTCTGAACTGGCCTTATCGTAGGGGGGAAAAAAACACATACTTTTTAAAGCCCATGTAGGAATCTGCAGTATAGGGTAAAGGGCAATGAATCAGAGGTCCCAGGACCAGGCATAAACCCTATCTGTGAGATCGCCTCGCTCTGGGACTTTGGACCACTTGGCTTATCTCTGTGATCTCTCCTTCTACTCCTTTAAGCATAAGGTTCTATCAGATGGTAAAGTTCCTTTCTATTCAAGAGGCCCATAATTCCATAATTTAAGAAAGAAGCCCAGGGATTTCCAACAGTTAGTTCACAGATATCTAGCCCAACATCCTGCACCCCCTACATAGCATCTCCATAGCCAGACCATTATTTACCACAGAAGACAAAGAAATACTTTTCTACCAGCAAGCTGGAAAAAAATTCACAAACCACTCCATTTCCCTGGCCTTCTGGCCAACAAAGTTTGACTGTAATAATGTGTCTCGTTAACTTCTTGGTGGCCTATAGTTTGCATTTTCACTTGCAGACTGTGGAGGTCCAGGAATGAATGATATTCGCTGAAGAACATTATCCTGAATGTTTGTTTCACCACTGGACAATTATGGTATTCCACCAGATTTGAATTTGTAAAGAAAGGGTCTCTTGCACGCCACTTTTGAGTCTTAAAAATGTTCAGAGGTTTACCACAGAAAACAAACATTTTTCAACAGATTTGCAATGATACTTTGCTGTTAACTTTCACAGAATGACAGCACAGGCTTCTTTGAAAGTCATCTCTTACATGAGATTATAGCAAGTATATCTTTAGAACTGACCTCCAAGACATGCCATAACTCAGGCTTAAAGAATACTCTAAAATCCATGACAAAGGCTTTTCTCTCCACCTGAAAAAACAACTTACCAACCTCTTCTTCTGATTACAGGTTTCTGCCTACGTGCAAAACACATTACAAAGCATGAGAAGTGAAACCACCATGGAACACCACCAGAGAACCAGTATTTTTAAAGGTGCTACTAGAGAAAGTAGCAGTCAACTGATTTCTGTGGTACTTGGGTAACTTTGTTTTGTAAAAATACCAAGTTGAATCTTAGTATAAAAAGGCACCTATCTAGCTATTAACGAAAGACAGTATTCCTCATAGAATACGTAGCCAAAGAACATTAGAACATTCTCTCTGCACAACTTACAAGAGTGAAAATTCTTGTCCAGGCTTCTTTTCTTTCTTCCTTTCTTTCTTCCTTTCTTTCTTTCTTTCTTTCTTTCTTTCTTTCTTTCTTTCTTTCTTTCTTTCTTTCCTTCCTTCCTTCAACATTTATTGATTTTCTTCTTGAAACCAGACATAGTACTTAGAAATAGGAATGTAATACCCAACAATAACAGGTTCCCTGCCTTCAAGGGCTCACTGATGGGGGAGAACTTTATGGTGAGGCATCACCATGCAGTGTTGAAAAGTACCATGAAAGAGAGTAGGTCTGCAAAGGCTTCTTTGAGAAGGTAATGCTGAACTTAATCCTGTGGAAAAGTCAGAGGCAGTCAGATGAAAGCTGAGGCAAAGAGGAAACTAAGAAGGACTTATCAGTTACTGGGGAAAATAAGTGCAAAGACAAAAGCCACCTCAGAGTGCATGGCAAATTTGTGTCAGTGGAAGGGGGTCCAAGGCAAGGAAGAGAGTATGAGAAATGAGGCCAGGGAAAATACTGTATGCAATGCTAAAAAGCTTGGACTTTTATCTCTGGGACAATGAGGAGCCAGGTCATCCAAATGACAGCGAAAGAGTGAAGTCAGAAGGGTTGTAAAAAGATCATTCTAGCTGCTGTGTAGGTAACAGATGGAATAAGGTCAAGGCTAGAGGCCAAGAGATAGCCAGGAAGTTACTGTAGCAATCTGGGTGAGAGATGATGGTGAACCCATTCAATCAGACAAGTTCAGTGGAATGAAAAGTGAAGAATGAGCTTGAGAGGTGGCTAGGTGGGTCCAGAGGCATGTGGGAGCTTGAATTGGTAACCTGTTAATGTCCTTTTCAGTTCAGCATTTTCAGCCTAAAGCTTCCTCAATCCCAGAAACGTCACACAGTCACCAAAACCTAAGGAAATTCTGAACTTGGCAGCGCCCTAAAAACCGATATGTAATCCTTTCAGTTCCTCAAACAGGTGGGGTCCCACTAATAAGCAAGTTAACCTGATTTTCATCCCTTTGGCTGGACCAGCCAGCATGGCAGCTGAAGAAGCAACTTGCCATTTTTTACCACATACATGACGTGACATCTGCCTACAAGTAAAAAAGAATAGGAATTCTCAAGTAGAAGAAATGCAGCAGATCCCCAAGACGTGGAAGAGTGTATTTCACATTTGTCAAACAGATCTCACTTCAGTAAACAGAAATACCATAAAACATGGCATGTCACACAAGTAATCTAACATGTCAGGATCTTCGGTAACCAGACTAGAGATGCCGTGCTGTTTGCCAAAAACACTACTGGATTATAAGTCAGGAACTTTGGTTTTTTCACTCTGGCTCATCACTAACTAGTTGTGTAAGCTTTGTGCTCCCTTGTCTTAAAATGAGGGAGACACGGGGTGCTTGGCTGCCTCAGACAGTGGAGTGTGTGGCTCTTTGATCTCAGAGTTAAGAGTTCAAGCCCCACGTTGGGTGTAGGGATTACTTAAAAATAAAATCTTTTAAAAAAATAAAATAAAATACTGTTTAGAAGGATTTTAACAAAATAAAATAATAAAACAAAATGAAGAAGATAGGATAAATGATCTTTAAGATTCTTTGCAACCCAAAGATTGTTATCAAGGTCTTTTTGTTTTAACTGCAGCTACAGGATCCCCCAGGCAGAGAAGCTCTGAAGTGACACTTTGAACCTCCTGTCCCTTTGCAACTATAGCAATCCTCTTACATCTTTCATACATATTATCTGTTTAAAGAAAGGTTATTAAAAAAAAAAAAAAAAGCTTGTAAACTTGTGCTCAACAGATTTGCATATTTTCTTAAAGATCCCATTTGTACTCTCATTCTCTTCTAGGAAGATTAATATTATCCAGAAGTTTAGGGTTTAATGGAGAGTAAAGATTGTTCTGCAGCTTTGGATCTTTGCAATTGTTTTTTTTGTTTTTTTTTTTTAAATCCATACGGTTAAATCACAGTGATTCACAGATGCAAATTCTGTGTTTATCCCAACCTCTAAGCCTTCTGTGGCATTTGAGTTTATAACAGCTTTTGTAAATGTTGATATAAGATTTGGGATTAAAGTAGGAACATACCACCTGTCTTAAAGTTGACATAAATGTTATAAAATGGGATGCTACACTTAATTCTAATCCTTGTCTCCAACCAGACCCATATGTAAATTTCACACAGTAGTATTTAGTAGCATAATTAATCCCTACTTTATGTTATGAGTAATATTTCCTATTCCCGACCCTGTAACGTCCTTTAAGAAGATCCATGTTCCAATTAGACTAGCCCATCGGCACTCTTTTAATGAGCAGATTAATCATTCAGATGGGTACAACGGTGTCATCACAGGTTTTAAATATGATAATCTACATCCTAATGGTGCTGCAAAGCCTTGGCTTAGAGCAAAAAAGGTAGACAAAATTGGTCAGAGTTTCATTTTGTTCTCTATCTGGGACAACACAGGGCACAGGAAACCTTGAGTAAGGGGAAGATTTAGGAAAGTACTCATAATTCAGCTACAACAATTATTTCTGGGGGAAGTCACATTTCTTGGCTCCCTAAAGCACATGCTGGTATGTTCAACTTTGACGTGGGGAAAAATTTTCATATTTTCTTGGCCAAATAGCTTTTCTTTTAGAACTCTACTCTCAACCTTCCTTTCTGAGAAAGGGTATAGGAAGGGAACTTTCACAGGAGAGCAGTTTTAAAATAGTTTTCATCAAGCCAGACCCATATTGATCAAATGGTTCCCCCACAGAAGTATGACAAGGAAAAAAAAAAAGTTTTTCCAATTTGACTACTGCCTTTTCACACAGGCTTATAGAAAACTACTTATTTCTCTCTGCCTTCATTTCTCCACTCTACAAAAGCAGCATTATAGCCAAATCTCAAAGAGCATCCGTTCTCTGGGCAATACAGGGCAAAACCACTGAAAAATAGGCTCACAGAGAGAAATATCAATAAACTGGAATTCAGTATAAAGGATTCACCCTGACAAAAAGTATACTCTTAGAAGGTGACTAATACACCCAAAAGTCCTCAAACCAAATACATTCTCTTTTCCATACCTCTTAGGGTTTTATCATTATAACCCGGAAACCAAGTTCTCCTATGAATTCTTAAACTGATACCCAGCTTCCCCTTTGGTTAAACTTGTCCCTGCAAAGAGAGGCACCTGGCTTGGTCTTGAAAATAAGGCCAGCATCATCTGCTCAGACAAGCAAGTCATGGTTACATTTTTTTAAATTTAAGTATAGTCAGCATACAATGTTATATTAGTTTCAG
This sequence comes from Puma concolor, assembly GCF_028749965.1. Classification (NCBI taxonomy): domain Eukaryota; kingdom Metazoa; phylum Chordata; class Mammalia; order Carnivora; family Felidae; genus Puma; species Puma concolor. Next base: position 51,012,348 of record NC_141667.1, read on the forward strand.
GTGTACAACACAGTGATTGACAATTCTATACATTATGCTTTGCTCACTGTGATAAGTGTAGTTACCATCTGCCACACGGTTACATTTTTAATACAAATAGCTGAAGGCCAGCTCATCTGTAACTAAAGCAAGGGTTTGCTGCCAAGAAATCTCCAAAGAGAACATAGGCTGACTTGAGCAGATAGTGAAGGATAGTAACTTAGGGCAGATGTCAAGTATATGATAAAGGAAGATAATGGGATGCTGCTGTTAATATGCTCAGAGTAACCCCAGGTTCATCAGCAGCATCTGTAATAACAACCCAAGTTTCTGGATCTACACAGATAAAAAACCCTTTCAGGAAATAAGACATTGAGAGAGAAGTACTTGAATGGGGGCTGGGGGCATTGCTCCGCTGCTTTTCAGTGATAGCTTCACCCAATCCATTTAACAAATGCATCTTAAGCATCTAGAAGAGTAGGCACTGTATACACAGTGGTGCATGAGATACACAGATCCCTCCCAGATTGTTCCATATAGCTCTGTTTCTGCTTAGAAGTACAGGAGAAAAAATATTCTTATTTCAGAAAGGCTGAACTAAAAGTCTTCACTACTATCAAGATCCTTGTTCCAGACAAATTTCCTCTTAAGTGCCATGCCCATATCCATCTCCGAGTCTTTCAACACATTCCTTATCAAACCCTGCTCTTAAGAGAAACCTACACTAAACTTTAAGTATCGAGTGTAAGTTTGCAAGGGGAAAGAGAGTTATGTATTTTGTCAGAAGCTAGAGACTCAATATGCTAGGGTTTCAGACAGCAGCAAGATCAGAAAAAAATTTAAGCAGGGAAAAAGCAGTTGTAAGGTGGTTTGGAGGAATAAGAAAGGGAAGAGGTGTTTCCTGTTCCAATACCCTAGATTTATCACTTGGGAAGTTTCTCAAGACACACATTAACCCTGCTTCTTATATAGAGAGTCCCCATGAATAAACATGAAGTCTATCAGTTTCCTCCTAGGAAAGTAATTCTGAAAAAAGTACCAAAGAGCCAATTTCCAAAAATCAGGAATTTCAAAAGGTTTGTGAACAAATATTGATGCTATTAAAAACGACGGTTTAGCATCCGTCCACGGGGAAAAAAAATTTTAAATCTAGAAGACTTTCCCTTAAATGTGAATTAAAACTGCAACTCAAACACCCTTGTCTTTTCTCCAGTAGGTTTCACTCATCCCCGTTAATACCACATCATGGAAAAACACATGTCAACAACTACAAATAATTGCAAAAAAATAATTATAAATTAGTTATAGATGTCTAAGTCTGTGCTATTCATTTAATGCCTCCACTGAGATCCTAGTCCAAGAAGAGTTAATCAAGCATAGCGGCTTCCTAATCAGAACAGTGAACTAATGATCCTATTTCTGAGTAATACCAGTCAGATAAAGCTCTCAAAAGGTAGTTAACATCACTTTGGTGGAAGGGAATGACAAGTGCAAGTCCTAGTAGGGGTAATGCATCATTCATGCCCCCTCTCATTCTGACATTTTAACGTTATCTTGTTTTACTGTGTCGGCCTAACACTGCCACTGCTGGCAAATTAAACTGTGAACTTACAAAGTGGGTGGCAATAAATACAAATTATGGGAGTTCAAAAGATGTCCCTGGAGGTGCACCGCAAGACACAGAATGTCTCTGGCTTTTCTGTCACATAGCAATAGATGAGAGACAAAGTAGAACAGGCATTTTTGGAGGTGGAAAAAAGGAGAAAGAAAAAGAATTAACTAGCTGATGATAAAAATGAGATGAAAATAAAGAGAAAACACATGTTTTTAAGACTGACTTGAAGAACACACCAATGGAAAAGGGAAGAGGTCCAGAAAAACTAGGTAAACATCAAAGGTCTTAGTCTATCAAATCTTTCGTGTAAGTAACTTTGGGAACCTATTTTGAAATTGAGGGTGGTATCTATACATTATCAAAAATAACAGGCAAGTATTCTGAGTAAAATTTATAATGAGAAAAGGTGCATCGATGCCCTGAATCTTGTTCATCTTATAATGTTCCCAAATGAAATCTGAACCACAGTCCCTACCTCCTTTCCCAGCCCAGCAAAGAAAGCCAGAAAGAGAAAATTCGCCTCTTTTAAGTCACTCTGGTTGGACCAGTCTAGCATGGATGCCACTGAAAATATAAATATCAAGTGTATCTCAGGAAGCAGTTGTAGACCAAGAAAGATGGGTCTCAGGAGTCTTAATTTCTACAAGAATTCCATGTGCATTTCTGGTCAACACATCCTCGAGGGTTAATGAGCAAAATTAGGGAGAAGAGAATGAAAATTAAAATGACTCTAGAAAGTCCACTGGGGGCCTTGCCAACTTAAAAGGGCAACCGTGATGGTCAGAAACATACCCCAAACAAAAGAAATCTGCCCTCTTAAAGCACATGAAAAAAAAAAAAAAAAAAGACCTAATAAGTACAATCAGAGATCACATTTTTTAAATATCGCCTGACATTGAGACTTTTACTTCCAATTTGGTCTAGTTCCACTAATGAATCTTATAAAATATTTTATCTGCCTATTCCATGCCCACAAACCACTCACAGGAGACCGGGAAATCATCATTTCTTCCAGAGTGCACATATCAGTTGGGCCATATGCAACAGCGGTCTGTTTATTTTTCCCATAAACCACCGGTTTCATAGAAACTCATTAGCATCACCTGTGTTAATTACACTAGCAAACCAATCAACAGCTCCTTCTTAATTAGGTTTTCTTTATTAAAGCCGGAAATTGCCAAGGAGACAAAAGTCACCTGGGGAAATTATGTGAAAAGGAGTGTTTATGCCAAATTACACACTAAAATAATAATAAAATACCCTGGTTTGTTTACAGGAAAAGGAAACAATATTAATATTCAAGGTCACTGGCACACTCCTTATTAATTATTCTCATTATATTAAATTGTGATCATTTCTGCTTCAAGAGGGTTGGCTTATAGAAAGTCTTTGTACTCAAAGTTGACTCACATCAGATTTTAATGGCTGTGGTCAGCGATTATGACTTGCTTATTCCATAAACACGAGCACCCACAGGTTAAAGCAGTTAATACTAATTTCATGAGCTCATGTCCCAACTGTAACTCAAAATCCAGTATGTCTGTTAGTAAACCTAGAAAGGCATATAAAAATCTACTATGAAAGGAAAAGATACACATGTGACTCTTGGAATTTGCAATTCACCTTAAAGAGAAAGGAAAAAAGACTTCCAACCATATTCCTCTCACTTCCAAGAGCCTTTCAGCAGAGGGGGGTGGTTGCAGCACTGAGAACACAAAAGCGGCTTTTTAGAATCAGATTCTTTCTCCAAGGTTAGCCTTATAGGGAGGTTCCCCTGGGACGTTTAAATGAAGCCTGGCCAAAGAAGTAGAAAGTAGATTGCAGGGAGCTTCCTGTTCTGGTTGTGTGGAGGTGGAGAGGGAGGGGCAATATCGGGCAGCCTAATAGGCCTTTTCATCTCTTCAATTGACCAAAATGCTAAGCACATTTGTCGTGGACTCAAAATCTATCTCCGGAATAAAGAAATCGAGGCACACCCATCTATAAAGTGGGGATAACAATGCTTAACCTGATTCTTACATGAGGAATTCATTTGAATTTAGAAAGTACTTTGATCACGAAAATCACTGAGTGACTGATATTTGTTCTTATGCCCACCGGTCCTGGAAGACAGCCTGTCCAAGGAGGCCTGCAAATTCTGGCTCTCTCTGGCCAAATGAGTGACTGTAAAAAGTCAGCTAGGTTTGGGACATGGACCCCCAAGAAAAGCAAATGTGGATTTTAGCAAGCAAACATCAGTGAAACTACTTTTCAGCATCAAGTTCCTGGACCCAACAGTACCAGCTCTCAATGGTTCTCTTCTTAGGGTCTTCTTTGCTTCTGCTTGGGTTACCACACATCTCCCAACTCAGGTCAAGGCGTAGAGACTCACTGATTGTTCTTGATGAATATTCACTGGAAATCAAGGAGAGTTTGCTCCAAGTCTCACAAGAACCTCTTTGTTTCCTAGAACAAATGCCATAGAAGGGAACTGCCAAGGAGAAGACCAAAAGACCGCAAGAAAAGATGCTGCAAATGGTCTCACAGCCTGAAGAGGTATAAACATCAGAAGATTTTTGCTCTGATTGTGGCCTCTAAAAAGTCCAGCAAACCAACACCATTCAGTATTGTCTTCAAGAGCTAAGTAAGATTCTGGACATACTCTCTCACCTCCCCCTGTTAAAAGTGCAGAGAACCTGGAGTCCATAACTTTGGAATTACTGTCTAGTGTTGAGAGATTAATATTAAGGATTAATATCAAAGGAATAACGCCCTGATGCTAGAAAGAGAATAGAAAAAGGACACTTCTAGATGGATAACAAAGTATTTAGATATGGATAGGCAAATATTTCTTCTTGATCACCTTGTTGATTGCCATGGTGATTTTTAACCTTCCTTTTAGAGATCCCACTGGCTTCTTTAAAGAATAAAACTTCAGCTTACACAAAAGCTAAGGTGTCTGAGCTGAGTCCCCATGACTGACTGATGACCTTTGTAAAAAGGTGCTTATCAGGACAGGCCATTGTCTTGCCTGCCCACCTCGATCTGCATCCCCAGCGGCTCCTTCTCCCTCCCTTCTCTTTCACCCTCCCAGCTGGGTACCTTGTCACTCAAACTTCAGCTGAGTTTATTTCATTCACCCCACCCATATAGCACACATGCTGCATATTTCAGTATATAATTGTCACACAACTAAATAGATCATTCAGAAAGAATTTTAGCAATAGGGCTATCAAAGCAAACCCTTTATGGCTGAAAAGGAATTGTTCCAAAATGCATCTTTATGAATTAAGATCAGCTTAAAACTGTTAGTGGACGTGACTCAGAGGCCATTCTGAAAGAAAGAAAGAAAGAAAGAAAGAAAGAAAGAAAGAAAGAAAGAAAGGAAAGAAAGAAAGAAAGAAAGAAAGAAAGAAAGAAAGAAAGAAAGAAAGAAAGAAAGAAAGAAAGAAAGGAAGAAAGAAAGGAAGAAAGAAAGAAAGAAAGAAAAGGAATCTTAAGTTGCAGCAGTTTTACGGTTTCACTCAAGAAACCAGGAGACCAGGAAATGCTTCCCTTTAGTTTAGGAATTATTTGCTTACTGTTAATGACTAGAAGGACATCTTCATCACTGCCTAAAAACCTTCTCATCTATTTGTCCTCTATTTCCAATGGCTTCCCATCTCATGCAGAGGTAAGACCCAAGATCTTCATATGGCCTACAGGGTCCTCAAAATGGTGCCATTATGCCTCTGGCAGCGTCATCCACCTATCTCTTCCTTGCTTATTCTGTTCCAATCACACTGTCCTCCTTACTCTTCCTCAAGCCTGCTAGACACACACACTTCTTTCAGGGCCTCGCTTCACACTGCATGGTCTGCTCTAACTTCACTTCCCCTAGACATCTGCCCACTCCCTCTGCTCTTTCGGGTCTTTACCCAACTAACAACCTATCAGCAGGGCTTTTTCTGGCTACTGTATTTCAAATAACAATGCCAATCCCACTCCAAATGCTCCCTTTCCCCATCTCCTGAATTATTTTCCTCAGTAGAATTCATCACCATCTGATGACCTGTATATTTGACTTGTTTACTGTCTGTCCCCATGAAAATGTAAGCAGCATGTAGGCAGGGAGCTGTTTTGTTTTGTTTTGTTTTTACTATTGCATTCATGCTGGACCCCCAGTGCCTAGACCAGTCTGGATCCTAGGAGGTACTCAATAAATATTTGTTGAAAGAACAAAAGAATTAAGGAGGAAAGGAAAGTCAGGGAGAAAGGGTATTATTCCTACCCCTTACTACATCCTGTCTTTCATTTCTCCTTCCATTTTCTTTCCCTCTTCCTTCCCACTCTTCTTCTCTAGAATATTCTCCTGCGTCCTGTCACTCCAATACCACCCCCTTTACCTGCTTAACCCTCCTTCTTTCTTCACCATCTTCTTGGGCATTTCCCTGGCCTCTCAGACCAGGTCAAATCACCACACACACTCCACCACCTCCACTAGACAGACCCTACAAAACCAACAAAATATTCGGTGTCCTGTCTCTCACAGATATCACATTATAGATTTCACATTTATGTGCATGATATTTTTCATCAATATCTGAGCTCCAGGGTCCCAATCCTGCTAATACTGTAGAAGTTCCAAGAGAACAGAACCCTATACCGCAAGTTACTAGCACACATAAGGCATGCAATAACTATTTGTTGGTTGAATGAGAAAAAAATGTATCCTCTGAAGCACACGTTAAGTCATGTACTATTCTTGGCTAAGTGGCTCCAGAAAAGCCTAATCACCCCTCGTAGTGGTAGTGGGAGTAGTAGCCCTGATCATTCTCACTGCTATCGTACATAAGGAGATCTTTTGATTCTCACCACCTTGCCCACCTGACCCAGCACCCTTGATCGTTTGTAACCCCTTGCACCCCGAGGAAACCTGCAGCCACCCTTATCTTACAATTTGCAAATCCATTCTTATTCCTAATACATGTTGCTGACGCTCCCATTCTTTCATGTTTCCACTGTAGAATTTACCACTCTGTCTACCGCTCTATCTATAGCTCTCAATGCTCTGCAAGGTCATAAATGCAGCTTACTCTCTTTATAGCTCTAATTCCTAGCACAATGACATATTCAATAAAGGTCTGAATAAACCAACAAGTAGGTACCCTAATCTGACTGATGTCAAGTCCTCTATGTTAGATGGCAACCTATGGTTCAGAGAATCCAAAAAATCAAAGCCTTATCTTCTGATTTTCAAAAGCATGCAAGCTTGAGGAAGAAAGTCTGGCAAATCACCCAAATCTCTGGTAACCTATGTTCACAGTCTCCAGTAAGGATACCCAGCAGGTCTGATCTTTCATATCCTGGAGTTTCTCAATTGCCACTTGAGAGGCATTTCAAAATCTTCAACTCTGAACTGTCTCACTTTGACAATCTGTTTTACATAATTTTTTCAAGTATACTGGGAAGAAAAAAAAATCCTCATTGGAAACATACACGGCTCTGAGATGGTGGTTTTGCAGACAATTTCTTGAATACACATAAACATTATCTCCCTGATAGGAAAGAATGGCTCTTTAAGGAGCTGTCATGATCAATCGTAAAAATACATATTTAGAACACTCTTTTCAAGCATGTGTATTATAAACATGTTTTAAAATGAAAACTATTTATCCAAAAGACCATAATGGTTCTGAAGAGTATTTTGTAAATCCATATCTGAGGTTTTAAGGGGGAGAAAAAGATTTCTGACCTGGGAGATCATAAAGACTTCACTAAAGCCATTAACATTTATTGTCTCTCAAGGGCTAAAATGTTGCTGGGAACATGTTTCCAGGTTAGGGGAAAACACAGCCCATTCTTCTAACAAAGGGTCTTAGATGCTTCTCTCTGTCCTGTCCCAAAGGCTGACAGACACCAGTCCATTATACTAACTAATGGCACACTTAGAAGAAAATGCCATCCAGAAGATGTTAGCCCAGGGACCTTGACTAATGGGTACTGTCTAATGTTCAAAGACCCCGTCAGCTCTGGTCACTGATGAGACATTCTCAGAGTAGTGCATTAAGACCTTGGTGGAGAAACTCACTGTGGGAAATCTGATAGGATGAATTGGATATTTGAGGACAAAAAACACTCTTTATCCCTTTTGTCTCAAGCCTGATTCTAGAGAAAAGAGACAATAATCTCATGTAAAAACTTAATCTCCTACACCTTCTGTATCTCCTTCCACAGTCCTGACCAAAGAAAACACATGAATAAGAGAGCCTTTAGCCCTTGTACTAACTACTTACTGTATGCTATATTTACTAGGGCAGGAAAATGGGACATTTCCTGGTTAATAGGGAAAAAATCCATTCACTTCAACATGACACTGGAAATTTTCTTTATGAGACTCAGGGGTATGGTGAATGACAGAAAGTATATTGGATCAGTCCCAAATTTGCAAATGCTATATAGTGCCTTCATATATTTTTTTCAATTCTTAACAAACGAGTTTTGGTTTTTGTAAGAAAAAAAGAGTTGGGGGATAGGGTGAAAGAAAGAGGAGACAAAGACAAGGAAGAGAGGGAGGTGGGAAGATGGAAGGACATCAGTAATATTACATACTAAGAGCTGGCCTAAAGCGAAATGTCAACAGGCAACCTATAAACAAAAATCAAAAATGGAAAGACTGAGAAACCTAACCATAGCCACATGAGAAACACTATTGGCCATACATAATTGTGGCAGAGGCTGAAAGGGGGCTCATATTGACACATTTTTCACTTTTGTATAGTATAGGCTTCATAAATCTAACATTTTACCTGTCAGGTCTGAATGACCAGCTGGGTTTGATTAGCACAGCAATGTACTTCCATACAGGCAAAATTTGGTTGGGGATGACTGGACTCTGCTTTACACTAAAGGAAGTTATATCCCTAATAGTTAAGAAACAAGCAGATTTCCCTTCTTAGACGAAATAACCTGCCTCCAGAACCTGCCCAAAACACTGTCTCTGAAAGCAAACAGACCCAGCTAAGAGTTTCTACAAAGCTGGGCTTTCATTTATTGTCAAGGCAGAATCAAATTGGTCCTTTTTATGTATCACGTGAGTTAGGCTGACCTACCCATTCTTACATAGCCAAGTATTGGTTCATTGTGTTGGCTTTATCCCCTTTCCTGTAATGTAACAAAAGAATCTAAATACTCAAGTGTTCCTAAGACCCTTGATGAGAGTACTTAGCTCACATCAATGGTAATGGGACTTAAACCTAGGTATTTTAGGCAGAATGGATTTCTTTGTTGGGTACTTTTCGTCCTTTTTTTCCCTGAGCTTGATTTCACACCAGCTATGTTCACAAATCCATAATAAATCACTAGGAATGTAAAATACACTACACTTTCCCCCTCAAGTTGGCCTGGGTCATTTATCATTCTGTGGATTTCAAAAAGATGGTAGTGTTTTTATTGCAAAGGCCTTGTCATTACAGAAACTAGAAAAGAAAGTATTGATCACAATTAGATCGTATATTAGCAGTCTCTGATGCCTGGACTGCTGAGGATTTCAACCTAGATCATTCTCCCCTCTGTTAAAATTCTGGACAGCAATTTCTTTTATGTTAGAATAACTAGTATAAACCCATAAAATGTAACCTAAAAATGTAATTATAATTGCCATGCCAAAAGCAAGCCAGTCAATATCTTCAAGATTCTAATAGTTTCAAGCACTATTACCTTAACGGTCTCACATCACAGTACTGATTAAAGAAACATTTTGTCTTTTTATCTGTATGGAATGGCTAGCGTAATCACTGAAGCATGGAGAGCTAAAATATTTATTAGTGAGTATACATCTTGGTTCAGGCAGTGAATGTCAATTTAGGTGTGGAAAGTTACAACAGAGCCCTCAGCTCAATCCATTTTCAGGTTCCTCCAATGCTCCTGAGGTGGTCACCCCAAGCAGAGGAGATCTTAGCATCTGTCCCACCACCTAAATGAACTCCTCCTGCAGATTTCCCAGAAAGAAGCTCTTCTCAGGAGCTTTCAAACTGGTCTTAAATTGGCAGTGACTATCATGGAATCATTGTCAACCAACAGAGACAAGCCTGAAAGGAGAGGCACTGAGTGGGTGGAAAGCACGAGGTAAGACCAGCCTGACATCAGCCAGTGCTCCAACCCACCCTTCCTGACCAGCAAAAATAGACAAGCAAACAAAACTATTCATTTAAAAAACTGTATTGATTAAAATAAATGCAAACTAAAGTATGAGAATCAAAGCCTATCATTTTCCCCACAGAATACATTGTCCATAATTTATATCTTGAAAGGTACCTATCATCACATTCTAGCCAATTACCAAATGCAGAATTAGAAGGTAAACGTCAAAGGGTTTCTCCACACTAGTCACTTAATAATGTTTGTTTCGCCAAACTATGCAATTGAATTCTATAGATTTGGAATGTAATAAATATAAAAAGGCACTTTAAAATGAATGGCATACTCCTGATCATTTCTCTGAGAAGCAAAAATATATTTCCTCCCAATTCGTTGAGCAGGAAGAAAATTTAGTGTCCAATCAGTTCAGAAACATCAACACAGTGGTCAAATAAAAATTTCCTACTATGTGATGTGCCCAATTAATTTTACAATTAGAGCTATCTGTGCAATGTTTGTTTCCAAAGCTAGATACGAAATGGGTGGAGGAAATCTGTCTCACCTGGGGAAATACACTCTGTGACTTGGTAAAACACAGAAGCGCTGCCTTCCCAGTGGGCTCCTAGGAGAAAGCATCCATTCTGACTCTTCACTAGTTCTTAAGTAAACAGGGTCCCAGGCCCCAATGCTTCCTGCCTTAAGTAAGAGGGGGAAGAGTAGAGAGAGACACAGAGGCTAAAGGGATGGAAAATGGGTGACGCTAGCTCCAAAATTAAGTGAGAATGCCAATCGCATCATCCCGGGATGGCCAGACAAAGGGAAGAGGCAGCATCGCACCTCCACAGTCTACCCATGGGTTAACTGGCATTTCTAATACTTTTCACCTAGTCTGACTTGACAGATGCCTAACCTTAGCTACTGAGTGGAGACAGGCTGATGGGTCTTGGCCATACAGGGGGAAAATTTTTGATGCTTCTCACTTATGACATGATTGATTTTCTTTCAGCGGCCCTTCACTTTGGGAAGTGGCGAGGGCTGGCTCACTGCGCCCCGGTGCGCCCTGACCCCCGACACGCGGCCGCTGTGAGGCTGGAAACCGATGACGGCAGAAACCTAAAAAATCAATAGGCCCTGTCAGTCAGAGGCGAGGCGGACGTCTTTTAAAAACCCAATCACGACATGTATTTGCTGCACGGTGCGGATCTACTGCACACTTGAGAACACACTGAATTTCCCCTTCCCCTTATTTATTTATTTATTTGGCTCTGCTTTACACTTCATTTTACCTCTTTTTGAGAGGGGGGAAAAGACCTTAACCTTTCAGGCAGCCAGGGAAAGGGAGCAAGCCATGTGGTAAGGTTGGTTCTTCGTGATATTAACAGGAAAAATTCCCTGGAAACTATTTGAATAGTATGAAATAAATAGAGCACCTTGCAGCTGCCAACATAAACAGTGACATCATTTTTTTTTACATTATCTGGAAAGAATTTAGATATAAGACTTTTAAGTCTAAAAACATATGAGGGCAAAGCTGCTTAATAGACATGGTTAAGGAAAGAGTATTGTTAATTTTTCTTCTGGGGTTTCTTTAAGGTGAAAGAATTGAGGACGTACACACACACACACACACACACACACACACACACGCTCTATAGTTCTCTGCTGGGGAAAAGCAAGCACTGGGAGAACCATTACGTTTCTAAGCAGGGTCAGCGTAATATTCTCCATTCAGTGTGGAAGAAATATCAAATATGCATCCTTTCTTTGGGAGACAGACAATGCAAAAGATGGCATTTAGCTTCTTCGTGATCTGAGGAGGGGCAAAATAAATATCAACTATGACAAACCAAAAAGATAAGAGAATATCAGCTGGAATGCTTCCGCACAGAGAGAAAGAAATCCCACACTCACACAGAAAGAAAAAAGAAGGAAGTGAAAAGGGTTTGGAGCCTACAGAAAAACAGGCAAGATACTATTAGGTACATTTAAAATATATACCCGGAGATCTTAGTGCAAGTATATTTCAGAATTTCTGGGACACACTTTTCTTCTTTCTTTACAGAGAAATAGATAGGTATATTATGCACCATCTTAAAATCCACCAAGGTAAATATGATATATTAAAAAGAAAACAAATAAACAAAATCTGTGCCTGAATTCCCAAACTAAGCCCAATTAAAGGTTTCTTTATGGCTGTAAACCTGACAAGCTACAATTTCCCCCTGTTGCAGTGGGTGTGTGTGTTTTAATGTAATATTAATGAGCCAGGATGGAGGGTCATAAAAAGTGATAGGTTTTTGCGATGGTAAATTATAAATCGGTATTGATTTTTCCCGGCACTAATGCAGCCAGCTTATTGTAAGACACCACAGGCAAAGTGCACTTTATCAGATTAGACTGGGGCCGGTATCAAATATACATGAGAATAAGGATGCATTTGTGAGTTAGACTAGACTTTTCTTCCCTAACAATGCATGAAATTTTTAAGGGAAAAAAAAAAAAACAGACAAGGATACTGGGAAATTCAACATTTTTTTCTAAAGCACAAATTTCCAGAATTGTTGCTCTTGGGACAATTTGTTTCACAGTGAATAGAGGGCAGTAATAATACTAATGAAATTATAAATAGTTTTCTTTTAAAGGCCGTTCTAAGTTTCTCTTGTTTAATTTGTAGCTTCAGACTGCCAACAACAAAAGGGCATGCTTCTGGCCTCTCCACCGTGTCCACCCCCCCGGGTAACATATCATTCTTTTCCCTCTGCCCACAAGTCACGTTGAGTGAACCACGGTGGAAAAGAAAGTGTTATTTTTCCAAATGACTGGGGTTCCTCTCTGTTGACATTTTATAGTCATAAGGACTTGATTAGATACTTCAGTGGAGATTTTTAGCAATCAAGAGAAAAGAGGAGCCAAAGAGAGAATAAGGAACAGGAGAAAAGAAAGAAAATGACTAGACCTTATTCCCCTCAACAAAGATGTGGTTATTTGTCCTCTCTTCCAACAAGGGTCAGCCTCTGACTCACTCTAATATCAACAGGGAAGAGAGTGCTCACCCTGATGTGTGTGTGCGCGCGCGCGCATGTGTGCACGTGTGTGTGTGTGTGTGTGTGTGTGTGTGTGTGTGTGTGTTGCCTTTTGTTCTTTGGAGAGACTTCCCCAGCTTTGTTGGGAATGCTAGCAACCCTGTTTCCAAACACTTCCCGACTTTCGTCCTTAAAACTACTACCACACACTCTGTCAAAACCTTCCGCTTTCCTCCGGGCACAAAGGCTACACTTTCACCACGTGATTGCAACCGTGCCCAGCTCTGAGGCCGGGTCCACGGCCAAGACTCCTCTCTCTGTCTCCAGGGCGCGAACAGGAATTGGAAACCAGCATGCTCACCCCCAAAAGAGTCTTTTTTTAAGAAGTCTGGAAGAACATGTGTTTATTGACAGTTCATTAACAAACATCAACCCCCCTGCAAGCTGTTTACTAAGGAACGTAGTGAAGTGAAGAAGTGTGAATATAAATAACTAACAAAGGAAGAATGGGGAGAAAATACCTCAGGGCTGTCCCCTTTTAAATGCACTTGGAATCTGCTTTCTTTTCTGCTTGGAAACATGATGCTACTGAAGGTACCCTTGGCCCCCTGAACCCAGGACAGGAAACACAGTAGATATTTGCGTAAGGGTACCTAGAACATTTAAATAAAACTCTGAAAAACAGAGTATGCCATTCCTCTTCATTCTTTCTCTTTGCCTATATCAAGAGATTTAAACAATTTTTAAAGGAAAAATAAGCTGATAAGTTCCATAATAATAAGGTTAAGGCTATGATATTATTGCTTATATCCAAAATATGAAGGATGTCAAAACTGCAGCAAAAGTTCACGAAAACCAGACCCCAATCTCAAGGAGCGTAAAATCGAAGTTAGGGGTAAGCTAAATCAGTAAAGAACATATAACATTCAATAAGGTGTTTCTCATTTGTTACATCAATACTCAAAGTGGACCGTACTGAGTGAGGGGAGCTAACTATTTCCAAATGTTTAAAAAAAAAAAAAAAAACCTTACTACAATATCCTTGCATCAAAATGACTCCTGCAATTATAGAAATAAGAGAAAATGTTTTGAGACAAGAACAAATCAGGTAAAACCTAATAAAGCCAAAAGGAAATTAGAAAAATAGAAGGTTGTATTCATGGGAGTTTAATCTTTTCACTGAAAAGTGATCTATATTATATGTCAAATCAACATCTTAAGGTTCTCTTGTATAAAGTTTTGAAAGTGAAAGCATACATTTTTACCTATGCTAATTTAACTTTATTAGTGATGCCAAAACCCTCATTTACATTTTTCATAAAATTATGCAGCAGTTCCCTCTGCTTTAGGGATAAAGCTAATAAACAAATACATAAATTAGTGTATTTTAATTAAACATTATCCCATGAAGTAATATTGTACACTGTCTAACACAAGAACAACTTTCTTACTTAAAATCAGTACAATATTAAAATATTAAAACTCATTAAAAATTAATTTAAAAATACTTTACAAACAGTCAAGTACTCCAAGTTCTGCATTTTTAAAGGTTTTATGTTGTTGTTGTACATATGGTATAATCCCTAAGCTCCTAGCAAAATAGTGCAAGAAACAAAGGTTACTTTGCAGAAATGCATTGACAGACTTGAAAAAATTGCTATTTTTAAAAAATATTTCATCAAAACAGTGTTGCTAGAATCTTACAAAAAATAAAAACAAAAAACCAAGGGTCCAGTAGACACATATAGCAAAACATAAGTCTGCATCTGGTTCACTCAACCAGAACCTATTTAACTGCCTACTATGTGCCCAGTATGAGCTATGTACATGGGAGTCAACTGCCAATTAATGGCTTGGGCAAGAGAATTCAAAATAAGTTACTACCAGCCTAGACCAAAACACAAAGTAATTGAAATCCTCCAATGGTAGATAGGTAGGCGGGTTTTTTCAACATGACTAGAAATGTCTTTAGAAATCTTTAGGTCAAATAGAAAACTGCCCTGAGACAATGAACTAATGAATGCAACTCAGCTGACATTTTATTAAATAAATATTAGCTGCTCGAGTAGTTACTAATGGTATTATGTGCACAGTAAGGCTCAGTCAAAGGTGCAGATTAACCAAAGCTTAAAAACACAGATGGCGATGATGCACTGATGCATACCTTCTATTCAAGTTAACAATCATTTATTGAGGGACTACTTACTGTATGTTGGACACTGGGTTAGACAATGCAAAGGTTAAAAAGAATTAACTGAGCTACCTGAGGGCCGTAACTTTGTCTGCCGTGTCTACTGCTATGTTTCCAGATCCTGACATAGTGCTTGACATACTATAGATACTCAAAAAATATTTTTTGAATAAATGAATTAATAACCAAACAAAAAGCCCTATTGACAAGATATGCACAGTCTAATTACTTTTGCCCTGCTGGGGTTTTTCCATCACAGATACAGCTTACTGTCTTTGAAAACTGCTGTCCAGCTACAAGTAATTTAATAAAATAGCCATGATCACTTGATTTGGAGAATATCATCCACTTGGCATTTACAGGAAGAGATGGGCTTGTGATCTGAATAGGGCCAAACTGTCACCCAGTGTCCTATATATGAGGCTCTCGATTTAACCCAAATTACCCTGGAAGGAAATTCCACACAACAAACCATGGAAAACATGGCCTGGTCACTTCAGGAGGCTGAGTCTGCAGGACACGTGGTCCTGGCCTCTGGTTCCATAGGCCACATTTTGTGTCGAGTTCCGGATACACATCATGGAGGTTCGTGACTCCCTCAGTCCATAGTGTCTCAGGCCTGTGACAGAGCTCTTGTTAGGAAGATATCAGCTTTTTATTTGAATCAAATTACTGTGGATGGCCCAAAATGTGGTAAAATAGCACAAGAGTTCCCTTCGGCAGCAAGCGTTTCAAGCGGTATCTTTCATTTGGGTGAAATTGTTAGTAACCTGAAGACATGGAAGGAGAAAGGAAGAGCAGACCCCAAGGAAGCAGGTAGGGGTTTTTTGTGTAAATAATGTGTTTTGAAGAGGCATGTTCCTTTAGCCAGCTCTATGGAATTACAGATGACTTGATATTTCCAATATGACTAACTTACAACACAGCTGAACTCCACTACATCCACTCGTGGACGCAGGAGGCATCTTTTCCCAATATTGGTGGAATGTTCTCTACAGCAGTATTGATTGCACAGTGATGGGAAACTGCAGGACAAACCCGAACTAATTAAGCAATAAGCTCAGACTACCTACCTTCAATACTGTCTGAAGGCACATTTAATTACTGCGTGGATGCAACGACACGAGGAAGAACATGCCATTTAGGTAAATGTATCAAAGAGTATTGACTGAATGACTAAGACTCCCTATCGGCTCTAATGCCTTTGGAGAATCAAAGGGAATACGAAGCAGATATTTCAATTTGGAAAGAGAATCCTACCAAGTGGGTGGGGGTGAGGGTCTGGAGGGAGGAGGCAACGACCAAACCAGAGATAATGTGCTCAGCCAAAACCTGGAATAAATGGAATCCAAGCCGAGGATAGGCCATTTTTTATAAGAACTAAAGAATATTCTAGTACTTTATCTGGACAAAACCTTATCCTGCAACTGTGTGTGTGTGTGTGTGTGTGTGTGTGTGTGTGTGTGTGCGTGCGCACGCGCGCAACCAAATGAAGAAAATAGAAGTATCTCTTTGAACATAAATTCAGTAACAAAAATAGAATTAAAATGCTGGTTACTGTAATAATATTTGAGTCCTCTGGTTAGCAGCTAATTTCCCATGAATCTCATAAACATCCAAGTCATACTCGGAATCCCAAAAGAAGGGGTAAAATAGCAAAAGGAACCATTTGGCACCTCCAGCTCCTCTAACTGCAGCTTATCACTTTAGTCAGGACCACCACCTACAGGGTGTGACTAATGATAACATACAAATAGCCAATGGGGTGCCTGGGTGGCTCAGTGAGTTAAGTGTCCGACTTCGGCTCAGGTCATGATCTCACGGTTTGTGGACTCAAGCCCCATGTGAGGCTCTGTGCTGACCGCTTGAAACCTGGAGCCTGCTTCAGATTCTCTCTGTCTCTCTCTCTCTCTCTCTGCCCCTCCCCTGCTTGTTCTCTCTCTCTCTCTCTCTCTCTCAAAAATAAATAAAAACATTTAAGATTTTTTAATTTGTAAAAACAAAACAAAACATACAAATAGCCACAATCAGCAACGTTAAAATCCTCAGGGGCTTGAAAATTGATTTCTATGACTCTGTTCATGATTGCTTCAGGTTTCTAGTTTCTATTCTCTACGTTTCTCAAGTCTCTGGTCTGACGACCTACGTTTAAACTTCACTTTTTTATTTCATGTATGCTTGGCCGTCAAATAGAGTACTTTTTCTTATAAGTATCACCATCACTTCCTCAAGGTTAAGAAGCAGCACCTGTAATGATGTACTCAGGACTATGTTAGTGGTGCAAGTACATGAGTATCAAAAACCATCAAGTCACATATTGAGAAGATCTGTCCCTTTTTAATTTTTCCCTTATTGTTCTGATGAAGTCCGTGAGAGAGTCTCAGGGGGCGCTAGCATTTCTTGAACACCTAAGACTTGTCAGTCTCTGTGTATAGCAGCATCACTGGCAGGCGGTGGCCTCCACCTACAACATCACGATGCTGCTTTCTTTTCATTGTATGTACCCTGTGGCTACTTTCCGTTTCCTGCAGGAGAGGCTGAACGGCCACTTACGGCAGTGCTATAAAGTCTCCTTTTCAAATAAAGTCAAGTTTAAAGAGCTGACGTAAATAAATTTATTTTTTTAAATAGTACAGTCGGTACAAGGATATGGCAAGAATCATGAAAGTGGTACAAGAATGATATTTGCAAGATTTCCTGGGTTGAGAAATGGACAGCCTAGGTTTTTAGTGGTAGTTTTACCACTAACCAGCTTTGTGACCATTTGGAAGTCACTGAACATCACTTATCTTGACCATAAAGGGAAGGTGTTAGGTCAATGTTTTCAACCTGGCTGTGCTCTACAATCACCTCAGGATTTTTTTAGAAAATGCCAGTGCCTGGGCTCTACCCCAGACCAATTAAATCAGAATGTCTAGAGGCAAGGACTAAACATCAGTATTTGTTTTAAAGATTCTCAGGAAATTCCAATGCCAGGCCCCAGCTAAGTACTGCTGGGAGAGATGATTTCTAAAACCTTCTGAATCCTAATATTCCCTAGAAAGGGTATAAGAGGTGCAAAAGTCTGTTTTCTCTCTGCCTTTACTTTTTCTCTTCCTTTTTTCTTTTCAAAATTTCCCTCTCTTTTTTGCAAAGTTCTAGATCCAAATATTCTTTCTGAATTTTGCTGATGTGACACCTCCCACATCACCATTATCCCAAAAGCTAGTAATGCACTTTTTTTTCCTTTTCCTCAGATTGGTAGTAAAGCCACTAAAACAGAGGCATCAGAGTCTAAAGTCAGAAATCCCAAATGGAAAGTCCAGATTTCTAACTCCTAGTCTAGTGTCTGGGAGAAGGAGAGGAGGAGGAAGGGAACAGTCCTTTCACTTGGATGCCAATGGAGCCCATGCAGCTCATCTCCTGAATCCAAGCATGGACAAGACTGTGGAGCCAGTCTCCCAGGAGATGCATATACTGCAGGAGCCCAGAGCATTAGCTCTTGGGCTAGTGTCCTCCATATGCCACTTAAGCCCCCTCATCAATAACCACTTACCCCAGGAATGGCATATCAGCAAAGCCATTCCGAGCAGACCGGCTCTTCCGTCCAGCACAGCCCCCAGGTCAGGGGGCAACAGTGTGATAAATGCTGAGCCACAAGCCGCACTGTCTCTTCCAGCCCCTGTCTCCTTCCCCAGCTTAATTAAGAAACAACGTATTTCCCGTCCCTCTCTTTCTGGTTTTCCCTTTCATCTCCCCTTCCTTAGTCTGCAATGGGGCAGGAGCGGAGCCAGGGTTGGGGGTGGGGGCTGCCTTCTACTTCAGGGTATGGCAAGTGCAAGTGAGTACTGATGACAAGACCTGGATACAATTAGGGACAGGTTGCATCTCAAGACTAGATATGTTATTTCTTTTTTCCTTCCCTCCTTTTTCTTTCTTTCTTTCTTTCTTTCTTTCTTTCTTTCTTTCTTTCTTTCTTTCTTCCTCCCTTCCTCATTTCCTTCCTTCCTTCCTTCCTCCCTTCCTCATTTCCTTCCTTCCTTTCCTCCTCCCTCCCTCCCTCCATTCCTTCCTTCCTTCCTTTTATTAGAAAGAGTCAATTCTATCTCCTCCCCTAGCTTTTCAGGCTGACTTGGGTGATTCTCAGGCAGGGAGCTCGAACTCAAACTCCCACAGAAACACACAAGAGGGTTACACCCCTACCCCCACATAAAGAAAGGAGTTATCATCAGCAAAGCTGGGGGTTGCCAGGTAGGCCTCTGAGCCCATGGTTATATATTCTCTAATTTTATAAGAAAAGCCCACTATACAGATTTAAATGTGAAATCTTCTGATTTGATGATGTTGTTGTCTCATATATATTGCAGACCTAATCAAATGCATTTGAGAGCTGAATTAAGTCATATTTGAAGACTTCTATAAGCTGTGAGGTTGAGGGAAGGAAAGAGCAAATTCCTAAGAATTTAATCTCTCTCATTTCATTGGATTTGCCAGACTTATATAACCCTTGTCTGGACCCCAGCTTAGCAATTCAATCACCCAACATCTAATTAATGGTGATTATGATTACTATTTTTATAGTTTTTCATATATACTTCTGCTAAGCACTCTTACAAATAAGGTACCGTTATCACCACCATTTCACAAAAAGGAATCTGAGGCTCAGAGAGACTGAATTACCCATTTGGACCACACAGCTCCAAAGTGTTAGACACACTTAAAGCAGAGGCTGCCAAATTCCAGTGCCCATATTTCTAACACTGCATTAACAGTGAAGCTTCTTATCCTAGAACTAAGAGATCTTGAGAAGTATCACTAGGCGACATTTATTGTTCTAGCTATGGAGATAAAGTGGACAGATTTCAGTAAAATTCAGGCTTCCCATGTACATCAACTGTGTGCCTTTGGGCAAACTATTTCACTTTTCTGAGCTTCATTTTCTTCTGTAAAAGGTGGTGCTACTATTTCCCATATAGGCTAATCAGTGCCATTACATGAGATAAGCCATGTAAATGCTTAGCTTAGTGCCTGAAGAATAATACACGCTGGAAAAAGCTGGACTGCTATTGCTATTATTTTTATTTTCTTTACTATGAGTCATCACTGTTCATATTCAACCCTCTACCCTAAAGCCACAGAATCCTAACACTCCCTTGGGTTTTAAGAACACTTTCAACTTTTCAAAGCCTTTTAACATCCATTATTTCATTTGATCCTACAAGAACCTGATGAGGAGGGTGGGGCAGGGATTACCTCATTTGACAGATGAGAGAATGAAGAAGGCACAGAGAGGTTCAGAAGGCTTCCAAAGTCACGCAGATAGATGTGGGTTCCATAACCCTGAGCTTTTTTCTATTACTAGACACTCAAGGATGAAGTAGGTAGGAAAGGCCACCAGAAGTAGAAACATTGTGTGTGTTCTTGGGTGCCTGGAAAGTTAATGGGGGTTTAAACACAACTGCCCGTGAAAAAGATATAAGAATACTTCTGAAGAAACATAAATGAGTTGGAATTCATAAACTGCAAATTATACAGATAAATACATACAGGAAAAAATTACTAGAAGCAATTACTAACATGAGTAGAAGCCAGGATGGTGACATTTGAAGAACTTCCTGGAGGGGTATAGGAGGCCTTCTATGCCTGCTGCAAACTAATTAGAGTTGGGAATGGTGTCTTATGGGCTGACTGGAGCAGCACTGTGGGGAAAGGGCATCATTATTCCCAACCCCTCTGTCTCTGGAGTCTATCTTATGACACCTGAACTCTTAAGTACCCTATTACCAGCATCTAGCACATTATCTAACCCATAGTAGGTACTCACAGTAGGTGAACTGATTGATAGAAAGAAGGAAGGAATGAACGAAGGAAGGACTCTGCCCAGAAAGATGGAAGAAACTATGAGCCCATCTGCAGTAGACCTGGCCCATTCTAGTGGATGTCTGTCATTTTTCCTGCCCAATCCCTCTACCACATCTTTGTACTTTTTCCTTTAGTCAACTGTCCCTGGTTTATTCATCATGATCTTAGGGAGACTGATAGCCAAGTCAGGCCAATCCAACTCTCTCTCTCTCAAGATGCTGAATCTTGAGAAGAGGAGGACACAGGAGAAAAGGTGGTAGGAGCCCAAACCTTTGGCTGGCAGCAGCCTGAGAGACCATTACTTCCTATGACCCAGATCCCCAGGGCTGCCTGATGTACTCATCATCCTAAGGCCTGATTATTCAACTTTTTTTCTGACTTTTAAGCTTACCAGTTATTTCTCCAACAGATTCCTACATTTTTGCTTAAGTTGTCAAGAGTCAGTTTCTCTTGCGTGTAACCAAAGGGCGACCTGCCCTCAAAGTGAGCAGCTGAGTAGGTAGGGTTGCTGTTATATCAGCTGGCACAATTCCAAGAGCCTCTAAATAGGCCTTGCTATTCTTCTGAGTCTGCCTCTCAGGACATATCAATAATATAAATATAGGAAAGAAGTGCATAGCCTGTTAGAGTAGTCCCAGCTGATGCAGCGAAGAGATACCTGCCTTAAATATTTTGTTCCAATTCTCTCCATCTGGATTGGAATTGGGCAAAATAGAGCCCAGTGGAGTGAGAGAGAGAAAGAGGAGGGAAAAAACCCACAAATGGGTCTTCCCCCTTTGCCTAACTCAGCAGCTGGAGTCTCCAGTTGAACCAACTCCAACCCAATTCCAACAGAAAGCCCTCTGGCAGCCACTAGTCTTGCCCACCACAGGCTTATGCCCTTTTCTCTGTTTGGAAGAAACATTATTTTTTTTAAGTTTATTTATTTATTTTTGAAGGCGAAGGAGCAGAGAGAGAGAGAGAGAGAGAGAGAGAGAGAGAATCCCAAGCAGGCTCCGTGCTGTCTGCACAGAGCCAGACACGGGGGCTCAATCTCACAAGCCACATCATGACCTGAGTTGAAATCAAGTCAGACGCTTCACTGACTGAGCTACTGAGGCGCCCCTGGAAGAAACATGCTTGAAACATCTTGCCTGTGATGCAGGCTCTGCTTCCCTCCTTCTGAGGCACACCAGGAGTTGTGCTGGCTTCCTGGCTCTCTGATACCCAGCAACACCCCCAACACCCTCAACACCCAACTGAGCCACAATCTTCCCACAGCACAGTAGCTGGACAGCTGTAGTCTGCACCTCCTGTTCCAACAAGAAACAGGAAAAGATGGGTGGGGGAAAAGAGGGAGGGCTTTCTGCAAAGTCTCCTCTTCAATCCCCGGTTCAAAAAGCTGAGATTCTTGGTTTTTAATAAAATGTACCATTGGACCTGATTGCAGATTGCGGGAATGGGAGATCACTGCTCCTATGCCAAATGATGGGCAATTTCTTGTCAGACTGTAGAACGGGCACAAACCTCTTCATGTCAAATGATGAATACAAATGGTCGTCAGGTTCTTGGAAATCCTCAAAGTGCTTAGTCACGGAGATCACTTTAACCCACTGCCAATTAAAACCAACTGCAGGCATCCCCAGGATCAAGGCAGAGAGAGACCTGGAGCAGTGGTGCAGCCCTCCTCACTAAGTCTTCTTCCCTTTGTAGGTAGCTCCAAACCCAGCTCATGGCCATTAGAGCACAGTAGCCATGGGCACCAAGAAGAGGCCAGCAGTGACTGCTTCAAAGGTATCTACTGAAGATGTTGGAGAAGTCTGTGAGAAGTCAAGGGCCTATCCAGCCATTCATGCATGTGCTCACTCATTCAAGAGATAATAATCTGTTATAAGGGCATCCAAGACACACTGTAGCTCCCTCCTTCCTTCATTCAAGACAACACCTTCAGGTTGACTACCTAGGTTGCTATGCTAAGTGCTATGGGGTACATTATTTTTATGCAAAGTTCTAGATGGCATAGCCCTTATGGAGCTTACAGGGCTTGGGGGGGGGGTGGTTAAAACATGGGGGTTGAGGACAACAACTAGAATCCAAGGTAGAAAGTGATGAGTGACATGAAAGATCCCAGTAAAAACAACAGAACTGTAAAGGGGCCATTCGAGAAGGGATTAAGAGACAGATGAGGATACCTCAAGGGGGAAGCAAAACATGAACCTCCTGGCACAGGATGAGAATGATTCTAAACGCAGGAGTAGAGCCTGGGGCTCGTGCAATCAAAGTGCAGGGAGAGCAATATAAAGTATATAGTCAGAAAAACGCCACATGACACCCAGCTGGTGCTCTTCAGCCGGGGTGGAACACGTTGCAGAGACATCCCAAGTACACGAGGTCCTGGATTCCTGTCAGGAAGGCCATGAGACAACACTAGGCAGTCGCGGTTCTGTGAAACTAGGGAAAGTCTCTCTGTTGGAAAGAGTCATAATCAGAGGTGCACAGCAAAGAAGGCTTCCCTGTGGAGGGACAGCTCAGGTAGGGAGACAAGTAAGAAGGCTATTGCAACAAGACAGGCCTAAACTACGGTGGTGAAACCAGAGAGTACTCATGCGAGGACGGACTCTCACTGAAACTTCACTAGCTCAATCCTGGAAAACAAACATTGGGCTTGGTTTTAAGAAGCAGTGTGATTCCACACAGAACTGAGCTCCAAGTCAGGAAGTCTAGTGTCTAGCCCTAACTCAAGCAAAAACAAGCTGTGTGACTTCAAGCCAGTCCCTTAACCACTCTGCACCTTGCTCTCTTTATCTGTCACTATCTGTAGTTACACCTAATGGGAATTATTGTTAAAATGGGTAGGTGTAAGTGTATTTTCATTTTTTGGTAAGAACTTTAAAAACACAGGCTGAATAATAGAATCACACTGTTTCTATAAGGTGGTCATTCAAGGCTCTATATTTTCTTCTTCTGTGTCAGAATCTAACTCTAAAGTTGGGCTAATCTCGATGAAACCCATCACTTTCTATTTTCCTCAGTGAGCCAAGCGATAACAAGAGCCCATGAAATGTATGAGAACTCCATATATAGATCCCAACACTAGCCATGGGACCTGCTACACGTCTCAATGCTTAGTCATTACAGAAAGAATGGCACAGTACCAATGTCATGGTGTGGGGGGGGGGGGGGGGGGAGACAAATCTCATCTGCTAGTTGCTGTCCGTGTAAGCTTGAGAAATTTCTATTCTGCCCTAATTTCTCCATCTGTAAAATAGGGTTAATAATCTCTATCACCTAATATTAATGAGAATATTAAATAAATATGTACCACAGACCACAGTCCTAACACATAGTGAGCACTCGATAAATAGTGGCTGTTATTCATTGTTATTTTTATTATTGCTGACATCATAGGCATTGTTTCATTAATTTCAAACTAGAATATTTTGCATATCCACTCTAGCAGGCCAGATGAATGCTTAAAAATATCTGAATCGCTTATAAAAACAGTTTGAAACATTCCATTGAATAAGTCACTGGTTTATTTTTTAAGATGAAAACTCTCATATTTTATGTAAGAGATGCCGCTGCAGAGATAGTATTTTTAAAAACACTACCACATGTTTTGCCACTACTTCTTGACAAAATGTTTTTCAAGGAAAGAGAAAGTGAGCGGGCGCGCGCATGCACACACACACACACACACACACACACACACACACACACACAGACTTGTTCTGTTGTCAAGAAAAAGTATCAAGCCTGAGATGTGAACGCTGCCAAAAGATGACAGTATTTGGCAGGCCTAAAAATGTTTGTCATCTTAAAAGTATTTATGCAAAAGCAAAAAATAAACTATTCAATATTTTAGTCACTTTAGGTGATTAAGGCAAGTCATTAGGTTTTGGTTTAAAAATGTTCTTGAAGGAAATTCACCCTTCTCCAACCTTACTAGTTTTATCCTTCTGCCTATAAAATTTAAACCACTTCTTAAGTTTTATCTGTGTTACCTGTGGAGTTTCTGGCATGTGCACAATGCAAGGGCTAAAAAGCCCTCCTCACCTACCCAATCCAGTGCCTCCAGTGTTTTTGCAACACTTTTAAATTAGAAGCATTTACCAGTTCTGAGACCTTGAGCAACTTACTAACTCCCCAAGTCCCAGTTCCCTCTTTTTTAAAAAGTTGGGGTGGGGGTAGAGTTGAGGGAGAATGTAAGCCCTGCCGGCTTACCAAGAGAGGATGGATTTGATAAATCTTTTTGTTAATGGCAAAGCTATTTAAAGAGGGTGGGGTGGCGGGGTGTGGGGAAGAAGGAGAGGGGGATGTTTAAACCCATAAAGCTAAAGCTTATTCAACTAAGACCTTCCTCAGCATTTTCCTTGCAGAACCCTTAAATAAACCCTCGTAAGGACAAAAAGGTGTCCCTTTTGCCTAAATGCAAGTAACTGCTGAGTTCATTTAGAAGCAGAGGCTAAAATGCTCCCAATGGCTTTCCTTAATGATTTTTTTTTTTCATCAGAATTAAAGAAGTGTATGCCCTTTTGGAACTATTTATGAATGTGTATCTTGTGAAGTTATAAATACATTGAGATCCATTTCTCTTTCCTTCTTATAAAGACATTGATGTGTTTTTTCTGACATGCCTCATGAACTCAGTCAATCACAAGTCTTGCTTAATGGAAACCACATGTCTGCCCAGAACTGTGTAATTATAATGGTAGGATTCTTGGCATTGCCAGGAAAAGGGGCATTGTCAAACCAATTAAAGTTTATTTACTTACATACCATTTCTGGATCAGAATGTTCTTTCTTTTATGCTGATGCTGAGAAAATATATATCTCATCAAGTCGTTGTAATTGTTGTTTTTGGGCAGATTTACGTTTCTTACCAATTATATTCCTGGTTTTCAGTTCCTTTGCATGTAACTAAAAATTTCTTTAAAAAGACATCTGGGAACAGCATCATGAGATATTCTGTAGATAAGACTTTGCACATTTTACACCAAAATTACTGTGCTTGGCTATTTTGCTGCTGAAATGTAATTTTATAGGATTTATCTCCACTAAGGGGTATATGAAGAACCCTGCTGTTTCCTCTACACTGGTCAGGGATTGAGCATGGCCTACGAAGAGGTCGGGGCCTGGTATCTGGCTCAGCTTCTGAATTAATGGATTACCTAGAAAAAAAAGTTTATTAAAGTCTCAATATTTTACGGCTGAAAAATAGGAATAAAAATTCTATTCACAGAAATAACAATGATAAGGGGAAGTACCAGGATTAGTGGGAAAAGCTGTGGGATAAATATGTGAGGGCAGTCACCCGCTAGCTGGATGGCCTTCAGCAAGCCCTTTAAACACTCTGAGCCTTCTTTCTAATCTGTAAAATGGGGCTAATAATACTAGTGAACCTCACAGAATTACTTTGAATTTAAAATAAAATAAGGAAAAAGCACCTTGCAACGTGCAAAGCAATTAACATGGCTGCTCTCTCTGACTCCCTTCAGTGTTCCAGTGCTAAATCGAGAACCACAGTCACAAACAAGCAAAAGTAAAACCGAGGAATAACCATAGATTGTGGCCAGAACTAAGAGGTGAAGGGATTAAACACACCAGACTGAAAACCTCAAACTCCAGTCCACCTGGGAAGAATAGGGCCAGTCAAAGAAAGTAAACCTGTCCTGGGGAAACAGAACCTGCCAATGCCTACGAACATCACCTCCACTTTTATCATTGGAGAGAAAGGACCCCAGTTTGTTGTCAAGGCAGATGGGAAGATGTGGTGAGTTACATGGGTTCACTTCTCTCACTCCGATTCTCGTACCCACACTTCCCAGAAGCAGGTACAGGGAGCCAGCCTTGGGAAAGCCACTCAAACTTTTAGTGGGATGGGCTTATCAATCCTGCTGGTGGGATGGTTTATCAATCACAGAAGGAGGACAACATGAGCTCCATCTCCCATCTCTTGCGGCCACCAAACTAAATGACTGTGAGACTCCTTTTTAATTTCCATCAAGGAAAAAAGCAATGGGAAATTGCAACAATAAGAATAGATTGAAGTACACCCCAATTTTCTACAGGCACAATATGCAATGTGATTCCAAATATCATTTGGTTATTGTTGTAGAGTGGTTTTGCCTAAATCCAACAGGTAAGCCAGTGTTTGTTTCAATAAATTCTTGCTCTTAAAGTCAAAGCAGCTTTCATCTTACAAAGTTCACCATAAAAAAATGTGAACATGCCTTGCTACAGGAGGCTGTGCTAACACAACCACAGGCAACACAGTAATACAGCTTGTAAAGAGCATTCTCTGACATCAGGGTCTGCTCTGCTAGTAACAACTCTGGAAACACCGCTTGTAGTCCTTCAGAGTAAAATACTGTATTTCTTGGAACTCTAGGTCTAAAGTCTTGTCTGACCTTAACATTTATATCATATTAGCTTGATGCCTCATAACGAGAATGACTGATCTTCCATTCCGTTTTACATTTCATCATGCAAATTGTTATTTTATCAGAAACTCACTTCTACCTCAAAATTCTAAATACATCATTACATTAAGAGACAAGTAGGGTAAAAAAACATAGTTTTGCTCAAACTAATAAAGCAGAAAATTCATGAATGACTTTTTTCATTAGATAAGAAATCTTTACTCTAGACAGTGCTAAGTGATAAGTTCCCTAGTTCATTTTGATTTTTGAACATTCAAACTAGTAATGCAGAAAATTTAGAGTTGATTTTTCTCATCATACAAGAATGCTTAACTACAAAACAAGTTCTTGCAGTTTATTTCAACTTTTGGAAATTCATTCTGGACTTAACATTTCAGAAATGCATCAATTACATGAGAGGCACATTGCTGGTGTCTAGCAATACTCTCAGAGTGGAGAGAGCTCTTTGGTGGGTGAAGAGCCATCAAGTGAGAGAAGCCAGTGCCTTCAAGTTAGTTATCCTTCTGTATTGTCCAAGAAGGCATGCTCCTACATGAAGAAAAGTTAGCTTCTGCTTGGAGATCTTCTCTTCCTTGATGGGAGATTTTGGCGAATGGAAGCAAGTGGTATGAAATTGGAGAAAAGGTATGCCAGGGCCTTCTCTAGCAACCAGTTTCTCTCTTCTCTTCTCCCCAATATTCTATCGTCTTTGGATCCTTACATACAAATGGCGTAAAATAACCTGAACGTAGGTATTAATGGCATCTTTCTGGGGTCATATTTTATTTAACAAGAGACTAAGATTTAATGTGGAACAGTCACTGAAGAGAAAAATTTTAGGCACAGTGACAAGTCAGAGATGGGGAGACTCTAAATATGTTTGGCCTAGGTCTGCTGGGAATGTGGCAGTGGGCACTTAAGCATCAGTAGGATTCTGTGACCTTAGAATCCCCAAGTGTCTCTGAGCCCTGTGAGTCTTACAGGCTGGATGACCTCCCAGTGCAGAGGCAGCTTTTGATGCCCCACAGGGGGATGCCCAAGAAAGAGCCTAGAACAGCCAACATATGGAGAGTGGTATGATTCTGGGATATGCCATTTATGAAGTTCTGTGAGTTTGAATATATTCTTCAAACTCTCCAACCTTCTTGCAGGCTGTTGTCAGGATTAATTAGACAGTTAAAGAAAGAACCCAGCACCATGCCTGGCACCAGATAACTGAATGATACAAATCTTAGTTCTCTCCTGTTTCATATCTCACTGCACAGACGTTCTGTACTACTCCACGTATGGGTAGGGCAGCCCTAGCCTGAAACCATGAGCTAAGAAAAATGATCTCATCTTTGGTCAGAGACACGCAATGCGATTTTATTGCATGATGCACAGAGACTCCCAAAACGTGTTAGCTCAAACCTACTGGATTCCAGAGGTGCAATGATGGGTCTAGGACTACAACAGAGGATTCAACCTCCCTGAGGATCTTAGCCCTGCTTTTGACAGTCTGGCCTGCAGCCTTCAAGAACATAAACGGCTCTAGCAGATTCTGGGCCCCAAATCCAACTTTAATTTACTGGTGACCTCATGGCTTTTAGGAGTATTACACAGGACTTATCTGGAATTCACTCTTTCCTACGCCCTTTCTTTTATTGGATAAATCTGATGATCATGCTGATTTCTTGGATCCTTTTATCTAGAAAGGAATTTTTCTGGAAGTACTTAGTATTTTTTTAATCAAATCAAGAGAGATTCCCAGGACTCTACAAATAACTTGTAAGCATATAAATTCTCAATATACTTTCTTGATAAATTAGTGATGGTTTTGTTAAAATTTTTCCTAATTTTTATGAAATACTTTAATTGACTCTTACTTCATTGGTTAATCACAAAGATTGTTTAGATTTTGGATTTGGGAAGTTGTGATTTCTGTTTTCTACGCCGAAAAGAGTGGCATTTTCTTCACTTTCTCCAAATCTGCTTTCCAAAAGTGATTTCAAAATGTGAACTTATTCTTAACTATTTAATTCAATTCTGCATGTGAATTTATGAAGCAGTGAGGAGGCTAAAGACATGGGGAAATGATGGAAAGTGAAGTAAATCTTAATACAATTTCTCAAAAAAAAAAAAAAAACCCTGCAATTTAGTAGAAGTCTGCCTAAGTAGCCTTATAGGAACTGAACACGCTACCAGTTATCACTGTATTTTTAGTTTAAAGGCAACAAACATAAAAAAATTATGATACTCAGGCCCATCCCTGAATAAAAGGAGACTCATACTACATGTCTAAGTGTGTCAAAGTTATAGGACAAACTCTAAAGGATGTATGTTATACCCCCTATCTGAATGAGTATTCCTTCATAACAACCTGGAAGGCCATGTTTGATTTTAGAATACTTGGACTCTTCAAAGTTCTACTCAAGAGCTTGGTGGCCCAGGGAGGCTAGCTCCATCATGTGCTGCAACCCTTCTTCTTCCATCTCTGACTCAGCACCTCAAGGGGCCCTGAACACATATAAGAGCACTCCAGCCCTCATGTTCAATCTCCTTCCTCATCCTCTACAAACAGCCTCTTTGGCCAACTCTCAAGACTAGGAGACACATACACTAGGAGACACCCTGGGAAGGGAGACCCAAATGAGAGACCCATGTGAGCTTTGGAAAGTGACTCAGGGCTCTTGGGGCATCAACTTCCTGAGTGCCAAGAACTCTCAGTGTGATCTAAATAGGGTGTGCATTTTCTAGGTGGCAAACATGGACCTCTCATTCCATAGGGAGTGGTAGGACTGGGGGAGGGTCATACTGAAGCCCCCTAAAGAGCAGAGTCCAGAGGACCCTCTTAACTCAGTGGTACTAGATATTCAGCCACATTCTGAATCAATGAGAAAACTGAGCATCCTATATGGTTTAGAACTAAGTAGTTTACAGTTTCCAATTCTCTAAAATTTGCTAATCTACACACTCAGTGTTGGTCACCCTCCATCTACTTCTCAACCCCCAAAAGTCCAGATTCCACCCACTATGAATGGTTTTTACTTTTGCACATGCTATTCCCTCTTCTGTAAATAACTCTGACCTCCCACCATCTGCTTCCTCTGATAACTCCTCCTTATTCTGAAAGACTTAGTTCAGGGCAAGCACCTTCTCTAGGACACCTTCCATGACTTCATTTCTGATTCCTTGGGACAGCCATTCCCCTCCTCAGTGGTACCAAAGTAATCCTCCTTAGATCACTACATTGCACTCCATCCTATTAAATTTTCATTGTAACTTCTGCCCCCACCCCAATTCTGAGTTTCTCTGACCAGTTGTATATCTATTTGTATTCCAGAGCCAAACACCCAATGCATGCTTGTTAAAATGAACTAAACTCAATCCATAGTGCTATCTTTTCAAATGCAACCTCAACAAGGCTTTCCCTCAACCTGCTCTAAAATAGCATCCTTTTCAAGCTCTAGCCCCTAGCCCTTATTTTTTATACCATCAAATACTTTACATTACATTATATATTTATCTTCTCCATCCAGGATATGAGTTTCACAAAGGCAGGGACTTTGTTTATATTATTGACTGCTGAATCCACAGTGCCTAGAATAAGCAGGCATTCAATAAATGTTGGATAAGTAAATGAATGCACTAAACATGTTTGAAATATTTCAGCTTCCTAAAGCTTCAATTCATTGTATATCATTTTGTCAATTCACCTACCACTGTTATTATCATTTCCTTAATAACTTTAAATTGATTCACAATTTCATTTAATTAAAATTATTTTCAAAGGAAACTACACACAGAAAACCAGTAAACTAAAGACACCTGGGTGGCTCAATTGGTTGAGCCTCTGACTCTTGATTTAGGTTCAAGCCATGATCTGATCAGCTCAGTGTTGTGGGATCCAGCCCCATGTCAGCTTAAGATTCTCTCTCTCTCTCCCTCTGTCCCTCCTCTGGTATCTCTCTCTTTCTCTCTCTCTCTCTCTCTCTCTCTCTCTCAAAAAAAAAAAAAAAATAGGTATATGATGATTCAATTGAAACTGTCTGTGTGTCTCCCAAAATCATCGTATAGACCAGCACTGGTACATACACTTACCACGCTTTGGGAAACGGTGTTGACTTGATCAAACAGACCTTCGATTCCCAACCGTGCCAGATCGCAAAGTATGTTATGCATGCTTTTCACCTACTACTGAAAAATATCCACAACCTGAAAAATTTAGTGCCTACACCCTAAGCATTTCTCTGTCATGGAAGCTTCAAAGGCTCAGCCCAAATACCACGCTTCTCAGATTGCAGTGAATGAACCTCAAGCACACACAAGAGTTTTTCTGTTTCATTTTCTCTTTGAAAGAAAAAAAAAAATTCTCACAGAAAAAGAAACACAATGAAAGAACCATATTGACAGCTCTTACCCAGAGACTCAACTCTGAGATTTATCTATGTTGTGGCCCTGAGACACTGGCAATTTCTGAGTCTGTGTGATGCCCCAGAATAGGAAATAAGGCCAAGAGTCATTCCAAACAATGGAGTGATAATTTCAAAAAAGATTAGTACTTATAATCAGTTTCCATAAAAATCCCAAATTTTCTTCACTTTTCAACAAACCCAGTACTCTTCTTTAAGAGCCTTTCAAAATTAGTTGCAACGTTCAGTTTTTTAGAAAACTCCTTACATCTAGTTGAAAGATCATTCTTCAAACCTTCTCTCTCTTGGCTAAGAGGGAACATGGGATGTTTTCAGTTACAGGAAAGAAATTTTTCCAAGCATTCATGAGAAATTGGCGATTTTTTGCCTCTTAAAATGGTATAACTATACACAAATATTTTAAATCTATTCCAAGTAGCTAGTCTTCAAGATTATAAACAGACAGAGAATCAGTATGTTCCAACGTTGACATGGTAAAAGAGAAAACTAAGTTCAGCAGTCACTGATGGCTTCAAAAGTATGCTATCTGCTGATCCAGAGTGGATTTTTTTCTTCCTTATTTGAAATGAAACCCAAAGATTTAATAAGAAAGAAAAAACAACCAACACTTTCTTTGCCACTATAGACATACATGTATGAAAATATGCATTAAACTTTTATTATAAGAATAACAATATCCAACTCTTTTCCTACTGTTTTGCTGTCCTACTGTTTGCTTTTCCTGCTGTTTTGCTACAGAAAGCCCTTCATACATCACTAGCATTTTTGAGAGACAGTACTGTGGAGAGAAGCAGTTCTCAAATGTGGTCCCATGGAATCCTGGAGGTCACGGAGTCTCTTCTAGGAGGCATGTGAGGTCAAAACTATTTTCCCAGCGATATGACTGTGCTGACATTTGCAGGAAAGGTGCGAAAGCAATGATGGGTAAAGCAATAATGAGGGCTTAGCGAGAATCAAGATAATGGCACCAAATTCTACTTAGTAATCATTGTATTCTTCACTGCCATGAATTCACAGTAACACAAACACACACACAATGTAAAAACCATTTCCTTTAAGAATATTCTGATGAAGTAGTAAAAAATTATTAATTTATTAAACATTATTAAAATATAATATTTTACTGTATCTCAACCCCTCTTACATCTTAATATTCTGTGAGCCTAAATGGGGAAAACAAATAAAGCTTTCTGCTGCATAGTCAGGTACAGTACTTGTGCAATTGTTTGAATTGTGAGCTGAACTAGTTGTTTTTTGCCAGAACACCATTTTTATTCGCAAGTACAACCGACAAACAATGGTTATTCAGACTTGGATGCTTGGCAGCCATCTTTTCCAAAATGAGCAAAGTGAGGATGTCACTTGAAGAAAAACAACTGACAATCATGTATTGCCAATGACAAAATTCAAGTTTTCAAATGAAAATTGGAATTTTGTGAAACCTATATCTAGGACTATGAGCTTGACAGCTTACTAAAAACTTTTCTGCTGAGATTTTGATATTAATAAATATGAATTTTTAATAGTGTACAATAAAATATGTCATGTAACTCAGTAAATCAATATTTTCTAAATAAACAATGCATGATGTTACAAATTCATAATGGCTAAAAGATCCATTCAAAGTGAAAGATATACCAATGGATTTTAATATAAACAGTACAAAAAATTCATTGATATGGTTTCAGAACCAACACTTCAACTAACTCTTAAGAAACTACCACTTGTCAAGTTTTAATGTAGTATCAAAGAATGTTTACAATTATCTAAAAAAAATTATTAAAATACTCCTCTTTTATTTAACTACACATATTTATAAAGCTGGATTTTCTTCATATACTTTAGCCAAATAACACATAGCAACCTACACAGAGGCAAATATGAGAAGCTTGTTTTCTATTAGGTCAGACATTAAAGTAATTTGTAAAAATGTGAAATAATGCCAGTCATCTCACTAAATATTTTCGTTGCAGAAAATAGAGTTATTTCTGATTTTAAAATGTTATTGATGTTAAAATGTGATGGGTTTGGTATTGTCTCTTTAAAAGAATAATAAAGAAATATTTTTAAAATTTCTCACGTTCATTTATAATACACTGGACATGGCATAAGCTACACAGACAGAAATTCTTTGGAGCCTCAATACTTTTTTTTCCCTTAAGAATGTAAAGGGGTCCTGAGCACAAGGGATTTAAGAAGTGTTGTAGCATTGAAAAGACTGGAATCTGTAGTTAAGAGAAACACACAAATTATAATACAGCCACTCATTGACTATGTGACCCCTTGCACAAGTCATTTCATTTCTCTGAACCTCAGTTTCCTTATCTGTAAAAGTAAAGATATTTCCCCATCTCACGGGCTATTATGAGAATCCCATGAAGTACCTGGCTACACTGTCCTTAACACACAATAAATTCTTCAAAATTACTAGCCACTGATATCACCTTCATCTTGTCCTTGTTGGCCAACTAATTAAGTTGACACTTGTGAGAGCTATTTGGATTTTGAAGGAGAGCAGAAACTGCCCCCAAAAGAGAGATGAGGGTGATCTCTCAATATTACCAGGCCATGCTCTTCCTACCAACTGGTACTAAAGGAGAATAAAAGCCAAGAAAGGGAGAAAACTCTATCACTTCCTGAGGCCACCTAAGTTATCTCCATTATGAATCACTAGCTTGTGTGTGTGTGTGTGTGTGTGTGTGTGTGTGTGTGTAGCCCAAGGTGGATGCTCACAGTAGAGTAAACCAATCACCTCTAATCCACTTTTTTGATACTCTTGGGGTTCAAATGCAGTTGACATATGTGATCTTTGAGACTTTTTGCCATGGTCTTAGGGAAAGACAATTAGCCCTGTAGAATGAGGCAAGACACACACACACACACACACACACACACACACACACACACAATCTTTTCCTCATTTTCCATTTATTCTTTAAGTCCTGTGGGACAGGTACATAAACTACAAAAATAATCATTTCTCTATTTTCCCCTATTACTTTTTTCCATAATTTGAAAACATAAAGCTCTTTCCACTGGCTGCCTTTCTAATTCTTCTTTCTATTCTTGTTCCAGTGCAAAAAGAATTTTGCCAACGAGAGTGCTATAAACAGCCATGCCCTCACTGAAAAAGGCAATATGCCGTCAGCCTGACATATACCTCGCTTTTCCGCTCATTGTCAACACTGTGATTGATGGTGTAGTTCATTAATGTAGGACGATTGTCAGCTTTTCCTGAATAAATATAAAAAGAAACAAAGAAATCCCCACCCTTTTCAAGCCAGAGTGAATTATTTCCTATTTTCCAGGCTTAGGTTTAAGGATCCATAGCACATTCATCTCAAAATACATAATGAA
This sequence comes from Puma concolor, assembly GCF_028749965.1. Classification (NCBI taxonomy): domain Eukaryota; kingdom Metazoa; phylum Chordata; class Mammalia; order Carnivora; family Felidae; genus Puma; species Puma concolor. The sequence continues at coordinate 51,047,264 of NC_141667.1, forward strand.
CATACCCTTTAATAGAAGAAATTTTAGGTTGGGTTCAGGGCTGAAATATTTTAGAGAAATAGAGAGGGAAAAAAAGGAGGAAAGAATGCTGTTCAAAAGGATGAAGCAATTTTGGCACCTGAAATTGTACTCACTTTAAAGCAATATTTCATCTTTAATATACATAGTCATGTAAAATGCAAGAAATTATCACCTTTGGAAACCTGTAAAGTAAAAATGATCTGTCATGTGCTATGCTGCACGTAACAAGAATCACAAGGAAAGAAAGCAATGGAGTGGATGGATAGTTAGCAGACTGATTTATGGCTGGATAGGAAAGTTGACTAACGTCAGTCCACATCAAAAGGAAGTTTTATGGAAATAACCAAAATAGATTCTCCTTTCTATTTACTTACTTATAATGCAACTTAGGAATGTTTTCATTGCCAGACACATTTACATATATGAGCTGAAGAAAGGTAAGATGGTTACCTCTTGGTCACATTTGTCCTTTTATCAGAAGGCATTGCCTCTGTGACTTTCCTCTGCACTGGCATCCTTATCTTTCTGCCTGTTTGAACTGTCCTAACTGGGTCTTTGCTAACTCCGATAGTCACAAGATCAACAAACACCATCGGGCGTGTCTTGCTTTTAGTTTTGGTGTACAAAAAGCAAAAACCGAAACAAAAACATCCTTGTCCATATGGTGCTCACAAGTTGATGAACATACAGCATTTCACTCTGGGCATTCTGTTCCTGTGCAGATTTTCTTGGGTGGTAATGTGCTAATGACAATAATAATTTATTCTGAAGATGTGCTAAGTTTCTTGAGTTGAATTGTGAAGTATTTTGAATACCACTGGAAGGCACAGGAAACTGAGAACTGTAGGAAAAGCTGGCACTCTGCTACCACTTGAAGATTGTAATCTGATTGTAATAGAAGGTGATTATTGAAGACTAACCAGAAGACCCTGGATGATTTCTTCTGAAAATGACAGCTTGCCTCTTAGAGTACATATGCAGGGCTCTGTTTTCAGGATGTTCTAACTTTTAATAATGTAGGTAAAGGGACTTGAACTCTTAACAGCAGCTGACAGTGAGCACTGACTATATGCCAGGCACAGTTATCTCATTCAATCCATGCTCCAACTGTTAGGTCTTAGCTTTCATTACTCCCATTTTAAAGATGAGGAAGACAGGACTCAGATTATGTAAGTGACTTATTCAAGGTCACATGTGAGTAAGTGGTACTAGCAGAATGCTCACCCAACTCTTTGTGACTTCAGAGCCAGAATCGTGAGCATGAAAATGTGACTTCTGAGCAAGTCTGAAATGTTGGGAGGGTTTGTATTAAGGAAAAGAGCAATCTGCACTTGGCTTTAAAATGCTTCTTGAACTGATATCCATTTGATTTCTCATTTCCTTCTCACCCTAACCACATTAAGTCAGCAGAGCAGATATTTTGTTCATTTTACAGATGAGAAAAAGAAAGTCCAGAGAGGTTAAAAAAAAAACTGTCTTGAGGCTCAACAGCCATGACTACAAGAGCTGGGACCAAAATTTGGGTCTTCCCATACACCATTACTTTGCTATAAGGTGACAAACCAGAAAAGCAAATAAACGAATCATCAAAGCCTATCAAAGTCACTCAGTGGAAAGGTAGCTGTTGCCATACTTCATTTTGCAACTGTGTAGCTGGTCATATAATAAATGCAGGGTTTCCCTACTAGCAACCAAGTGCTTTGGGATTCTCCAGATCCCCTGTGTGTCATGTTATCTCAATGGCTTCAGTTGATGGGACCCTGGACTTCCCAGGATGTGGGAAGGCTCTAAGGGTCCTGAGAAGTTTGAGGGGGAAGCAGTAAAACTGCTTAAAATCAACAGCCAAACCCAACACAGTGTAAACTCTTCCATAAGTAGCCAATCAGCAATATATCTGCCCGTACTTCTTAAGTAGTCACAGCAATACTTCCAGCATGTCAGAGAATAATAAAAATCAGTTGTGGGAAATGAGAAATTTTAAAGAAGAAAAAGTGCACTCCTACAAACTCCAGGCTTTACATGTCACAGGGACCCAGAGACTACAATACAAGGGCTCCCATAGCTTCACAGTAAATTAAGATGGATGAACTTTTTTGGAATTTATCAGGGCCAGGCCTTGACATTTATCCAGAATACCCTCCAGAGGAGGAGGTAAACTACAAAGCAGTACATTTTCAGTCAAATCTCATAAGTGTCCCTAACTGATAATGCTCACCTTTAGAATTTTATGATGCCAGAGAGTGAAACTTCACCCACTATCTCTCTGACTTCAAGAATCCAACTCACAGTACTTCCCAATGTTTGTGCCCTTCTCCTAAATATTAACAATTGGGACAGTGTGTGCACTTTATGGTTCTTAAAGACGTGTTGAGTTGTAGGCCAATGAGGAATATAATGAGCCAACACCGATAATGTACATAGAATGGATTTATTCTGTATTCCAAAGGACTCTTCCTTCCTATTTTCTCCCCAGCAAATTGAAAATTATATTTGTAACCTGATTTTAAAGCACTCTAAATGTGCATTTCTCAGAGCTATTAACTGAGTTTGGATAGTGTTTTATATTTCTTTCCTGTACATTTATTATGGGACATCCAAGACAGAGAAGAAATTAAAGATCAAGGAATATCAGAGTTGTGCGTGCTTTTGTCTCTTCTGCATAAAAGGAAACAGAACATCAACTTTCAAAATAAAACATTAAAAAATTATGAAGCTAAAATGCAGTTGTTCCTCAGCCTTTTATGGGCTGTAGACCCTTGTGAGAATTTAATAAAAGTCTCTCCTTAGGAAAATGTCTGTTACTTAGTGAAAAATGTTCCAACCATTGTAAAAGTTTCACTGCTCCTTGCCCCCCGAAATATAGTCTTGAATTGCCCATAGGTTAAGAATCCCTGAATTATAATCCCCAAAACCATGAAAAATCAGTTCATCTAATTGACTTGTCCTCTGTGTTAACAGTTACAGTTGGCATTCACGGCTTAGCATTGCAAGCACAGTGGCTATTTAAGTTTTACTGGAACCCATACCTCCTGACCCCTCTCTTCCTCTCTTCTTCACTGGATGCATTACTCAGTTTATGCATGATTGTTTAAAGGAGAATTGAATTAGAAACACTGTCTAGAGAGCTGTTTTTGCATCTCTGCCATTTAAGATGCAGACCTTGAGAGAGGGGGTTTCACCATCAAGAGAAAACAGTGTGCATTCTCAGGGCAATCAAACCAGAAGGGTCACACTTCCAAGAGATAACTCGGGCTGAAAAGGAAACCAAGCTCCTCAGGAAGCTCCGTGACAGCACAGATGAATTGTGTAATGAATTGCACTGGGGGGTTTAGTAGGGCTGACACTGTACGTCCTTCACCATTGTCCCAGCGTGGTGGTAACTGTGTCCATTTTTACAATCTAATTTTACAATAGATTAACTTGGAAAAGGCTGGAAGGCAAAGAGGCTGTATGGGGCATATGAGTGGAACCAACCAATTCAGTCATTAGTGAGTGCAGCACTTTGATTCTTAGAGAATCAGAGAGAGAGAAGAGTAAGTACACCAAGAGCCACAATCACCAAATCACAAAGCAGCCAAGGACTCCATTTCAGGTAAACACTACTTTTAATGCTGCCTAAAAGTTAGGTTTGCAATTTCACAAACTCATACAAACAGTCATAGTCATGCCTAAAAAGGCCTCTCTTGGGTTCTCACTGGTGAGGAAATTCAAACACTGAATCCATTTGTCAGACACACAGCCAACTATGCCCAACACATAAGAAAGTTTGGCTCCTAAAGGAAGTAGGAAAACAACTCCAATTTTCTATTCTCTATTAAGAGAAGGTTTCTGCCTAACTTGTTCTCTGCCTTATAAAGCTGTAGAAATGAGTCTGACTCGCAGAATTCTATTTTTAAAAACTCTTCCTATTTACATATGCTTTACTTCTCAAAAGAATGTCACCTTCCTATTAATGCAACAGTTAACAAAAGCAGTGTCAGAAACGTGCCATTGGTGGGGGCTTTGTTTCTCACTTGCCATGTTTTGATTGGGATCTGTGTTAATTCATGTACCCTCATTGTGACACAACTGAAAATTATCATTGTCAATACAGTTTCCTAACAATCTCAGAACCCAGGCAATTAGGTATAAATAAGTCATTGTCGGCAAAATAAAGAATGCCATCTAATGTCTCCGATGAATAAAAGAAACAGCTGGAAGAGGAAGGAGAGAGCACAGACAGAGAAAGAGAAAATGGACCCAGAACTTCATTATGGGCTCCAAGTAAAAGGAAAAACTTTATATGACAAAATAAAGACATTCAAAAAAATTAAAAAAAAAAAAAACATGCTTAGAAAATCATTATCCAATATACTTTTAAGCTAGCTCCTAAAACAGCTTTTCCAAAATAGTTTTGGATGACTGTTTATATGTTAAAATCAACATTTAAATTGTGCTACAAAGCTTATTGTGCGCTATATAAGCAGTTCTAAGACCTCTAGAACAACATAGCTTTGGGTCTAATCCACTGAAAACACACTGTCCGCACATGAAAATTTTGTTCGCTTTGGTTGGGAAAAAGTGAGGAATGTGCTTGTCTCCAAGTTAGGAGAAGGTCAAGAAAGCATTTTTAAAATATACTCCTCCACGAATGACCAAGTAGTCAGGGCCCCTTCATGCACCTGAGTGGTTTGCCAGCCAAAATGCAGATCAATCCCTGAAAGAAGCATTCATACCTTAAATATGCATTTATGCTCCCCCCAACAAGATGCACAGTTCCAACTTTTTTTTTTCCAAAATTAGGAGTTCAGAAATGAGGGGAGTTGGAAACACATAAGTTCTGTTTGCTTAAACCAATGGCAAGTATCATAAGATGTTAAGGAAAGAAAAACCTTAGCAATCAGATAGATCCCAGTTACACAACAAATGTGAGCATTGATTTTGCAGATCACTTTCTCCAAATTGGAAAGCAACTCTCTGCCACAAAATTCAATGAGGACAACGAACCATTTAATAATGACACAGGAGATACATTTTATTCTGTAATCTGTAAGAACTGCTTCATGTTCATTACCTTTCAGAATATTATTTCACCATCTGAAACTCATCAGATTTCCACATATATGAATAGGGTTTATTTCTTCTAAAATAAGCAGTACCAACCAAAAATAAAATAAAATGAGATCACTAGAAGCATAAGATGTCAACTTTTTGGTCCAAGAATTCCATGTCTAGGAATCTATCCTAAGACTGTAATCAAAGCAGCAGTAAAAGGTGTTCATCAAATTGATATTTATGGCCATGAAAACTAGAAATAACCAAATATCCAATAATGAGAGAATGGTCAATAAGATACTAAATTACTATTAAAACATTTTCCAAAAGTGCCTGGATGATGTAGGAAAATTCTCATGACATCATATTAATTAGAAGTTATAGGATTCAAAGTATTATTAGGATTCAAAGATGATCAGGTTTTATTTGTTTGTAGTCAACCATTCTCCTCAGTTAATGGCACATGATAATCACCGGAATCTTGTGTGTGTGTGAACATATATATACACACACACATATATACTTTTTAAAAATTTTTTTAGGGGCGCCTGGGTGGCGCAGTCGGTTAAGCGTCCGACTTCAGCCAGGTCACGATCTCGCGGTCCGTGAGTTCGAGCCCCGCGTCGGGCTCTGGGCTGATGGCTCAGAGCCTGGAGCCTGTTTCCGATTCTGTGTCTCCCTCTCTCTCTGCCCCTCCCCCATTCATGCTCTGTCTCTCTCTGTCCCAAAAATAAATAAAAAACGTTGAAGAAAAAAAAAAATTTTTTTTAATTTTTTTACGTTTATTCATTTTTTAATGTTTATTTATTTATGAAGGAGAGAGAGACAGAGTGTGAGTGGGGGAGGGGAAGAGAGAGAGGGAGACACAGAATGTGAAGCAGGCTGCAGGCTCTGAGCTGTCAGCACAGAACCCGACGCAGGGCTCGAACTCACAAACCGCGAGATTATGACCTGAGCCAAAGTCGGACACTCAACCGACTGAGCCATCCAGGTACCCGATGTTTATTCATTTTTGAGAGAGAGAGAGAGACTAAGTGTGAGTGGGGAAGGGGCAAAGAGAGAGGAGACACAGAATGTGAAACAGGCTATAGACAGAGATGTCAGCACAGAGCCCGATACGGGACTCAAACTCACAGACTATAAGATCATGACCTGAGCCAAAGTCGGAAGCTTAACCAACTGAGCCACTCAGTTGCCCCTACACACATATACTTTAGTTAAAAAAACAGGAAAAAAGAGATAGATGAGAAAGAAAGTTTAAAAAAAAAAAGGAAAAGAAAAAAAAAGAAAGGAAATATATTCCAAATGCATATATCTGGGTAGTGACACTAATGAATTGCTTTAGCTTCCTTTTTAAAGTTTTCCAAAAATTCCAGGTTTTTATAACATGTAATATCAGCAAAAAGGCACTTGAAAGAAGTCAAAATGGCTTTTATCAGTCTAAATTCTAATTAACCTGATTTCTTTTACACTTTAGGAATGTACAAGGCCAGCGGTAGAAGGTGATTTCCACATTGGGTCCAAGGCACTCGAGGAGTCTGAGGGCCACTGAATGGCTGAGCGGGGAGGCCTAGCCAGTAGAATGATACCCCAGGTTCATTTTCTCCTTAATTACAGAAGGTTTGCTTTTATCTATTCTCTCTATATTTTTAATTCGCTGTCAAATCAAACCCTTTTCAATTTATAGATGAGGAAACCACCACCCAAAAAAGTTAAAGGTCTTGCCTAGCATCACATAGCTTGTTAGTAGAAGATCTCAGATTAAAACTCAAAGATCCTAACTCAGTTGATCCTGTGTCTACCATAGGATGTGGTTCTGTCTGCCCAACGCAGAGCACAAGTTGTCAGCTAATTGCTTCACAGCGGTAAGAGGCCCACACAGAACCATCCACATTTTCTTGGAAAGCATCCCTCTTACCACCCTCCCTATGACTATAGGAATTGAAAAAGTAGCACTGTTTAAGAAATGCCACTAGAAGTCAGTTGAAATGAAATATCAGACTTCCTTTACTATGTCAATCTCGGTCTTAAAGCCTCTTTGAAAAATGATCACTTGCCTCCTTAATCTTTAGAGTAACAATTCATAGTACAAATATGAGAAAGATGGCTGATCTATTGAGGACAGCTTCCTGTCATCTATGAGATAACCATTTCATACATCACATATAAAACTAGCAAAAAAAAAAAGGATTAAATAGTATGTGATATTAGTACAGCTGACACTTGCTTTTTCATGCAAAAGAAACAAGTAGGAAACCCCAAAATCATTTGAATAATTTGTGGTTGGGTTTTTAAAGTATATCAGAACATACTCCCATTGCAGTTATGTTTTACTTAATCAAAATCTAATATCCAAACAATCTTCAAAATAGTAACCATTGTACCAAAATACCAAATACAAGTACTTTCAGATACTCAGTTAATGCTGGAATCATCTTTAAATGATGATGGCTGGTGAGCAGACAAGCATATGACCCAAACGAATAAACTATAACTATTAAAACAAAAGACTGAAGGCATGCCAGAGAATAGCATGAAAAAAAAATTCCATAAGGTATTTGACTAATAAAAGTCACAATATCCTTGCAGATGAGATGGATGTGGGTAGGTGGATGGACAGACAGGGAGAAAGGAAATACAGTTTGCAGGATTCAAATCTAGATAAATAACCTTACCTAGAAAAGTTACCTAAATCTCCATTTGCAAATGTAAAATCAACTTCTGCTCTTACAACACCTTCAATATCCTACCTGCCTGTTACTTGCACAACCATTTCTTCATGTGTTCTATTGTTCCAAAAATTATTTATCTTCTGCAAGCAAAGAGGAAATGGTCTATGTTAGGTTTAAAACCCCGGAAAATACTCCCCCAGAAGCATGACTAGTTTGCATCTTTTGGACAGCGAAGATCAAAGTGATTTAAAATGTTTATTTTTAAAGTAAACCATTTACACTGATCTTTGGAAAAACCCCTTTCACCCTTTAAGAACTGTATTTGTCTCCACAACTCTTTTAGAGACACACCAAAATCACACTCTATTCAAGATGGCACTGGCAGAATTATTGCAACTGATTTCTCTAACACTATCTCATAACGTCAGCTCCAGGCACAGTGACCCGAAGTGGGACAGGAAAATACAGAAGGCTGGATCACGAGCCCAAGGGCCACCATGAGCCCAGTAATGAGATGCCGTGTGCCACACAGCTCTCTAATTGAAAAAACGGCAAAGAAACAATACTGAAGGGGAAATCATAAACACTGCTTCTTGGAATCACTTAAGAAAATAACCTTCATGGATCCCCAACTTCTGTTTCTGGAGAAGGAAGTTACAACGTCAAGTCCAGCTCTTTCCAAACTGTAGGCAAACACCATAAAATAGTCAATACCAAAAGCCACAAGGACTTTGCAGGAGGGTGAACCTTTTGCTTTTTGAATCTAGAGGTTGATTTGAATTTCATCAGGGTCACTGTATCTGAGGGAGTTTTCCCAGCCCCCTGACTTTATTTCGCATCTCAAACACAACCCTTCTTTTATGAAAACCCATTTTAAATATTAATGTGTGTTTTCTTAAGGAAGTGGAAGGCAAATCAACTTCCTGGTACCCAGGGTATCTGATTTCTAAAATGGTCTAATGCTGATTGTCACAGCTCTACCAGATGTGAGGGGTGAAGCTCTATAAAAAACGGAAAGGCCGGCTTTCAGGCTCACTGCTGTGCGGGTCCCACGCCTCCCTGAGCTGCATCCTCTGAGAGTATATTTTTGTTAGCTGGCTGCCGGAAGCCCTCAACTGCCCCCCAGTTGTTTTGTGATCCTATAAGGACCTTCCCAGCCCTGCTGTCAGCCCAGACATTAAGAGCATGTTTGTGTTGGTAAGTTTTGGGGGCTGGTTAAAATAATAAGTATTATCATCAGCATCACCGTTTCAGCAGAATAGAGGCGGGTGGGGTTCAAGAGCTGGGCTCCAAAGTTTGCTAAAAAGCCTATTTTGAGAAAACCTTTGTTCTAAACTCTCTTGTTTACCTCCTGCACCAAGAAACAATGTCTTTTGTTACTAAGCCCCCCCTTCTTTGACTGTTAAGTTTGTTTACTGACATTTTCAATACCAGGCAATACAAAGAGTATTTCCTCGTATTAATTCCAAATGTCACAAAGAATAAAATTTGGTTCCAAAGAAGCCTGTCTAACTAGATAAGATGCCATAGTTAGGAAAAAGTATAATGAAAATAAATCTTGCTCTTAAACGTGGACCACATAACCTTAGGGATCCTATTCTTTGCCTTCCTTGCTGTATTATTCAGAAGTTGCCTGGCTTGGCATCTCTCTAACCAGGCCAGCCCAGGCCACAGTTACTCTAGTGTTTGCTTAGAAAATGCTGACATGTGATTTGAAGAACATTAACCTTCCATGTTGGCTAGAGTCCATGATGCCCACCAAACAACTAATAAGATTTAAACAAACAAACAAACAAACAAACCATTGTTTATAGATCAGTCTTATAAGTTATCAGAGGATGACCTCTACAGATAATTGATTGATTTTCAAATACATTTCTTCTGCAAATATTTGTTGAGCACCAATGAAGCCAAGCACAGGGAACATGGTGAAGAGCCAAAGCAGACATACTCCCTGCCTTCACTGAGCTTGCAGACTAGAGGAGGCAAATGCAAATCAAATTGTCACCTAAGAAGCACATTGTTACAGCCCAAGATGGGTGATCTGAAGAAAATCAAGAGAGTAAAAACCAAGAGACTTTCCTGAAAGTGGGGTTTGAAGGATGAGGAGAAGATAAACAGGCACAGAAGGCGAGCTCCACAGAGGGATTAGACTGCAGAAGAACCCAAAGTCATAGGGAGTATGAATTTGGCTGGAGGACCAAAAGTACTGGGCCAAAGAGGGAAGGGGCTCGGGGGTTGGAGGAGTGGTCACACCACTAGGGTCTTGCCATGCACTGTGGCCTGAATCTTGATGGATTCATCCAGAGAGGTACCACTGAAGGATTCTGGCTTAGCTTCCAGTGCATCCCTATCTCCTACATAACTTGGCAAGATCTGATCCAAATTAAAGGTATGGCACTCTCTATCCCATGCACATATCTCAAGCTCACACACGTCCCAAGCAAAGGTGTTGAATTTCAATGATAGTCTTCAGTATTCCAAAATAGAGCCTCCAGTTTAAAAGGTATGCCTCCCTTCTAAGTCAGTCTAATACAGTGGCAACCAGGATAGATACAGATACAGATATAAAATTTCACAAGTAATCCCTTCCTTGTAAGTCCCAAAATTATTTTAAATTATGGTTATACTGACACTCAGCTTTCTAAGCCCACAATGTAAAATTAAGTTTTACAAGAAAACAAGACCATCTGTGAGAGTATCAAGAGAAAGAGAAAGAAAACCAACGTAATGCTTTCTTTCATGATTTCTTCTCCAAACCTTTTAGGAGTCATGATCACCAAATCTTACCACCCCAGCCTGACAGGAAATAGATATTGAACTAGGCTACATAGTAGCCAAGAGATTCAAAAAGGGTTGTTTAATAGCGAAAATAGAACATGAAGGAGAAAATGCAGAAAACAAGCATCTTTCTCTAGTGACTATGTTACCATATACACAAAATTACCAGAAATAAGAAAAGGCTTAGTCACATTATAATTCAAAATAGCTATGATGTCTTGAATGATGCCAGCTATGGGATACTATGGTAAATGCTTTCCAAATAGCCTCATTTCTTCCTCATAGCATCTGTGGGGGTAGGATCTACTATCTTCATCATTTTCATTTTACAGATAAATCAAGAGGATCTACCCAAGGTCAGTGTAGTGAACAAAGTCTATTGCTGACCCCAAATATTATTTTCTCCTTCATCTGAAGTGTTAACATCTTCAATATTCATAAGAGCACATTACTTACAGAACAAAAACTATATTTCCCACACTGCCTTATAGCTAATCATGTGATCAAGTTTTGGCTAATCTGATGCAAGCAGAATTTGGTATGCAACATCCAGTGTCATTAAGAAGAGGGGGTCTGCCCTACCTCTGCCTGCCTTCATCCCGCTACTAGGAATGCTGCTAGGACAGCCACAGTTCCATTTTTGACAGTAGGGATGACACCACTCTCCATATGGTAGAAGAATGTGGTAGAAGGAACCTGGCTTGAGAGCTTTGCAGAGCAGAGCCTCTGTCATAGCCCTGGTCTGCTTATCTCTCTAGGCATCAATTATATAAAGTAATAAACTTCTGGGGCACCTGGGTGGCTCAGTCAGTTAAGTGTCTGACTCTTGATTTCGTCTCAGGTCATGATCTCATGGTTCATGGGATCGAGCCCCGCATTGGGCTCTGTGCTGACAGCACAGAGTCTGCTAGGGATTCTCTCTCTCCCTCTCTCTGCCCCTCTCTAGCTCTCTCTCCCTCTCAATCTCTCAAAATAAATAAATAAACTTTTTAAAAAAAGTAATAAACTTCTATCTTCTTTAGATCACTGTTTTATTTTGGTTTTGGAGGGGCAGGGGCAGGGCACATGTTCCCTCACTTGCAGCAAACTCTAATCATGGCTGCCACAGCCACATAGAGACAAGTGTGATAATCTGAGTAAATTAGTTAACCTCCCTGTCTCCTAGTCTATAAAACAAGATGGGTAATATCTATCTCAGAGTATTGTGTGAATGATATATGATAAGATGAAATCATAATATTTAGCACAGTCCCTGGCATATAAGCCCACAATAAATGTTAGCTTACCACCACCATATTCCTCACACAATAGAACTCACAGTAAACTCTCACAGAGTTGATAAATGTCACAGAATTTTTCTCCATAACAGTCATCAAAGCTCCAACATGCAGCCTGTACTTGAAGTTGTGGGCCCCATAACTGATGCTGTTGGAAGTTGCAGGGGCTCATCTTGGAGCTGATCTTGAAGATCCTTCTTGAGATAACATGAATATGGCTTAAGTAAAGCCAAAGCACCTGGAGGGAGCCCAATTAAAGTCTCTAGATCCCTGAATCTAGGCAGCTGTCAGACCCAGCTTTTTGCCCTTTCCAACTGCCTTCTGCTGCCACCTTACTTCCAGATAATGACTCCCCTAAACTGGCCAGCCCTCCTCTCCCAAACTTCAGGAACACTGAGACTACCTAAGCTTCCATGGGTTTTCTCCGCATCCTACCAACCTTCACATCAAGAACATACATTATTCTGCAAGCACTGGGAGCAGTGGCAATTACCGTACCTGTGTCCAACCACCTGGAATCATGCACTAAGAAATCTTACTCATATAGAGGAGTTACATCTTAGACAGGAAGTCAGATCCTAAAGTTAGTATGAAAGGCAAAACTCACACATAATCAAAATTACTCTTGAAAATCACTTACATCATCCATAAAGTATCACATAGGTGGATCTGTATTTATAGCCCACTAAAATTTGTTAACTACTGAACCGGACTAAAGAAAAAATCTATATGCTTATATCTGCATATTCAAAATTTCCTGCTTTTCATAAGAGACTCTTAAAAACTGAGAACAAACTGAGGGTTGAGGCGGGGTAGGAGGGAGGGGAGGGTGGGTGATGGGTATTGAGGAGGGCACCTTTTGGGATGAGCACTGGGTGTTGTATGGAAACCAATTTGACAATTAATTTCAAAAAAATTTTTTTAAATAAAAAAACACAAAATTTCCTACTTTTAATAAAATTATTAAATCTTTCATATATCTGGAGATGGGAGGAGACTCTGACAAGTTCTTCCTTTCCTCTGTTGATATTAAAAATATAAAACCCCATGGGGCGCCTGGGTGGCGCAGTCGGTTAAGCGTCCGACTTCAGCCAGGTCACGATCTCGCGGTCCGTGAGTTCGAGCCCCGCATCAGGCTCTGGGCTGATGGCTCAGAGCCTGGAGCCTGTTTCCGATTCTGTGTCTCCCTCTCTCTGACCCTCCCCCGTTCATGCTCTGTCTCTCTCTGTCCCAAAAATAAATAAACGTTGAAAAAAAAAATAAAAAAAAAAAAAAATATATATATATATATATAAAACCCCAACAGAGGTACTAGGTGTGTGTTGTGAGGTGAGAAATGAGATAATGTTTATGAAGACATTCTGCATAGGACCTAGCACCTAGCAGTTGGATCATAATATTTCCTGGATTTGAATCTAGTACTTGCTCAATTAGACCCACAAACACAGTGTTCTCTGAAGAGCTGGATAGAAGAGTCCAGTGGCTTACCCTCTTTCCAAGCTGGTTTCCAGTGGCCCCACTGACCTGTCAATCAGCCACCCTTTGTTAGTTACTAAATCACTTGGTTCAGTTAATATGTGAGCATCATATGAATCCTATGGTGCTGGTGACAACTTACACTCACTTGTACAAATTTAAGGTGTTTGCTCTTTTTCCCCAACATAAACAAGATTTTAAGCATCATTAAAGCAAACAAAAGAACCGTGGTTCCCAAGGAGTTCACCATTTCTTCTGTAGAACCTGGGTACCAAGGGCTCTGTGCCCATGACTGGGACACCATTTCTGGGGCTCAGGATGGGGGACAGCTGGGCACACACCTGCCAGCCAACCAAAACTTAAGGCATGAGATCCATTTTTAGCTCTATCTTTGGATCAAAGCTGACCTAGCTGGAAGACTCACCAAAAAGGCAGATCTTTCTTGACTTTTAGGTTGATCTAAGAAGGAAGAAAGGACTGCACAAATGATTAAGTTTATGGACCGTCATCCACAGAAAACCACAAACACACTGAGAGAATGTCTTAGTGGGAAAACTCAGCTCAAACTCTAGAGCAGCATGTCCCCTAGAAGTGTAATGCAAGCCCCAAATGCAAATCATGTGTGCCATTTTAAATTTTCTGATAGCCACGTCTTAAAAAGCTAAGATAACCAGGTAAATTAATTTTAATAAACATGTTTACTTTAACCCACAATATTCTCATCTCAACATGCAATCAATATCTTTTAAATATTGATATATTTTACAATCTTCAAGATCCAGTGTGTCTTTTATACTTTATATCTACATTTGAACTAGCCATCGTGCAAGCGTTCCACAGCCACATCTAGCTAGCAGCTACCGTATTGAACAACGTAGCTCTAAAAGAAAGGTGACAGACTAGCAAGTCACAAAGTTTGCTTTGGCTTTCATAGTGATTTAATTTTTTAATGAGTTGTCATTATTTAAAGTCAGATTTCACATTAAAATAGCAATTTCTGGCTTCTGTTGAAAGTTCCTATCTGGTAACCCTGGGTTCCGATGCTCCAATAGCAAGGAGCAGAGAGAGCTAAGAACCCACCGCAGTGCCTCCCTCTGAAAGGAGCACTCCAGCTGCCACAGTCCCTATCAGTCCCCATTGCTCCAATTCCTTACACTTCCTGCCTGGCTGTACCCCAGTAGGCGAAATAAATAGCACGGCCGCCACCAACAGAGATAACATCAAAACTATTGGCTTGTTTAATGTGGTGAATTTTGAAAAAGAAATGTATTTATGTATTTGTACTTTATTTGTTTTCCTCCCACTTGCCATTTATGTTACCATGAACCCTGAATTTAAATGGGGTCATATACACAAAGAAGAAACAAATCCTTGCTTATTGATTCAGGAAAAGACGGAAATCAGCCTAGGGAAGGAAGTGATCCTGTTTACTCTGCTTTTCAAATAACTGAAGACAGAAGACTGAGAAGGCTACGGAGCATTAGAACACCTTGTTATTCAAATACATCACTAAAAAGACCTTGCTCTCTAAAAATACTAGTATATATAAACATTCTTCTGTCTGTCTTGCTTATTTCCCACATGTGGCTAATTGCCCATCGCTCTCCTCTCTGTGGCTCCCGTTTCTCTGAGGTTGGTTTCCTCTCTCCACCACCCCTGTCAAGACCTCAGGGCAAGGGGTCATGGTGGCTCCCAGCACCTCTCACCTTCGGCCTCATCTCCTTTTTTCTCTTTTCCTCATACTGGACACTTAAAAGTCTTCCACCACTTCTCCCTGCTACCTATTTTCTCACCTTATCAAAATCCCCCAGGGACATCTAAGGTTTCTTCCAAGGTCTCAGCTGAAGGCTCAAGTCATTTCATCAGCTACCCTCCTGGTTCTTCACATCAGGCCAACAATAACATTAACAACACAACGACAATAATAATACAGTGGCTTTAAGTGTGGTATGGGTGGGAGTCAGCTTCTAAAGTCAGAGTATAAAATAAAAACTACATAAAGTCAGGGGCACCTGGGTGGCTCAGTAGGTTAAGTGTGCAACTCTTGATTTCAGCTCAGGTCATGATCTCATGGTTTTGTGAGTTTAAGCCCTGCATCAGGCTCTGCACTGACAGCATGGAGCCTGCATAGAATTCTCTGTCTCCTTCTCTCTCTGCCCCTCCCCCACTGGCACTGCCTCTGTCTCTCTCAACCTAAATAAACTTTTAAAAATATTTTTTTAGGGGCGCCTGGGTGGCGCAGTCGGTTAAGCGGCCGACTTCAGCCAGGTCACGATCTCGCGGTCCGTGAGTTCGAGCCCCGCGTCAGGCTCAGAGCCTGGAGCCTGTTTCTGATTCTGTGTCTCCCTCTCTCTCTGACCCTCCCCCGTTCATGCTCTGTCTCTCTCTGTCCCAAAAAAATAAATAAACGTTAAAAAAAAAAAATTTTTTTTTTAAAAAATATTTTTTTAAAAACTACATAAAGTCAAAATAATCCTTGAAAATCCCTTAAACTACACATAGAGTGTGGTATACATGCTTTTACAAACTTACTCGTTAATACCTATATACAAAGTTCTGATTCGGCGGATTTATATTTAAAGCTCACTCAGAGGCATGCACACAGTGGAATGGAGACCATTATTTAAACTGTTCTTTTCCTCTTAGCTTTCTTTTCTCTTTTTTTTATTTTTTCGTCCACTACACATAGTTGAAATCAGAAGGATAACGGCATGCACAATGAAAATTGACTACGATAATAATTTTGTCATAAATACCACTGGCTAAGCACTTATGGTGGACTGAGCCCCAACCAAACACTTTATAAATATTCCATTGTAATATTCACAGAAACTGAGTTTTTCATTCTTTTTCTTCTCATTGTATAGGAACAGGCTTGGAGTGGTCAAATAACTTGCCCCAAATCTTGTAGCTAGGAAGTTGCAGGATCAGGAGCTGGGCCCAGATCTATCAACGAATCCCCCTTTTCAGTAGTAAACTCAAAGTCTACAGCTTTATTCCTCTGGTCTTCCCACTATATACTGAAAATATATCTATAATTCTGATCAAGTGAATCTGAGCAGGCACTCACCTCCTCTCCATAAGACTATAAACCATTGCAGATCTTGGGCTTGTCCTATATTTCTGTTTCTCCAAACATTTCTGTGTCTTCTCCAATCAGTGAGAGTTCAGGAAGTGTTTACAGATGGCAAGTGTCTAATACCAAAAGTTCAGAAGACACCCAAAGCAGCCATAATTCCCACGACTAGAGGAAAGTTTTTAAATGTTTATTGTTTAGAGTCCACTGGGGGGAAGGAGTCCCCGCTTCTCTCTCTAGACTCCATGAGAAAACACTTTAGTAAGCCACTACATAATTTACATTTTCTCATTTCTTCTGTAAAAATTATAAATCTCTGTATAATTTCCCACAACATTTAACGGGAGAATATTTAAATTAAGAAATGTCTTGTGGATATAAATGTCATGCTCATATAACTAAATATGTCACGTTATATAACTAAATAATATCCTAGACTTTTTGTGTGTATCTGGTAACAGTATGGTAAATATAAATGAGGGGGAAAAATGAGTAATAATTTATGAAAACTGATTTGCATTTCCAAATATAAAACGTGTAAAATCCAACTAATTAGCAAGAGTCAGGGCTGAGGTGTTTCTATAGCAACTATAAAAATGCTAAATTATTTTTTCTCCAAAGTGTTTTATATCTGCCTCATTAATGTTTGTTTTTCTCATTTGTTTTGTGGATATTTCCAAAGTGAAAGGTTTCAAAGATTGCAAAGATGCTCCGCTTTGCCACAAAGTTCAAGAAGAGGTTTCCCACTGAAAGTGTCTCAAGTGCCGACAGCAATGTGCATGAAAACTATATTTGGTCGAGCTGCTTTCATGCCAGCAGCTCCATTCTTTGTTCTTAGCTCCCTCCTAAATTCTCCTTTTCTCTTATCGCCCCTGATTGTTCATAGAGCATCTCTGCTAAGGAGATGTTAACCTAAGGTCAGTTTTTCATCTTGCACCCTTTGCTGCCACCCTGATAGTTCCTAAGAGTGCCTGACCCAGGCAGCAGTGTCCATTTAGCTGAGGAAGATAAAGAGGCCCTCAGAATGGCTGTGGGGAACTTGGGCAGTGACCTCCGCCTCCGGCTCTCAGTTTCCCCTTCCGAAAATCAGGTGGATGGACAATGGCCTATCTCTAACATCCTCTACAGGTCTTTTTAGAGGCTCCCTGTTGGCTTCCATGTCAATCAAATCCCTTTGCCAGGTTTTTAGTCCCCCTGCCTCCCTCAAACCAGCTCCACCTTAAACTTATAGTCCAGAATTTCCATGAGGCAGCAGTTCTTTAACCTTGGGTCGAGGAATCAATTGATGGACTTCAAAGAGACCATGAGTTCCTTGAATTTCATGCAAACAAATTTTTATTTCGGTGGAAGAGTACAGAGATTGAGAATGGCTGCACTAGGCTCTAAATTCCCTGAGGGTAGGGCAATGTCTTATCCACTTGCGTCCCAAGAGCCCAGCACAGCACTTGGCAGGACAAGGCTCTCTTTACAAGGCTCTCTTTACAAGGCCCAGCGGTCCTTCGTGGAGTCCCCCAAATCCACTCTGCTCAATCCCCCTACACCCCTTCACGCTCTCTCAGGGTGAGGAATCCTCTGCATTCTCCTCACTTCCTCCTTGCTGCAGTTCTGGGCTGCTACTAATCTGCCCTGTATGCTCTATCCCTTCTTTAAACTCCTACCATACTCATAACCAGTACCATATAATCACACTGAACAAGTTTATCTTTTCTGCTGTTTATCCTTCACAACCCGATTACAAAGTCTCTGAGGCAAGAATCATATCTGACATGATCCTCCTCTCCCTCGTAAGTGCCTAGCACAGTGCAACTCACAAAGTGATAAATATATCTGTCCAAGGCAAACTGTGTGGATAGTTAGCAAAAATTATTTAATCATCCAATTACGTAATCAATGTACACAATAGGAAGATACACATGCATAGCATAAGAGTTATGTGTGATATATATGAATATACTTAATATGGCAACCAACTTGATCTTATTTGCAATGACCTTTGATCCCTGTCTGAGAAGCAGGGCTCTTCCATGTGCTTTAGTCTTGTCTGTCTTGTGCTTCTGGTTATTAATTCATGCCTTGTTCATTACTCAAGCTCAGTAGCAACTTTGAATTTATTCCCAAATTTCTCTTTGCAACTTCCTTGTTTTCATTTAAATTTGCTTTCAGTTTTGAAACCAAAAACTAATATTCAATTATTCTGCAGTTTCCCAGGGTCTGATTGGGTATCGGGGAAGCTAAAGTATCTTAACCTTGAGGGATATTCACGTGATCTCTCACCCAAATAAAGGGCAATCGTACTCGCAGGGGGAATAAAAGAAAAACAGAGAGACTAATGTGTGCTGAAGATTATAAATTTCTCTTATTTCTTAAAAACGTGAATTCTAAACAGAATTCTCTTCTGATGCGCCAATTCTCTAAATTCTGCCGAGTGCCCAACAGAACAATCACATAGAACAATGCAAACAGCTCTGACTTATGGGTCTACCTGTGCATGTGTAGCCAGGCAACGGAACGCTGTCACATGCAGTTCATGAACACAGACAATCCCATATGTGAGCCCACAGGCATATGCATGTGTGTATAAAGGCAAATGGGCTTTGCCTAAGAACTACCCAGCTCCACTTAACTCTAAGCCAAGTTTAATCAAACACTAATTCCCAGTCTTTTTGTTGGGTGTTATTTATACTTTCAGTAAAGCACATGGCATCACGTCTAAATGATCATGAACAATAAGGGTATCCTTAAAGGACTGTACTGTTGACAAAGAGCATATACAACCAACCCAGCTGGAAGGGATTCACTTAGAATGCCCCTTTAGCAATAGCTGTAATAATTTAATACCATTAGTCTCCGTCTCAACTGTAAATGGCCTTAATGGACCCTGCAGTGTTCCCTCAGATTCTATACCGATATTGGGGCACAGCTTTTATGCTCACATTACCGCTGCTAATTGTAAAACCCTTGTGTTGGATACACTTGAGTGTTGCAATAAGTGTCTTCAGTTAACTTCTTAAGGGCACAGCTTTAAAAGGAGCATTTGTCAATGCGATAGAAAAGGCAAGAGAACGTTTCATCTGGCTTCCACGTCGAGGGGGATCCTGAAAAGCCTGATTGCCTCTCTCCTTCCTTCTTTGCAACAAGCACTGTTGCTTCAAAACTTGTTAGCAGCCATCTCCTCAAAGGATTTATTTTGATAGTTCATGAATGTGTTGTCACACAGCATAATTAAAGCTTACAGAACTATTATCAAAACACAAGAGGAAATGTGCTCAGGGAGGCTGATGGCTACCCGGCCGCCTGTGTCTGCCGCTTCCCACAGGATGTGCGCTGACTGACCAGCTGGCTTCCAAGTTCTGACACTAGGCATATGGAGGAAAGCGAGGCCTCGGGGTAAAGTGCGCGGGCAGGCTTCAGTGAGCAATCAATTACAAGTAACAGCCAACCCCCTCTCGGTGACTGTGTATATTCCCACCATCACACACTGCCAGCTTGCCTCTATTTTGAATGCAATAAAACTTGTAGGGAGCCGACTCATGTGAAACTCTTAAAGATATATGGTAGGGATTAACCATAAAAACACTAATTAAGGATGGGCTAAGGAATCAGAGGACAGGCAAAAAGGCTTTCTGCCTCGCAGTTTGTATGCAATGAAGAAGGAAAGACTAAAAACAGCCTTCTCTGTTTTTCTGAAGACTGAACATTGGGAAAAAGGTACAGGCTATTTGGGCAATACAATGTCACGTGTTTCTTAAAGTGACTCCTCACCTCAGTGGTAGTAAATGAGTTGTGCATGGACAGACAGACAGGGAGGAAAAGAACAGAACATGCAAGAACTTTTGTATCCAAAGGTTTCTCTTTTTTAGCATTTGACTTTAAAAAATATTTTGTAATTCACTGAATGAAATATGAAAAGGAATTGTGAAATTTAATGGTTATATTTCCAAATGGCCCTGAATTTAGACTTTGCCTTCCCATTTCTTCCTTCATTATAGCAAAGTTCCTGGACTTATTTCTCTGCTTTGGGAATTGTGAAAGCTTGGGGCCATTTACAGTAATAAAAAGCTATCCCTCACTTGTAGAAAAGAGAACTCTTAAGCAAATACTAATTTATTTTCTATATCAGTGCCAGAATTTCTTCACTTAAAAAAAATACTAAGTTTGTGCAATTCATTTCTAGCAAATAACTTTAGACAAAAGAAAAGAGTGAAGACACTACTGAGTGCTCATTTTATCGTGTGGCATGATAGTTACATGATAGATAAAGTACTAAAATACCTATGAAGCAAGAATTATGCCTATTGTACAGATAAGGAAATGAAGCTCAGACTGAACCAAGTCAAGGTCTCTGACTACTAAGGAAAATACTGAAACTTAAATCCAGCCTGTCTGATGCCCGAGTTATTTTTTTCAAATGTCTTCCCATTGTCCTTCTTCCTCAAAGCGATATGCATGGCACTTGCTATATTGTAGGCCCTGAAAACATATTTTCATGGAGCTGATAAGCTTTTGGGACACAGGAGCCCTTCCTCCACAATACTATATTTGCCAAATTACAAATTTGTATGGTTTGGAACATGGAGATATTGATAGGAAAAAATTGTGTTTGTTTAATCTTTATATTACTTTGTCTTTTACTCACAAAGACAAAATTCTAGCAGCTAGTTTCTGTACTTCCCACTCTGTTCAAATTTATAGAGAAAGTCAGAAACATCCTAAAAGAACAGCCAAATGTATTACTTACCATGAAATAGCGTGAAGTATGACAGAAAGAGCCCACTGATAGGAAATCAATCCATGTAAAAATAATCAGACCTTGCTGTCTAAATAAAATCATTCTAGGTTAAATGTGGAGGTGAGGGAAAGACTGGGGAATCAGGGAAAGGAGCACCAAGCACATGAGAAACAACCACATTTTCTTAACAATTCATAGCTTGATGAGTTTGTTTCTTTGAAATCAAAATTCATTCTTTTTTTTTTTAATTTTTTTTAATGTTTATTTATTTTTGACACAGAGAGAGAGACAGAGCATGAGTGGGGGAGGGGCAGAGAGAGAGGGAGACACAGAATCCGAAGCAGGCTCCAGGCTCTGAGCTGTCAGCACAGAGCCCGACGCAGGGCTCGAACCCACAGACCACGAGATCATGACCTGAGTCAAAGTCGGACGCTCAATCGACTGAGCCACCCAGACGCCCCTCAAAATTCATTCTTTAGATTGCTCCTGGGATTACTCATGCAAGGAAAGATGAATTGTTGGTAAAAAAAAAAAAAAAAAAAAAAAAAAATAGTGATTTAAGGTAAGAATTTTATTTCCTAGAATGGGAAAGCTGCCGGTATTCAGAAAAAAATCTCTGTGATTTGGGCCACCCCTGATGCTAAGATCCTAGAAACCTACACAGTCCACAAGCCAACTTCCAAAGCCTCAACAGATCCAAGCAGAGAAGCCACTAAGGTCACTTTTCATAGATTTCTAATTGCCTGCCGGAAGATGCATCCTGAGAATAGAAAGCTTACCTTCACAAACTTCACCTGCTTCACAGTTGACAACCAGGACTATAAAATGATAGGGTTGATGCTTAACCAACATGCCTACCAGAACTTAAACATTGGATAACTATACAATTTTTCCAATTCAATGGCCCTTGCTTGATATATTTTTGGAATTTCTCTTTTAGGAAGTTCTTTATAGACCTACCACAAACCAAACCAAACAAAAAAACCCAAAACCATTACTCATACTTTATAACCTAATGCAACAAAGAAAAATCATCCAAGTTAACCACTTGCTTGATTCCTAACATTTGACTCTTTCCAAACACAGCCCCCAAAAGTGAAGACTTATCTCTATCAAGGATATTGAAAGTAATATGCTATAGGCTGAAGGGCAAACCTAGGTTTAAAGAAATCATATAAGCCCATGGCTTCCCGGAGGGCAATTAGATGTGTAAGTGGGGATAAGCTTCTTTAAAAAATAAATACATCATATCACTCCTTATTTGTGCTTTATAGAATCACTTCTGAGTGAGATGGATTACCAATCAAAAGTATGTATTCTCCATAGCTCCTGGGTCTAAGAGTAGACATGAAATGATAAAAGTGAGACTCATGGGTCAGCTAAAATGGCCAGTGATGAATCACTTAAAACGGAGCCAGAACCTGGCATTTACATACCAACATAGGTAAAAAGAGCCACCTCTTCTGCAAGACTTCTGTTCCCAAGACTCTGCAGTGGCCAACGGCACGTGTCTATTGGTGTGAAGGAATTATCAGCTGCATAGTCCTCAAGACCTTGCACTACTTACAGGACATATACAGAAGACATTGCAAAATCCTTTGGCCACCAAAGCCTGCATTTCTCAGGTCAGCTGGGCAAACTCAGCACATGCCAGGGCAGAGGTCAAAGGAGAATGAAAGTGAATCACCTCCTTGGTGTGGTGGCTTATAATGGCCTTTCCTTGACATCAGGTGCTAAGCTACCCTGGCTCTGCTCTTCTTATATTTTACACTCTCTGATTGATGTTAGAGAATTCTCCCACAAGGGAAGCGATTAAGTGATTTCCAGAGAGGAAAGGGGGCTATTGAGGTCTCTAAGTGAACATGCAAGATGTCCACAGAAATAATCTGGGATGTCCCAGTGCAAAATTCTATAACTATTGCCTGAGTGTGTGAGTTATGATTTTTGTTTTTCCTGCACAGTGTATACATGATGTGACACGCTTTATTTATTGGAACTGATTTATCCACACTGCTTTATTGTTGACCAGCTTTTATTTCTTCCTTAACCTTATTAACCCTTGCTAGTATTTGACAGCTTAACACCCTCCATCACTCCACAACATTCACTCTGAGAACCGACGTGGAACTAATAGCAGCCCTTTTATTTCCAATCTTTGAGGTCACAAGCAGCTGCCCTAGCCTGAACCCTGAAAGATTTTTCTATAGGTAGTTCTCTTTCAATGGGTCGTCTCCTTAATGTATCTCTACAGGTCTGTCTGGATGTTTGAAATGAGATGTGATTCCTGCTAACTTTAGTCACCACCAACATGGACCTTAGAAAAGGAAGAATAAGTTTTACCCTTGGAAAAAAGCCCTGAGTAATTCAAGTGACACAACTTGGTGATTTTCTTCTGGGCATTTTATCACTTTTCAAGTTACATCCAAGGAGCGTTCACTTGGGTCCACCTTTGATTGTCCCAACAAAATCCACTAGTGAAACAAACTCACAAACTTCTATTACCTGCTGTAGTGTGAATGAAACAGAGCATGGTGGGTGGGATCTGCTAGTTCTGTTTTTCAGCCTGGATTGATTAACTCTAATAAATTCAGGGAGGTGATGTCAGATGATGCCCATCAAGCTGGATCTTACAGCCCAGTTGTTTATTATTTCACACTGCCCCGGGCTCAGTCTTTGACATTCACCACCCTAAAAGGTCATGAAGTCAAATTCTACAGCCAGATTTAGCAAGTATTTTGGTGAGCAGGCTCCTGTGTTAATGAAGACTAGTTTTCTTATCATTCAGATTTAGGGAAAAAAAATTCTACACTGAATACAAATATCCCCAAATCAGCAAATTCACACTTTTAAATAACCAGGTCAGGGTAAGAACATTTGAGACCACAGGAGACGGAAGAGGGTATAGAGGGAAGCCAGTCAGCGCTAACAAACCAAGCAAACAGAAGAGGTAACAACTGTGGGGGCAAAAATAACATTTCCCACCAGCAAAGATGGGAAAACCCAAGCCAATAATCCACAAAGTCCGTGGCCCAAGCTCTCCATTAACGTGCACTCCTAGGCTGGCCACCATTGTTCCTACCATCCCAAAAATGCTCCAAGCTTTTGTTCCCCTCGCACAAAAAAAGACCCAGAAGCTGGACTCACAGTTCTCCATGCTCTGTACCCAGTCAGAGCTACAAGCCTTAGAAGCAATCCATGTTCTCAAACTTCTCTTTCCCTAAGCTTAATACAAGCCTAGATAATTGAAATCAATGACATCAGACCAGCAACATTTTTTCTAGAACTCTACCTGGAAAGAATATAGCATGATAGACAAGCACAAGGTCAGTGCCACTTTCTTTATTTTCTAACCATCAAACCTTCCTTTGTTTGCCCCTTACCCTCCCTGTGTCTCTAAGATAAGAGGGAAAAATAGGCATCTGTCTACAGCACACACAAATTTCCACTGGGGGGGAAATCCAACAAAGAAAAAATGAAAAGAAAGAAGAGATAGGGTCTATTTCGTTTGGTTTGGGCCTTGCCAAATTTCCATTAACCCCACCCAGTTGGCTTTTCTGGCCTCAAGTATCTATCTGGACCATTAGTGCATATTCTCATCACTGCCCCGGATCCATTTGTTCCTCCATTAGAAAACAGGAAGACGCTATGCCCAGCATTTCAGCAGAGGCAGTGCCACTGTCTACATAAGCCTGAATTTTCTTCATAAGTAAGAAATCCCTACTTGCACACTACTCCCATTTTTAAATTATTGGTAAACACATGGACATTATGCTCCTACACTCTTATGACTTGGATATTTCTCAGAGAAATACTAAATTCTCCCTCCTATTAATATATGGTTTATCCTAGATGAGGCCTAGTCCCGGTGCCCTCCTAGGTAAACCTACTTCTCCAAGACACCCCCAAAATATCACTTCTTTGAGGAGTCTTCCCAGACCACTGCTCACTCCCTCTTCAGGTTAGGTTCCCTGACAGACTTAACAGTCCACACTCAATAATATTTATTATCTCTCTCTCCCACATTGTAGGCCGTAGAATGCAAAAAAAAAAAAAAAAGAAAGAAAAGAAAAAAGAAAAAAAATCTATGGGAACTTGTTGAAAATGTAAATTCTCAGTCACCTAGTCCCAGAAGTTCTGATTCTGGCATGGGCTTGGGAAACTTCATTTGACCCAAGTGATTCTGACACAGGTGATCCTCGGCACTGTCCCCAAACATTAGCTCTGTGAGAGCACAGTCCACGTCTTAATCAGATTACTCAGCATCATGCTTAGCATGCAGCTAGCATTTGAGAAACACTGAATTGAAACAAGGACATTCTGATTCCAGCTCTTCCTCCTCTAGTCTTAATTTTCCAGACCTCACACAATAGTTGGTTAGCAGGGTAGAACACTGCCGCATCTTGCATAGATCTCTGTAGCTCTTGAGTTGCACAAAGTACTGTCAAGGTGGTCATGCCCAGGATTTCCCTAGCTCATATGGATTTTTCATTTACTCTCTTTTGGAAGAATAAACTTCAGCCCATTCCTTTTCCAAATAAATGTTGCAAGGGAAAAACTGACATGAACTTGGCAAATAAGGGTTTCTATTATTAAAAGCAGGTTGAAGCTAGAGCTTTGTGCAACTGCTTCCTACTTTCTGAAGTGTCTCTATTTTAAACATGTGGATAGTGCTTGAAAAATCCCAGCAGGCTCTAGATGAGAGAGGATCATCCTCATTAACACTAATGGGAGCCGGGCTCATGCACTAAAAGAAGAACACGTCCTCTGGGCCAAGCCTAGTGGGTGGCAGGATGGGAACAGGAAGACTTGGGGTGGAGATGGGGGAAAGAGAGAACAATACTTCATTTCATTCTATCTAGGAATTTAGTGACAAGGTAGAGAGAGAGAGACCAATTAAAATGGACTGCTAAGCAAAGAAAGTTTAAGCTTCTAAAAAGATGCCATCAACACTCCAAGCCATTGAAATGGTCCAATAATGGGGGTGGGGGGGGAATTATTCATTCATCAAATATTTATTTAGTGTACACAGGGCTGGAAGGTAATAGTGAACAAGAAGAATAAAGTACCTGTTCACATAGAATTATCATCCTGTGGGTGGAAGTGAGAGAAGCATACCATTAACAAGGAAGCAAATAAGATATTTCAGTAAGACCAGGGCCTCATCTGTTTTGTTTGCTACCATATCCCCAAAGCCAAGTAAAGTAATATGGATTAATAAACATTTGTTAAAGGGTGAATGGAGTGTGGATTGGATGGAAGGATGAAAGGGAGTGTCAGAGAAAAAGTGACCAAGAAAGGTTTCTCTGAGAAGGTGACATTTGAGCTGAAAAGCAAGAAAGAAGTTGCCATGAATGTTCTGCAAGAAAATTTCCAGAAAGAAGAAACACCCAGTTCTCAAGGCATGAATGGGTTTGGCATGTCAGAAGAAGACCAGGGAGGCTGGAATGTGGGGGAAGCAGCCCAGGGCAATAGGGAGAGTGGAGGAGGTAGAGACCAGAGCCCAAACAGGGACATGATGAGGACCAAGTACAGAAAATAGTAAGCAGTTGTGATAGTAACTTTATCCACCCAGCTAGCATTTTCAGAACCTCTGAGACTGACTCAATGTCAGTTGACACAGAGAACACAAAGCCTCCTTTACCACAATGCGCTTAGCCAAAGTTTTATAGGAATGAAATCTTAGGTATTGGTTTTTACAAACAAAATGGAAGAATCAATCATATGGGTTTTCCAACCCTAAAATATGCATAAGATGTTATCTTTTGATAACTATTACCTTTATTATATAAATATTTAAACAAACTTATTATAAAATACTAAGAGTCAAAGAGATTCTCAGTGAGAAGGAACTATAGAAGTCACAAAGAAGGACATGTAACAAATGCACACATGGAAGAATGCCCAACCACACTAGTAATAGGAGACATATACACTTAAGCCCCACTTTCATGTATTGAATTAGGAAAAAGTAAATTTAGTGATAATAATGTTGGTAAAAATGTAGAGAAAGTGGTATACAATCCATAGACTTGAGCACAGGGAACTCAAGTTGTTGGAAAACCATTTGACATTACGTATTGAGAGCCATGAAAATATTTATAATGCCTGAAAAAGTAATTCTTCTTCTGAGATTTGTCACAAGGCTTTCAAAGTATTTTCTACAAAGCCCTTGAGTTCTGCAGACGAGCCTCAAGGCCTCTGGTGGTTATGAAAGGGGAAGAAGGGGTTTAGATACTCTACCCCATGACAACCAGCATGGTCTGTTTTATATACTCAGGCTCTTTATATAACAGAGTTCACTTAAAAAGGCAGTTCTGATATTTTTTTTTAAAGCTAGTCCTTGAGGTGCCTGGGTGCCTCAGTCAGTTAAGTGTCCAACTTTGGCTCAGGTCATGATCTCACGGTTTGTGAGTTCAAGCCCCGCATCAGGCTCTGTGCTGACAGCTTAGAGTCTGGAGCCTGCTTCTAATTCTGTGTCTCCCTCTCTCTCTGCCCCTCCCCCACTTGCACTCTGTCTCTTCCAAAACTAAATAAACATTTTTTTTAAAAAGCTAGTCTTTAAAAATCATAATCCAAATTATAAAATAATTATAAATATGAATGTGTTCATTGGTATTATTTATAATAGTGAAAAATGAAAAAAAAACTCAAACAAGTAGGAAAATAATTTATTATCCACTAAATATGGGCTATTTAAAGATATGGAAAATTTTATACAAATATATATGATATAATATCAGAATCATACATATATAATTGGAATTTAAAACAATACACTATTATAACTATACCATCATAACTTTTTTAAAGTGCAGATGAATTAAAAATGCAATATGGTAAGTATGGTTGGATTGTGGGATTTTCTTTTCTTTTCTTTTTTTTGTATCCCAAGTTTTCTGTAATGTAGTTAAATTACTTTTATAACTTAACAAGAAAAAAAGTGTTTTGTGGCACCTGGGTGGCTCAGCAGGTTGGGCATCTGACTTCGTCTCAGGTCATGATCCCATGGTTCATGAGTTCAAGCCCCACATCAGGCTCTGTGCTGACAGCTCAGAGCCTGGAGCTTGCTTCAGATTCTGTGTCTCCCTCTCTCTCTACCCCTCCCCCGCTCATGCTCTGTCTCTCTCTTTCTCTCCTTCAAAAACAAATAAACACTAAAAAAAAAGGTGTTTAAAAATAACCTTGATGGCTGGGGGCCCATGAATTAGTATTTATCTCTGTGCCTCAGCATCAAGCAAAGGGGCTGGCATAGAAGAGATGCTCCGTAAATATTGGTTAAATAGACTTTTTTTTTTTTTTAATGAAAATCCAACTATAACTAAAGCAGCAGAAAGAGGCAGGAGGGATTCCTTCTGGCCGGGCTAAAAGAAGGCCCCATGAAGAAGGACCAGGTGGGAAAAGTAGCTAGGCAGAAGGAAGAAGGGAAGTCAGAACTTGGAGATGGGAAAACACAGAATGTGTCTGGGGAAAGGAAGAAGTCTGTGTCACAGAAGCATGAGGCACCTGAGGGACATTCAAG
The DNA here is from genome assembly GCF_028749965.1 of Puma concolor. Taxonomy (NCBI): domain Eukaryota; kingdom Metazoa; phylum Chordata; class Mammalia; order Carnivora; family Felidae; genus Puma; species Puma concolor. The sequence continues at coordinate 51,075,849 of NC_141667.1, forward strand.
GAATATGAGGCTAAAAAGGTGGTTTGAGCCCACAAGCCACATAATTTAGGCTTTACTCGGGAGGCAGAATGCTCCAGCAAACACCTGTGAGTGAAAGTGACATGTTCAGAACTAGGCTTCATGGAGACCAACATAGCCGTCGTGTGCACAGAGAACTAAAACTGGCCGTGGCAGTGAGGAGGGGTGAGAAGTAGGGCCCAGGAGACCAGCCGGGAGGCCTCTGAGGAAGCAGGCACGGATCAAGGGCTGGAGCTTCAGGAACGGATAGCTGAAGACCCCCGGCTGGGAAGGGACTATAAAGTAGAACTCTCCCACAACACAGGCCTGGAGTCCACTAAGACACAGAATCCGTCCTTAAGAAATCTGTACCTTTGCAGAAAGCAGTAACTCCCCCCTCGCCTCTGCCACGTCACCCAGGCTTACTTTCGTGCTCTTGAGTGCGTATGCACATCCAACAATTAAAGCTTCAACGTGTCTAGCATTTGTTTATTAGCAGTCCCAAATGTTTCCTGTGCTATATAAAGTTTACCTTCGACCTCCACTGGGGAAGCGAAGGGTGGGGCAGGGAGAAGGGGAGGAGGCCAAATCTGTGCTGGACTCACGAGCGGACCATCTCGTTTTAAAATAATGCATTAACTCTGAAGCCCGAATCAAAAGGTTGCAAACTCGCATAAAGCACCGGTGATTTAGAGCTCCCTTCTATACACAGTTCAGCAATGCATGGAATGTAAAAATACATGGAAACCACAACACAGCAGGAATCTTGCTGTGCTGCTGGCAGAGGTCTCCGTTTCCCACACAGGCCCTAAATCTGACCCAGCGATGAAACTTTTAAATTTGTAAAAATAGAACAGTTGGGAAATCTTGGCCACTTTTAGTTAAAATAAAAAACAAAACCGCCATATTTGTGGGGGTAGTTGAAAATCTGCCATAGTTCTCCCTTCTTTGAAGGAATTTTAATGGTTAAAAAAAAATGTTTTTTCAATGTTGAACTGTGTATTCCTTTTTTAGGTTTTCTGCTGAATATACTGTGGGATGCTCTGGAATATGTGGACTGTTTTCGGTTTAGAATCTCCACCGCGACCGGTCCTAAAACGACCAGGCGACACCAATGGGTTCTAACAAGTACCCCTGCTTCATTTTCTGAAGCATAATAATACTACAACTACTGCACATTTATACATTATGTGCCAGAATCATCTCAGGCCTCCCTCTATCCACAACCCTACAAAGACAGGTACCATTACCCCCGCTGTACAAATTAAAGAAATGAGATGAATTAATCAACCTGCTCAGGTCCAAGTGGTAGCCAGACAGAATTCAACTCCAGCACCATATGATTCCAAAGTCCAGCCTCTTTTCATTATACTTACATCGTAGGAATAAAGTCCCCTCCTCCACCCAGAACAGCTATATTTAGAAACCAAGACATAGATAGCACTGTTCCTCGATCAGCTCTTATCTAGTTTTCTTGGACCATTACATAAAGCTGGCATAAAACAAAGGGATATTTCTCACTTCTTCAACAGTTCTCTTATCTATACATTATTATTCTTGAACGTAGGCAAGTCCCGTGCCTTACAGCAGAGCCCGTGTTAAATTACGAAAGAATCTCATGGCAAGAAAAACTGTCTGTCTCTCTATCTCTCTTACACCACTCCGTCCTTTTAAAGTGTCTCACTAATATTTACTTTGGAATTGCCATGAACAGTATTATGACATTGGCTTCCTTAAAAATTTAGCTTTCACAATTAGCACTTGGAATGAGTACATCCAGAGAATGCATTTTGCTCAGTGCTTACAACCAAATTATCTCAAGAGGCTATCAAGAGCTCTCAAGTCATTTCGTTAACTATGTTCTCCATTTAACTGAGCCCCACACAGACAGAAGGGAGGAAAAAGAAAGCTAGACTTAAAATATCACAGAAAAAAAAGTCAAATATTCTATTCCCTCTCTCTTTCCCTCCCCTACTTTCTCCACCCTCCCATATCCGCCCCACCCCCAAACTAAATATAGAGATGAAATACCAAAACTCGAACTTAAAAATTCCCAAAGCGGTAATCAACACATCATTTTAATATGGAAAGCAAAAATTAGATGCGATGCCCAAATTCACATGAGCAGCCACATGGAAGACAGGAAGTGGGGCACACCTGAACATGCTTTAGGAAGTTCTGTGCACAGTTACCCCGGCTTTGCAGCTCTCTCTTCCTTCCACTCCACAGCACAGGAAAGGCAGATTCTGAGTATAACACCAGAGCCCTGGCTTTTCCTACCATTAATCGTAAGATTAGATCCTGGATACAGAAATGTTAAAGGATCAACAAACATAAAGTTAGCACTGAATTCAAATGAATTTTTTTTTCCTTTCCCTTTCATTGAAGGGAGAGAAAAAACAAAAGCTTCACATGGCTTCCTTTTCTTGACCCACAACAAATTCCATTAAACTTCAGAAACAATGCTTTGTGATGCTGGAGGATGCGGACAGGAAACTGAAGAAAGACTTTACACAAAAGTTAAAAACATCTCTTTTGGAGGGAGGGCTGTGGCAAGGAAAGGTTGCATCTTGCTTGACAGTTAGAGCTTATGGCAACCGATAACATAATTAAATCTGGATGTCATGTACTTGTGACTGGGATGTATAGCACATCAAAATGGATTTATTGTTTACTCAGAGTAAAAGAAATACACAAACACCTGTAAATAGTTAATGATTGCCCCAATGTTTACACGTTCAAAAAATGCCCTTTGGATTAAATTCCATCATATTTTCAAGTTACCTGAAATCATCTCTTGTGGAATGACTATCAGTCATCTGGGCATGGTTAATTCATTTTCAAGACAGAGAGAGTCTTCTTCCTACCTACCCACTCCCCATACTCCTTTGTTTCCTGGGACCCTAAATTTAAGATAATTTAGTAAAACAGGATAAGCTTCCAAAAATGCTGTAATAAAACTGGGCTTAGATCTCACCATTAGTAAGTCTATTATAAAATGCAGTGTTTGCAATGAAAATCAGGTTTGTGTCTATATTTCATCGCCATCCATAAAGTTTGGGGCCATTTGAAACTTGATTCAAATGATTTAATTCAGATAAAAAAATTGCTTCAAAATGATGTTCAGCAGTAATTTTATTGGGCTTATTTTGGGGAGCACTCAAACAATGTTTTTTTTCCTGACTTATTGGCCCCAAAATGCAAGAAGGCTTAACCTCATTTGCAAAATCAAGAAACAAAGATACAGGCCTATTGTGCAATAATCAGCCCACATTTCAATGAATAAGTAATATTTCTCACAAACCCAAGTTAGATAGTGGATTTATTTAACCTCTTGGGGTCAGGTAATAAATACTAAGTGAATTATTCAGCCCAATGGCTAATCAATACAATTCCATGATATATTTTTTGTGTTTCATAAAAGGTTGTACACTAAAGGCAGTGAGCAATTATGGAAATTGGGCCAGAGCGCCTCTCAATTCCTCTCCGGCTTGAAACCCCAGCAGGCCACCTTGACAGCAAATCGATTAGTGCTCCAGTGAAGCGGCTCAGTGACCTCTGACCCGCTTCCAGCGCGGCCTGACAGAGGAGAGAGTATTTTATATTTATTTTATTGAATTAACTCCATCTTGCCTGTACCAACGCTTTACACATATTAGGCGGCAAGCTACAAGCTACTTCATTGTCGTTGTTTTCCATCGCTCTTGCTAAGCAAGCCCCACCCCTTGCCCTGCGGATTTCTTTGTCCTGGTTTTCCTTTCACTTTTGGCCTCAATATAGGATTTCAATCCACCCTGAGACTCATGATGGAGCTCCAGGTAATAAAAACCAAGAGCAAAGCTCATAATCCTCCCGCCCTATGGTTCCTACCTACCTGGTCCACTCAGGACAATGCCCTACCCCCCATATTTTCCCTCATAAAAACAAAGGCCACTCAATAAAACCCGGCTCAACATGGAGCTCTTTCGGAAACATTCAAGAGAACATCAAGGAGTGAGGATATTTCCTACTGGAAAATTAAAAACAAACCAGAAGCCTTAGGTATTTTCTATTTTTGTCACTTAATTATATTATTGGCTCACTGAAGCCATCAAACAGACAGACAGAGACAGAGCCTGAGAGAACCAAGCCAGCTGAGTTTAGGACACTGTTTCATCAAGGGAGCAATAAATACAAAGGCCTATCAACCATCAACGAGTGCCTATGAGAAAGGGAAAATTCCTAAATCACCAAAAATTTTTCAGCTTTGCTCCTGCTGTTATCAGTGAAAACCACCAAAGTAGATGAAACATAAATGCCAGGAAGAAATTGAGAGTTCCAACTCAGAACTCTCCATTTAAGTTGGCAGCTCTGGGTATTAAACAATACCAAAGGTTAAATTATCAACAGCAATTTGATGCTATAAATCAAAGGAGTGAAGAATCTTAGACCACATTTGAAGGATGCTATATATATAGAATAGTGGTTTAATACATAGACTCTGAGGTTAAACTACCTCGATATAAATCCCAGATTTTTTACTAACTAGTTGCAGACTTTGTATAAGTCACTCTGCTTCTTTGAGTTTCAATTTTCCCAATCTCTACCTAAGGATGACCACAATAGTCTTGCATGTAATAAGTAATGTTGACTACCATTATTATTTAATCAGATCCCAAGATGTTTTCCATGGGTAGGTAAGAAGTAATTTTTCAGCCTCATTTTATGAATGGGGGACTGAAGAATACGGGTGATCAGAATTTACCTTTCACGTTATCACCCCTCCTGGTTTCACACATACACAAAAGTATTGTGATAACCACTCGCTTCTCAAAATCTCTGTCTCTCTTGGGTTTAGACAACCTTGAATGTTCCCATAAAACATTCAGTCCTTGGGTTAATCTACCCAAAGACCTAAAATGGAAGTTTTCTTCTTCTCTCCCTTCCCCATCCAATGGTGGAGAACATGAAGCTATCTCATTCTATTCTTAGCACCTTGCCCCAGTGAGTGGACACTTGGGCCCTGAGGAGCCCTGGCTTCACGTGTGCAGAACAAGAGATTGAGTTTATAATGCAGGAAAGGAGAAGGACAGTGGGGTATGAGAAGGATTCCAGAGTTGCCCTTCAACTGCTCCATCATCTCATCAGGGATGGGTCAGCATTTCCAGACACCTTGCTTCTGAGAGGAAGATAAATTCACCCCTGAATCCCCTCTAAGTTTCCATTGCAACAAGGATCACTGTCACCTTCCCACCTGCCACATCAGACATACTTAGAGACAACAAAATAAGACTGAGGTCCAACTCCATTTGCAAAGACTGTTTCTGCACAAATGCCTTCACCTAGACTCATGGACAATGCTGGAGTGATAAGATCTACTGACTGTCAAGGCTATGTTTGAAGGACTAACCATAATTCTTGGAAACTGTAGTAAGAGAATATCTTGATTTTTCTCCTCATCCTTCATTGCTTCTTGCTATCCTAGGAATTCATGATCTTTTCTTATCTGAGCAGTCCTTTCTCTCTTAGCTCATGACCCACTGGCTCTATCTTTCCCTTTTGGTAGACAGAAAGGTAGACTCACCTTCTTCTTCCTTTGACCTACAAACCTCATGGCAAAAAGTCAAACCATCTGGGAAGCAGTGGAGAGAAATGAGGAGGGAAATCCGCCCATCTTCATCTTCTCTACCTACCACTTAAATAATAGCCCAGATATTTACAGCCAATGAAAATAACTTTATATATATATATATTCTTCAATCAAGATGGACCTAGCTAATCATGCCAATGAAAGATAATCAAGACTCAAGGCCAAAATACTTAAAATCGAATGCAGTGGTAGCTCTAGAACATCCATAGAAAAGGAATTTAAGGCATGATTATCATAGGGTGAGAAGACTTTGCAAAGTTGTCTAGCAGCTAAGCTCCATAGCAAGCAAACATAGTTTCTACTTAGAGTGTATGTTTATTTGAAAAGGCCTGGGGATGAGGGGGCTGATAGAGACTAAGAGAGGGGAAAAAGACCCCCGACCCCAGCCATTCCTTGGCAGTGCCAATGATCTCATGATACTTGGTTTGCTTTGGGCTGTGGGACCTAATTATATTCGCAAGACTGTCAGCAATACTTTCAGTGCTGGCCTTGACCTGGTGCCTGGGCCCCTAGAATTGCCTATGACAATCTCAGACACTACTAGGCTTCTAGCAGCACAGGTAATGGGATCGGGTAGGAGGAGATCCTGGTTCAGATACCGAGTGGCTGTGTGACCTTAGGCAAGTCACCTCATCTCTGGACCCTCACATATAAAATAGAGAGGCTATTTCCTTTCTATAAACATTACGGGACTCAAAGTGGTTTGTTTATCTGAATGTGTGAGAAACCCAAGATGGAATGTTTACTTCCTTTGGAAAATTGGAATTTAACAGCCAAAAGCGTTTTTTTTTCCCCCTATGAAGGAATAAAAAGGAATCCAATCTGCTAACCCCAAAACCAAAACAAAGAGTCTGTGGTATAAACGTGTTAGCCAAGATTTCTGCAAGCATTCACTCACAAGTCAGCTGTGTTCCCTGAGTCTTTTTGCAAAATGGCACAGCACATTCTTCCTGGTCCCACAAAAAAGAAAATCCTTCACACCTTTGTATAACTCTATGCATTAAGCCATAAATTACTCTTCCTCTCTCTTCCACTTTCAGAATCTATACAAAAGTGATTACCTCAGTCATTTCTCAATATTACTTTCATACTTGGAAAATGCATTTTCAAAAAGTTATTTATTTTTCACAGCATGTCAGGTTGTTATATTGTACTAGTTAAAATAAAACTACTATATAAACTACTGTATACTTCTGCATGCATTACATTTCCCTACAAATGCTGTGAAGTGGGATTTTCACAGGTCCTAGGAATATTTATTTTAAATATTACATTATATTTTATTTTAGCACCATTCCAGATTTTAAGGAAGAAATAGGAAAGCCAGTTGCTAAAGTAACTTATCTATTAAATAACTTTCTTATTGAAGTTCTCCATTTCAGAAGAAAAATTATTTAAATATTAAAAGCGGTTTTACCATGAAACTTAACACCAACTCATACTATTATTCCTTCTCAAGAGCTCTTGGAATAGCTAAAAATGTCCCTTTGGATTTGATTCATGCTCACCTAAAAGCAAGAATCGGGCCAAGAGTAAAACGTGTAAAGCATAAAATACCGAATGAGCACAATCCAGCATTTCTAATAATGAGGCCCACAGGTTCTTGATGCGTATGGTTAGGTTTAAATATTTCCTGGAGTATTTCTAAAGGGTGACAAAACAAAACACAAGATTTGCTTCAGGTAACCCTAAATTTTACGCCTGCAATTGTTTTCTGCTGAAACATAGTATTAACCGTGCTCTAAAGTGCCGTGAGTTTCTTTAAAAGGCCACCTCAATTAAAGCCTATGCAGAAGGACACGGATCCAGGTGCTGTCGTTAGCACTTGTAGTTTTGACCATGGGTGCCTTCAGAGCCTAGTGGGAGGCACTGGCTGCAGTATAATCCACCAAAACAAAGCTGACCCTTGCCTGTAAACCCAAGGAACTATGGTCACCCACTGGTACCTCACTGGGCTCAGAAAATGCTGCTCTCTGGCTCTCTCTGTGGCTGAGTGAGAGGCAGAAAGAGGAAATGCTTAAATATTTCATAAACGTTTCTGCAGAGGCTTTTGAGCCCTAGCATGAAGAGTCTGAAAGCACTAGCTGCTTTACATCCATTGAGGACACTACCAAAATGGCTATCTATGATCCTGATTACAGGCGACTCTAGAAACTAGTTTCTTTTCCTTTTTCTTCTTCTGAAGGTGAGTTGGCAGCGGCCTATCTTGAAATCTTTCAGAATTGCTTTAATCTCTCATTTTCGTTTTGTCTCAAGCAACGCAGAATGTCCACCCTCAGTGCCCTAGAGGTCACAGGCAGCAAGTCCTTGAGCAGGGAAAGCATGCTTAGAGAAATAGAGAGCACAAGAGTGCAGAAGAGAAAGCAAGGATACTCCACATGTATTTTTAATACCACCAAATTTAGCTAAAATGTGCTCCCTGGTAGTGCTTTTAACTAACAAGCAGGCAATATATTGCACTGTAAAATGTTTTATTTTAACACCTTACAGTTTTTTAGCTCTATGGCTGTTGCAGGTATATCCATTAAAAGCAACACAGACCATAAATCAGAATTCCATACCTTTTCACAGCATATGAATCTATTCTCCTGCTGGTAAGCACACAGCTTTCATTGATGCCGATGGGGGTGACATATACTTATGCAGGGGAGAATAGACCGCTCTATACATGTGAATTTATGCTTTTAGACAGGTGGTTGTATGTAGACAAGAGACACCAATAAACAGATTTTATTGGAGCTGTTTAGAAACAGATTCTGTGCTACATATCTACAAAGGAACAGTCATCTTTTTCAAAGGGAAATACAGAGGCAAATCCCTGGCAGAGTTATAATCTACAAGTTCACTACCACGATGTGGTACCCATTCTCACACATTTCTACGGTCATTTAAACTGAACATGACCAATCCTCAATGCTTTAAAAAGCTAATAGTACTTCTGAAATTATACAGCATCCCTCATCGCTGCCGTGAAAACACAGCAAACACTGCACATGCGGAGGCAAATGTTAACTTTTTAACGCTCTCTGCAATATACATACCTATGCGAGCAGAAGGTATAGATTCCCAGAGGAATAAGTTTTTAATGAAGCGTAAATCTTTTACATCACTGCCAAAGGGACCAATACACTGGCTTTAAGGGAATATGCTTGTTATGTTTAAAAAATAAATACTAAAATAGTCTGTGTCACATATGGATTCTATGTCTATTATATATAGATATAGATATAGATAAATATAGATATAGATATAGATAGATATAGATATAGATATAGATAGATACAGATATAGATATAGATACAGATATACATATAGAGATATATGTGTATACACACACACACACACACACACACACACACACACACACACGTATTACTTGTCTTTGAACAATATGTGCTTTGATTTTCTTTTTGCATTTTAGAGACTTCCAAAAAGGGAACTCAGGAATAATGCAAGCTACGAAAACAGATGTAGAAAATATTTCTAAAAATCAGCTTAAATCCCCATAATTTACAATAGAAACTCACACAAAGTAGTTGACATTCAGCATATGTATCTAGTTGCGTGTGATGAACACACAGGATATATCCTTTTACCTGGATAAAATATCTATTTTCAGAGGAATCCATAAACTAGAACAAACCAGCTCTCATCTTCAGTGTCTTTCTGTACTTCATTTTAAAGACAGCTTCCTAGAAGACAATGGAAGGGTCAGCTGACTTTTACTTACTGCACCATATATTGTTCATGATTGACACTGTCATGTCCATCTATTGCAGAGACTTAAAGGCCATGACAATATTTAACTACTTACATTTGCTAGCACGGCTGTGGTAGAAGGAACCACAACACACTGATCTATCCAAAAGAAAAAAATTAGAGAGTGGCACAGTGGAATTTATGAATGAGAGTGCTTTGGCTGCAAAGCATTCCCATTATAGCCCTCAGCCACCACAAAACTGCTGTGTAATTGGAAGAGAACTTTTTCCCATGCAAAGAAGTTTGTAGTCAGCGCCAACCTACCAGGGCCAGCACATTGGCGTTAAGGGACGCACACCTGCAGCCAGCCTCCCTCACTCCCTGGGACCTGGCCCTTGCCTGCACCCTCTGCTCACCAAGGAACCTAGATCTGAGAAGACCACAGAGGCACAGTCTGAAGGACTATTAAACTTTGGAGGCCATTTCATCCACTCAACTTAGAGGTGAAGAAATTGAAGCCCAGGAAAGCAAAATAAACAAGTCTCAGGTACACAGCCAAAGGCAAAGCCAGGACCAGAACTCGACGTTCCTCATGCCTCCTAGCCCAGAGCCCCTCCTCCACATTAGGTCTAAAAGCTGACCGTATTTCAGAGTTTATTTACCTAAAACCATGGTCAACCAATTCAAATGTTATCCCAAATGTCATTCTGGTTGGGAAACAATCAACTTCCTCTAAACCAGCCTAGGCATATTACCATTTTCCCAAAGGAAAAATATTTTTTCTTTGTGTGTATGTATGTTATGTGTGTGTATGTTTGTTTTTTGGTCCCCCGGCGACAAAAACTGTGTGGAAGCTTAAATCAATTACCATCTTTTTCACTTGCCTTTAAAAAAAAAAAAATCTTCTAAACAGAATTATACCATAGATCTCATCTGCATCAATATCTGAAATTTTAAAAAGACTAAGTTCTTAAGTTCAGTAGGAAAGACTCTCAGGTCTTGGGGTGCCTAGGTGGCCCAGTCAATTAAGCGTCCGGCTTCAGCTCAGGTCATGATCTCACAGTTTGTGGGTTTGAGACCCACATCAGGCTCTGTGCTCACAGCTCAGAGCCTAGAGCCTGCTTCAGATTCTGTGTCTCCCCCTCTCTCTGTCCCTCCCCTGCTCACACTCTGTGTCTCTCTATCTCTCAATAATAAATAAATGTCAAAAAAATTTTTTTAATAAAAAATTAAAAAAAGACTCTCAGGTCTTGATATATTATATTTCATAGCATAAGTGTTACATATACTATTTTTTATTTATCAAATATTGACAGTGAAAAAAATTAAAAGTTAAGCATAATGTTGCAGTAGGGAGCTGTTTTAGGTTAGGTGGTCATGAAAGATCTCTTTAAAAACGTCTCTCTGGAAAAGATAAGACCTGATTTACATAAGTCACATTTTGTCATAAATGACACAATAACAGTAAGCACCTATTATTTAATTGAATCGGGCATTTAAGGTATGTATTATTTCTATAACACAAAACAATCCAGGAGGATGGATGTTGCTATCCCAATTTTGCAGATAAAAAAAAAATCTAAGTTTCAGAGATAGTTACTCATCCAAAGTCACATGGCTAGTTTACAGCAGACAGGAGGCTTGGAACCCTTGTCTATCTGGTTCCAGTGTCCGTGCTATTTCTACTCTCCTACACTGCACTCTGACTAAAAAGAGCATCAGACATAGAGATTTGCTCTCTGTCTGATCATCACTTTCCTGGGGGCATGTTCCCTGACCACTCCCTTCAGTAAATCAGTTTTTCTCCTCCCTGATATTTTCACTCAAATCATCCTCCGGCATAGCCTTCACAACACCTTTATTTATGTGATTCTTTTAACATCATCTTTATTTATGTGATCCCTTGAATGACTGTCTTCTCTGCTGGTCTAAAAAGTCTATGCAAAGTCTTCAACAATCTTTGTTTGGCACGCAGTAGGTGTTCACTGAATGAATGAATGAACCACTACTTCAAACTTACCTGCGCTGTAACTCAGTGCAAAATACACAGCCAGGAGAACCCAGACTGCTGTCACTGTCTTACTGTTCTAGGCAGATCTGATACAACCACAATTTACATTCAAATTAAGTCTTTTATTTAAACATCTCTGAGTAAGATAAAAATAAACAGCTGGAAATAGCTGACAAGAGGGAGGAGGGAAGAGTAAGAGATGGGGAGGCGGGGAGAGAGAAAGAGAGAGAGACCAAAATAAGTTTAGAACTCTGCCAAAGGTCTTGAAGGTAGCAGCAAAGCCATAAATGTCTCCCGGCACTTCATATGTCATGAGGGCTTGCAGATGGAAATGGTATCAGTTCCATTCTCCGCTTCTGCTTCAGCTCACCAAGACACTGCTTCAGGAAAAGGTGATGTGATTTATCCTGCATTCTATCATCTGAACCCCCTATTAACTGGCACTTGCACAGTCACAGTACAATGATAAATGATGGTCATAATTATGACCCTAATTCACAGCAAGTCACTAAGGTATCCTCTGGATTATAGAAAAATGACATTAGGTGAGAAGTTCTTTGAGAGTAGAGACCATGTTATACAATTCTCCCAGGGGAGAATTTATACAACACATAATTGTTAAATAAAACTACATTGATCATAACCATGTTATTGTATCAGAAAATTATGTGCAGTGTATACCATGTGAAGAAATTATCTACTTACCAAAATGTTTAACTACATAGAATACCCGCTAATGTTTGTTAAGAGAAGTTCAATTCATCCTAAATTGAAAGTGACAATCTCAGTGGAAGATATTCAGCCCCAACCTCCAACTTATTAGCCAACTAAGAAATTACAATATTGGGACTTTCCAAGAGGTGTAAGTTAATCAATGTATTGTGGCTGATGGTGTTATTGTTGTTGTTGCTTTAATCTACCAGAGACTACTGTCTGGGTATTTAAATTTTGATACAACGAAACAAACCACCACTCTGAAGACAAGTTTGATCTGTTTTCACAAGAGGAGCCTCGCTGGGGGTGCAGAAGAGGGAAGATGTTCACAGAACTGGCACAGACTCATGACAAGTAGAAATTCACTGCATTTTTAACATATAAACTAACCATTGCTATCCTTTCCCAGTTTACAAGGGAGAAAATACCTCTGAACACAAACACTGACACAGAGAATATAAAAATTTAAAGCAAAATTATACTTTTTCAGAGTACAGATCCGTGAGATTTTTATCTCTGAGTCAAATAAGTAGCTTGTTACTCATTTTTTAAATTTTGTCATCTATTCAATAATACTCAGTGTTAACTAAGCAATGTAATATAAAAAGCATAGCAACTGTTAAAATATTTCTTTATCTCATCTACACGATATCTCTTTTCTCATTCATTCATATTTGCAAATTTCTAAAGCAACTTCTGCCAGGACCATAAGGGAATTAGTTAATTTCTATAAACAAAACCACAGGAAAAAAAAATATTCTCAATGTACCAGAGGTGAAAACAAAGACTCAAAAGAAGGGAAAAATATTAAATAACCTTAGGACCTCACCAAATACATTTAATCCTTTGAATAACTGTATAAATATTTGAGTGTCTTTTATTTATGTTTTCTTTCTTTTTATTATAAAGATTGGCTTTATAAAGTAGTCCTCTTTAAAAAGAGGAAAAAAAAGAAACTGTGGTTTATTATTTAACTTCCGAAAAGCCAACATCAAAGATGAGACTTTTGGCCTTCAACACCAGATCATTTGTAATTTCTTCTTTTTTATTATTTTAAATTTTTTTTTTATGTGGAGAAGAGTCAGAGATCTCAAGAACTCTTATTTGGAGGCCTCTCTTAGCCAAGCTGAGTTGATGGGAATTACTCCTTTTTGCCAAAACCCAAAAGAGAAGCTGTATACACTCCCTCCCTCTATTCTCTTCATCTCTTTCCACCACAACCCCCCACCCCTTCTGACTCAACATGAAAGCACTATTACTCTTTTTTCTCCTTGTATTTAAAGGAAGAAAAAAAAAGGAATCCTAACTGCATTGGAGGTGCGAGATGACAATTCTGTCACATACAAGAAATGATCTGAAACTCTTTTAAATTTTTTTAACAAACCCACAGTGTTTGCTTAGGACTGGGTAAAGGCTGCTTCTTATCTGCATATGTTACCCTGTAAACACACCACATACATAATTCTAAGGTAGTTAATGAGTGATTCAAATAGAAATAGAATTAAGTTCTAGACAATGAGAGTAATGAAACTCGGGGCCAATGAAATAGAATGCAAGTCCAAAGCTGTTTGGCTAAATTAAATTGTGCAGCCTACAATCCAATTTCTATTGAGACTGCAGCAGCTTGAGATAAAGTTGTCATAAAGTCTTATCAAAATTAGTCAAGATAACATGAACATTAAGAAACCATATTTAGATCATTTCAATTCTCCCATCTTCCCTCCATGAAAAAGGGGGATAGGAAAATGATCTGGGTGGTTCTCGTTTCTTCTTCTTCTTCTTCCTCCTTCTCCTCCTCCACCTCCTCTTCTTCTCCCTCTCCCTCTTCCTCTTCTTCTTCTCCTGCTAGTTTTTTTAAGTAGGTTCCACACCCAATGTGGAGCTTAACTCACGATTAAGGGTCATATCCTCTACCACCCAAGATAACCAAGTGCCTCAGTTCTTGTTGGCTCTATTCTCCCTCATCTCCCCACAACCAATTTGATCCTTTGTTCACTGCCCACTCTCCTCTATTCCTGCTACCACTAGTACTGACCAAGATTTCAATCATCTCTGGGTCTTACTATCATAGTAACTTCCTTACTTGGTCTCCTTGCCTCTGGGCTCCACTCCCTACAGCAGTGCTTATCCCCCCCAACTGCAACTCAAATATCATTTCTCCCTAGCTTTCCCTGAGCCCATACAGAATTAATTAGTCCCTGATGCTGTGTTCCCTGCTACCACATCACACATCTTATTGGTTAGCTCTCTGCATACATCTATACTTCTCTCAATCGTACAATCACTTGTGGGCAGGAAAAGCTTCTGTTACACTAGCATATCAGCAACAGGGTCTCCCACAAAACACATCCTCAATAATCTTATTGAATTGAACCCATAAGCTTTATCGTGGAATTCGGTTCTTCACTTAACTGTGCCAGGTTGTCCATGGTAACACAAATCCTGCTAAATAAAATATGTTTCTACAGGGGCGCCTGGGTGGCGCAGTCGGTTAAGTGTCCGACTTCAGCCAGGTCACGATCTCGCGGTCCGTGAGTTCGAGCCCTGCATCGGGCTCTGGGCTGATGGCTCAGAGCCTGGAGCCTGTTTCCGATTCTGTGTCTCCCTCTCTCTCTGCCCCTCCCCCGTTCATGCTCTGTCTCTCTCTATCCCAAAAATAAATAAACGTTGAAAAAAAAATTTTTTTTAATTAAAAAAAAATATGTTTCTACAACATAAATAGAATGTGTGAGAGAGATTGGCCTAAGTGGAGTGGTGGATGGAAAAAGGCCCAAAGAGGTCAAAGTATCATCTCAAAATCTCTTTCTGCAGGAGCATGTTAGGTAGGTCAGGCAGCACAACATGCTAGATTTTTTTTTAAAACAAATGCTTATTGAGTTGTACACTTTGCTATATGTTGGCAACTCAAAACCTAATAATATATGGCCTCTGCCCTTCAGAAAACTAATGACAATGACTGAGTATGGAAGGAAATTCTGAGAAACAAAAGATTTCATAGTAACCATGACTGACGGGATCAGCAGTTCTGGTAAAGTGGATGGAAGGAACCCTACTTTGAAGTGTTTGCCAATTTCCTTGGTGTAAATATTCCCACCATGAATGATTTAAGCTACCAATGAAATATCACTAACAGAGGTGGGAAGAGATTTGTTCTTCTGCTTCTTATGAGTAAGTGTAAGGCAGTTCCAGCACATCACTGGACAGGATCCATACCCCCCACAGCTACAGGCTAAATTTCTATCACACAAAAAATCATCTGATAGACATTTTGAGCACCTACTGTGTGTCAGGAATGGTGCTGGGTAAGGATAAAATAGTGACCATGCAGTTCAGCATACTATGCTAAGAACTGACCTAGCTGGGAAGAGGATTGCAACCATCTCCAAAAATTAAGGAAAGGGAGCTAGAATCTGATAGATGAGTTGAACTTTAGTGTTTTAAGAAGGGAGGGAGCATCCCTGACAGAAGCAATAGGAACAACATATAAGGAACTTGCCCTTTATCCTCAAAGCAATAAGAAGTCATTGATGGGCTTTAAGCTAGGGAAGGGCACTATCAGTCTTGAATTCTAAAAATCTCCTTATGGCTCCTGTGTGGAATGAATGGATTCTAGAGAGGCCAAATGGAGATGCAGGACCCTTTGGCGGACTTAAAGCAGAAGTTGGGGTGAGGAGTGGGGGTGGTGTGAGGAGGACAGAGTTAAGAGATACCTTGCATGACTGTGGGAGTACAGGAGAAGGCAGTGTGGCCAGGGTAATTCCCAGGTTTCTACAACTGCAGGGATAGACAAAGCTGTCAGTAATTTGAAGATGACCGGGGTTGGGAAGCAGAATTGAGAGTTCATGTTTGGACACTGAGTTTCTCAACATGGATTTTACATCCCCAAATTATGTATAAAGTGGCTCCTCACAAAAGAAAAACCATATCTGTTAACATGGCCTTTGGGGACCTTCATGCACTGGCCCCAACCTTCTTCTCAGCTTCCTTTTCCACCAGTTGCCATGCACTGGTATTTCCCTACCCCCACAGTATCCACTTCCCCAAAACTTTTAGGAGATTCATTTCCCCCCCCAAGCCCCCCACCAATATCTACTTTCTAATTCTTGCTTCTTGGTAAAAGGCAAACATTCGATATCTAATGCCAGAACTGTCTGTATTTAAGGCTGAAGATGTGAAGCTCAGATCATGTCTCATTCATCTTTGTATCTCTCCCACCTGTCAAGAGATAGGTACCATATTTCCATATTTTTATATCATATTTTCCAAGGAAAAACCACAACACGTGCTTTGACAACATGAACACACTTAGATGAAGAAGACAGACTGGTCTCCAGAATACAATAAGCACTCATTAAACATTTATTGTCTATGCATTCATATGCTCATGGATTAATTCAACAATCACTGAAAGCCTACTATGCAGAAACAGACAGCAGGTATTCAATAAAAAGCAAAGGATGAACTCCCAGACTCCCAGAAGCTTCCCTTCCTGTAGCCAGTAGCAGATGCTTCTGATACCTGTCTCCCATCTCTGTGGTCCACTCTGATTTCAGCCACATATCTCACCTTCCATGGTATGCCAACACTGAAGGAGCTGTCTGGTCTGCACCCAGGCACAGCCTACAAGTATCAAGGTGTCGATGCACCCAGGGACAACCTTCTACCAATGGAGTAGAGGGGCGAGGAAATAAACCCTCCAGCCTCTTGTCCTTCAGCATGTTTTGCTCTGCCTCTTAGGACAACCCAATGGGATCAAGCACCTTTTACCTAAGCAGTGGCTTTGATAATGCATCACTGTCTTAGTTTTTCTTCCTTATCCATTCTCACTGTCCTCACTTCCTGCTTCCTATGATCATGCCCACATAAACTACCCACATCCAAATCCCTGTGGAAGATCTACTTTCAGGAGAAGTTCCAAACTGAGACAGATTCCAACGGAAATTGCCATTTCAGTGTCCATGAGAAACTGAAAACAGAAACTTTAGAAACTCTTTCAATTCTGTTGTCTATGAGGACCATCTGTGGAGGGTTGCACATAGTAAGTGCTAAATACATATCTGGTGAATTAAATCCAAGTAAAAATCCAGCTTCTTCACTGTAGTAAAAAGGAGATAAGGTATGTGGCTTCCCAAATCATTGGTTTTGACACACCATTCCCTCAAGTTCTTAGAGTTCAGTTTGGCTCTGTTTCCCAACCTTGGCCCAGAATGTTAGAACATATCTATCAATACATTAAATGTCACTTAAACTTCCTAAAATGATCCCAGAACGGTAAAGAAAGAAAAAAAAAATAAGCTTCTGATTTAAACATATTCAGCTATCCATTAGCATGACAAAGTCTGCATTTTATTTAGACATTGCCATTAATAATGAAATGATGTATGATTTCCACTCCTGCAGCTCTTCCTTCCTTGCACAATCAATTATACATTTAAGAAAATACTTAGTGGATAGAAGGCTTCTCTAATTAACATCACTTAGGGGAGGCTGCAAGATTCTTAAAACTGAAAAGATCTCTCAGATATATAGGGTGGTAGAGGGAAAAATCCACTCAAAATGTTTGAGTCTTGACTAGAAAAACATAAACCTTCACATTCTGAACTGTTAAATAAGGAAAAACTCACAAAGACGTACATTTTTTAAACCAATAAAGACTCTGAGGTGAACCAAAGATTCTGCAGAGTATAAATTTTTTCCCTCTTTGTTCCAGCTAAGATGCCAGGACGAACTTGAAATTAGATCTTTTGGGTGAGACTCAGCCCTAGAATTGCTGTCCCCTTAGACAAAACAGTCTTCTCTGTCAAAATCATTGAGGATTTAAGACAGTTTTTGGGAATTCTGGAAATTTTCCAAAGCGAGAATCAAACAGTGAGCATAAGATTTCCCAGAAGGCAAAACTAGAATGGTTTTTCTCACTAAAATTATTACATATCACATCCTGTTGTCAGGAGGGATGCTTATCTTGGGATAATCTCCAGTATGAATTTGCATCCTGGTTGTCCTGCAAAACGAACTCTCCAACACACCACAGCAGATTCATTCAATTTGGCAGGTCCTAACGCTTTCTCTTTCTCTCCCTCTAGAGGCAGAAAATAAGGCTTGATTTCAAGGCTTATTAGAAATAAAACTTGGGATAAGCCACTCCACCAGGAACAGAAAGCAGGCCTTGACAGAAGGCAAGGAGTGTGTGGAGAAAGTTGCATAGAGGAGAAATGGGGGACAGTGGCAAAAAGGGGGGGTCAGTAGATAAGGTGATGTGCAGAGCACTCTCTCCTCTCCCCCTCTTCTGTCTCTGCCTTCTTCTCCTGCACCCTTCATACCCTCTTCCTCTCTCCCACTTTCTCATTTTCTCTCTCTCCCTCCACTCCCTTCCCTTTCTCTCTCTCTCTCTCTCTCTCTCTCTCTCTCTCTCTCTCTCCCCCCTCCCTCCTGCCCTCTTTTCCTCCCTCCATTGCTCTGTCTTCCTGTCTCTGTCTCCCTGTCTCTCTCCTTCTAACCCCTGTTCTGTCTCCTGCCTTCCACCCGCCATGTTTTGTTTTGTTTTTTCCACCCGCCATGTTGACCTCCTGCTTCTGGAACTTGTCCTCACCACTCTGCCAGGACAACTCCTCCTACAACAGGAGCAATCTATGAGCTTCCAGAATGGGCTCTGCATACACTATGGGTGTGACAGCCACAACACTAAAAACAGCAGACATCCCAGGACATTTTCTTTCCCCAGAGCCCCTCAGCCCTACGGCCCCTCAGTCACAGCTCTCAGACCTTGGGTCAACTGGGGCAAAAGGAACTTTCTCCCCATATCCCATAAGCAGATTTTTA
Organism: Puma concolor; assembly: GCF_028749965.1. Lineage (NCBI taxonomy): Eukaryota > Metazoa > Chordata > Mammalia > Carnivora > Felidae > Puma > Puma concolor. The sequence continues at coordinate 51,094,718 of NC_141667.1, forward strand.
AAATACTGTGGATGAACAAACTTCTAGCAATTGATGGCCTCCTTTCCTATTGCTAGCTTACCCCTCTGTGGACCAGGAGCCCTCCTGCCAGGGCCCAGAAGCCATCTCAGAAGGAAACTCAGAAACTCAGTTGCAAGAAAGAAGTTTCTCCCGGGAGAAGGGAGAGGGGACAAAGCTGGGCGCCTGTGCTCTTTTTAATTCCACATTCTGGCGAAGAAAACCTCAGGTCTGACTTTAGAGCCTTTGACACATAATTGGTAGCCAATTTTCCTAAGTGGTGAGTCAATTTTCTGCTTGTGAAATGTAACTTTACCCTGGTGCACACCAGGCCCCAGGGTTTTCAATGTGGCTTAACAGCAATTATATGAATGTTAGGAAGGGGGGAAGTGTTAAAGTCCCTACATTTACATTTTTCATGTTTTTGCCTCTTAAAGGGATAGGAGACATCTCCTAACCAACCAACCCATGAAAAACCCACCCGAAGGCAGACACAGGATATCCTGAGAAAGAAAACCATTTTAAAGCCACACCACAAAGGGTATATTTTTTTAAATTCACCGCAGCGCGCAGACAAGTAGTGAGATGTAATGGGGAGGCGCGTAACAGGAGGGGTCAGGGCATCCTGCGCCTAGTTCCTCCGGCGCTATTTTCTTTGCTCCCACCCTCCCCCGCTCCTCCCCCCAAACAAATGCCCCGGTGGGCAGGCGGGCGCTGGGCCCCGCCGCAGGCCGCGCTCCCCCCCTGCAGCCCCAGGCGGCCGGCGGCTCCCGTCCACATGTGCGACTCATGTTTCGGCTTTCACTGGCGACAAACTGGAGCCTGGGCCTTTCCGTTTAGGAGGAACTCGCTCTGTGTCGCTAACAACAACACAAACACCGGCGGCCCCTGCTCTGTGCTTCGCTGCCCACGGTGCGCTCGGCACCAGGCTGGATTTATAGCAAGGAGCCCCGACTGTAAGAAGTAATTCATGAGTCCCCACAATGCCACTACTGAGAGGCATCGAGAGGGGGGAAGAAACGTCCGCGGGCTCGCTCCCTGGGCGTCCATCCCAGCCCATCCCGACGTGCGGGTCTGAAGTCCCAAGCAGCCCAGCACGTGCACAGCCTGTCCTCATTCATTTTGTTTTAATTTTTTTCTCTAGAAGGGAGGAAAATAATGTCCACCACCTCCCCTTTAGCATAACTTGTTAAAAACCCGACAGACTTAAAAGACGTTCCTTGGGCATTAGTTGCAATACAACGGTTCTACTACATACATATGTTTACACAAACCTACATGGCATCTCTCTCTCTCTCTCTCTCTCTCTCTCTCTCTCTCTCTCTCTCACACACACACACACACACACAGGCTCATAATACACTCACAAACAAAAAAAAAAAGAAAAAAAGAAAAATCCCATCACTATTATGGACTTTCCTGGAAGATTTAGTTGTGTTTGTTTCAGAAAGACATAATAATTTTAATAAATCTGACTTGGGAAACATCTATCATGAATGACTTTGGAAAGATGGGAAAGAAAACAAAGTAACTGATGTTAAAAATCATTTAGTAGGGGGAAAAATATGCAATGTAAAAATTCCACCAAAAAAGAAGAAATCGAAAGTCGTGTAGACAAAGATTTATTGCTTCACAGCCCCAAAAAAAGCTCTTAACTATCCTGAGGCAAAGAGGAAAATATTGCACATGAAAGCTACCCTTTGGACTATCACACTCAATTCCAAAAGATATCAAAAAAAACCCACAGCAAAAATATACACCCGAAACTTTGTACCAGATTCTGTATTAAAAGTAGGCTTGTCAGGTCTTATGAATACCTCCTGGTCTGTGGTTACAAGGTCCGGTGTTCAGCCTTTTCTGCAGATCAGTTTGGGGTTTCTCTAACTCTGAGCCACAGCCTGTCAAGATGATCCTCTCCAACCCCAGCCTTTTAAATCCCACATCTTTGTTTTCCCCCTAACTCTCAGCTTAATTGTCTCCAAGTTCCTGCCTCGGTCAGCCATTCCAAGCTGGAATTAAAAGATGGACAGATCCTTTACCCTGAGAATTTGGAGCTGCGAACCTTCTTCAGGAGAGGCCCGGGGAGGGATAATTGTTTTAGTGAAGCTCACTGCCTCGTCAGTGGTCCATGAGACCCTGCTGAGCGTGGCAGCCTACCTTTGGCAGTAACCCAGGGCAGGTTCAGGAAACCGTTTCGTGTTCCTGCCCTTAGCCTTGTGTCAGTGAAGCCTGGCACATCTTTTTTGTGGTTGTAATTTAAATGAGACAACCAACTGCACAGCTGTGTCGGTCAAATTATGCAGGGCCATGTGGCCTTTCTTCCATCTTTAAAAAGTCCAGGGCACCTCTGACCATGTTTGAGAAAAACCCAAGGGAGCAATGACCAACAAAAGGAATAGCGATTATGCCAGCAAAGGATGGAAATTTGCCTAAATGAATATATTAAAGGCTGCACTCAGAAAATGGAAATGTTAGTTTTTAATAGAGGCAGAATGGTGTCATGATTAAGACCCTGATCTTTGGGGTCCGACACAGCAGGGCTGGCGTCCCAGCTCCCACACTTAATAGCTGTGGTGACCTTGGGTAAGTTATTCAACCTCTCAGAGTCCCTGTTTCCTCATCTATAAAATGGGAGGAAATAAGAATACTCCCCACACAGAGTAATTGTTAGGGATTAAAGAGAGACTATTTAGCAAATATATACAGCTTAATAAATATTAGTTATTATTATCATCATCACCAAGAGCAATTACAATAATAGCACAAGGAACATGTAAAAGTCAATGCCAGTCACCATGCCACCAGTCATGTGCACTCCAGGAAAAGACTAGTTTTACTTAGCCTCCAGCTGAGAATTTTACATATCGTACATATTGCATATTACAGAACTATGTCCTTGCCAAACTGTAAATAAGACTGATATGACTGAAGTTTCTATAATCCAAATTATATTTTATTCAGTTTACACTGCATGGAGAGTTTTAACATCTCTCTCTCTCTCTTTCACACACACACACACACACACACACACCCCAGACACATATACATGGATGCATACTACACCAATAAAAGCCAGCAGATATGTGGATAGAAAATCAGTACACACACCCTAGAATGAAAGGAACATAATTATCAACTTTATTTTGACAACTCTGTTCAATGATACTCGGTTATGAATTGAATGGCAAAAGTAAACTCTTTGAAATACTGAAAGCACGACCCATTGTGTCTTTGCTCCTAAGGGCCCTTTAAAAGCTGAGGTTAAATTATAATCAGATGGCAGAAGGATAAGACCCTCACCTCAGGGCACTTCTTTGGGATAAATGACCAGTTCTGGTCCATGTTGTAAGGGATTGGTGGCCCAAAGCACCATGGGGCCAATGACCCCTTGCTGGTCATTAATCGTTACCAAATTCCCTGGAACCAAGGTCATTATCGCTAATATAAACTTAAATAAAAATTCCAGAGACATATGGATTTCTTTTAATAGTCTTATTTCTTTTGGTTTTTATAGGGCATTACTATAGAATTAATGTTCAATACATTAGCTCTGTAGTTGGTTTGTCTTAACACTTGATCCTGCTTAAAGTAAAGGCTTATTGGACTTAAAATAAGAAATGAAGGAAAGAAAACGAAAAACAGGAAATCCTGAGAGGGCCTATTCTGTACCTGGAATTCTCAGAAAGTCATTATCTATGGGACACACAAGTTTGTTTCCTTGGTAATCTGTCAAGATATTATAATGTTTGAATGTAAGGGTTCAAGAATTTCAAATTTTAATATATGCATATGTAGATATATATGTACATATTCTACATACATAGAATCCTGGACTAAGTTTTGTTTCTCAGTCTCTCATCTCTGCACATTAACAAAAGAAAAAATGTTTTTGAGATTTTGTGAGATTCTAATTTCTTTAAGCCTTAGGGATATACACTGTATTCTAACACACAAGCACAAGCCCAGTATTCTAGCAAAGCATATAATCTCATAGCTTTATTCTAAAGATACTCAATTATTTGGTCTTAAAGGGAATTATCCACCACCAAAAATACAGATATAAAGTAAATTATCAATTATTTAATAAATGTGCTATGTGCAACTCAGTGTATATTTTCAAATATCAACAGTTGGGCTGCTCCTTCTGGAATAGGCTAAGCCAGAAAATCTGGTTAGATGCACTGGGGTGTCAGAGAGATAGTCTCTGCTGATGGCCTTTTGGGGTTACTGTCTCATATAGATAAATGTGCCTGTCCACTGCTTCATATTTTATAAGCCTACAATTTTCCTTGCTAGCTCCCTTTCCCATCTTGCCCAAGTTATGCTACCAATAAATTTAAATATACCAACTCAATTAGTCTTGTAAGGTACATCATCTAATGGCCTCCTCCAATTGCCCTCTACCTTAAGGTGGATCTCAGCAATGGATGTGGTCCTTGCCCTCTTATTACCTAGCTGATACCTGGGATGAAGTAATGAAGAAGAGTGAAAGGTGGGTAAGAATATTGCTGGTTGTTCAATTCTAACTGTGAGGTTGCTATTTACTGGATAGTACACCTGCTACCCAAGCAAATGTTTAAGAACAGGCTACTGTCCGATGTTAGATATAAGAGGTGACTAGATTTATAGGAGTATAGAGCATTAAAATCATTGAGAGAGAGGGAACCTTAAAGATCCTAAGCGTCCAATTCTATCATTTTATAAATGGGGAAACTGAAACCTAGACAAGTTAAGAGACTTGCCGAGGCTCACGTATCTAAATAATGGCAGGGGCAGTATTAAAAACCAGGTCTCCTGTGTCCTAGTTCAGCATTCTATACCAGGTTGCTTCTCATTTTCATTATAAATGAAAAATCCAACTTCGGCTCAAGCGATTTAACTTATCAGACCTAGAATAGAACCAAAGCATGCTGACTCCTTAACAGGAGGATATTCTCGAATTGGGGTTTGTAATGGAGGTAATAATATCTTGAAGATTAAAAATTAGCATAGTAGGACATTAACCTAAGCTGAATCTGATGCATCATGGGTTACTTCATTAAAAGGAGGGAGGGAACCAGGTGATATGGGAGAAAGATGTGACTCAATGGAATTGGTGGTGATTTGGAAAAGAAAAGGGGATCCCATACCAAATATTCTTTCCTTAATGAGTGAAGGACCCGAAAATGCCACACAATACCTCTAGGGTAGTCCCCACTCAGGGATAGGGGCTACATTTTATGTCACACAGTATATGCTTCCCAAATATCTAGTGAATAAATAACATGCCGGTTCATCTACCCTATTTGAGGTCAAGGAAATCAATGGATGCTTGTCTCTGTCGTCTCTGTGGATGAAAACAATGGCTCCCAAACAAGAGAATACCCCATCATGAAACAATTTTTATAAGTTTAGCAGAATTATTCTTGCTGGGTTCCAACCTCCAAACATTTGGAGCACAAGGGAGTTTGGCTTGTCGAATGGTTTGTGATAATGGTCGAAGAGAAAAAGAGAAGGAGAGAAGATATAAACTTAAAATTTCATCTTTTTTAAACTAGGCATTTGCCCTCAATTACCAAATAGTGGACACAGGAGAAAAAGACACAGCCCTTAGCTAAGTGATAGTCAGTTACATATTTGAACGAAGATGGAAAACTAAAATATCTCCAAGCCAGCCCAATTGTTTTAGGCAGGCCAGATAAGCATATAACCCAGAGGCTGAGGTATGTGTTGCTTCCTCCTTTCTCCCACAACCTGAAAAAGTATGGAAGCTGCTGATTATCCACTCCAGCATCCTTTGTGAATGCTCCTTTGCCTATCGGAATCACATTCCTTCAGTTCACTAGAGACTATGCCAGGGACTACTAATTTCTCTCAGCACCATGCCCATGACTTCTGCCCGTCCTTGGCAATTCAAAAGGTATGACAAACCTTCTCAGGCAACGTGTGACACAAAGGCAGTTCTGAGTAGAGGGAAGTTCGATGTACTTTTCCCCCCCTTCCACTACGATTTCTTCAGAATTTGATCTTACAACAATACCTCATTTCCTTTATTATTATTTCTGGAAAGGACAGTTTGTTGAATTTGTTTAGGTTTAAATATAAGACAATTGTTAAATTTAGGACTTATTTTGAAAATTGCCAAGTTCAATATTTACATATGTCAGTGCCTTTCAGGGATAGATAATAGTCAGAGACAACCACTCATGATGAGATGTCTAGAATAGAAGAACTTTTATAAAATTCCTACTGAAATATGACTATTGATGAAATATTCTGACAAATATAAACAACAATTGCAATTTTGTGCAATGTTATGACATAGCATAAATAAGCACAGTTGCAAATGAATGAAATACGTAAGCTTCGAAAAATAAAGTAATATTTTATGAACGCGACATTCTGTAGCTTCCCATTCCCCAGAACTGTTCTAATTTCTTAGAAGCGATTTAACACATGCTCCTTGTATGTTCGGTGTACCATTCTGGGTGTTGTTGGAGATACAGAGCTCACGGGTTTCCCTAGACCCAAATCCAGAAAACACAAGTTCTACCCTTCCCTGAGGCTGATCTCACACAAGGTGAAATGAAGAGCAAAGCAGGACCCAGATGGCCAGAGTAGTAGCAGAAAAGCCACTGGAATCAGAGCCAGGGACTTGGCTTAAGGTCCTGGTTCTGAGGCTAATTAGATCTTTGGGCAATGTTACTGGCTTCACCTTTCTCATCTGTAAAATGAAGGGACTAGACTGTAATCTCTGAGAGTCTCTTCAGTTCAAAGGGAAACTTGGTCATTCCTACAAGAACTCAGATTCTTCTGAAAACCTTCCCTTGAGACCTGGCCAGGTTATTACTTTTATGAAGCTAAACTTTACATTCTCCGTATCTGTGAAATGGGTGCAAAAACCCCTACCTATCTCACAGTGTTGCTGTCATGGAAACTAAAGCAATGTAGGTCAAAGAGCTCTCTACATGCCAAAAGAGCTGAACACTGTAAAATCTTTATTTCATTCCCTCAAAGAGGTAGATGAGTGATAGAATTAAAGTGTTAGCCTTCCCAAAGTTATGTATGTCTTTAGAAAAGATCAAAGGCTCTTAGTTAAAGGAATGAGATTCTAACAGGAGAATTCTAAGCACCAGCTAGGTTTGGGTGGAAAAACTTTACCTGCATTCTTAAAAGCTGAATTCTTAAAAGCTCTGCAAATATTCCTTATTGTTTTTAAATACGGCTGTTTAATCAAACCCCAGGGAGACTTTTCTGGTGGAACTCAGACTTGCCCAAGCTACAAAGAGTATCTAAGTGGGGAGAAGAGAGGGTCAGTAAGCAAATGTTCTGTTAATGAATAAAGATCCCACTGAAAACTCTCATGTTGTTTTAGACCCACCAGCAGAAGCACAAAGCTAGCTTAATAAACCATGGGATGTGAAAAATTCACTGTGATGGGGCATACCAGAGAAGTCCCCTGCTAAAGGGGGCGTGTGGGAAGTTCGCAGTCCACCCACAGCCCTGTCTCGAAACCAGACAGATGAAGCTGTCTGCTAGAAAATCGAGATTCCCTTTCACTTTTCCACAATTGAAAAGTTGTTTGTGGGAGGCCCCCGGAATCATTTATAACTGAAAGAACAAGAGAAGCCACCTTCAAATTCCAGTTTCAATAGGCCTGAAATCCTTCTGGAAACCTAAAGCGACTGCACCATTTGGTATCCCCAGAGAACATGAGCAACAGATAAAACTCATCCAACCCAGTGGAAAGAAGCGTCACTGTAGAGCTTGGACTAACCTCTTAGTAACATTCAGTCACTGCCACAACCTTCCCTTTTCCATCATTTCCATGTACCGTAGAACTTGAATTCATAATCCATACCCCTGTTTTAAATCCCCACCTCTAAGGGAGCCTGTAAGAAATACTGACCTGTTTGTGTCAAAAACCTTCCAAACGATTACAGGGAAAGCACTGAGGGAGAGTTCTTTCCCCCACAATCAGGAGGCTGCATACCTGGTTTATAGGAGTTGCTAGTTCTCATGACCTCCTAATCCCCAGGGAACGGTCTAAGGGCACAGCTACTCCTACCAGGGTAAGCCCCCATTTCAGTCGGACCTCCTCACACAACTTTACTCCTAATTTCTGCAAAATCACGGTGGTAACTGAAGCCCAGCAAGTACTCATAGGTATACAAACGAAAGCTTGCTACAACCACTATGTGTGGGAAACTGAGGAATACCCAGGCAGTCTACTCGGAGCAGCAGACAGAAATACAAAGACATATAATGTGACACGGTTTCCTGATATTCAGAATACCAAACTTCCATGATACATCAAAGAATCAGGCCTAATTCTGCCCTTATTATCTTGGGTACGTCATGATTAATGTTGCAGAAACATTTTTAAACCACTGTCTATCAGCAATTTGATGAAAGAATAATCTAACGTCTCACAAGTAATGTTGAAAGCACCATGATTTGAAAGAAACTACTATTAGTAAACTAAACTGCACTCTAAATAAAGAAAATTACTGCTGTTAAGACATACTGTTCTGAGAATTATCAGGAAGAGTACCAAAATGCTAACACTGCTGTATATAAGAAATTATTCAAGTATGCATTTGAGCAATTCTGCATTTTAATTTAACCCTTTGAAACATTAATCAAACCGTGGCTAATTATAGGAATTAAGGAATTAAACGATGGAATCTTCTAAAAGATATTATTTAAAAGGCAGTTTATACAATTACTTGTATAGATGTTTGCTTTAAAGAGGAAAACAGTTCTACTGTAATGAAAAGGGTCTTAGAAAATTAAATTAACAAGGGGGGACCAGGCTGATATGAAACTAAATTAGCATCAAATGCAAATTACAGGGTACTTAATGGTAGAAACAGGTGCAGAGAAGAACCCTAAATGAGATAAATGAATAAAACATCCCTCTCCACAAATGTGGAAGCTGACACAAAGTCAATGATATGAATAATTCAGCAGCCTCCACACTGCTGTTGAGGTCAGCCTGCCTTGACCTTTGAAACAGGAAGTAAAATTCGGTTCAAATTTGAGTGACTGGAAATATAACAGTTATTTGTTTTTTATATTAAAAAACCCACAGAATTTTCCTTAAATACAGATATAGCAAATATACAATAGAATTACAGTTTGAACTAAAGAGACATTACATAATCAGAGTAGTTGGTAAACAAATAAACAAAAAATCATTAGATAGGATTTTATACAAACCGTGTTTCAATACAGAAATTCTAAAAATAAAACAAGTAAAAGCATATTTACCGGGGCTTAGCTTACTGATCACACTCCCTGTGAGAATAAATATCTAAATATTTCCCATTTCTTCAAACAATTTTGTTGTGCTGATGTCAATGTAAGAAATAGTTTTAATTAGCCTGGTATTTTTATTAATAATACAAAATAATCTCTCACATTTGTAAGACAAAATTTTGTTAAAGTAGATTTTTAAAAATCTTTACGAAGCTGCTCTTTTTTTTTTTAATCCTTCAAACCCTGATTTAAGAAATGTTGCAGCCCTCAAATTAGTTTATCTTATAAAAATGCAACCCCAGTCTAAAAACAAATCATTCTCATAAGTGGATATCTACTGTGATTTTATGTCTTTTATGCTTTTCTCGTTCTTTGCATGCTTCAAAAGTGTTTTGTACAGTCAACTAGTGAAAGTACTTTCCTCATTTCAAATTGAATTTGGTGCTGCTAGAGATTAACATGGTATGACAACAAACCAATTTCTACAAGCTAGAAAGACAGCAAAATATATATGGTATATCACCCTCATTCTTATTTTACAGGATGGCATAAAAGATGTTTGATAATAGTGGTTATCTCTGCCCTCCAATTGGTTCTATTAATGGGACCCACAACTTGGCTATCTACCTTTCATCTATCTACTGTGCTTGTCAGATAAAAGATTATGTTGAAAGATGAGCTTAATTTTATTTTCTAGATTTAGAGAGGGTTAGAGCCACACACACACACACACACACACACACACACACACACACACACCAGCCATCTATGAGAGCTCAGTGGTAAACTCGATCTACAATATAATTACCATAGGAAGAAGTTTGAGATATGCTTTTTCTAATTCCAAGTGTTCAGCAGAGGCAAAATTAAAGATGCAGGGTGTGTTGTTTTTTTTAATTATTATTATTATTATCATATCGGCAAAATCACTCCTCACTCGACATTTAATAAAGGGTGATAGACCAAACATTGCTGATTTGGGGCTTGGCGTAATGACCGACCTGAGTGAAGGTTTGTGTACAAAGTGGCTCCCCATTAAATAAGGGCTCTGTGGAACCAGCTGGTTCTCATTTTGAAACAACCGGTTTCTCTATCCCCAAGTGCTAAAGAAAATAATCCCTGCAATCTATGACTACACACTTTCACAGAGGCAGCAATGAGAATTTGATTGTGGAGATAATTAAAGTCATTCCTGGAACTTCCATGAAAAAAAGGGGTGGGGGTGGCCGAGGTGGGTCAAAAGAAAGAATAGTCAATGATAGTGTTTAAAATTAAACTATGACAAATCATTCGGAGTGGGGAAGAGAGAGAAGGAACCCCCACCCTTCACAGAATTCACTTGAATTGGCTCTATTTTCTTCTCCACTGGGCTGCTCCAAGGGGAGGCCCGAGATGCCATTAGTCAGGGCCACGGCCTCCAGTGTCCGGCTTGGATACAAGAATCGAAACACACCCCAAGAAACTCCCTATCACTGATGACACATCATGATGAGATTTTTTTTTTAAGTTTCAACCCTAAATAAGATAGCCAGAGAGGAATCCATCTGGATTCTTCAAAAGTCACCCAGATTGATCTGAGATTGTTTCGACATTAAAAAAGAAGAACAAGAAGAAATCAGACATTTCAAGGCATTCCTCTCAATCTCGAGGAGAGCTTGTTTTTTGTTTTCATTTTGTTCTGTTTAATGCTATGCTGTTCAAGAAGAGCCCATGCTCACATAGCCTGAATGACATCCAGCTGAACCCACAGTCCCTGCACGCCTGCAGATTTCATGGGCTTTTGGGGGGAAACTAAAATACGAGTAATCTGTCTGTCTGCACTATCTGCCTCTACCAGGAAGGAGAGATGGGCTCAATGAGGACGACTGGGGGTCTCTCAATTAACCTGATTAGTTCAGCACAGTGCTCTCATGAATGGTACCTTATCTTGAAAATAGGGGAGAACTTCCTTTCTCTAGTAGATGCAGGAGCCCCCTAAAGCCACAATGATGCAGCCTATCAAATGTGAGTGGCCTCTGTTTCTCTTCCCTCTTCCCAGCTAGCAGGTCAGAGAGACCAGCAGACGTGCTGCCTGATTGGATTTTGTGTCCTAAGGACAGGAGGCAAGCTCCCCGTCTGCCCAGGTGGCCTTGGAGAAGGCTGGGAAAAGGGATGCCCTGTGGGCAACTTCAAGCCCCTTCTTTCAGAGTCAACCAGGCACATGATGGGATTGAGGTGGGGGACAAGGGGGTTGGGGGAGGGAGAGAGGGGAAAGGGGGGAGGGGAGAGAATTCATTAACCCTTCAGTCACTGGACTAACATGTCAATTATACCTGCCTGAAAAAAAAACGGTGAATTCTTAAGTCTTCTAACATTATATAAAACAAAGATACTGCTGAAACATGTTACCCTAATGCTGATTTCACACTTTATATAATAATGGGAACAACAAAAGTTAACATACAAAAATAAAGCTTTCCCCCCAAACTCTCTGAAATCCCCTTGTTTGCAAAAGATGCTCCGTGTGTGTGTTTTAAATGCTTATAAATACACGTTATCATGTGTAACAGACATAGTAGTTAACAGAATATATTCTTGAAAAGGTGCTTTGTGAGAATGTCAACGGCAGGGTTTTTCACTTACATGCCTGCTCTGTGATTTACTTCATCAATTAAATAGTTAGGCAATGAGGGGATTTGCATGGTAATCGTGTGAAGATTAACATTTTTAAGTGTAACAAATTTAATATTTTATCTTACATTTTCTGTTTCTCATCATTCTTTCATGGCAGTGCATTTTCACTTTATTGTGTAGTTGTAACAAGCCTGTCTTTATGCAGAGAGATGAGACCACCAGCTTCAACAACTGCCTTTCTAGCTCCTTTCATCCTTTTCTTCACTTCATAAAAACATACCCCAAGCACTTCATGCACAGCAGTGAGGCACTGAGCTGAGTGCTGGGGATACAGCAGAGACCAACACATGGGTATCACTGCCCTCTGGGGCTTACAGTCTACCTCCTAAAGAGTTCACCTGCCTCAGCAATACCAGAGGGAACTAAAATTAGAATTTCATAGCTGGAAAAAATCTTAGAGATCTCTTCATTCCAGCCCTTATTTTAAAAATAACATCCATCCTCTATTGAATATGATTTATGTGCCAGGTATTGTGCTAAGTACTCTCCCCGTATTATCTACTTAGTCCTCACCACAACCCTATAAAGAAGGAACTAGTGGGTCCCCTTATTCCGGTCTTATGGATGAAGAAACCGAGGCTTAGGAAAGTTAAACGATCTGCCAGCAGCCCCAAGGTTAACACTGGCAGGGCTGAGATTTGATCCAAGGTGGTCTGACACCACAACCAATGTGTAGACTGTTTTGGAGACGGCAACAAAGCCCCAAGTTCAACAGCACTGAGTAAAAGGTAAAAGGCAACTTCCACCCAGGGATATTTTTTCTCTGCATCATAATCCTCATCTAAAATAGCAGTCTTCTATTTAAAAAAAAAAATCAATAAATTCTTTGTTTACACTTCACATTCCAAATCACTGGGGTTTTTTTTTCCCAACTCTGAGGTGCTGAGAGCTCCATGAGGGCAGGAACAACATGTGTCTTCTCCGTAGAGCCCCAACCCTGAAAAGCAGTGACTGGCAGAGAGTAGAGGCTCAATAAATATTTGTGGAAAGAAAAAAAATGAATGAGTCCTCATCCAAGGGGACTTAGTTACCATGATAAGCTTCAGTAAGGTAATTCTGCTTGTAAGAAAGTCCCATGGTGGGGTGCCTGTCTGGCTCAGTTGGAAGACCATGTGACTCTTGATTGGAGGGTAGCCTTTGAGCCCCATTTGGGTGTAGAGATTACTTAAACAAATAAAAATTTTGAAAAGTCTCATGGCAATCATCACATTAAGAATAGCAATCCACACAGAATATATTATGTTCAAACTTCAAGAGCTACCTGACTTCAAAGCACCTAATATGTGCCAAGCCCTGTGCTAGATATTTTAACCCTCACAAGTCTTCAAACTTGAAATGACTTTTCCCATTTTAAAGGTGGGAAAACTGAACCCCCTGAGGCTCAGGTATTGGTAAGTAGCAGTGAGGGGATCTGAGCCTCAGCTAATCTAAATCTATGCCTTTTCCATCATACTCTGCCTTGTCCCAGATTTCTCTTGGATGAGTGTCTGTTTGTTCTCAATAAAACACGCAATGGTTTACTCATCAAAATAGATGAGGGCATGAGAACTCAAATATTGGCCCAGCAACAGATTCAACAATTTATATGTCATATTATTATTATTTTAATCCCAAAAGCTAAGTGCCAGATCTACTAAGAAATATTGTTTAAATACAAAGGTTTAAATTAATACATAGGAAAGATAAATTGTGGATACCAAGAAACATAAGTGAGACTACATGAAATACTGAAAGCAGTTTTTTTGTTTGTTTTTTTTTACCGGGCAATTGAGGAGGGGGAAAAAATCAAGCTGAGAGCTAAGAGATGGGATTCTAATCACTTGCTTTCTCACTAATTTCCTTAAGCTATGCGCCTCAGATTACCCACTGTAAAATGGAGTTAATGGGTACCCTCACATTTGTATGAAAAGAATTCTCTGAAATATTATACCATAAAGATCTCTGAAACTTTCAAGTACCATTCAGATATAGTGACTATAACTCATAATGGTCAAAGATGTTATTCGTATTGTGTTAAGGTGTTCATAGGCCAGGATTCAGATGCAGGTCTTTCAGAGAATATATGAACATCCAGAATTGGACACCCCCACTCCTACAGCCACAGAAAGAAGGACTCTGTTTTTTAAAGATATTTTGAGATGTACAGCATTCATCTGAGATTGTCATCTGGCTTTAAGAAAACACCAAGATTGTATAGCGAATCATGGGTTTTCAATACTGCTTATAATAGTGTCAAAGATAACCAACTATCTTTTCTAAAGAACTTTCTAATAAATAGCAAAAAGATTTCTCATTTTACACATCTTTGATTTTGTCTTTGTAAAGAGAGAGAGAGAGAGTAGGTGTGAGAGTAACTAAACCTGATGCAGGGCCAAAGTTCTTCAAACTTACTTTCCATTCTGTTAGGAAACATCAACCCATATTGCAGTCAAGATACTAAAAATGGTGTTTTAAGACATTACTAACAGATCAGAATACTAATAAAAGAGAAGCATGTTAAAAATAGAAAATTATTGTTCTATTGAACAATAATAAATAAATTGCAAATAGCCTGATATTCAGATAAAGTGGGGGTGGGAGGAAAGCATTAGTCAAATCATGGTTGCTCTGGAAATATGGAGGAGAAAACAACATCTGACCATCAAAAAAGTTGTCAGCCTGAGTGGAGAGCACTGTCCCGTTCAGGCAGCATATTCAGGACACTAGCAGGGACAGAGACCATAAGAAAACGAAGCAGGTAATACCATGGAGCAAAACATCCCAACATTTCCCTTTGCTAATTTCCAATTCATTGATTGAGAAAGACAAGAAAAAGTTCTTTGAATCCTGAAATGCCAGGTCATGAGTGTTCACACCCTGTAGCAGGGCTCTTCTGACCTACTCACCCACCTCCCCACACACATAGTATCAATATTTGGTCAGTAGAGCAGCAAATGAGCAAGAAGCATTTTTTTTTAACCACTACAAACTTTACATGAACCAAAATCTGAGAAAACTCTACACGGGATGTACAGTGACCACGTCCCGGTTAAAAATGCAATGTGCAATTTGATTATTATTTTCTCTTTTTTCCCTGCCCTGGCACTGAAAGTGTTAAAGAAAACAATAAAAGAACAAGTAAGTGTACAGGGTAGGATTTACTGGCATTTACTTTTAATCTATGGTCCTTCACTCTGTAGCTTATCGGGCCTCTGTCAGTCCTTTTTCCTCCTTTATACTTCATGAGGAGCCCCCCATGCTGCTACTGAGAGACAGAGCCCAAGTGTCTATAAGCTTTTTGTCAGGTAAAAAGAGAAGAAAAAGGAAAGGAACAAGAGGAAAAGCAAAGCTAAGAGGCATCTATTAGATGTCACTAGGCTTTTGTATTCATGTCAATGATTCAGGATTAGAGTATTTGAAATAATCTTATTGAGAGGAATCAAAAGGCCCACCGAGTGAGAGGCTGCTCTGTAGCATATGGCAAAGGCACGAACAATATCTTATTAAAGATGTGTTGGCTAACACTATTACTTTATATTATATTACAAAACTATTGTGCCTCAAACAGTTAGCAGGATGGTATAGTTACCGAGTGCCATTTTGGAGGTTATTGTGTGGGATCAAGCTATATAATTTGCCAGCTTGTCTAGTTAAGTCTTTCCAAAGTAGGGTTCGCAGGCAAGTTTGGAACTGAAACGAAGCACTTCACCTTCAAAAATAAAAATCCCCAAAGCACAGCAAAGACCACTCTGTTCCCACTGAAAGTGGAGTATATATTGCACGGATGAAACGCCAGTGGCATTCTTTTCCCCAGAATCAGGTTCATTAAGTTTGCATCATTTACCATATGTGACCCCCACCCCCCCATTGAAAATACGCAGGGTTTTTTTTTTTTTTTGGCTTGATTCCCCTCCCCATGAAGAACACACACACATACACACACACACACACACACACTCACTCAGCTTCACACTTTAGCAGGATTAAGGCAATTAAAATTCTATTACAATAAGTACTGTAACGTTAAAACCTTCATTTGCTTCTGGACAAAGGCTTGTAACTGGAGAGTTTTCAAGGGAGATTTATCTTCATCTACCCACACCTTTAAAGGCAGTAAGCAACCAAAAACAAACCTGTACTGTTCACCATATTTCATTGATTGCAATTGGAGTATTTAGGTCACTTTTATATTGTCCAGGACAGGATATAGTTACATGGTTTATAAAAGGAAGGATGGGACAGGGGATAGGAGAGAATGAAAAATTAGTAGTCTATTTCAGCTAATGCCCCATGCAAATTAAAATGACTAAAATACCATCTCTTTATATGAAGGAAACTCTAAATGGAGTTTTTAAAATCTGGTCAATTTTTGTTAGAGAGTTTGGTCAGGTGCTGGCAGCAGGGAGGAGAGAGGGGAATTTATCAATGGAGAGTTTGCACTTGGGGAGGGGTGGGTTTTTTTCCCATTCTAAGTAACTTCTTTTAGAAAAGCAAAAGCATATTTAATATAGTGATATATTCTCATCACAAACTGACTACACAAAGTTGCTAGATGACACACAGGGGAGTTTGTACTGCATTTCTGTATTTTTCCAAAACTGTTACAAAAGCAAAGTTATGATGACATGGGATAAAAACCCACACCACGAGCAGACACCCGGGCCAGTCACACATACACTGCTGATTCTCTGAAGCTTCGTTAAATACATTTCTTGGAAGTTGCTGCCATTATTTCCTTTACAGGAAAACCACTGTTGTTCATTATACAGTGTCTGCAGTAGTATTATACCATGTAAAAGTACTTTGCATTATGATATATTGTCAGCATATTTGAAATGCATTTTAATGTATCCTGGCTGTGTATTTGGGAATAGCTGATAGCAAATGGAATACAGACTGCTATTAGCTTATTGTATTCGTTATTTTCTTATCATGGTAGTAAACTGCACACAAATGTACAGGGCTCATCTCATATTCAGAATGGTATTATCTGATATGTGATAAAATTTAGAATGATACTCTCTCACATAAGCCTCATCGCTAATAATCACATAGGAATTCCCACTGAGAAAACAAATGTTTAAATACACTAGGGTTAATAAACAACCATAAATTCATGCTCAATGTCGACACTGGCTTTTCACTTTTGGAAAAATGCAAACCTCTCAATCCAACCAAGAAGACAGCAATTATCCTGCCTGAGGCAATTTTAAGGGGTGAATTCCTCCTTCTTTTATTTTTACCGAGCAATCAAGGTTAGGAAATCAGATGGTATAAAGGCTTATCAGAACTCCAAGAAATGCATTTGCACCCTGGTTGTTCACACTCCAGACAGCGGTTTGTGTACCTTACAGTGTGATTATGTTTAGTGGTTGGCCCTTCTAAACACTGGGTAGAGACCAAAATAATAAGAGTTGAAAGATCAATGAAATGAAACTGACAAAAAAAGCCTCATTTGCAACTTTAATAAAAGTATATGCTATGTTCATATAGTTGAAGACTTTATTATATGCCCCACCCTACTCTATGGTAATTCTAAAGTTTTACCATTGTCTTCCTATTATACAGATGAACATCTATCTTATATAAATACATTGGGCCAATTTAATCAGGATATTAGATGCTCATAAGACAACACTGGACTTTTCTAAAAAGTTCAGTCACAGAATCGCAGCATTTGTGCCTTTTAGTTGAGAATGGATCTTAAATAAATTTTTTTCTCTGAAAATCCCTTACATGATTAAGCTGTTCATATGATGTATGTCATGTCAATTTAACAGGTAAAATAAGCATTCTATTATTTTTACTCCTGAATATTCTCTTTCAGACAATAATCATAACACAAACCCAACTTGTGTTACCTAAGTGAAAGTGATCTAGATGTGGAAAATCTTTAGACATCCTGGAAAAGACAGATGCAGGCTTTTATTGCTTTTTGGGACATCCTCGGGTAAGTGTGGCCTGAAGAGCAGTAATTCTAAACAAGCTAGGTTTCTCATGTTATAAAATTCATGTATTTTTTTAAATGTTGCATCACAAGGCTTACATCTCAAACACAGATACAGGGATCTCATAAATGGAACAGAAAGACAAATCTGTTAAAGTTATAGTAAGCAAATGCAAAATTTTTAGAGTTGTATTAGTCAACAGGCTTTAAAAATCCATGTTTTTAATACTGGCTGTGAAGAACTCAGAACTTGCAGGTTACTCAAGCCACATTATATCTCAGAAAGACTATGTCTAAATTCACAGGAGACAGGAAAACATAATTTGAAGGAGGATGTCACCCTTTATTATTTCTATTTATTAAAAGAGAAAATTCCACTTGTTAACTGCTCAGGATCCACGGTACAAGGACACGAAGAATTGAGGACTTCTTTTCTCCCTTTACTTAGTCTATTTCATCAATCACACTGACCCTAAATTGAAAAACCAAACAAACAAATATTGAGCTGTACCCTACTCTGCCCTACCGGAAATGAGCAAAACAAATCTGGCCGGAAACTTCGGGGCTCTGTGTGAAAGGAATCCTATAGTATAATTTGGAGAAAGAAATGTTTTTGTAATACCATCTGTATCCATCCATGTCATTGCTCAAAGATACTTTAGCGAGTCAAGGATAGGAAAATAAAGAGTTTTGTGAAGCAAATCAAGAATGGCTGGTAATTCTAAGTAGATACGGAATAACAGTCTGCATACTTCAGATATTCAGTCCAAGTATTTATAAAGAAGTTTCCACATAGAAAATGGAAGATTTTTTTTTTTAGATTCAGAAAAACTGGGTTCCCAATTCAGACTACCCTATGTGACTTTTGTCATTATCATCTTTTCTGATTCTTACAAAGTAAACCTAATTAAGAACCTCCCTCATTAGTCTTCCAGAAAAATTAGCACAGCTTATGCTAATTACTCCTGCAAAATTTAATAAACTCGTTGAAATGGGAATAGTCTAATGAGGTTTTATTTATTGAACTAAGATAACTCCAAGGAAAAAGGTTAGGACACAAGGATATGCAATGTGGTAATAAAACTACAATTTATTCAATTTCTAAACACGAATTTTATTGCAAACCTTTTAAATTCAAATATGAGTTACTGTGCGAATATGTTAAATCAATCTCCACCTTAATTTAATAACAGCAAGTCAGTTTTTACTTTTTACTTTAACAATAATTACCACACATAGCCGTTTACCTCAGTGATAATGAAATTTGCTGTTATTAGTTCCTGGTCATCAGTTATTAAACATAATGCATTTGACTTTTTCCATGTCTACACAGCCTGCATATCTGGATCATTGGGCACAGCCTGGTCTTTATAATTCTTAATCAAGCCATTTGGCATCGGGCAGGAATACAACCTAGCAGTCAACTATACCTTCTACATTTACAGAAATTGTCCTCTCAACTTTTCTGAAATGACTTGACAAATTTTCACAAATGTAGAAAGAATTTGGGTCATACGTTTCTTACTTGGTTGCATGCTATGATAAAAGAAGGAAGTAGAAACCCATTTTCTAAATCGATATGCAACTGCTGATTTTGTTAATTCCACTTTTCTGATGAAATATGCCAAGCTGATGTCCCCAAGTCACTAGCAGCGAATAATACAGCCAAAATTTAACACAGAAATAGCTTACCCTGCACCACTACCGTATGACCAGAAAACCTCTTCTATCTATCCTATAAATAGTTTTCCTGAATAACCACTGCTAAAAGTCTTTTGACTGATAAAAATAGCAGTGTTCTTCCAAAATCCGAAGGACAAGCAAAGGGAGCTAAAAATTATTGGTGCCCAAAAGGTGACTTCGTGTTAAAACTATGCTAAATCCTAACACAGTGATTGCCTGTATCTTCAGCTCTATAATTGCACATTGTATGCATCTTGTAAAAACAGTTACTGTTGCTACTGAATGCAGGCGCCATAACCTATTTTTGCAAAATATGCAGGGATTCACATCCATAAATCTGAAAGCAAATCAAACCCTAAGCACGTAACGCAGATATTATGCAATCGGTAATATAGAATCAAATTGGAAACTATGAAATTCAAACACGGTTGCCGTCATTTTTTTTTCCTTTGCAGCAATATCATGGAATTGAAAAATCTTTTCTATTTTGCCCTTCCTTGTGTAAGTTCTTTTCTTGTTGTTATTTTCTTCTCTCGTTGTTAAAAATGAAAGTTTCACCTATCAGCATAGACAGGACTGGAGCTTTTAAAACCTTTGGCAGACTCAAGGACAAATAAATTCTGAAAACTCAGATGCAAATAAAAATAGCTAAATGGGGTTTTGCATATCAGCTGGCATCACTGCTTGAAAAGACAGTTCATGGGAGACAGTGGCAATCGCCAGCAAATAAACATATGTTGAGATTTCTGCAGATACACTGGGTTTCAGCCGTTTTTAAAATACTCCTCTCTTAAGGGACCAACGTTGGTTACACACTGTTTTCTACTTTGTCAAACCAAAAAGAAAAAAAAGTGAAAAGGATAAATGTCATGAGCAATATCTCTAAAGCCACCAACAGTATAAAGTGCATACTTATTTTGCCTAAATTGTTTGAACTACCCCAGCCAAGAAAAGGTTTTAAGTACCCTACTGGGACAGATGCAAGGCGGCAACAATAGAAGCCACACTAATGCAATCCAGGTAACACAATCCTGTTTCAAAAACACGGGGCCGGGCTAATTACAGCGCTGCTGAGTCAAGTTTCTTATGCCATCGCAACCCGCAAGAACAGGTCAAAATCAAATGTTATTCAAACCACAGTCATATCAACCTTCTATATCAGAGTCACGGCTTAAAACCAAATGAAAAACTTAAAAGCTTAACCCATTCACAAGCAAAAAAAAAAAAAAAAATGTTTTCATTGCGGGTGGCAAGGTACGGTTCTTGCCATCATCTAAACCAAAAGGAACTGTGCGGCAGAACAAAATGCTTACAGTTTCCAAGTTTTGGGGAATATTTGGGCTGGTCCTTTGATCACAACACTTTCTTTTTAACAGAAGCATAAGAAAAACTTGCTCAAAGTAACAAATGGTTTTTTGAAGAGATGTATTTAAATAAAACAAAACAGCATAAAGGTTATATTTATTTTTGACCTTTTTCATTTGAAGATTTATCTTCCACTGCAGGAGAAGGAATCACATGACTGGCATGTCTGCTCTCGCAGATAAACATGCTACTCTAACACCACGGGCAGCACGCGCAACTCACTGCATAGTGAACATTCACACGTGTTCGCTTTGAATCAAGTATATTAGTACTCAGTTATCAAGCAAAGGTGTATGCTTTGGGTGAATATTAGAGATATACTTAGTTAAGATGTCTAATTGAAATGTAAGCTTTAGAGAGCTACTTGGCAATCAAAATTGGGTTGAAGCTTGTGGAACCACATAAGTCAAAATCAATAAATCAATGTTTTGACATAAATTATGATGAAGCAGTTTTTCAGTTAACTGAAAAACAAGAAAGTAAGCCCCCAAAAGGTAAAGAATTGGAAACACAGATGGATAGGGTTGTTTGTTTTTAATCAGTATTTCCAAACCCAGAAAGGAACTTTTGGTCAGCTGTTCATTTCCTCAATGAGGAATCCATCAGTCTAATTTGCAAGACTCTTTTCCAGCTACTGGAGGATGCTAGCTAGCTCTTTTCCTCACTGACAACTGACAGTATCTATAAACCTTCCAGGCCATTTAACTCTCAATGAGTAATGCTATGTAACAAATGGTTTCTCATACATTGAAACATGGTTTCTCATGTTTCTATACAATGAATTTCAATAATTAAAATGTAAAATGAATATTTGGAATGCGACTTTGCATAATATGTGCACACACTGACTCCAAACTGCACCAAACAACTAAAACAAATTTATTGTTCTATAGTGATTTACTTGGTCATGTCAGATTAGTAATATGGGTCTGTTGAAAAACACAATAATTAAGACAAGCAGGATAAATTAATCAACTTATAATATAGTATGAGCTACCATCAAATGCAGGAGATAACGGTAGAAAGTCTTGGTTCACAGATCTCTTTAAAACTGCTTTTATGCATAAATAAAACCTTAAAATGTAGATGGATTACGTCCAACAGAACTACTGTAGCTAAAAGTGATAATGATTCAAACATTTTTCAAATAAAAGTTAAATATTTATAAGCACCCAACCACATTTCATAAATCACAAACTATTATTATTTTATTTCTGAAGCTTCCTGGCACAGCATGAGGATTGAGCCACAGAAAGTCAGGAAAGAAAGAAATATTCCTTTAAGAGCATGAATCATACACAAAACCGAAGCAATCCAAGAAAACAGGCCTCCAAAGAACATTCCATATGGTTTTCCCAGGAATCGCAAGAGCTCGGCGCAGCTTAGTCATGACCAACAGGCAAATTTCGGCCACATGCATTCCTACCCCTTGCCCATGAGCGACACAAGGCAGGTGTTTCATTATAATGAGGAATAAGAATCCAGTGAAAGTAGAGTGGTCCCTACCTGTCAATTATCACTGGATCTGAGGGAGTCTCATTTCGGTTGCCACAGCTTTTCTTGTCACAACAGCGGCTATGGAGCAAAAACGAAAGGATTTAGTACAACCATTACAATGTAAAATCATCATTTAGGCAGACAGAAGGTTCAAATTGCTAGGTTGCAAATGCTAGAATTACCACAAAGCCATACCTGGCAATCAACGGATCCCTGGGACAGAAAATTCTATGTGGGTCACCTATGGGTTAATGGCCAGGCTTAACCTCTCCCTGAACAAAGAAGGAGGGAGGAAGAGGGACTCTGCTGGAGCCACGACTGACAGCCCTAAGATGGGGTCTCCCCATCACTGCCCGCAGTATTGAAGAGTTCACTGTGAAATGCATTATTATTACATCTACCCAATGAGAATATTCAGGGTTGTGGGTGGCTCAAACGTTCTTCCCTCAAGATCACACTAATTGTGTGGAACGCGTCAATAATGAGGTATGAGTGATTTCTCCCCCTCCAGTCATTTTGTATTAAATGGATTCCTTTTTCTTTTCCTTTCTCTTTCAGGAGAGAGGTTTCCTTCAACCCCAGCCTGCCCAAAATCCTAAAGCTCTAACTGTTTGCTTTTGAACCATCTTCATGAGAATAAAAGTACAACATAGTAACGAAGACAAAGAAAAGGCAAGATAAAAGAAAGTGGAGATCCACACGTTCTCTGGCTTCTGTGTCCTGTGCTGGCCACCATTTACGTTTTCTGGAAGCATTATGGACAGTTGATCCAAAGGCTACCACAGCCCTGACAATGGACGCTCTTAATTAGGTTAGGAAAAAAGCAGCCATAGGCAAGAAAAGCACCCACTATCAAAATCCCACCCCAGCTGTGCTGATAAGGCTGTCAGTTTTTGTAAAACTGGGATGCTTGTAAGGGGTGAAAAATTAAGGTTTTTGAAAATTACCCACAGTCAATGGAAAACTGTCCATCTGAGCCTTGTTCACAAATAAAATATGTATGCACTGGTCAGTCCACACCCAGGGGCACACTATAAAAGCACATGTTTGATCAGTCAAGGAGGCAAGGAAGTTATCCAGGTGTTATACACTGCCATGCACCACAAATAAAATATGCACTTTTCTCCCTTCTTACACAGACATGGATGCGCGCACAGAAACACACAGACACACACACACACACACACACACACACACACACACACACACACACTTTACTTAGTGAATCACAGAGCCTAAATTTAGAGAGCTGCTGGAGACAACCAAACATTGAACTTCATTTTCAGGACCCAGAAATATACTTTTGGATAGACAGTCTTTCACCAAAGTTGGTTGGGTAGACTTTCCTGGCTGTAACTCTATCTCTGAGAAGAGAATCAGCTTCCAAATTTGGTGTTAATTCTCTTTGTCTCTCATATCTTCAGAAAGTAATAGTAAGAACTGTATCTCCTTTGTCAAAGCCCCAGCTAAAAGTCACTCTGTCCACCTTATAGCCTTTCCTTTCCAGATTCAAAGGGAACTATTTCCCTTAGGCCTAAGTTCTGCTATGCCAGTACTATGGACATAGAAAGCCCAAATATCCCAATACCCAAGAAACAGATGAGAAAACAAGGGAATGAGAAGTACAGTGATTGGAATGCTTACCAAAAAGTAATAATTTAAAAACTAAACCCCATCATCCCTTAACTCTGATCCCCTACACCTTCATATCAAGGGCTTTCCAGAGGAGCATGGTGGTTAAAAACACTGGCTCCAGAATCAGACAGAGCTACCTATGTGATCTTAAGCAAGGTAATCTCTCCCAGAGAATCTTAGTTTTCTCATTTGTAAAATGGAACATCTGTGATCCCCACCTCAAGTCCCAAGGCACAGATTCAGGGCAATCAGGGTATAAAGCTGGGCTTTACAATGCCCTCCTAAGTGCTCAATGAAGGGCAGTATTATTATCACCTCCTGCTCCTTCCTTATCCAACCTCCTCTTTCTCCAAACCTGAGCAAAGTTTCTCTGTGCTCTGCAGAAGCAGCAGGTCTCCAACCTATTCACAGAACCCACATCCCCTTTACTCAGGGAGAAAACCAGTAGGTGGGAAGGCCTATCTCTCCTCATCATTTTCCTTTTTTTCAAAACAGTGAGTGGGCAACGCAAGTCCCAATGGCTGAACCTTCATGCCAGGCCTGTCTAGACTAAACATGCTCCAGGGACACGTCTACCTTGTATGATGACAATTTCAAAGTAGAACCTACATGTCTTGCTTGGTTCTCTCTCTCCTCACTGCCATACCTCTCCTCCACATCGCTTTCATTTCTCACTTGGACTTCTGCAGTGGCCTCCCATCTAGCCTCACTGCCTCCACTCTTTACTGCCTAAAACAGCCAGAGTGATCTTTCAAAGTGTCAATGGGACTGTGTCACTTCACTGCCCAAGACCTTTTAATGGCTTCCCCCAGCACTTAGAATAGATCTATGGCATGACATGATGCCAGACCACCTCCCAACCTCCTGTCACTCTCCTCTGACTTGCCAAGCTCCAACTTCACTGGCCAATTTCAATCTCTCCAATATGCCTCACTCAGTCTGACCTCAGGTCCAGACCTGGGCAGGTCTTCCCACCTGGTCTGTTCATCCTCCAACCCTCCCTAGTTAGCCAGTCTCTACTGCCTGTTGAGGCTCAGCCTCTACGCTCCTTCTCTGGAGAGGCTGGCCCTGACACCCTTCAGTTTTCTCCTGGTTCTTTCCTTTCAGGGCATTTAACACAATGCAAATAATATACTTATGTATAGATTTGTGTATTGTTTTTTTGTTACTATCTTTCTTCTTCCACCCCACTCCCCCACTAAGCCATATGCTTAATAAAGGAAGAAGCTGTCAATTTCATTTGCCTAATGAGTAGCTTAAGGCCTGAAATAGAAGGGAGAAGGTGAAGATTGATTGATTGATTGATTGATTGATTGATCTAATGACTTCAAGAATGATGTAATGTACTGGGGGAAATACAATCCAAGAAAATAGGAAGGTGACAGATAGAGGAAGCCAAGCTGACCCTCAAAGCATGCACGGCAGGTGGAAGGAAGACTGACTCCCATCCCACCCCATACACCAAACCACCTGCCCCCCAGCAAGAGCCACACTAGGTCTGAGACTTGTCCTTTGACTGAAGCACTGTCTTTCTTCATCCTCTTAAAATAAAAACGCCCTTGAGCACAGCCAGATGAATTGAAGCATGGCATAAATGAGAACCATTTCTCTCTGCTGTGCCCCCAAGGGACCTAGGGGGAAAGGCAGATGTGAAGAACAGAAGTGTACAGGGAAAGATGGAACAGGAACAAAAGGGGGCAGTGAAGGAAAGAAGAGAAAACAAAATGAAGGGGCCAGAGGTCACTTAACACTTATAAAAAAAAACTTCATGCAAAGCATGAAGAATGTCCCCCAACAGGTTTCCTGTCTTTTTTTGGGGGGGGGTCATGTCACTGCACCACACGGTCGTCACTCCCAAAGTGGGCATCTTGGGCCCTGCTCTGTACCTGGGGTGGTGACAAAATAGTGTCCATGGGATGAGCTCCGCTTTAAAAATATACAGATATGCACATATATGTGTGTATACATATATATATATATATGCATCTCTGTGTGTATTTATACACACGTACATATGGAATTATGTACAGTATTAAAAAGGATGAAGGTGGGTTTTTACACACTCTCAAGGAAAGAAGTCTAAATCAAATTGTGAATCGAGAAAGCCAAGTTGCTGAATAGTATATATGGTATGGTCCTATTTCTAGGAGAAAAAATGAAGGGGTGAAAGGAGAAGGGGAGGGGAGGGGAAGAGTGAATGTGGCAAGGCCAGTTCACACCCTCACTTCACTCAAATCTCTAGGCAAAGTCACTGCCTTAGAAAGCCCTTCCCTGACTGACTGCTCCAGAGTGCTCCCTCATCCTGTCTCACTTTTCTCCCTAGTGCTCATCACATTGTATTCCATACTTATTTGTCTGTTTCTTTACTGTCTGTCTTTCCATGAGGACAGGGGCTTAGACTGTTTCGTTCACCCCTAGAACCCCAGCAACTAGAACAGAGCCCAGGGCACAGGAGGCCCTCAGGAAATATGTTTTGAATAAATGAAGAGAAACTTCAGAGAAGAAACCTATAGGGAGTAGGATAAGAAGCAGGAAGGGAGGGAGGGGATATATTTGTTTCCATACTTCTGCAGTTTTCTATTTTGTATTGCAATATTACTTTCTATTAAAAAACTAGGAAAGTCAACCGTAGGTTGGGGAACGAAGGTCTTCCTTTAGACTAAGATGACATCTATCCCCCTGCTGCTTCCTAGTTCTGAGCCCAGAGCCAAGCTGAGCAAAAACCAGTCCTTCTTCCCCACCTTGGTCTTTCTGGCCCTTCTCTTTCATCTCTTGTCTAAACCTAGCTGCCCCCTCGTTCCTTCTACCAAACTCAGAGAGATCAAGAAAGGGACGCACCGCCTCCACCCCACATAAGACAGGTATTAACCAAACAGGACAGGATGAAGGGAGAACAGATTCACTTGTGTTTAAGGCAGAAGAGCACTCAGGCTGAAACACCACACTACATGGACCAGCAGACGTGAAAGCACTTTAAGGGAAAAGTTACTGTGTTAATGACAGACATCTCAGTGCAATTATGTCCTCATCACTGTGTGACAGATGGATCTTCATCCATTGAAAACAGTGTTTCTTAAGCTCTTACTGTGCCAACCACAGACCTGGCGTTTGACCCCTAAAGTGTGCATCCATCAGGGGACTTGAAGTTTCCTAATTAACTTTGTCACAGAGCAAGGAGCCCACTATTTCACATCCCTTCTCAACCTGCAACCCAAGTGGCAGGAGGGCAGTGTGGTCTGTCACAGGAGTGGGTACCCAGCACCTGGTATCCTACAAACACTGCGGACTCAAAACAGCATCCCTTTCCCCAGCAGGATCGTGCATCTCTCAGACCATTTTGCACAGCCAGGGAAAATCAAACGCATGAGTCTCTTCCTTAGCAGACTAACACAGGTGGCATATCTCTAGTGACCTGACACACACCTTCATAAATCAGGGCAAGCAACATTTACATGTTTCCCAGTCATAGGACCTGCAGATCCTCATCTTAGGGACATGGAATCTCTTCCTAGAAGTAGAACTCCTTCAACTGGAGAAAAGCACCACCTCAATCTCTAAGCTTTACAACAGAAAATAAGATTTTCTTTCCTGTTTTGCCCAGGTGGCTACAGAATGAGATACATGAATTATATGAATAGTCTGATTAATACCGATAAGGGTAAGTTCACTCTTTCCCTTAGTTTACAAACATTGTCAAGCTTTCCCACTCTCTTAAAAAAAAATTCTCCTTTACTCTTGAGTTAGTTTCTTCACTGCCCACCTTTCTCCTTGCCAGGGTCGCCAACATTCCTTGCCACCTTAACCCCATAAAATCTGGTTTCCACGCCTCAGCACCTACTTGAATGTCTCCTCTCAAAGATCACCAATGGCTCTCTGGTGTTTTTCTTTCTTCAAGTCCATCAGGATCTCCCCAGCACTTATCCAAGATAGGGATCCATCTTGGCTGGGGAGGGAAACACCCTCCTTTTATTGCTATGGCCAGTATGCTCAAGGTTCTTTTTCCTAATTCTTGAATATACTCTCCCTCCTTGCTAAATATGACCACTCCCCAAGAATGTACCCATGGCCTCTACTCTTTCTATTCTCCCACTCTTTCCAATCCCATTAAGCCCATAACTTCAGCTCCCCCTTTGGGAAAAGACTTCCAAAGCTAGTTATCTTTTACCCTGACACTCTCCCAGCTCCAGGCTGCAGCCTACCCACTGCAATCCTCTCCCCAGAGAAATCCTGCCAGACCACCAGCAAACGGACCCAGACACTTCTTCATATACCCTCTAAAACTCTTGTCCTATCTCACCACCCCCCCCCATACCTACAGCTACTACCCACCTGCAGGTACATCCTCCCTTCTCAGAACAGCCACCATCTTTCGCTTCACCCCTCATCACAGACAACCCTGTCTACACTGTAGTGTGGCCTCCTGCTAATAGGTCGCATCTCCCAGGCTAACCTGTAAACTCTCTTATTGCAAGACCAGTCCTTTGGCTCTGCGTTCCACAGTGCTTTGCACATAGCAGGTGTTAAAAGAATGAGTGAAAACATCCTTAACCACCAAACCTCAAATGAACAAAGTATGTTAATGTTATAGTAGGCAACACTCTTCAGTGTTCTTTTATCATCTTTCACTCTAAACAACTATGTACCAGGTACATAGGTAGACGCTGCAGATAACCGGGTCACTGTTATTACTACTTCTGCTTCTACTAATATTACTGCTAATACCGCTGCTATTCCTGTGTCAGGCACCATGGTAAGTATTTACCGGGATTACAACATTTAATCCTAACAACCACCCTGGGAGAGAAGTAACATTTTCCCCCCATTTCACACATGGGACAACTAACAGAGAGGAAAGCTGAGTGACTTCTCTGCCTTCAAGGAGCTCTTAGCTCAGCAAAGGAGGATGGGTCCTGGGCACAT
Organism: Puma concolor; assembly: GCF_028749965.1. Taxonomy (NCBI): domain Eukaryota; kingdom Metazoa; phylum Chordata; class Mammalia; order Carnivora; family Felidae; genus Puma; species Puma concolor. Next base: position 51,123,654 of record NC_141667.1, read on the forward strand.
GGTTACAATGTGCTGGGCACTATGAAGGAAAAGCATGGGATATAATAGGAATTCATAACAAGGGGACAAAACTCAGACCAAGGGCCAGAGATGTTTTCCTGAAGAAAACCGTGCTTAGGTAGAAATCCGAAGCACAAAATCAGAATAAGCCAGCAGAAGAGTAAGGAAGAACAGACTGTTTCAAGGGGCCAGGCTTGCCCTGGGAACTCATGGTCCCACAAGAGGCTGGGCACCGATAATGGAAACAGAATGCTTTCCTAAACAGAACACCCATCCCCTGAAATCTTCCTGTGCACTGGAAGGAGAGAAAATCTGCCCTGGCCTGCCTGGGGCACTGGGAACTAGGACTCACCTACCAAGCATAGTTCCTATTTTCCATTTACATTTAAACACAGGATGTTGAGATGCACATATAATCAAATCCCTTATAGACTCCTGCTTTAAAAAATCCTGCAGGGGGCATATTTTTTAGAGAACTTAACCACTAAGTATTAGCAAAATATAATGATAATTGGTACGATAGATTCCAACTTATCAAAAATGCAGAAACTCTCCCAGAATACCACAAAAAGAATTCTATGCCATCAAGTCTAAGAGGTTTTGTCTCAAAGACAGGCAATAATTATGATCTAATGGCAGTAAGTTCTTTAGCCAGCTCATGCAATGGGGTTACCCTCTCAACAGAATAAAATATATATTTTTTTAATTTGCAACCACCTGAGACAAAACTCCCTGGTGTTTTTCTTTTTTTTTTTTTTCTTTTTTTTTCTTTTTTCTTTGCCTGCAACAAAACAGAATCATCCAAGCCCTTTCTTGTCTATCTAAATTTTTGTGTCTTTACCATAGCTCCAATGTACTATAAATATACAGCTTTTGTGACATAAATGCAAAGTTTTATTGTGCTGTTAGCCTTGATAGAAAGCACTGCAGAAAGTTGTTTAGAAATTAAATATCTAAAACAAGCTATTTTAAAATCCAGGGCCCTCACTATTTCATGTCTGCAATGAAGAAATTTCATCTTGGGGAGAGCAAGCTGTCTTTCACACCATATGGCTAATGGTGGTGCATAGCAATTAGCCAGGCTGATTAATGGTGAACAGACTCTAATTTTATGCTTATAATTGAGCCTGCATTTGCACCCCTGGTGCAAATTCAGCACATCCCAACTTCCACTTACAACAGGCAAGAAATCAAGAGAAATAGGATGGTGTGGAAAGTGAGAATTTTTTTCCTAAAGCCCCCTAAAGAGCATCAGATTTGCAATTTAAAAGACTGTTAGCCACACAATAGATGACAGGTTTGTGTAATAGGGTCATGGCGGCCTGGTAAACAAACAGTACCCCTTACACATCTATAGGCAGCCAGGAAAACCGTAATCTGTAACATTAGCAGGATGACATTTTGAATATGGCTTTTCCCTCTTAGCCCCGCAGTACAAATATCATCATTTGCCTTCAGTGGCTTGAGAGTTTTATTTTTGCTATTTTTATGTTTCTGAAAAATAGAAAGAACATCAGCAGTAAAGCACGCCAACCAGCATAATAAAGTACTTTGGACCAATGAATTTTAAGAACAAGAAAAATATAAACTGCATTAATAGAGGGCAGGCTTATGTGTGAAAGGCATAATATATCTTTAAGTATTTTAAGAATAGAATTATTTCCAGCATAGTCCAAACATGTACAGATATGAGATGCAAATCTATGATACGTAGACATTAGTTGGCTTATTGTTCGAGATCCATCTTTCTGCCTGTCCCTTATTTGCTAGAATCACATGTAATAGAACATAGAAAATTCATTCTAATGACATGCATGCTAATTGTGGGAAGCTAAAATAGAGATATGATCAGAAAAGTAGTAATACAAAGGAGATCACTTTTAATGCTTTTCAAAATGATTTTACTCATTTAATTCTGAAAACTGTAACTCAGTTTTACAATTCTTGCTTACATATAAGTATGACACTAATTTTTGCCTAATGATATCTTCTGAGAAATTGAAAAACCATATTTTTGGGTTTTGTTACTATTTTAAAGGTAGGGAAAAGCAACCTCTTCATGGAATAATTAACAAGTTTTACAAATCACTGAAGTGAACACTTGTGAAACTCCTGAGTAATTTAGAATAATCTATTAAAAGCATGCTTTTTGAAGAGAAAAAAAAGAAATTTTTATATCCACATAGAATTATAGATATAGAAGTTAATATTTGGGATTTCAGTAAGAAAACACACTGAGCCCCTTTTATTTCATTTCCACCTGTAGAGTTTTAAGATAGCTTTCCCCACAAGTCCACGAGCAGCAAATAAAGCCCACCCTCCCGTGCTGAAGTGGCAGCTGAAGGTCTAAAGGGATTGGTCAGTAATAGTCAGGAGCCAAGCATGCTTTGTGCCAGAGAGAGCCTGCATGGCTAACAAAGCAATTAGTAGCCTTTCTCTGATGCGTAGTGGCATCTTCATGCTTTATCCAATTACTCAGAATATATCAGGTGTTATTTTACGCTGGTGTTATTTTATGAAGAATAAAAATCCTATACCGCAAGTCTAAAGGCTGTTCTCTCATCTACTCTCTCAAGTGTGGAGGACTGGCTGAGGCCATGAAAGTGAATTTGGTCTCCTTGCTTATTTTCAAATGTAGCTTGTGCCTGATTACAGGCAAAATAAATACACTCGTTTGCGGGTGACACGAATTTTGATATCTTTCAGGTGTAAAAATGTGCCATCCTTCCAAAAGCTCGCTACTACTGAGAAATATTAGCTACGTTGTCAGAGTTATATACAGGGTAACTAAGAGGAACAGATCAGATGCAAGGGGTGAGGGGAACCCACACTAAGTTTAAGGAGGAATGATGCCTATGTACTGATGGTCATATTTTGAAGTGGGAGAATTAAAAAGGGGAACTATAACTTTTAAATCTTATCCAAACCAGAGGCTTCTGCTGACATCAATAGAACTCTTACTTATTTTACTAGCAACGCAGTTGAACACATATATTAACACTAAAAGGTTATATTGTATTTTATTTGATTGAGAGGAAGAAGGGGAGGGCATTGCTTTGTGCCCATTAACAGTGTGATATCAAAATGGAAATGTATGTCTTCCGGGATGAAGTCTAATAAATAATTGAGAACCACTGTGATGCCTGACACTTTACTACCAAACACTTGTGTTTAATAGTTCTTTTTAGATCATCTAATAGAAGCAAGATAAATATACACCCAAAAATAGGCCTGTGCTCACCTAGATTTGAGATACAAATTCATCTTCTCCTTGCTAATTAAAGGGAAAGAACAAGGTATTTCTTACCTGCACATGATTTCGTGTGTGAGCAAGACTCGGCACATTTCTGGGTTCTTGTCTTGGCCTTCATACACTATGGCCTGTAAACAAAGGCACGAATTGAGCTAAAAATGGAACCAAGTAGCAAAGAACAAACTATCGCAATTGAGTACTTGATCATTTCACCATTGCTGGGGGCCAATTAGCTTTTGGGAGCCCAAGACTGTCTGTTTCAAGATACGTTGTTAAGGATCAACCCAAATCAAGTAGAGGACATATGTTCCTCTTTGTCCCGTCAACCACATTATTAAGACGCACACCTTTGGATCAGTGTGTGAGATGAACTTCTGTTGTCAAGACAACCACAATTCTCCTTTCAATTCAGAATAAAATAAATCTAATCAACGAGGAGGAAAAGCCTGGAAGGTTTAGCAGATTCGGATACTAGTGATTTAAAATATAGAAAAGCACGTGGATTTGATTTTTAAATATGTGTTTGTTGCCTCATTTTACTATTTCTAATGCCAACGTTTAGTGTTCCAGAGATGAGTAGCAGAAAACAAGTGGGGGTATGGCTAATGAGTCCATTCACTAACTGTGTCTTCTTTGAGATGATTCATCAATCAGGGAAAATCCTTCCTTCCGCCTACAGGCTGAAAACATGTGCTCCCCAGGGTGTACACCCACCCAAACAGTAATATTTGCCGGCATATGCTGTGTGTGTGGGCTTAAGCCATAGAGTTATCTCCCTCAACTGAGAAGAATTACATCTGACTCCCAAAATTTAGATTCCAAATCACCTCATCAGCCAATACATCTTTGTCTGTTCTCAGTAATGTGCATACAAACATTTTGCTTAAAATCACCACGAAGTTTCCCTGAGAGAGCAGTTTCCTGGAAGATCTACGTGTGAATACCTGGGCCAAAGAAAAACACAGCTATTCGCAGAGCACTGCCTACATCGGGATACATATTAACTAACTTAACACTGTATCACTGCATAAGACTAACATGACACAACTTAAGATTATTAATAAAATTACTTTCACACATTTAGATAACTCTCAATTTCTTGGTGACAAAACTACTTGGTGGCAAAACCAGAGACTATGCTTATTTAGGACATAGAGATGCTGCAGTAACTAACTGGGAGTTGCCTCTACTGTGCTTTGTTTATAAGCCTGGTACTTTCAGAACCTGTAAATGATGGAGACAGCTTAAGACACAGTGTGTGCAGACCCTAGAGCAGACTCTGAGTGTGATATCTAACTCCATTATAGAACAAAAATTGCAACAACAAATAAAAACATGATGAAAAGGACCTGTATAAGGAGAAAACCTTTCTCTATGACTGGCCCATCAAAACCATTTTTTTTTTTTTATGGTTAGCCCACCATAACTCTGTATTTTTTAATGTTTTATTTGGACACAATTTTAGCCTGACAGGAAAGTTGCAAGAATATAAAAAGAATTACAAGATAGTCTTTAACCAGATTCCTCAAATGTTTACACTTCACTAAATCTGCTTATTCTTTTCAATTTTTTTTCCTTAACCATGATAAGTAAACTGGAGACATACCCTAAATAGTTCAGCATGTATTTCCTTAAACCAAAGCATTCTCTTCAATAACCACAGGGCAATTATCTGAATCAGAAAATTAGCACTGATACAATACAATAATCTAATCTACAGACTTTATTGAGATTCACCAATTACAAAATAATGTCCCTCACAGTGAAAACAAAAAATACAATACCAATCATTGCATTCAGCTGCCATGTGTCCTTTAAAACAGACCATTCCTGAGTCTGTATTTCATGATATTGACATTGTTAAAGAATATAGGCCAGTTCTTTTGTCGAATACCTTCAGTTTGGGTTTGTCTGATGTTTCCTCAGATTTAGAGTAAAGTTACCCAATTCAAGGCCAGAATACCACAGATGTGATTCTGGGTTCTTCTCGGTGTATCAAATCACACTGTCGACTAGTTCTATTACTATAATGGCACAGTAAACGAAATGGTACGGTAAACTGACCATTTGGTTAAGGTGGTGCCTGCCATCCACCAGAGACCATCAGCCAGATTTCCCCACCGTGAAGTTACTACTTCATCTTATGTAATTCATAACTATTTTATAGAGAGCTAATCTAGATTATGGTAATATCATATTATGCCTAAAATGTTCATCCACTAGTTTTAGCACACACTGATGATTCTTTCCTGTACTCTTAAAAGACCTTTTCAAACGCCCAAGAAGCTGCTTTAGTCAAGAAAATGCATTAAGTAAATCAAAAACATTTTGAAAACCAAAAATTGTATCTGTCTGCTTTATTTATGGCAATCACTGCTAAAACCAAAGAAACACAGTAAATAACTGATTAGGTCTCATATAGGGTGCTAAAAAACTCTAATCGGATGCATTTTTGCGGCATCCTATTACCACTACATGTTTTGGTTGTTCTCTTAATATCCTGATAACCTCCATTTCAACTTCAGTTTTTTGTCATGCTAAACTAATACAAGTAACTTGGTAAATATACTCATAGATATTGCAGGGTTTTCCCTCCTGTTTAAAAAAAAAAAAGAAGTTTGGTTTCTTTAAGAGGAATGCATAACAGTTACATCAGACCTTCTCATTTTGATTCTTTCTAGATGAGACCAATATTATTTTTGTTGAGGCTGCTGGTTCCACTGAAATCAGTGATGATACCCAATGAAAGACACTCTGCAATACAGATATGCTCACAACTTCCCCAAACAGTAGATGATCCGTGCATGCCCAGAGAGCCTATGTTTTTATCTTTAGTGACTGAACATCATTTGTCGAAGGCCCAGGGCCTCTGTAATACATCTCTTTATCAAATGCCAAATTGCCACTTCACTTCTGGCAAGCAGACTCAAAATGGAGAATCTTTCTCTAAATCTAGCATATTAAAATAAAAGTATGAGTTTGCATTTGCTCAGAAATAGTTAAGCATTCTGGGGAGGGGTGGCAGCATGAAGTTTCTGCTGTCTCTCTTTCTGAGGCCTCAACAGAACAATATTTTTCAGCACATACATGCAGAGAAAGAAGTACTACTTCTGTGACTTCTGAAATAAAAGCAAGAGAAAGAGGGAGTTTCTTCACTCTCCTATGAAGTAGAATTAAAACCCTGTAAGTACAGTGAACTAGAAGCTTAGTAGAACAGAATCAGTTACAGAGTGGAACTCAGTCACAGGCAGATCTCCCTCTGACCTCACCTGTGCAGTATTTGTTACTGAAAAAGCTGCTTAAACACACACACACACACACACACAAACACTCGTATGAAAGATATGGGCCAAGAAATCAACATTCTGATGAGATCCAAAATCGGAAAATATGATACATTTATTTTGCTGAATATCTCTGAAGCAGCGTGTCAACAAATAGACCTTTTAAAAATGCCACCAAGCTCTCCCTCCAGCTTACACATACAGCTGATAGCCACACATCAACTCTCTACCATCTACATTTCATACACCGTAAAGACGGGTTCACAGTTCAGCAAACCCAGACTTTAAGCCTAAAAGGAAAGGGATCTTCTAATACCAACTTAGAAGTTTCTGCTTTTCTTACTAATTTAAATATGTGCCTCTGTGGGGTGTGAATCAAGCGCCCTGAGCCTGGATCAGCTGGGAGATCACAGAAGCATATAAACGGCATTGACTATTTTAAGTGAAACCATTTTAATAGACAGCTGGTTTAGGGCCCAGACAATGGGACACCAAGAAGAAGGCTTATTTTCATCCTCCACAGTAAATCATGCGTCTGCTCACTGAGAGGAAGGTAGTCTGCTGTGAGAATGACAAAGACAACAGTGATTTAAATAAATCAATGTGTTTATCAGGAGTACAGACCTGAGGCCTATTAACAGACATGGGCAGGATGGGGAGAGAAAGTATATAAAATATATTATTTAAATAAATGAATTGATGGCAAAGCAAGTTAGGGTTTTAACCTAAGAAATACAAAATGCAATTATCAAGTAGAAAACAATATTGACCGTAATCCTTCCAATGGCAAGTAAATCGCTGACAGTGACAGGAATACTTGTACAGGAAGAAAAGCAAAAGAATAAACAGCAGTAACTTCATCTCAACTTTAAAAACCTGATGCAATTGATAAAGAAGTTGTCAAAAGTGACACATGTGGAGCGGATTTAGCTTTCTGATATACCAACCTCCCTTTTCTTAATGCCCTCTTCTAATAAGCAGAAAGAAAATAGCAAATTATTTTTAACACTCCATTAATTTTCAGGTTAAGGGTTTTTTCCAGAATAGTTTTTTTAGTGAACAAAATAGTTTTTTTAGTGAACAAAAAAGAGGAAAAAAAATAGGAATCAAACTTTCATAGCCTTATGCAACAGCAGTACCAGAAGTTTTACTGCGAGAGAATAAAATGCCATCAATTTCAAATGCCCAATTATAAATTCACCTATATCATCTGTGAAAAGGAATAAATCAATCAGTAGAAAAAATCTGCCTCAGTTGCCACTATTTTAGATGGCATTTGGTGAAGTGTGGTTCATCCTTGCTTTTCCAAAATATCACTGGGTCTTAAAAGTTAATTGAAACTTACTATGGATAAAGACCACACAGTGAAAGGAAAGATACACAGTGAACATGCAGCAGGATCACACTTCAATAGCATGCCAAAGGAAATACAGAGAATTGAGCACGGCTTTTCTTTGTTTACTTTTCTAATAGTTTTAACTCTTTGTGTTCTATGCCAAAACAAAGAGGGTGAGGAAAATACTTTTGACTTTGGTTCTTCAAATCCAAAAGGGTTTGAGGAGTAAATGTTTTCATTAAGAGTCTTTTTTGGTTTACAATCAAATAGTAGGAGACTTCTCATCATTAGAGGGAGGGAAGGAAGGAAGGAAGGAAGGAAGGAAGGAAGGAAGGAAGGAAGGAAGGAAGGAAGGAAGGAAGGAAGAGAAAGAAAGAAAGAAAGAAAGAAAGAAAGAAAGAAAGAAAGAAAGAAAGAAAGAAAGAAAGAAAGAGAGGGAGGGAGGGAGAAAGAAAAGAAAAAAGGGAAAGAGAGGAAAAGAAAGAAAGAAAGAAAGAAAGAAAGAAAGAGAAGGAAAGAAAGAAAGGGAGGTTACCCATAACTAACCCAAACTCCTAATTTTCCTTTTAAATAAAAATAGTAACCTTGAAAATATGTTACTTCATTTTCTACATACAAAATAAAGGCCAAACCTAATTTGTCACCTTCAAGAATAAGTTCATGAATGTACAAAGTACCTCCTTCAACCAGAAGTAAAATGTCCTCTAAATACAGACTGTCAACAAGCCTTTGGTAGCAAGTTAGCAAGAATTGGAACTAATCAAAAAATAATATGAACACCTACAATATCAATGTACTGTACTATTAATCATTGCATTCAACCACCAAGTTATATTACTTGTCATTTAAAAAAAAAAAGTGCTAGCTTATGTGATCCCAGAAATTTCCAGAAGGTGAAGGAGCCCTAGTTAAAAATTAACCTGTGCCAAAGGAAACACTACAAATCTGACATTTCATAAACAATTGTGTCAAACAGCAATCCAACATTAATAGTGGGATAAAATAAAAAATTATTTTGCTTCAATTAGCAGCTTGGCTACTGGTGAACAAATTATAAAGATGTAATTTCAGCTCAGCAGCTAAGCAGGCCTGTTTTCAGAACTGAATTAGGAAAGTTGCAAAGGAATGATATCATATTCAGTATACCGTTCAGTTACATCACAGCCTTGAATAAAAAGAGAATGTGTATCAAAAGCAGTTAGCTTTAGAATACATCTTTAATGTCTCGAAATGAAATCCCTTATGTTATTCAAGCACCAAGATAAAAATTGAATCATTCTAACAATCCCATATTATATTTCTTTTTCTAACAGTAATGAGATATTTCACTCATATGATAATTATATTTACATGTATATTAGTAGATACAGCTGGTTTTGTCAACCCAATGGGACAATAATAATAATAATAAAATAATAAAAGCAGCTAATTTATTAAGCACTTAATATGTGCCAGTCACTATTCTAAGCACTTTGCATGTATGAATTCTCACAACAGAGCTTCAAGGTAGGTGCTATCATTATTTTCATTAGTTTGGCTCCAAATGCTTACATATTTTAATTATTCACTGAGACCAAATCATTTTTGCTCAACAACTATATAAACAATTCACCAACATCCAAACACTCCTTCGCTCCTGTCACCAATATAAGTAAAGACCTAAGAACAGACTATTGGTATAGTCATAGGAGTTCGATAAATGCATCACTACTAATATGTTCGTTTTTAATGCTGTTCAAACATTCACATGGAAACAGCTCTAGCGTAAATATCCCTGAACAAATGGCTGTATATTATCCAGGAGGGAGCAGTTGGACCGCCAGACTGGGGAAGTACTAGGCCATCTGGCTCCGGCAATCTCTCCAAAACCATCAGCTTTGTTTTCACCCCCAGACTCCAAACAACACATTTTCCACTGTGATGAGTTTACATTTTCCCAAACACAGGTCCTGATCATGCATAAAAATTCCAAACTTCTTCATTCCTCTATGTGCAAGGAAATTTAAATCACCTGCATTTTTGACATGTTACCAAAGGAAAGAGAAAGCTGCTGAAATATGGCTCCTGACTATAAACTTGCCCTGTCTTTTTTTTTTTGTTTGTTTCCCCAAATGTATGAAAGAACCTCTCTGCTGTCCTGTGAATTCCTTTCGAACTTATTGATATACTAAAAATGTGTTTATCTACCAATGAAGAACCATGAACTGAAAGGGTGGTTAATCAAATCTACGCAGCTGTGGCAGGATATAATGAAACAATCAATAGGAAAAAATGCACTTGCATCAATAACTTAAAGTACTGGGAACATCAAAAGAAATATATAAAGAAGATTAGTTTGTAAGATAAATATGACAGCATTTCTGATTATTGTACTTTGGACTTTCCACTATGCTAGGACCTTTTTAGGGTTCCCTTACCACATCACCTCCCTTCAAATCCATACATGACAAAGATTATGTGACTATCATTTTCCCCTTTCCAAAAAAGAGCTTCTGTCTGGGGGCAAGAGTATTTAGTTTTAGATAACTTTATGGAATTTGGTACTCTTTGTTTGAATTATAAAAATGTCACTTTTTTAAAGCAAGATGGTAGGAGGGAAGATAAGTTAAAGGCTTTTTTTAACTATTTAATGTTAACTCACCAAAGCAATCACATAACATAATTATATTTCAAATACTACATGAAAATCTGAAATGAGCCACATTAAACCTCAGACCTCCCCCACTGGGTTCATTTGAACTTCTGTAGTAGATATTGTTTCTGAATGCAACAGCCATAAACTTCTGGATCCTACAGGCCTTTTTGCGTGCTCTCTAATGGAATACCAAAAACAGCAATGACACAAAAACAACCTATTTTTAGTCCAGCTAAACTTGGTTTTGAACAACCCTTCCCAAAAGCAAGCCTCTTATTTTCTAGTTGGTGGATGAATTTTTTAAATATCATTACATCCTTTGTGTTTTCTGAGAGAGGCATGGGAATAAGGGGGCTCAGATTCTTACACATTCACTTGTAATAAAACTTCATCTTTCCCAGTTGAGTCCAAAATTAAGAGTCATTACCCAAAATAGTGTAATGAGACACTTTGAAAAGGTGTGAAATACTGTGTCACACTAATACATCTTGGTTGATTGAGTACATTTCTGTTTGACTTCAATGCTGCTAACTCCACCCAAGTTCAAGAACATTGTATGAAAATATAGAATGCACAGCTAGTTTTGGATTCTCCTTGCCAAAGATTCCCTTTGAGTTTTAACCCCAACTTGTGAGTCAAAGATAAGACATCACACACAAAATCTGCTTCTGTGATATGAAAAATGTTACAAGCAAGCAGCCAAGAGGAGACACTTGAACTGTGGCTAGGTATTCCCTCCAAAAATTATGATGTTATTAGAACTCATCCTGTCATTGAAATTATCCCATTCTTTACTCTAAACATCAAAATCCTGACTCTATCTGGAAGAATTTCACAGGGGAAAAAAATTGTAACCATTTAATCATTCAGCTTATGTCAAGCCTTACTTGAACGGGTCACTTCATATTTAACTAAAATAAAAAAAATTAAGAAATTTTAAATCAGACCTGGTAGTTAATTATCATAGAATAATTTCAAGCTAGTTGAGAATCTGCTGTTTCACCAATCAAGGCTAAAATATAATAATAATGTCACAGCAAGAAAAGTTATGCTTCTTCACACTGAACTCTTTTTGAAGACTATTGTATTAACTATGTATACAAGTAGCTAACCTACTTCCCAAACTCTTACAGCACATAATCAACAAACAAACAGATAATGGTCAGGGATTGCCTTTCAAAGCGAAAGCTACCACAGAAGGCATTAGACAATTATTATGAGAGCAAACAGGTATGCCTCAAAAACAAAAAATCACTTTCTCTTGGTATTTTTGGACTTAATTCAGATAATTATTTAAACCTTTTTCAGGTCTCTCCCCACCAAAATATATAATTGTATACATTTATAATTTTAACTTTCAGTGAGATGTCATATTATGGCAAATGACTTTCTCATATCTGTTATTATTAAAAATAAATTGTATCTTGATCTAGTTCCCCACCTCCAACTCATAGAATTTATAATACCATGCAGTCAAAAAATGCCCTAAGAGTTTTTAAGCTCTATGACCTTGTTAGTAAAATGATATTTGATGTATTGCTTTATAAAAATCAAGATTATTCTCCCACCATATGAGACTGCATAAAATCAGTTCATTTCATAATGGGAAAATCAATTCTTGGTGGCACTTTTTGTTTAAAGGGTCTAAAATAAAGTTTTGAAAGCAGTTAATCACTCCAAACACGTCCCAGTTTTGAACTCCTTAAAATTGTTCATTTCATAGTGCTGCCTATAATTTAATATTTAAGTGGACAATGTTGCACAAGCAGACAGGTTTGTGGGGATTTTTTATCTTTGAAAAGTAAATTCTAATAAATACATATGGAATATGTATTACAGTTCATACTTTCCCCTCCCCCGCCTTTTCTTTCCTCTGATGAGAATGGCAGGAAAAGATACATATGGTATCAAAGACAATTTTTTAAAACAAAACTCCACTTAAGTCATTTTTGTTTTGATACAGTAAAAAAAAAAATGTTACTGAAATCAGGCTTTTCTGTTTCTGCTTGGCAGGATAAAAAAATTTTTTTAACTAACAAAATACAATGTGTTCAAATGAAAGGGAATTATCCTATATAATAATCAAAACCAGTAAAGAAAAGAAGACCGAAAGTACAAATATGAATTTACTCTGACCAATCAACAAAGAATTAAATCTTCAGGAAAGCCAAATATTTTGGGCAAATAACTTAAAATAGATTTCAATATGTATTTATTTATTATTGTTAAAACTACATTTCATACCCTCGTGTTTTTTTCTTAGTTCACCATGAAATATGAGACTAATAATCAAAGTTAGCTATTATTGAAAAGTTCTTGCTGAGTATATTTTAAAACTTCCAACAGCTTATGAATGTGCATTGTGTACAACATATTTAAGCCATGCTTATCTAAAAACAATTTTTAAATGTGCATGTATGCCCTAATTTGAAAACTTCTAAGTGAGTATCTATTAAAGAAGATCACCCTCCTTATTTTAAAGGGAATATTTTAAAATCGCAATCAAGCAAATAAGTTTTATCCATCTTACTAAATTGGTAGTTGGTACACTTTGATAACTTTTCTCTTTGTTCTAATTTCTTTCCCCCACCCAGTAAAGCTGGCTTCTTTTTTGTTACTAAGTCCTCCAACTACCTAACCAGCTACTTAATTCTGAAACTAAACTATGCCTTAAAATTAAAAAAAAAAAAAAAAAAAAAGGCTCCTGTGCCTCATTAAAACGTCAGGCCTCTTTTCTGACTCGGCTCATAATTGTATCTTTTAAACCATAACTCAACCTTAATGTATATTGCTTGACACCCGCGTGTTGGGGAGTTTCAGAAAATGCCGTCTATATACCTTTAAGACCACAAGCTCACTCTCGCTGCCTGGCTTCTTGCCAAACTCGGAGGCAAAAGCAGGAGGATTTTTACAAATACTCAGTAACAATTGTTGCTCCCTCTTCCAACAGTACTACTACCACAACCTCCTTTTAAGAAAAAAAAAAAAAGAAAGAAAGAAAGAAAGAAAGAAATCTGTGGAGTGGGTCATCTCTGCTCTCAGCTCACCTCACCGTTGCTAAGGAAGCTACCTAGCCCCCCTCCTTCCTCACGCACTTCCCTACCCTATACCTCCCTGGAGAGGCCCGGATGGTTTGGATCACACAAGTTCAGCCCACTCTACACCAAGGTCCCAGGGCACCTTTTGCGCCCCCTGGGGCTCCTCCGCAGGGTCAAAGGAAGTTCAGCACTTACTCTCCCCACTCAGCACCCTGTAGTGTTAACGCAGAAGGCCTGGGTTTCCCTTGGTGGGAAGGAGCCGTCGAGCCACCTTCCCCACGCGGCAGGCGTGTGTGTGTGTGTGTGTGTGTGTGTGTGTGTGTGTGTGTGTGTAATCACTTGCAAGGCTGCGCTGAGAGTGCGGTCTGAGGTCCGCCCTGGAGTTGAGAGTTCGAGCTCCAGGCCCCGTGCTAGGGAGTAGCCAGCCTCTTGGCTTCCCCAAATTTAGAGGCGCTAGAGTCACCCCGCGGCGCGAAATTAAGAAACTTACTTGTTTTGTCATGGAGTCAATGAGGCGCACGTAGAAATCCTGCTCCGTCCTTATCCCTGGGGGAGAGGGGAAGGGGAGTGGGGAACGAAGGAAAATTAAGTGAGAGAGGATCCGCCGCTAAATAAACAAACAAACAACAAAGAATGGGGTTCCAAGGCGTATGCAACGCCTACTCTCCCAGAGAAGCCCAGGCAGGACACCACCACCCCCATCTTCCCCAGTGTCCAGAGAGGGGCCAGTCCCTATGCACAGCAGCTGAGAATGGGGCAGGACCCCCACCTGGCTACTCTCCCTTCTCTAGTTGGGAGCCCCTCTGCGCGCTCTCTGGGAGCCATCAAGGCCACGACTGCTCTAGCTCCCTGAGCCCAAGGACTTAGGGCCTGGAGTCTGAGCTCAGCCTCCCTTAGGAACGGGAGAAAGAAAGGAATTGGCCCTGCGAGGGCCAGGGCTCCACACCTGGCCCCAGGTGTGCTCGAGCCCGCCACGGCCGCCCTCCGGCTACTCGGGGCCTGCTTGCTTGAAACCTCCTCAGGTGAAACTTAGGGGAGGCCTGGTGACCCCGAGGACGGCGGAAAACCGAGCGTGCTCAGGGCTCTCGTCCACCTGGATCTGGCTGCGTCCCCTGCCCTCACCCAGAGCCCCAGGGTGCCGGCGCCGACCCGACCCGACCTGAGCCTCACCATTGCTGTAGAGGAGCTGGAGCCGGTAGTGAATCCCGTTATTGGTCTTTTCGCTGTTGGCTTCCTGGGTTTCAGCGAGACGCAAAGACACAACAAGAGACGCAGGAGAGAGGTCGGCGTGAGCGAGTGGACCGACTTCGAGGCAACTTTCCCGAAGAAGGGACCCCCGGCCGGGGAACCGGACAGGCCCAGGAGCAGCAGAAATTGCGGCCAACTGTGATCCCTCTGCCGCCCTCCCGACCCTTACTGCTCCCTCTTCCCTTCCAGAAAATTCCGTGGGGCCTGGGGGCTCGGGCCTGGGTCAGCAGAGGCAGGAGCCGCGCGTGGTCGCGCCATTGAGGGCGGGTTCATCCCAGGCGCCCTCGACTCTGGAGTGCGAAGCCGGGCTCGCCTCTCTCCAGCTCTGGGGCTCCACGCGAACTTTTTGGAGCAGAACCTCATGGATGAGGAGCCCGGGTTCGCCCAGGACGGGAAGTGGCTTGGGGGACCCCGCTCAGGAGTGTGTTATGGATGCTTTGCACTCGCCGAGGAGCGCGCCTCCCGAAGCGGCTGGGCCTGCTCCCCGGTCGGGGGCGAGGGGCAGCGGCGCTGCGCCCACTTACTTTTTCCTTCTCCACGAACCCAACAAAGGCTGTCCTCTCGATCTCCACGGGCTGGCCCTGTCTGTCGTAGAGGGCCAGGACGAAGTGGAAGAAGTTGGATTTCCGCAGATTGGAAGGCGGCTGCTTCTCAAAGTGAGCCCGGGCCAGACCCACCCCGCTGCGGCCAAAGACGCAGAGTTAGACGGCTAAGCGGGACACCGACGCGCGACCCTTTGTCACCCTTTACACACGCGCGAGCCCTCACGCACCAACCTCGTCTACCCCCAGAACACCTAGTGGGCGCCCTACACGCCCCCTCCGGCGCCCGGGGCCCACCCGGCGACGGGACATGCGTGCTCTCGCGTGTCCAGTCCTCCCGCCAAGCACACGGCGCGCCCCCCGAACTCGCCGAAGAGCCATGAAAGTTTTGTTAGGGTTTTGGGCAGGAGATAAAACCCTGCAAGCCTTTACTCTGACCTGACGCGCGCTACGTGGGAAGGAAAAGTGGAGGTGGATGCAGTGAACCCGCGTTCGTGGAACACAGCTGGTAGTTTACAACTTGGAGAGAGGGAGGCATGGGAATTGGTGCCCGCCACCCCCACGAATCTCCCGCCTCAGCCTCAAGGGCAGGTGAGGATGGATGGGGAACAGGCTCAGTTTCATGAAGCCGCAGCCATCCTCCAGGAAACCTCGCGTGCCCCCGCCAGGCACGGGCGCCGGGCCTCTGGACACCGCACGCCCCCTCCCCAAATAAGGCATGTGAGAAAAAGGATCTGAGGGGGTCAACTCAGAGCTGTCAAGGGTGGTTGCTGTGGAACAGGGAGCTGGTTTAAAAGACCTGTCCTGACAAAGTTTCGCTGTTCCACAAAAACCCTCACACTCATTCCAGAAATCCTATGGACCAGGGGTGCCGGCTGAGCGCGCCCGCGGGGGGACAGGAGGCTCGGGTGCCAGGGGCGCGGGAGGCCACTGACAGCCCGGCCTGCCCAACACAAGGGCGCGCTCACACACACACACACACACACACACACACACACACTCTTTCGCTTCCAGCCCAGTTACCCAACTCACTCTCACTGCTAACCACCCCCATCCTTGTACTCAACGGGGATGGGAACAGTGTTGCAGACACTTGTCCCCTGCCCCGTGAAGATGAGGATGAGGTAATTAGTCATCTTCCTTTTTCCCCTTCCGCCCTCGCCCTCTCGGAGTCCGACAGGGCCTGGGGCAGCCAAATCTCCTACTCCCCCAAGCCCAGCTGGTGGTCTGGGAAAAAAAGGCCATTTCTCACTTGGGACCAGGCGTCCTCGGAAAGGTTGATAAGAGTGCCCAGAAAAGTTCCCCCAGGTCAGTCTCCAAGGGAAGTGCCTCCAAGTCACACAGTCTAGCATCCCAGGAGCTGAGAGTGGGAGAGAGGCTGGAAGGGGCCGTGGTGACAGAGGGTGGGGAAGACTTTCAGGAAATGTCAGAATCAAAGTTGGGAGCCGCCGTTCTACCGGTGGACTGAGAAAAGCAGAAAGATAGAGAGAGGGAGAGAGAACAAGACCAGAGAACTAAAAGAAGGTTCTGGGGATACATGGAGAGAGAAAATAGGAGAGAAAGGGAGGTAAGGGAATGAGAAGAGGAGAGAGGAGGGAGGAATGAAGAAAGAAGAGGAAGGAAAGAATGAAGAAAGGGAGGACGGAAAGAAGGAAGAGAGGTAAGGGGGAAAGGAAAGGGAAAAAGGAAAAGAAGTGAAGAAGGAAGAAAAGAAAAAGGGAAGGGAGGGGAAAAACGAGTTAAGAAAAAGAGGAAGGAAGGAAAAGAAAGAAGGAAAAAAGTTTAGAAAGGAGGGAAGAAAGAAAAGAAGAAAGAAAGAAAGAAAAAAGGCAGGAAAGAAAGGAAGAAAAGATAGAAAAGAGAAAGAAAAGAAAAGAAAGAGAAAAGAAAAGAAGGAAGAAAGAAAGAAAGAAAGAAAAAGAAAGAGGAGACAACCGGCCGGGAAAGAAAGAGCAATCACATAAAAAAACACAGATATCCAACATCGTGCTGATGAGACGCCTCTTCTGGCTTAAAACGAAATGAAAACAGTCACAGGCGAAGCAGGGAAAAGTGCCGGCAAAGCGTGGGCTTCTCGCAGGCAGCTCCCGGCTCTCCGGCCGCAGGCGACCAAGGCAGCGCGGCCCGGGAGCGCGGAGCCCCGGAGGCGAGCCGAGCCGAGCGACGGACTCAAGAGCGCGGCCGGGCCCCGCGGCGGCCGCAGCCACCGCCTCCCGGCTCTTCTGCTTGCGGCTCGCCTCCCCGGCCGCGGTCCCCGAGCGGTACCCACCTCTGCGCCGCCGTGTTGGCGTCCAGCACCCCGGCGCCCTGCATCCACGTCCGCACCGCGTTCATGCCGCTGCCCAGCGGCTCTTCCTTCATGCTGCTTCCACTCCGTTGGATGCTTTCCTGAATCCCAAACATGAAAACAACCTTTTCTTGTGGAAAATCTCCTCCCCCTTGAAAATATTGAAAAAAAAAAAAAAAAAAAAAAAAAAAGGAAAGAAAAACGCCAGCCAGAGATTTTTTTTTTTTTTGAGACGATGAACTCGCGCTAGAAGATCAAGGCGGGCTGGAAAGCAAATTTTTTAAAAATGTAAACCTTCGCTCAAAACTGAGCGATAACACGAAAAAAAAGGAGAGAAAAAAAAAAAAGAAGGGAAAATCCAACGAAAAGACCAAAATAAAAAAAATAGAGATGTATGCTTGGCTGTTGGGGGTTGTTTGGTTGGTTAATTTTTGGTTTGGGTGCTTTTTTTTTTCTTTTTTTTTTTTTCTTTTTTTTTTTTTTTTTTTTTTTTTTTTTTTTTTTTTTTTTGTAATGATCACAGGCCGGTGGAGGACAGGAGGGGCTGGAGTTTCCTTTTGTAGAGGTACCCTTCACTTGAAGAAGCAGGAAGAAAAAAAAAGCCCTGATGGCAATTTAAGAAACAATAGACTCAACTCGCGCTGCCGGCTTTGCTACTTCAAGTGTCATTTTCCACAACCAGGCAAGTTTTTTCCTCTCTCTCTCTTTTTTTTCCTCCTTCTCTCCCAACCAAAGATGTTTCTTTCCTTTCAGTGCGTTTAGATGAGGACGCTGGTTGCCGTAGACAGATACACCAGAGAGGGAGAGTGGGGTGGGGGGAAGGGGGGAGAGAGAGGGAAAGAGGAAGGGGGGCAGGGAAAGACAGAGAGAGAAAGAGAAAGAGAGAGAGGAGAGGGAGAAAGAGAGAGGGGTGGACCCTGCTGGATGGAGATTCTGTTTTCTCCTTGCTAAAATAGAAGTGATTTGCAGGCTTTCCCTATGGAATCCAGTTTGACTCTCCCCAGAGCTAAACACAGGCACACTAACCCCAAAGGGAGGAGGCGGGGCTCGCGCCTCACGGCCCCGCCCCTTCATTTGCATAACGCCATCCTTCCGCCAAGCTGCAGCCAATCGCGGCTTAAGAAGCCTTCTGGCTCGCCGCGCTGGGCCACGCTCCCTCATTAACATCCCTCTCCGGGTGGCGCAGGGGAGCTAGCCAAAGTTCCTCGCAAAGTGGCGAGCGAAGGATCGCTGAGCACCAGCGTCTGTGCTGGGAAGGAGCTGGGCACAGCTGGGCAGAGCCGGGCTGGAGAGGGGAAACAGACGGAAGGGAAGGGCGATATTTTTCTCAGGGATTTGAACTGGGGTCTGCATCCTGGTCGTTGCGGTCCTTTTAGCATCCTCGCCACGCCCTGAGCGCGCTCGCGGTTCACAGGCTGCGCCCTCCCAGGG
This sequence comes from Puma concolor, assembly GCF_028749965.1. Classification (NCBI taxonomy): domain Eukaryota; kingdom Metazoa; phylum Chordata; class Mammalia; order Carnivora; family Felidae; genus Puma; species Puma concolor. The sequence continues at coordinate 51,142,708 of NC_141667.1, forward strand.
CCGATGCTGCGTCCTGCTCCGCTGTTCTGGGACGTCGGGGGCAAAAGTGGAGGAGACGGGAGAGCCCGGGCAGAAAAAGCAGGAAGCGCGTCCCAGGTGCCCACCTCTTCGCTTTGAGGAGGGGGTGGTGGGGTGGAAAAATGGGTGCTCGAGGTCGGGGCGGGAGATCGCGGAGGGCACTTTTCTCCACGCTGGGAGAAGTGGGTGGACCCTGGGTCTCGGTTAGTGAGGCTCTGTGGGTCCCTCATGGAGTAGGGGGACCCGGACTCTGTCCGTTGTCTGGCCTCTGAAATGGTTCTCGTTCTGATGCTAGCTTCGAGGCCGCGGGTGTTAAGGCACCGTCCCCATAAGCTCACTTATGTCGAGTAATCCGCGGGATGTGTAAACGGTGGAATGAATGCTCTCACTAGAGTTGTATCAGGATGCATTCTAAAATTTACTCAGATTCATTTCCCAACCCCTTACCCTCGCCCCAAAGTATTTTTTTTTTTCTTTAGTGTATTTACCAGAGCAACAACGTCTCTGATTGATTGGTTATTTCATGTAGGATTTCTGTCTTCCTCATTCTTTCAGTTTAAAAGGGGGACTTGAACAAACCCACCCCAACTTCTGCCCCTGCCAGTTGTCCAGAAAGTGAGAGATTGAGTTAAAAAGGAGGGGACTGGGGGGGGGGGGAGGCTAGGAGAGAGGGAGGGAGAAATGGTCTCCTACCTCAGACCTTTCTGTATATATGCATGTAAGTGGCAAAGAAAATAGCTAGAAGTTTCCGGGTAATGTGCCCCATCATTTTTAGCAGGTCGTAACCTCTAATAAGCACATGGTGAACTTCTGTTTCATTGCCCTCAGAGGAACTCCCTGACTGCAGCCAAATCTGCTAAGGACTCCTTGGGGGGAGTTCTCTGCCAGAAATCCAGGTCCCCTTTCTGCTGGCCTTCCTTGGCCCTTTGATTTAGGAAGCTCATGGGGTCAGTGACGGAACAGTACACACGCCCATGTTGAATGGATGGAGACAGGCAAAAATTACGCTTTGTGCTCTTGGCAGAGCAGGAAAGTGAAAACCACTTCCCAGTTCCTAAACCAGAAAAAAAGGACTGTGTTTCAGGTCCGTGAGTACACGGCCACTATCCTCAAACACTACTTTATCTTTGTGCACAAAGCGTGCCCTGCTCCCATACCATTTAATCTGGACCACTAATGTGCTGAGAGCACTTTGTCTCTGGCAAAAATTAATAATTAATTCAGTCTCCACCAAGACACTCCTGAAGACATGTGTCTGGTCCATCAGGATCTACGTAACATCTACCAGAGTTCCTGACACACAGCACATGTTCAGGATGGTTATGTTGGTGGAGAGACTGAAAGGGTTATAACTTTGTGGGCAGGGGAAAGGAGGAGGGGACTTTCTCCATCTCTACAGAATTGAAACGCACAATTAAAACTGGGCCTGCTGAAAACTTCCCAAAGATCCAAGCTTAACCTCCAAAGTCCAATGAGTCCCCCAGAGCCAATCCCTTCCCCTGCCTGGACTATCCCCTGCCTTCTCTGAGGGTATCCTTCAAGGAAGGGGAACCAGGAAACAGAGGCCACCCTTCTATCAATGAGTTCCAGATAGCCAGAGCTAAAGACTCAAGCTTCCCTCTCCTTAATTGCCTGAACCTCCACTTTTACTCTCCAGTGAACTGTATTCAGGACTCCAAGTTGAGTCTGGTAAAGTACATTCCCCAGTGAGGGGGAACACACAGTGTAATAGGGATCAGGTCGCTGCCAAAGGAAAGCAGCAAAAGTGCCGGGAAAAGGGGAGATACAGCCACTATGAGGACCAGGATCAGTGTGAAGCACACAACAGATGGATTTCTAAGGGGTCAAGCAGAATCTAGAAGCACTCTGAAGATTATGTGCTTGTTGAGGGGCCTGAAGGTGCCTGTTTCAAAAGAGGAATCGGCGCAGAGAAAGAAAATGTCAGCAGCCCAACTTCTGCCCCAGAGTAGGTAACCTCTAGAAACTAAATAAGAAGGAGGCAATTTCCACATCTGCCAGGCCACAGGAAGAGGTAAAACAAAAAAAGGGCAAGAATCTTTTGATAAGACTAATTCCTTTTGGCTGTTCAGAAACAGCAGATACCTCACCTGGGATGGCGAATGACTTTCTTTTAATCAAGCAGAATGTATTCATAGCATTTCTTCTGAGTGTTCTGGTGCTTTTAAACTGGCTTTTCTCGCCCAGTAATAAATGATTAAGTAGGAAGGAAGTTAAAGAGAAGGTAGAAAGAGATATAGAGGGTGATAGGAAACTGGGAACAACACCCACCAGGCCAGCCGACTAGTAGGTTTTCGTGGATTTCCTCTGGTGAATATTCAACTAGCAATTGTAATTTTAAACTTTGAAAAATTCCTTAAACACTTGTCAATCTTCCCTCCTGTGAAGCACCACCTCCAGAAGACCAAGCATGTGTGTGGAGAAGGGGTACTATAAAGTATGTACTGAGACTGACTTCATCTTTTCTTATATTATAGCCACTTCTGTGAAGAAAAATACTTGTGTGTATAGCATTGCCCAGGAGTTATAGAATATATGTGATATGACTTTAGGTTAGCTTATAACAGTAATCCCTAAATCCCCCTCATCAGTCTAATCATATGGGGGAGGAGGTAGAAATGCAGATTTTCAGGCCCTGTCCAGACCTACAGAATTAGAGAAGAAAAAAGCAAGGAGCGGGCAAAGCTGGGCATAAGAAAAATATACAGCAAAATGGACTTATATGTGGAAGAAGCAGGTGAAAAGGCTTGATATTTCCCCTGGAGTGAAGTGTCCCGCTGAGCTTCTCAGAGTTTCTTCCTAAGTGAGGGTTAACGTCCACGCCCTCCCCCTTGATTGCTCTAAACAGTAGACAGGGCTACCCATGCCTCAGGGTCTCCCAGCGCTGCAGGAAGCTCAGGCCCAGTGAGCAAGACCCCCCATTCCACCCCGAACTTTGAAACTTTCTCACTCTCGGCTATCCCAACCCTGTTAAGTCAGAGGGAAATCAATCCCCTTTCCCGAAGGACACGAGTTGCCTCCATAACTTCCAGGGGGTGCAGGTGAGAACACACACGTCCCTTCTCTAACCCAAAAAGAGTAGAGACGAGATAAATACAGCCAAACTGGGACTAGCGGGACGTCCCGGGGAAAGAGGGAATCTTTTCTGCTCGTCCGCCCCCAGGAGGCCAGACTTGGGACCTGTCACTTAGAAAATTCCTTCTATCTGCGTCTCCCTTAGCAAGACGCGCCCCCAGAAGGGCCGCCAGCCCTGGGAAATGCCCCCTTCTTTTGGCGGCTAGTAAGAGACCGCTTAGAGTGAGAGAGGAGAAAAGACGCCTCCTTCGGTGTTGGAAAGAAGGGAAAGGGAAAGTGCGGCGATGAAGGCCAAAGGCTCAAAGTCCCTCCGCCAACGGCCGCTCTGAAAGTGTCCACTGGCGGTCTGGAGTTGCGGCCGCAGTGAGCAGGTGCCAAAGCGCTGCCCACAGGAGGAGTGGGTGGCGGCGCGGGTCGCTAGGAATGTGAGAGCCAGAGCGGGACGCAGCCTGGAGGGGAGAGGTGCTCCTGAGCTGAGCCCAGATGCCGGCGGGAAAGGCCCCGCCACCCGCGCGCGAAACCCTGACGCTGCCCCTCTAAGACCTTTACCTGCTGCCCTCGGAGTACGTATAAGAGCAGCAGGCCACGTTTCCACCGGAAATCCGCCTGTCCCACCTCCTTGCTCTCAGCGGCCTCTGGCAAGCGGCAAGGGGAAGGGGCATTCCCTCGGACCCAGATTCCTCTTTCAGATCCCCAAAGTTGTTGCAGCGGTGGCCCGGTGTGCTTGCCGACTCTAACTTTTCCAGTACCTGGGAACGCGCGTCTCCTCATAGTACAGGCAGGGAAACTGAGGCCCAGAACGGGACAAAGACACCCACAGACACCTAGGACAAAAGCTTGAGGCAAGGAGTTCGAACAAACCTTTCCCGGATCCACCCTGCGGACTGTCGGGTTTCCCCTGGGGCGGTCCCTAGATAATAATAGACACCATTTGTTGAAGGCTTTACGGGCAGAAACTCACTGAATTCCCACAAGACAAAGAAGGCAGGTAAGATCGCCCCCATTTACAGGTGAGGAAACTGAAGGCTTGTGATTGAAATGAAACAACCTGTCCACCGCCTCACTGCAAATAAAGTCTCCGAGCAGAAATTTCCCCAGTCTGTGACCTTAACCTAGGATCCAAACCATCCATCCAACGGCGGCGCATTATCCTTACATTTGCATTGGTGCTTCCCCTGGCTCCCCGACCCCCGCCACGCCTCTGCCACAAAGCTCCCAGATCCCCTGGGTATCCCGGATGACAGAGGAGCAAGGGCGCAAGTTGCCCCAGGGCAGGCAGCGGAAGGGAGATAGGAGGGGAAAACGGTTCTGAAAAGTTCTAATTCGTGGACTGGATGCGCATTCCCGCTGGCAGATACCGTCACGCGTCTCTCCCGGCAGTCCTAGACAGGGCACGCCAGGGTGGCGCTAACTCCAGCCCTGGATCTGCCACATTTGCTGTGTGACCTTCAGTCAGTCGCAACTCCGGGTCCTAGCTGAGGTGTCAGAGCTTCGGGCGCGTGCAGCGTGGTCTAATTGATATAGACTGAACAAGTTTTGGGGGATGCCTGCGAAGTCCAATAGAGGGCAGAAATGTGGACACCTGCGGATGCACTTTAATTGAGGAAGACCATATAGCCTTGGCATGACCACAGAAAACTAAAAACTAAAATTATTTTGAGCTGGCAGAGTACAGTTGGGGACCCGCCGGAAAAGATCTCCTAATCCGAGACTGTCCTGAAGCGCGACTATGCCCTACCTTTAGCCCTTCTCCCACAGTCCTCCAACCTGCTTGATTGGAGTCTGATCTGCGAAGGGCCCCCGCTCCCTCGGCGGCGAAAAGAGGCTCCAGGGTGCGGGAAGAGAACTTCCTGGCTGTTTAGACATTAGCATCTCTTCAGTAGTGCAAACGTAAAAAAAAAAAAAAAAAAAAAAAAAAAAAAAAAAAAAGAAAAGAAAGAAAGAAAGAAAAGAAAAGAAACAGGCCTGCGAGAATTTGGAGGCGAAGGGAGGGAAGCCTGTTTGCTTAGGAGAAAGTAGAAGGAAGGGGGGAGTTTAGCAGAGAAGCTCGAGATGCCTGGGTCACAAAAAGTTTTTTTCTTTGAAGCACAATTCATTAGATATTTACGCACCGCTCGGCCCTTAGAGGTCTTTGTTGGCCACCGAGATGCGAGGTGAGTGTGATGTGAGTGTGCAAATACGTTTGTATAAACGAAGAGTGGCTGCATTTTTATGGGCCTGTGTAGCACAAGTGTGTACCAGTGAGTGACAGCGCGCACTTGGGTGCATGTGGACGCTTGTGCTTGAGAAGGATTGTTGCGCATAAGCGTTGAGTACACGTGTGCACGTGTAAAGTGTGTGCATGTGTTACATGTAGACACGTGTCTCATGTGAGTGTGCGTGTGCAGAAGTCCGTACGTGTTTAAGAGCAACGTACACTTGTGTGTAAGCCTGAGCTCACACGTGGTTCGTTTGTCCATGTGTGCATGTGAAGCCCAGCGAAGAAGTCCCCGAAACCTCCGGTCGCGTGGAAGGAAAGGCGCAGGCAGGAATCGCGGACTGAGCACCCCATGGCAAGAGTCGAAACTGCCGCTCCTTCGGCCCGCAGGCAGCCGGAAGCCGCCTACCGGGCTCGGGACTGGCCCGGAGGCCGTGGGTCAGCCCCCAGCTCGGCTCCGGCCCGGCCAGGCGGATTCCCACTGGGACCCACCAATTACCAGGACTGCGCTCGAAATGATCCCTGCTGGGCAGTTCGGGAGCTCTTAATTGTTCCTCGCGGACAGTTTCTAATTATTAATACCTTGTGTCCTAAAGGAGACCGCTTCCGGGTTATTTGCTTATGATTTTATTATCTTTATCACCGTCATTATTTGGTGGCTGTATGAAGATAGTGCCAAGCCCACCTAGACCGCCCTGCCCCGCCTCTCCGGCGCCGCCCTGGGCGTGCGGGTTACCCGCAGACACCGGAATCTTCCCTTACGTGGAGCCACAGCGCCACCTCGCGATCCCCCAGCCTCCCTCCGGTCACCGCCACCCAAATTCCCAGTACTGGTGGGTTTTCCATTCGCTTTCGCCGGTCCTCTTTCCCTGTCTAGAACGGCCCACGTGGCTGGAGCCTTGAGATCCCCCCAACATGCCTTGCTAAGCAGCTTTGTACACGACCGGAATGCCTATACCCGGTCTCCACCTGGAGAAATTCTGCTCTCTTTAAAATCACTAACACAGAGTTCACCTCTTTCATAAAACCTTTCCAGACCCCTTCTAGGAAGTCATTCGTGCCTTTCTTTCCCTGATTTCCCTGGTGCTTATATCACATTGGACAGAAAATATTGTTTAAACATCTCTTTCCCCTCCACAATCAAGGAGCTCACCTACAGTCACTATTTTGTTTATAGCAACAATAATAACAGTAAAACCTGGTATTAACTGAACGCACTATGGAGCATCTTATGCAATGTGCTATGCTAAGCATTTTATTCATTATTACCGCGTTTAATTTTCCCAGCAAAACCGTGAAGTAAGCACCAATATAATTTCCCAGTTTTCAGATGAGGCCAGAGAGTTCCTGTCTAAGGTTGTATTGCAGAACCCAACCCAAGTCTGTCTGTCTGATTTTTCTTAACCTCTTTTCTTAACATCTGTGCCTCACAGACTTATTCAGCTCTATATCCACAGGCTTTAAGAGAGGACCAGGCACAGAGTGGACATTCATATGTTTATGAATAAATGAACCACTGCCAATACAAATCTTTTCTTCTCCAAGAGAGTTGGGCTAGAAAAACACTGCACTTACCAGATACCTTGATTGAAGTGTTACCACAATGATTTATCCCAAAAGAGTATTCCACTACTAACTAGCTAAGTGACCTTGGTCGAGTCACTTCATCCTCAATTCTTCATTTTTAAAAGTAGGTTTTCTGTGAGTATTAAATGAGGGGAAAATGTGAGGTACTTGATATAGCCCCTTGTACTGTAATCAACACTCAGCAAAAGTGTGCTATTAATATAATTATTAATGAGAGTTTTAAAAACTAAAGCACAGAACACAAAATTGACTTACCCCTAGCCACATAGAATTCACCATACCTCTATATAAAATTATCTCACTATTATATCTTCATTTTCATCATGGACATAAAATATGTAATAAAATATGTTTAGTTTATTGTGGTTGGGGTGTTAATGTTAACCCTGCTCTGTTATAAAATTTTAAGGGGCAGGGGGGAAAGATATAATTAAACAGTAAATCAGCAGGCTTTGACTCTCACCCTTTCCTCCTGCTTTGTAGCTTTTTACCAAGAAAGATTTAAAGAAAGACTATAAAAGTGCTTATTATTCTGGAAAGTACAAAACCCTATTTTTTAATTTAGGGGACATTCTGAGCTAGTTTGAGTTTTTCCCACTTGAAACACTTTGCTGCTAGTGATACACTAAAAGTTTAAAAATATGTATCTAAGCAAATGATTGTCCCCAAATAAAAAAGAAATGACGGTTGTCTAAACATATCCCAGACTTTCAGACATTTCCCAAAAAGGCTAAGTTTTAGAGGTTCAGGGTCTCTTTTCAGAGTGACTCATTAGATAATTACTACTATTAGCATCTAAGCGAAAATGAACTTTTCTGTCTGATCAGGCTATAACTTTCCTACTATCAAATTCTTTTGGAAGACTATTGACCAGTACAGTTATGTCATAAAGAAACAAAAAGAGCCTGATAAAATCCACAAAAGGCACAAGTGTGTCTCCCCATTTAGCTGGCCCACAGCGCATTTCCAGAAACTTTATCCCAACCCCAATTTATTTTAGTTCATTTGTACCTGCTTCTCATTCTATGCAATACTCTTGTATGAAGATGAAGAAACAAATTCAGGAAACTTTATCAGCAACAAATTAATGTGTTAAGAGATTTTATTGTATAGCTGCCAGGTATTTTATTATCCTTGATTGGGGATTTGATTCGTATTGACTGTGCGAGACTCTGTCTTCTTGACAGTTTGGGAAGGGAGCATGTCTATTCTGTTTTCTTTTCTTCTTTATTTCTAGAATGGTCTGCATTAGCGATGTTCACTAAAATTATGGCTTCCCTACTTCCAGGTGCACAGTAGGAGTAGAGTATTCTGATTCTTCTGCATTTAGATGCAACCCTATTGTTTGCTTTGATAAATTTAGAATTATCAGTAATATGTGCTATTTAGAGGCAAAAGCTTTAAGATCCAATGTGCAATTCGCCAATTCACCTTCCCCATGCCACAGCCTCCAGTGACCCTCCAGATGGAGTTTCCTTCAGCCTGCCACTCTTTGCAAAGATAATGTGGAGTGGAGACCTCTCCAACCCACAGTGAACATTTAACACGAATGTGAAATAATCTTTTGTTACTATAAGTCCCAGAGATTTTTTATGGCAGCATAACTGAGCCTTTCCTGACTAATACGCCTAGGAAGGAAGCTCACATTTCTTTTTCTTCCTTCCTTTTTTTCTTTTTTCCTTCCTCCCTCCCTCCCTCGTTTCCTCCTTCTCTCTCTTTCCTTCTTTCTTTTTCTTTCTTCCTTTTTTTTGTGGACAATGTGGAAATTCTTCTCTTAGAGTGTAAGACTTCCACATCTAATTAAATAATCAGATAATGCAATTATTCAGTTAGAAGCCTGTATCTCGTTTTCTTACTCAATTCATTCATCTCCTATGGGTCAAAACATCATTTAGAAAACTCTGAAATGGAAAACAACAACTGAATTTTATTTTATTTTATTTTTTTAATTTTTTTATTCAACGTTTATTTATTTTTGGGACAGAGAGAGACAGAACATGAACGGGGGAGGGGCAGAGAGAGAGGGAGACACAGAATCGGAAACAGGCTCCAGGCTCTGAGCCATCAGCCCAGAGCCTGACGCGGGGCTCGAACTCACAGACCGCGAGATCGTGACCTGGCTGAAGTCGGATGCTTAACCGACTGCGCCACCCAGGCGCCCCCACAACAACTGAATTTTAGAAGCACTGAAAATGAATCTCAGAGTCATTGCTAGATCTCCACAGGAATTTCTTGGGGGCTTGCTGCCTGCTTGCATATTCACAATGAAGGGTGTGCCATAGGCTGTGATTCAAAGAGATTTTGTCAGCGATTATATGAGGGGACAGAGAAACATGTCTTCCTTCAGTGTTTAATTTCCTTCGGTCCGTAATTTCAGGATAGTGAAGGGGAAAAATATTTGGCTAATCAACTTGTATTTAAGGAACATGACCTATGGCAAGTTATTTAACTTTTCTAGACCTTGCTTTCGTCATCTGGAAAATAAGAGTAGGAGACCAGATAATCTTCAGGATGCCATCCAGTTCTAATCAGCTGGAATTCTGAGATATTCGGGTGATTATCAGTTTCAGGAGTCCATGCTACAGTATAGAATCTTCTTGTGTTCCTATCCTCAGCATTATTTTGTGAAACATTTTAAATTTTTTCATGCTGAGCCCAACTTAAAACAACTGCTTCTTGGGCAAGATAGATGGTGCTTCTTCTCTTCCACCTCAAATGTTTTTAATGTTGGAATCTGCCAGAAGAGTGGGCCATATAGATTTGGGGCCATGTAAAATGGCCTGTCACTTTCTAGTCAAGAGGGAAATTTTTCTTTTCTTTTTCTTCTTCTGTCTTTTTTTCTTTATCTTTTTCTTTCTTTCTCTTTGAGAGGTATTTTCTTCAGGTTTCATTATCAGACTACCTAAGGAAATTTCTTGTGAATTTTCAGGAAACTTTTGAGACAAAATATTGATTGCGTGACAAATGCTGTGGAGTGAAATCATTGCTAATTATTCTTTATTCTTAATGTGGTATGACTGATTGCCAGAAACAATACTATTACCTTCATTTGGATAATAATTTATGGTTGACAAAGAGTTATTGCCTTGATTCCGCTCAATGAACCATGCCAACTGACATTTCTCCCCTATTTCACAGAAGAGGAGCTGAGGTTTTGATTTGCCCGTGGCGTGTGGCTAGCAAGCAGTGGGGCTTGACTGTAACCCAGGAGCCACACTGCCTATGAAATTAAGAAAGCTGTCTGCTACCTTACTTACTTCTGTCAACCAATTCCTGGTATCTCTCTTCTCTGGACACCCAAAAAAGATTATGGCCCTCTCTTTGAAGTTAGTGTGGTCATCTGACTTCATTGAGCCAGAGCATTTCCTTAAAGGTAAGAGAACCCCCAGAGTACTTGCTCCCCTCAACCAGAGGTGTTACTGAGAACAGCTCCATCGGTTTGGGTCCTGCTGTCAGGATCACGATGAACAGAATTCTTTAGCAATATGCAACACATTTAATGTACGCAGGTGGTTTAAACCACTAGGACTTGGGGCTTCTTTGTTATGGCAGCTTTGCATAGTCTGTCCTGACTGATATAGTTTCCTAATTCAAATATAAGTGTTTTGTGAAAGAGAGCTCTCTCTGTTGAGTGGACTCCTATAAACTTGCACTGTATACACATATCTTTAAGAAAGAAAATATTCTTCTGGATCTCTCATGTTTTTATTTAAACTAATTTTACTATCTTACTTAAATATGCACAAGCATAAAACTAGGGCCACATTCTTTATGCAGATAGCATTTAAACAACCATGAAACCAAATTACAAAGTTCATGAAAAAGAGAAACTGCACAAAACCAAAGATTTATAAATGAACTATAATAAAATGAGCTGGATAACGTTTTGTGGAAACTAAATTGTCACTTAAATGTCCACATGGTTGTTTCTGAGTTCAATAAAGTAGGTTCTTTTAGAAGTGGTCTGTCTATATAATTATGCCCTGTGTAATGTCTCAATCCTTCTACCACTTTTCAAACTTTTTTATTTTAAACTACCACAAAGTGTTCCTTAATTCATATGGTGTAGGACAAGTTTAAAGGAGTCATTTCAGTGTCAAATCCACCTCTGTCCGTTTTTATCAGCCTATGACGATTAGGAACCACTGTTGGCACCAATAAACACAAACTAAAATTTGGGAACATTGTGTCAGTAATTCAGCTTTAAGGTAATTATCCAGATAAGTCTAACTGTGCTTAACTTTTTAAGACTACATTTGAAATGACTTATCTGTAATGATTTAACTGTATTTAAACATTTGTTTCTAGGAACAAAGAGGAAAGAGTGACTAGAAGACTCTAGTGCAGAGTTGGTCTGTGGAGAACTGCTGTATGTCTTATTCCTGGGCCATTGCTAGACTGCATTTCTCAACATCCCTAGCAGCTGCTTTGGCTATATGACTGAGTTCTGGCGAATGAAAAGTAGGTGGGATTGATGGAAGCCATTTTCAGATATAGTTCATAAAAACCTCCCACACAGTCTTGCACTCCTCTTCCTCCCCTTCTGCGGACTAATCAGAAAATCCAAGGTGATATTCCAATGCTAGGGCAGGCTTAGCAAAGGTTTTCTGTCAAGATCCTGATAGGCAATATTTTATAATTCATGAGACTGTTGCAACTACCTTAGTGTGAGAGCAGCTACAAAGCACAGGTGATACATGATGAATCGGTGTGGCTGTGTCTCAATAAAACTTTATTTACAAAGAAAAAATTTATAAAAACTCTAGATCAGATTTGGTCCATGACTCGTAGATTGCTGACCCTGCTCTAGGATATGTCAGAATCACAACATAGAAGGATTCTGGCCCCTAAATGACTGCATGGGGAAATAAACTTTATACAAGCAAGAAATAAACTTCTCTTATGTTAAGTCATTGAGATTCTAGGGTTGTTTCAGCATTAGCTTACTCCAATACTGTTGGAGGAGGTTATCGAGGGGACATGACCTCAGGTTGACCCAATGATCTGAACCTGGGCAATTGGCTCCTCCTCCCCTCCCCTGCACTTCAGATGCACATTTTGCATAGCATTCCACAGTGGGCACTGTTTTCAAAGATGCAGCTTTAAGAGAACAGTGTGCTGTTGAGACCATCTGGACAGTATATGTGACTGAACCCAATTAAGGTCTCTATATAAACTTTTAAGGTTCTGGCGGGCACGTGCAGAGATTTACCTGTCTTGTTACCTGCCAAGATGAGCCTCATGTGTAAGTTCCCTTGCTTATTAAGTCTGCCACCAGAAATCCAAGAATGCCACCACCTACCAAGAGTGGTCTTCCTCTTTCTTCGGTTTTTCCTTCCCCTCCACGTACAGAAGCCAGGTCCAGATTTAATTCAGGATGCTCCTGAGGTTTCAAATCAACAGAAAAAATACCTGGTCACAAAGATGGATTTTTATAAATATTGGATTTCCCCTTCTTCCTTACATTCCTTTGAAGACAGGCTTATTCATTTGTCATAGAATCTTCCCAATACGTGTTAGTGAGACAATTAAAACACAATCAGATAAATAATTGTATGCATGAAGCACGCATATCATGCAACGCTTATGACATTCCAAGTTGTTGCTGTCACCTCTCTCCATCCTACCACCTAATTCCTAGATGCATATCTGAATTGTTTTGTGCTGCCTTCCAGATAACCAAAGACACACGTTTGGGAAACAGTTTGTTTGGGTAAAGTGAATAGAGCTTGGTTACTTGGTTCACTGTATGTAAATAGATTGCTCTGTCTTACATTAAGTCTCTGGAATGTGTTACAAAGTCAGCTTTGGGTTATTACTCAGCTACTTTGTAGCCTGTCAGTGTAATTTGGTATCTTTACTCCTAATTTATAATCAGGGAGCCTGAGACCCAAAAGGGTTAAAGAACTTTTCCAATGTCATATTCTGGCAATATCCAAAAGCTAGGCCCACCTGAACCCAAATGTCACACTATCAAGATTTGGATTCTGAAGCCTCTGGAATCTTATCCACCTTCCCTACTTGACATGTATTTGTTGGGGAACAATTAACCTCAACATGAGTAATTTGCCACCATTCTGTATGTATTTCAAATTTTCCCATTACACAAGGAAAATGAGAAAAATATGTCCTAGATAACACAAAGAAAAATGCTTCATTGTCTTAATTGCCTTTCTATTTCAATCAAGAAAGGCATTTAATTATTTCTGAACTACATTCAAAACTCTCTCTCAAGAATATTACTCTCCTCAGGTGGGTTAACCAAACCTGTGCAAAATATTTCTCAAGTCTGAATATTAATATCAAACATTTATTGAGTATTTTTATATGTCAATGCCAATTTAAATGCTTTCCATTTACGATCTCATTTATTCCTCACAGCAAGTCTGTGAAGTGGAAATAGTCATTATTCTGCTCGAACAAATGAGGAAACTGAGGTTCAGAGAGGTGAGAGAGCTTGTCTAAGTTCGAAAGGCAGTAAGTGGTGAAGTCAACATTCAATCCTCGGCCAACCCTTCAGGCCACATTGCTCCCCTCGCTACTCTGCTGTGCTGACTCTGAACAGAGCTATGCTTTCCCCCTTTGAGTATAGGTGAAAAACCAATATGGAAGACTCACCCAAGATGACTTGAGTCAGCTACTCAAGGGTCAGTCAGAACCTCAAGCCTCTAGAATTTGAGGTGGGTCATCTAAGGGCTATGGAATCAGAAGGGGCAGAATCTGTCCGGCTTCTTGCACAATCTGAGGAAAGAAGTGCTTGTTGCTTAACACCGCTTCCCTGGGCCCTGAAAATGCCCACATGACATCCACCCAGTGGCCTACTTTGACTTCATTATCGCTGTTGGAAACCGCAAAGAGAGGGAACAGTATTTCTATGATATGTACTTTATGGCCATTACTCTTACCTCATTATTCTTACTTCACTTAAAAACAAAAAATAAAGAACAATCAACTCAGTATTTACACTCTAAAATTGATTGGCATGAGCATGTGTGTTTTATTAGTAAGAAAAAGAAAGTATTTTCTGGCATGATGGACTATACCCTTTGAAAAGCATACAGTACTTGAAATGTGTGGGCCACATCAGTAGGAAAGATGGCACCTGCAATTGTTTGGAAGGATTTTAAACTTCATAATAGGTAAGCTTAGGACAGTAATAGTATCCTTACATCTTCAGACCAAAATATTGTATAGTTTGGGCTAAAAAATATAGTTTGTTCAGTCTTCACAGTAGTCTTAATACCACAGTTATTTTTAACCATCTTAATGAAAAGATTCTATTTCATTAACCTTGCCTAAGGGCATGTATGAGAAAACATTGATGTTTTTTAAATATGAAATATAACCTCCATTCCCAATAAACAAGAGCAATGGTGCATTCTTTGTGTGTCTTTGAAGGCTTCTAGTCACAAATCTAATCACCTGTTGAAATGTATCTATTTTATGTCCAATAAATAATATGTGAACACTTAAAAAGACTCTATAAGCTCACCTTCTTGCATTAGGATTTGTGAAAATCAGACAGCCTGGAGATGTGCGAGCCGATGTTTAGTAAAGACTTGAAACATAGTCTTAAACACTTGGAATTAGGTAAAAAATCTAAACAAAGTTCATTTTCTCTTCATTTTCCTTTGTGCTAGTCCATGGCCATGTGTGTGGTGAATAGTCCTTCACACGCACTTGCACACTCAAATTTCACTATGCTCTGGAGAGACCACTGGATGGGAGAGACTAAAAATATCGTTGAGCTTTCATTTTCCAATCACAACAGCTGTCATTCAGATCAACACTTCCCTCACCACCCCCACCACTGGTTTAAAAAGTTTTTAAATCTCCTGTAAAAGAAAAACACAACTGAGATGTTGCAGCAAGAGTGGGGAGTTTCCAGGCCAGTTTTTGACAAAAAGCCTGTAAGCAGAGAGATTAGTAAAGCATTGGACACCAAAGCACTTATGCCCCAAAGCATTTCTGGTTCCTGCTACCTCCGGCTTCTGCACGGCGACTACACGATGGGAGGGCAGCCGTGGTCAGGGCCCAAAGCCCATCCAAGGTGGGAAGTTTTTAGAAGACCCCTTGACACTAAGCTTGGATTTCAAAGAGATGCATCATCAACGGCAAGGCAAAGTTACTGTAAACCTATCCCACCTTGCCCCAAACCAGGAAGACTTTGGGCCCCCGACTGGCCCTCAGGAGGCTTTACACTCAGATTCCCACAGCTTGAGCTGGCCAGGTAATCTCAATTTGTGAAACGGTGTAAGGTGATACCCAGCTGGTAGTGTACCCAGGTACCTCGCGGAGCAAACCCAAAGCATCTCAGGGGCAGGTCTATCTATGCCAGGCCTTGGTTACCCCTACAAATAACTTTACAAAGGAAGGAAGGCAAGCAAACAAAGATTAGCAGAAACACAAGGAAACACAATGTAACAAAATGCAGCAGCAGAACCAATAGAAAGCAGAAACATACCAGCACCCTGCCCAGACTTGGAAAAGTGTCAGGCGGACTGAAATACCACCAAAATTACCATGCTTAAAGAAACAAATGACAAACTGATAACATCTGCAGGAAACAGGTATATTATCAAAAATGGATTATATTGTAGGAAACTATAAGATTTGTCACAGCAAATTCGAAAACCAGAGTTTTTATAAATAAATAGTAAAATAACAAATGTTAAATACTCAGTGAATGGGCTTAACAGCAGATTGGATAAAACATAAGGAGAAGTAATGAACTGATAAACTAGAAGGGTTTTAGGTATAAAATTATATTTAATTGTCCATATAAATTATATACAATATAATATACTGGATATGAATTAGAATACACTATCCAGGATGAAACATAGAATAGTAAATAAAGAGAGAGTGAGACACAAGGAGGATATAGCGAGAAATGTAACATACATTTGATCAAGGCCTTAGAAGGAAAAGAGAGAGAGAATGAGGCAGAGGAAATGTTTGAGGAGAAAATCACTGGAATTTTCCAGAACTGAAGAAACACATTAATCTACGATCAAAAAGATCTAGGGAACCCCCCCAAAATAATTTCCTTTAATCTGCTAAGAGAGTAAATCCTAGAAGTTCTCATCACAAAGGAAAATTTTTTTTTAATTATATGAGGAGATGGATGTTCAGCAAACTTACTGTGGAAACCACTTCCTGATACACAGGAATGCCAAGTCATTATGCTATATATACACTTAAATTTATAGTGTTTAAGTCAATTCTATATCAATAAAATAGAAGGAAGGGAGAGGGTGAGGGGCTGAGCGAAAAAAATCTGCAACTAGAGGCATGATAGTAAAATTGCAAAAGAACAAAGGCAAAGAGATAAACCTCAAGTAGCCAGAGAAAAAAACACAAGTTACCTTTAAGAAAGAGCATGGCAATTAGACTGGCCCCTAACAGCTAGCTGTTTTCCCCACAGCAAGAACGGAAGGCAGAAGACAGTATACCGGTATCTTCGGTGTATCAAATGAAACCAATTGTCAAACAAAATCTGCACCCAGTGAAAACCCAGCTAAACCTGAGAGGATTTACCACCAGCAGGTTCTCACTGCAGGAACTCTGTCGCTGTGCTTCAGGCAGAAAGACAACGGTACTGGGGAAAAGATCTGAGATGCAAGAAAGTTAGCAAAGCAAAGATAGTAGAGAATGCGGTGGAATAAAATAAGCATAGACTGCATGAAATGTAATGACAATTTCTGGTGGGGGAAACAGGATTAATTTAAGGTATTAGACAACAGCAGCATGGGAGTTGAACTAGGGGAAATGGAGAAGGGAATGAAAGGTTCTGGTGTGCAGTTTCCTTGTGCTGTCTGTGCAGGAGAGGGTGGAGGTTCTCATGACTTCCAGACTCAGATACGTTAATTATGCAGGTTGTGATTTCTAAGGTGGATTCGATTGGAAGGGCTGCCATAACAAACCATCACATGCTGACTGGCTGGAAACAACAGAAATTTACTTTCTCCCAGTTCTGAAGGCTAGAAGTCCCAAATCCAGATGTTGGCAGGGCCAAGCACCCTCTGAAGGCTCTTGCCTTCAGAATCTTTCCTTGGCAGCTCCAGGGTTGTGGCACAAGTACCTCCGATCTCCACCTCTGCCTTCCCATGGCCACCTCTCTCCTGTGAGTTTCTGTCTCCCCTTCTTGTACAGACAGCCTCCATACTGCATCAGCACCCGCTCTAATGACTTCATCTTAACTTGATTACATCTTCAAGATCCTATTTGCAAATCAGGTCACACTCACAGGTAGCAGGGGTTAGGACTTCCATACGATTGGGGGGTGGGGAGGGGGGTGGACATAATCCAACACATAAATAATGTGACAATGAAAATTGTAGAACTAGAGTATATTATTTCCAAACTAATAGAAGAAAATGAATTGAATAATTACTATGAATACTGAAGATTAAAAATAATATTGATACCAAAACCTAACAAGAACAGCATGAGAAAGGAATATCACAGGATACATATACATATATATATATATTCCATTATGTATATATTTATATTCCATTATATATATATA
This sequence comes from Puma concolor, assembly GCF_028749965.1. Classification (NCBI taxonomy): domain Eukaryota; kingdom Metazoa; phylum Chordata; class Mammalia; order Carnivora; family Felidae; genus Puma; species Puma concolor. The sequence goes on from NC_141667.1 coordinate 51,160,137, forward strand.
TATATATATATATATATATATATATACACACACACACTATTCAGCCATAAAAAAGAATGAAATCTTGCCATTTAGAATGACATGGATGGAGCTAAAGAATATAACCCTAAGAAAAATAAGTTAAAGACAAATGCCATATGATTTCACTTATATGGAATTTAAGAAACAAAACAAAGGGGAAAAAAAGAGACAAACCAAGAAAGAAACGCTTAACTCTGGAGAGCAAACTGATAGTTACCAGAGGGGAGGTGGCTGGAAATCGTGAGGGGTGAAATATGGGCTGGAGATTGAGAGCACACTTCTCATGATGAGCACTGAATACTGTATGGAATTGTTGAATCACTATATCATACACCTGAAACTAATTATAACACTGTATGTTAACTCTACTGGAATTAAAGTTAAAAACTTAATTAAAATGAAAACATAAAAATAAAATAAAACGTATTGAGATTTGTTTTGTGGTTCACTGTATGATCTATTCTGGAGAACGTTACATGTGCACGTGGAAAAAACATGCATTCTGCCCCTATGACTGTCTCGCATCTGGACATTACTGTTAAATCCTTGGCAGGCTGCTAGACCATTGCTTGCCCCAAACAGGACCTTAGGCTCTCCCTGTCTGCTTGGCAGGAGGCTGCCACTTTAATGGACAGTGCTGCAGATCCTGAGGCAGCAACAATGTTACTGACTTTCATGGCCTGGCCCACCCACGGTGAACTGCCATCACAGAACTGGGGCTCCGCGATGGGGTGGGAGCAGCTCAGGCAACAATGTCACAGATTCATATTGTTCTCACCCAAAGTTGGTGAGATTTCATCAGTGTGTGCTATGCTTCTGATCAATTTCCAAAGCACTGAAATTGTTGTCTTTGAACTTTTGACCAGCTTAATAGTTGTTTTTTAGGACAAGATTTGTCAACCTTCTCACTCCACCATGCCAGAAGTTGGAAGTCTAAAAACATAATCTTGAGGGGCACCTGGGTGGCTCAGTCAGTTAGGCGTCCAACTTTGGCTCAGGGCATGATCTCATGGTTTGTGGGTTCGAGCCCTGCATCAGGCTCTATGCTGACAGCTTGAAGCCTGGAGCCCGCTTTGGATTCTGTGTCTCCCTCTCTCTCTGCCCCTCCCCCGCTCACATTCTCTCTCTCTCTCTCTCTCTCTCTCTCTCTCTCTCACTCTCAAAAATAAATAAATATTAAAATTTTTAAAAAGTAAAAATTAAAAAAATAAAAACATAATTTTGAATGAAATAACTAAGGTGCAGAAAAGTACATCCAATATAATAATTCTACATATTTATTTCTAAGTACAGGTAAAACTAAACTACCTGGTTTAGGGATGAGCGTATAAGTGGTAATACTATGAAGAAAAGTAGGTAAATGATTATCATATAAATGAGGATAATAGTTACCCCTAGGCTGTGGCTGGGAATGGATACATGGAGTACAAGGAGAGTTTCTAGGAGGCCACTACTATTCTAGTTCTTGACTCGGATGGTAGTTAACAAACGTCGCTCTATAACCATTCCCTAAAGAATATATATAGTTTGGGGCGCCTGGGTGGCGCAGTCGGTTAAGCGTCCGACTTCAGCCAGGTCACGATCTCGCGCTCCGTGAGTTCGAGCCCCGCGTCAGCCTCTGGGCTGATGGCTCAGAGCCTGGAGCCTGTTTCCGATTCTGTGTCTCCCTCTCTCTCTGCCCCTCCCCCGTTCATGCTCTGTCTCTCTCTGTCCCCAAAATAAATAAACGTTGAAAAAAAAAATTAAAAAAAAAAAAAAAAAAAAAAAAAGAATATATATAGTTTTATGCATGTTTCTTTATGTATGCTATACTTTACAATAAAACTTGGATAAAACATACCATTAATTTGTTAATTTATTCGATAAATATTTATTGAGCAACTTTAGTGTAAAAGACACTGTTCCAGACAACGAGTATATAGTAATAGAAAGACAGATAGGGTCTCTATCCTTATGGGGCTCACAGTATAGTGGGAAGATAGCAAAAAGTTAAGTCCCCCAAAAAGATACTTTCAGATTGCAATAAAGAGTATGAAAACCAGGGTGGTGGGTAGAGGGAGGCAATGAAAATGAGGGCCATGAGCCTGATTTGTCGGAGCAGGTCTCTCGGAGGAGATGATATTTGAGCCAAGAACTGAAGAACAAGAAGGAGAGGCCCATATAAAGATTTGGAGCAAGTGCCTCCCACGGAGAGAAGATAATAAGTTCAGAGCTCTGAAAAGTCTGGAGAAGGAGAAAGTGACATGAGAGGAACTTGCAAGCTGACATCCATCATCTGAAGGATTTGCTTTGGAGGAACTCAAGGAAGTAGAATGAGGGGCTGCAAACCAAGGGAGGCTCAATTCTGCTCGAGGGAAGGCAGGACTCAAAGTAGACTGGAGGCTGCAGGGGCCAGCAGCATTTTTTTTTTAACATTTATCTATTTTCAGGAGACAGAGACAGAGCGCGAGTGGGGGAGGGACAAAGAGGGAGACACAGAATCCGAAGCAGGCTCCAGGCTCTGAGCTGTCAGTGCAGAGCCCGATGTGGGGCTCAAACCCATCGACCATGAGATCATGACCTGAGCTGAAGTTGGACACTTAACCAACTGAGCCACCCAGGCACCTCCGGCAGCATTTTTAACAATCATCATTTTAACTGTGTAACATGTGAAAGCAATTCTGCACCTCTTCTTTTTTGGAAAAGCATTTCAATTTCAGGAATGTTGGCTGTAGGATGTCATCTATTTCAGTAAAATGTTTCTTTGCCTTTTACTGTACAGCAAACCATGGTGCAGGGTTAAAACTGACAAAAGGAAACAAAATGACAAAGGGCCGCCCAGCCTTTATAAATGACTTTGGATGGGCATGCTGGTTACGACCCCAAATCACAATTTTCTTTTGTAGAAAGGAAGATGCGGATTAAATCTTAGAACATGTTTGTGTGTCTTTTTCACATTCGTGTACCAGGTAACCAAGTTCAGACTGAACTGATTGCATAATACGTTTGCGATATAGAACTGTCCATACTTACAGTGTTTTTGTAAACATAAACTCCAATTTGTTGTCTTTTTTATATGTTTATGTAACATTTAAGGAAAGACGAACCAGAGTTTAAAAAAAAAAAAAAAAAGTTTATTTAGAGGCTCCAGGGTGGCTCAGTCAGTTAAGCCACCAACTGACTCTTGATTTCGACTCAGGGCATGATCTCACTATTCATGAATTTAAGCCCCGAGTCGGGCTCTGTTCTGACAGCGCGGAGTCTGCTTGGGATACTCTCTCTTCCTCTCTCTCTCTCTCTCTGCCCCTTTCCCATTCACATGCTCTCTCCCTAGCTCTCTCTCTCTCTCAAAATAAATAAGCAAACTTTAAAAAAATTAAAAAAGAGTTTATTTAGAAGGCAACATAACAAAAACAAATTGTACCACTGTGGTTTTCTTTTAATACAAGACTCATGATGGGAAGCTGCAGCCAGTCTTGAGGAATGCGTTTCTCTAGAAAGTTGGGTTTCTTAAAAAACAGCATGTGTGAAGCACACATGATTAACAAAGATTCCCTTTGAGGCAGAAAAAAAAGCCTTTTCCCCCGATTAATAATTATACACAAATATTTATCCTGCTTTATTTTCCATCATCAAAAAAGGGAAATAACTCAAATGTTCATAAACAGATGAATGGATAAACTAATAGCAGTAGATCCAAAGAACATTACTCAGCCAAAAAAAAAAAAAAAAAAAAGGCTGAGCTAACTCATAGAATATCATTGATGGATCTCAAAGTATTATGAAACATCAAAGAAATCACATACAAAAAAGAGTAAACATTTTAGGATTCCAATCATATAAATTGTAGAACATGAAAAGGTACCTATTATAAGTGGCAGGCTTATCATTTCTGTGTAGAAAGGATGGGGTGGCAATCTGGTTGAGGGCAAGTTTTGGGAGACAATTTTAAACTACTTGTACATAGCATTTTGAATAAATATAAGGAATCTCTACTACCCAGACTGAGGGTTGGCGAGGGGACATTAAAACTCCCTAAAATAATACCCCTGAGGTCACCAGTGGGTAATACTTAAAGACATTGTCAGCACCCAGCACCTAGCTCCCCAGAGTCAATATGGGTTCTAACTCCTCTTAGCCGGTTCTTCAGGGTTTTTTTTTTTCAATTCTATGAGCCATCTGTATTAATAGAATAAATACCTTTTTTGGTTTAACTTACACAAAGTTGGTTTCTATTACTTGCACCACAGAAGGCTGATATGGTGGGGACCCGGGCACCTGATGGGATGAGGTGATCTTTAAAGTCCCTTTCGATGCTGTGGTTCTAAGATAAGCACAAATAGAATTAAACCTCTCTCAAAGGAATCAATAGTTATAGATGTGCTGGGGAGACAATACTTGACTTGGTATCTCAAACAGATATGTTGGCTGTAGACACTTTAAGACAATGAAATAAAGTATAATTTGCAGCCTTGGGGATATAGTTCCAGAAACTGGCTCAAAGTACACTTACTAGTGACACTCAGCAAAATTTGGAAGGAGACTCTGCCAGAATACCATCATCCATTCCATTGAGAATGATGTCAACACATAATAAAATAATTGAGTGAATGTTGTGGGGAGCAGGAATCTGTAAACATAAAGAGGATAATGGAATCATAAACATTAATCAGCATCAGGAACAAACAGGGCTAAAGGAAACCTGAAGAATTCTCTAACAGGATTCAAGTAACTCTTTCGCCAGAAAATAACCATACTTCATATATCTGATTGTCATTCCTATATGTAGTGTATCGTATATATATTGGGAAATCTTCTAATGTCTGCTCACTGTGGTTTGGATCTCAGCTTAGGTATAGTAATGAACACTGAGGGGAAGAAAGCATATTTTTATTCTGAATTGGAGTGGGTAGGTGGTAAGAGTATATAGTTCTACTAAATTTGGCATAGAAAAACGTTTCTATTGATTCAAAATCAACTTCTTTATGAAAATTTCTTCTGAAAAGCAATCCCCCTAGTTTTTTGTTTTTTGTTTTTTTTTTTTTTTTTTGCAGATAAGAGCAGTGTTTCAGGCAAGACAAAAAGCATTCTGTTCCGTTGAAACTGACCCCTCAGCTTTTGGGCTTCTAATGGCAAATTAAATTCACCTCAGCAAGAAAATTAAATCACAAAAAAATAACTTTTGTAATGCGGGAAATAGCTGGTGGATTGATCTTTATGAATTTCCTTATTTCTTTACCTTATAAGGGTTTTTCTTAATGGCAGCACCAGCATTAAGAAAACAAAACACATTTGATAGAAATTCTTTGTCTTCCCTTTTTAAATTATTTAGTAACATTGGGTAGCTAAGAAATTGTCTGTGCTCCTACAAAACTCCCTATGCTAATTGTGGCCAGCAAATTAGTAATTATAACTGATTATACAAAGCAGGAAAGGGCCACACTAATGCTAGGGAGTAAAACGTGCAATTAGATGGCTCAGCTTTAGACGTCTTCACTCTGAATCTCTGTGAAGAATGAAGAAGAAAGCTCTGTACCAAAATTGAAGGGGACCAGTTTTCTGATTGTGTCCTAGGGGATTTGGATAAAGCTCAAGCAATTTGAAGCATACCCTCAGGTTGTACTCAGCAGAATTCCTGACCTCTGCCACATCCTATCTATCATAAGCCTTTATCAGGAGAAGATGCCAAATCACAAGCCATTTGGTGGCATATAATTGCTTCGACATTGACAGCAGAGGAGTATATATCATCTCCTCTGTTAAAAAGGGAGTGAGTGTTTCAAATGGAAGAAGACTGACTATAAAAGCAAATTTAAATAAACACAAAAAGGAAGCTAAACCAATACTAAATGGAAAGGAATATCAACATAAAATGAAAGCTTAAATACAGATTGAAAAAACAATAATGTATGATTTCTAATCAGACTCTTTATGGTCTATTAGAAATATTGAAGAATCAAGAGTTGAAAGAATCAAGAGTTGAAAGGAAGGAAGGAAGGAAGGAAGGAAGGAAGAAACTTAGAACAGCTTATGGAATCTTGGACTGATTTTAGATGGTGTATGAAGTATTGTGGTTGGTTCACAGATACAAAATTAAATAATATGGATCCATCAGTCTCAATTCTTTTGCTTACATCAAGAGGGAAGTCACAGGGCTAGTCTGTCTTCAATTTCTCTTTAACACCTCCAAAACTCCCTTTAAAAAGGAAAAACAGAGCAGATTACAGGCTCTGAGCCTTAGGCAGACAATAACATCTACTCAAATTTAACTACATTATGTTGTTTTTATTACATCTATTTTTGTGGTTACTCTATTTATGGCAAGTGAACTGGTTTCCATTTGTAATCGGCCTATAAATTATTTTCTTTATTTACATTTTTAAAAACCGAGTCAACTTAAGGACAAACATTAGATATATTAGAGTACTGGGTGCAAAAACAGAAAACCAGTAATGGGTTCAATGAAGTTGGGCAAAAATGTTATAATGGCCCTGAAATGACTTCAGTTAAGAAAACATTAGCTTAAAATCACAGACTGTTAGAGCTAGAGGTGAGTCGGAGCTAGCAATGCAAATCCCCTCATTTTACAGGAGGAGACCAAGACAGAGAGGGCGCGGTTTGCCAGGAACTGTCATCACAGTTTGTAATGGCAGAGCCAAGCTTTCATCTAAGCCTGTTGCCACGTCCACCACTGCTTTGCCATTATTTAATTTGTAGCCTTCTCAAAAGCTATATGTGTTGGAATTGGCGAGATGTGTCCAGTCCACAATGGTGTCAAAGTGAGAAGGCATGCCACAAAGGAATTTAGATTTGCTAACGCAGATCAAACTTGTGCAACTTGCAAAACTACAGTGACATCTAGTGGTATTGTTTGATAATGTAACTCGATGCAACCCTTGCTTTGAGAAGGCTTCTCTTTAAAAAGCAAACATTTTATATGTAGAATATCCCTGTTTGAGTTTGTTTTCTCATGAATAGATGTATTTTTAACAAGAATACAACATAAAAGTTGTGTCCTTGCGCAGCATAACAGAGGCACGTGTTGATCGTTTGTCCTATCATTGACGATGTTAATTTTGACTGTTTGGCTAAAATGCTATCAGCCAGTTATCGTCCTTTCTTTTCTAATCAATAAGTGATTTGTGGGACAATATTTCCAAGCTTTGTAAATATCTTTTTCTTCAAACTTTCATCTACTAGCTTTTGTATCCATTGATAATCCTTGCCTGAATTCTTCATTATTATAATGGTTACGAAATGGTCATTCTCTAGTTCTGTCATCATTTTACTGAAAGAATAACTTTCCGTCTTATTTATTTTGTATATATTTATTAGTATGGACTCATGAATTATAATATCATCTATAATCTACATATTATATTTATTGATATCCAATATGGCTGTCATAATAAGAGCAGATATGTAAAATTTCTCTAGGGTCTCAACCAAGTATGTCCTCTCTCACCTCTGGGTATTTGCTCTTGCTGTTCCCTCTCATTTGAAGACCTCTTCCCAATAGATAATAGTAGGTAAGAATTCATGAGTATATTCATGTATGTATTACATAGTAGATATTTCATATAAAGTATTATATAGAGTATAGATTATATATTCATGTATAGGTTACAGACTATAATCTATATATACTCAATACATTATGTATAGGTTTATACTATACATTATCTATCACTATTGTTACTTATTCTATTCAAAAATACAAATGTCATGAAAGTAAAAAAATATGAGGAATTGTTCTAATTATAAGGAGACTTAAGAAATGTAACAATGCAATGCAATGCATAATCCTGGATTAGATTCTGCACAGGGTGTGGGAAAGGAGTTGTAGACAGCTGTAAAGGACATTAATGGGCTAACTGATGAAATCTGAATAATCCTATGATTTAGATACTCTGGATTAAATAATAATACTATACCAGTGTTAAATATCCTCTTTTGATCATTTTACTGTGATTATGTAAGAAAATGTTCTTGCCTTAGAAACTGCACACTAAAATATTTAGGGATAAAGCAGCACTATGTCTGAAGCTTATTCTTAAGTGGTTCAAAAAATAATGTGTGTGTGTGTGTGTGTGTGTGTGTGTGTGTGTGTGTGTTGAGAGAGCAAATGTTGAGAAAATGCAGCAAGATTGTAACAATCAGTCAATCTAGGTGAAGGACACACAGAAGTTCTTTGTACTATTCAAATAACTTTTCTGTAAGTTTGAAATTACATCAAAATAAAGTTACCCTAAAAGGGAAAATAAAGTTTTGTGACATTTTAATGTCTTATTTATTGAAAAACAAATGAAAAAAGAGCAAAGCAAATCAGTAAATTCGTACCTAGCAGCTTGAGAATTTCAAAGTCTCAGCTACTAAGTTTCTTTCCACTGCTGCATACAGTTTGAAGTAAAGCCCCACTCTTTTCATTAGGGAATTATCATGCTAGTCAAGGAAATCTATTATAAATTACTAGTTTAAATTCCCCAGATGTCTGAAGAATTCCTCAAAGGCACACATATTTTTATAAAAGCTCACACATTTAATATCATCACACACAAAGGACTTTTATCCAGGTTGGGTTCTGGCATTGAACCAACCAGCTGTGATTACCCTTAATTTGGAATAGAAGAAGCTATGAGGAAAAAAAAAATGCTCTGAAATATAATTCTCATCTTAAAAGGAAGAGGAAGTGGTAAAGATGCAGTTGGAGAAAGGGACTCACTGGGTGTGGGAGGAAGTTGCTGGGAATATTGTAGAGAGAGAAAAATCAAAATACAAAAAAATCTCAGGATTTGGATAGAATCACAGTTGTCAGACTTACTAGCTGTGTGGTCTGTGGGATTAATTTATTTAACCACTAGAACCTCAGTCTCTCGCCTGTAGAATTGAGCTATTCCCAGTGAGTAATCTATACCTGGCACTCACTGTAAGTATCGACTGACCTCTAAGTCCTGGGCCAAGCAGGATGTGATAGTAGATAAATGGATAATGTCTGGCTGCTGGGGCATCCTGATCTCTTGCCTGCACCACCACAGCCTCTTAACAGGGTTCTACCATCCACTTTTGTGAATCCTTCCAATTCATTTTCCACACAACAGCAGAATGACCTTCCTAAAAGATAGTCTTCAGCTCCATGCCTAAACTTCCTAATGTGGTACACTGGCCCCTTTGTCACCTCATGACCTTGTCCCTGAGTATCTCTCTAGGCTCTCTTTCTCCAGTCTCTAAGCTCTACTACTGGCTAATAGACCTTTGTGCAATGATATATAGGTTCTATCTATACCTTGAAGGTCCAGTATGGCAGTCACTAGCCACACATGGCTATTGAGCACTTGAAATGTGGTTAATGTGACTGAGAAACTGAATTTTTAATTTTTGAAATTTCATTTAAATTTATTTATTTTTTCTGCTTTATTTTATTTTAATTTATTTTGATTTTATTTTTTATTTTTTAAAATTTACATCCAAATTAGTTAGCATATAGTGCAACAGTGATTTCAGGAGTAGATTCCTTAGTGCCCCTTACCCATTTAGCCCAACCCCCCTCCCACAACCCTTCCAGTAACCCTCAGTTTGTTCTCCATATTTCAGTCTCTTATGTTTTGTTCAGTCTCTTATGTCTTATGCTTTGTCCCCCTCCCTGTTTTTATGTTATTTTTGTTTCCCTTCCCTATGTTCATCTTAAAGTCCTCAGATGAATGAAGTCATATGATTTTTGTCTTTCTCTGACTAATTTCACTTAGCATAATAGCCTCCAGTTCCATCCACATAGTTGCAAATGGCAAGATTTCATTCTTCTAGATTGCCGAGTAATACTCCATTGTATATGTATACCACATCTTCTTCATCCATTCATCCATCGATGGACAGTTGGGTTCTTTCCATACTTTGGCTATTGTTGATAGTGCTACTATAAACATGGGGGTGCATGTGTCCCTTTGAAACAGCACACCTGCATCCCATGGGTAAATGCCTAGTAGTGCAATTGCTGGGTCGTAGAGTAGTTCTATTTTTAGTTTTTTGAGGAACCTCCATACTGTTTTTCAGAGTGGCTGCTCCAGCTTGCATTCCCACCAACAATGCAAAAGAGATCCTCCTTCTCCACATCCTCGCCAATATTTGTTGTTGCCTGAGTTGTTAACGTTCGCCATCTTGACAGGTGTAAGGTGGTATCTCATTGTGGTTTTGACTTGTATTTCCCTGATGATGAGTGATGTTGAGGAAATTTCATTTAAATTTAAATAGCCACATGTGGCTAGTGGGTACCATATTGGACACAACAGACACGTGAAGTTTCTTTAGGTTCCCAACCAACTAAACCTCTCTTGCCTCTGGGTCTTTGCCCTTTTGCTATTCTCTCTCATTCAAAGACCTACCTTCTCTTTGTCCTTTGTCTCAGCCTAAACATCACTTGTTAAATGCTTTTATAGAACAGGATGCACATAATCTTTGCCACTGACAAAATTTTAACCATCTTTAATTTGTGAAAGTAAGGCTATATTTCAAAGCAATGATAACACTTTAACTGTGCCTTTTGATTTCCACTGACAGATGTGCAAGGTGTTTTTCTTTTTGCCCTTGGCTATTCATTAATCCAATGAGTAGGGGGTGTCACTGAGTGGTCATAGGTCATGATTCATGCCATCAATGTGTTTTTTTGGCTTTCACATTTTTAAAATGGAGCCAAAATTTTAAATGGAAGAGACTTCATTAAAAACCTTCATTCCCAGATGCTCTGGAAAAAAAACAGAACATCTGGATGCACATTCACTTCTACTCAGCAATAACCAGCTAGACTCTTTCCAAAATGGTCATCACTAGCCACATATGGCTATTTAAATTTAAATTAATAAAAATTAAATAAAATTCAAAATTCAATTCTTCAGTCACACTAGCCACATTTCAAGTGCTCAAGTCACACACGGCTAAAGGCTACTATCCAGTTGGACAGGGCAGCTACAGAACATTTCGATCAACATAGAATGTTCTATTGAGCTACATTTCCTAGAGTGTAGTTAGGAAGCAGGGAGTAGATGCCAGCTTAAGGGGCAGGAGCTCCTAAGCTACTATTGAGTATTTTTTTTAAATGTTTATTTATTTAATTTTGAGAGGGAGAGAGAAAGAATGAGCAGAGGAGGGGCAGTGAGAAAGGGAGAGAGAATCCCAAACAGGCTCCACACTGTCAGGGCAGAGACAGACACGGGGCTCCAACTCACAAACCAAGAGATCATAACCTGAACCGAAATCAAGAGTCAAGACACTTAACCAACTGAGCTGCCCTAGGTTTCTTATTGAATATCACAGTGGGAATGGACCTAGATTTTCTGATATTTCCCAAGAACTCAAGAATCCAGATTTTTTATGTGAAACCTCCCAATTTGTAAATGCTAGCTCAAATGTTTTAGAAATATTGTCTAAGCAAAACAAAGCAAGTTTTGTTGGTCAGATTGATCCCCTAGGTGCCAATTTGCCAGCTCTGAGCCCAAAGTTTGGCAGAGGCATCAGAGATCAGCGTGCCTGAGGTTGAGAATACCAAGGTTCAGTGTTGGACAGGCTGGGATGGGGGCAGGGATGCGTGGGAGGTACACCCATGGCCTTTTAGAAATCAATCTTCCACCGCCAGCAGCATAAAACACAGAGGCTCCCATCTTCCAAGTTCACTTTTTTGTGAGTTGTGCAACATAGCTCATAATAACAAAAATATAAGTGCCCCTTAAATTTTCAGCTGTGCTTCATCTTTTCTAAGGGAGAGGGAAAGAATTTCAGAGTAAGTTTGGAAAGACTAGTGGGTTTTGGAAAAGATTTATTGAACTAGAAAGAAAATGGGAATTTATAACGCTTATAAGGTTATCTCTCAGTGATGTAATACTTCTCTTGGGAAGGAAGTAGTTTTATATTTTAAAATTCTCTAAACCAAGACTTGACTCTCCAGTCCCAAACACTGTCCATCTGTTCCTGCAAACAGTGTGATCGCATGGTCTGGACCATTGGATGGGATCATTATAACCACAAAGAGAGCATTTTCCTAATAAATAGTACAAGGACATTTTTTAAAGAATTTCATTTATTTTTTAAGGGGTGCCTGGGTGGCTCGGTTGGTTGGGCGTCTGACTTCAGCTAAGGTCATGATCTCACCATCCATGGGTTCAAGCCCCATGTCGGGCTCTGTGCCAACAGCTCAGAGCCTGGAGCCTGCTTCTGATTCTCTGTCTCCTCTCTCTCTCTCTCTCTCTCTCTCTCTGCCCCTTCCCCGCTCATGCTCTGTCTCTCTCTCTCTCTCTCTCTCTCTAAAGTAAAATAAAATCATAAATAAAAGAATAAAGAATTTTATTTTTTAAATGTTTATTTATTTTGAGAGAGAGAGAGCATGAGAGATAGAATCCCAAGGAGACTCAGCACTGTCAGTATAGAGCCTGATGCAGGACTCAAATTCACGAGCCCAAGATCATGACCTGAGCCAAAATCAAGAGTTGGACACTTCCCCGACTGAGCCACCCAGGTACCCCAGCACAAGGACATTTTATAGCTAACAGTTTCCAAATTCCATATCTTGATGGGCTGTGGCTTGCCATATAGTAAGATTTATTCTGCACCCTGACTTTGATTTACTTGTTTCCCTTTTATAAAAAATTTACCAAAAAATTGATTCCAATTGATAGTTTTAAATATTATATCTCAGAAACTTTCACGGTTCTGTATTTTCACCAAAGCTCACATATAACACCTTTTAATTTAACAAAGCAGGTCTCTTGAATGCAACATAATACACATGGATATTTGGATATTGTTTTGAGGTGAGCAGAAATGATAGGAAGAACACTAGACTGGAATTCAGAAATCTAAGCACTGTTCCCAGTGCAACCGTCAACTGTGTGTGGTCTTGGATGGTTGAACAGTTGGCTCTCTTATAAAACAGGGCAGGTGATCTAGATTTCTGAAGACTGGGTTACTTCTAAAATTCTATGGTTCTTTAATTCTGTATGTTTGTGGGGGGAAAAAACTGACAATGTAAAACTGAAAATATAGTTTCAGACATTTCTAGATGGTTAATCAACCAAAACGGTCGGTAGACTAGGTCAGGTCTCACACGTGTACCTGCACTGACATGCTGGCCAGGCTTTGCTGTTCCACTGCAGAAGCGCTGTAAACTGCTGGAATATTTACTCATAAATGTTTCTCAGAGGCAAATGTCTTTGTGTGTATTTCTTCTCTAAGAATCATCTTCCATAAAAGCAGTAGTTCCAAAAACAAGGAACCACCCCCCTCACCAAAACAGTAGGAATATTTACCCTAGATCAAAGTTGGTTCTCGCATTTTAATGGATCAGAATCAGCTGCAAAATTGATACAAAGAACAAATAGGCTCCTTCCCAAACGTACCCAGTCGGAATCCATGGGGTTGGGCCCAAGCATGATATTTTTCACAAGCTTCCTATCTCCTTCCAACGCTCAACAAAGATGGAGAAACACTGGCCCAGGTCCATGTAACAATGTGGTGATATCACTGAATGCAAACTTCACGTGTAGAATCAAACTGAAAATACATTCAAATGAGACACTTGGTCACTGATTCTGTTCAATGAATACTATAATTAAAGAAAAATGAAAATACAGATTCTACACTTTCACAAATGAACATCAGATTTATCCACATCGCTCCTGGTTCTCTTATATTTTTCACTTTAATCAATACAGAGGTATTTGCACTATACAATGTCATTAAATGAGCAGCCAAGTTTGCCAGTAATCACAGCATCTCCTACTTGAACAGAAGTTTGATGATAATCTAATTTTTGAAAGCAGGTAGTGGCAGAGACAGGATCTGGGGTGAAATTAGAAAGCCTACTTGACCCACTTCAGCTCCTGCCAACTGTTACCAGGCAGGAATGAATAACTTCATGCACCCAGCTCTTCCAAGTTTCCAAGAGAAGCCAGAAATTGGATTTGTATGTATGAGCCTGCAATTTTTAAATGGTTGGCAACGAATTTAAATTAAAAAAAAAAATTCATTTAGGGGTGTCTGGGTGGCTCAGTCAGTTGAGTGTCCGACTTCGGCTCAGCTCATGATCTCATGGCTTGTGAGTTCGAGCCTCACGTTAGGCTCTGTGCTGAGAGCTCAGAGTCTGGAGCCTGCTTCGAATTCTGTGTCTCCCCCTCTCTTTCTGTCCCTCTCCCACTCGTTCTGTGTCTCTCTTTAATAATTAATTAATTAATTAATTAATTAAAAAATGGTTTTAAAAATAATAAAAAAAATAAAAATTCATTTAAAAGTACACCTTTAGAAGACGGTCAAGATGTTGGAGCAGCATGGAGACCCTGAGTTTGTCTTGTCTCTGAAACACAGCCAGATCAGCACCAAACCATTTTGAATACCTAGGAAATCGATCTGAGGATTAACACAACAATCTGCATAGCTTGAGCCACAGAACTCGGCAGGTACATGGTGTGGAGAGGTGAACTGGGGGAGAGAAAAGCCACAGAGGATAGGGAGCTGTTTTTGTGGAGAGAGGACAGAAAGAGAGAAAGGGAGAGAGTGTGGTGCATTGGGATGTGCAAGAAAAGCACTCCCCTGAAAGTAGCTGGAAAGAAAGAGAGAGTAAGAGTAAAAACACTAGCAGGGGACTGAACAAGAAATCTGTTCCCCCAAACCATTGGTGGGAAGCAAGGAGAGGGTTTCAATTCCACCAGGATTTTATAAACGGTGGAGCACAGAGTCTGAAGTTTTGGAGCTCAGTGCCTAGTGGTGCTCTGGTGAGGAAACAGGACGAATTCCCAGAAGCAGGCAGTGCAGTCTGAGGGGTCCATGTGCCACACAGGGAGAAGTGGTTGCCCTGTTTGGAGTGCATTTGGTAGAGGGCATATGGCCTTCCCACAGGCAAAGGTCTTGGCAGACCCCTGAAAGGTGCCATGTTTGCCGCTACTGGGACAAAGTCACCAGAGTGTGGTGAAACCTGGCGCTGGCTGTGTGTTGTGATTTGCCATAATTTCTGAACCTCTGCTGCTGCGTGATTGCAAGAAACTCTTCTGGGGCAAGCCGGCACCCTGCCATTGCTCAGCAAGATCCTTCCCCCAGAGAATTGGTGCAGATCCAAGCCACAGGGGTCTCAGAAGCATGGGGTTTTGCAACACAGCCCCATCTGAGATAAAACTCTGGAGGGAGGTGCTACCTGGCAGGTGGACAGCTTGGACACGGACAGGGTGGAGGAGAGGAGTGGACGGAGGCCTGAGACAAAGAACAGATATTTGATCAAAGGTCGGTGAGAGTGCAAAGTTCCTGTGCCAGAGACTAGGGAGCTGGATGAAGCCATTTCCACTTCTCCCACACAGCTGCATGCACATCGCACTGACCCACCCCAGTAAGCTAAGCAGTGCCACCTGGTGGATAATGGAGCCCTTACACCAAGCTCCCCACCAACTGCGCCCTCCAAGCACATTCCCTAGAAGACCAGCACAAGTCACTCCACCTGCTTAGTGCACAGACTATAGAAGACTCCATACTTTCAGTCCTAGAGAAAACAGGATGTAACTTCTTTAGGTTTCATTCTGTTTTCTGGTTCCTTTATCTGTTCATTTTCTTTGCTTCCGTTTTTGCTTAAATTGTTTTATTTTTTCTTTTTTTCCCTTTCTTTCTTCTCTTCACCATTCTTGGATACAGAAAAGAGAAAATTTTATTTTTTATTACTTTATTTTTAAATGTTTTATTCTATTTCATTTTCTTTATTCATTTTATTCTATTTTATTATATATATTTTTCATTTTTAAATTTTTTCTTACTTTTTTTCTTTTCTTTCCCTTTTTTCTCTATTCTATCAAGTTTCTTTTAACAACCAGACCAAAATGCACCTAGGATCTAGCTTTCTTTATTTGATTTTTTTGTTTTGTTTTTAATTTTTTAATTTTAATTTTTAATTTTATTAATTTTTTCTTCCTTCAAAATGACAAAATGAAGGAATTTGCCCCAAAAGAAAGAACAGGAGAAAATGATAGACAGGGGCTTAATCAACATACATATAAACAAGATGTCTGAACTAGAATTTAGAACCATAATAATAATACTAGCTGGGGTTGAAAAAAGAATACTTTTCTGTGGAAATTAAAGAAATAAAATCTAGTCAGGACGAAATTAAAAATGCTATCACCAAGATGCAATCTCGGGTGAATGCCACGAAAGCAAGAATGGATGAGGCAGAACAGTGGATTGGTGATTAAGAAGATAAAATTATGGAGAATAATGAAGCAGAAAAAAAAAAAAGAGGGATGGGTATTGAGGAGGGCACCTTTTGGGATGAGCACTGGGTGTTGTATGGAAACCAATTTGACAATAAACTTCATATATTGAAAAAAAAAAGAAAGAAAAAAAGAGGGAAACAAAGGCAAAAGGTCACAATACAAAACTTAAAGAACTCAGTGACTTATTAAAAAGGAATAACATCTAAATCATAGGAGTCCCAGAAGATGAAGAGAGAGAAAAAGGGGCAGAAGGTTTATGTGAGCAAATTATAGTGGAAGACTTTCTAATCTGGGGAAAGACACAGACATCAAAATCCAAGAAGCGCAGAAAACTCCCATTAGATTCGACAAAAAAACAACAAATCATAGTCAAATTCATGAAATATACAGACAAGGAAAGAATTATGAAAGCAGGAAGGGAAAAAATGTCCTTAACCTATAAGGGAATACAGATCATGTTCACAGCAGACCTATCCAGAAACTTGGCAGGCCAGAAAGGAGTAGCAGGATTTATTCAACATGATGAATCAGAAAAATATGCAGTCAAGAATTCTTTATCCAGCAAGACTGTCATTCAAAATAGAAGGAGAGATAAAGAGTTTCCCAGACAAACACAAACTAAAGGAGTTCGTGACCACTAAACGCCCTGCAAGAAACTTTAAGGGGGGTATTTTGACTGGAGAAAAGACAAAACAAAACAAAACAGACCAAAAGCAACAAAGTCTAGAAAGAACCAGAGAACACCTCCAAAAACACCAACTCAAAAGGCAACACAATGGTGCTAAATTCATGTCTCAGTACTCACTCTAAGTGTCAATGGACTAAATACTCCAATTAAAAGACATAGGGTATCAGAACAGATAAGAAAACAAGACCTATATGCTGCTTACAAGAGACTCATTTTAGACCTAAAGACACCTGCAGATTGAAAGTAAGGGGATGGAGGGGCGCCTGGGTGGCGCAGTCGGTTAAGCGTCCGACTTCAGCCAGGTCACGATCTTGCGGTCCGTGAGTTTGAGCCCCGCGTCAGGCTCTGGGCGGATGGCTCAGAGCCTGGAGCCTGTTTCCAATTCTGTGTCTCCCTCTCTCTCTGCCCCTCCCCCGTTCATGCTCTGTCTCTCTCTGTCCCAAAAATAAATAAACGTTGAAAAAAAAAAAAAAAAAGAAAGTAAGGGGATGGAAAATCATCTATCAAAAGAAAGCTAGAGTAGCCATACTTATATCAGACAAACTAGATTTTAAAATGAAGACAGTAACAAGAAATGAGGAAGGGCATTATATCGTAATTAAGGGGTCATCCAACAAGATGTAATAATTGTAAATATTTATGCCAACATGGAAGCACCCAAATATATAAATCAATTAATCACAAACAAGAAACTCATTGATAATAGTACCATCATAGTAGGGGACTTCAACTCCCCACTTAGAGCAATGGACAGATCATCTAAGCAGAAAATCGACAAGGAAACAATGGCTTTGAATGATACACTGGACAGATGGACTTAACAGATATAGTCAGAACATTTCATCCTAAAGCAGCAGAATACACATTCTTCTTGAGTGCACATGGAACATTCTCCAGAATAGATCACATACTGGGTCACAAATCAGCCCTCAAAAAGTAAAAAAAAAAATCGAGATCATACCTTGCATATTTTCAGATCACAATGCTATGAAACTCAAAATCAACCACAAGAAAAAAAATGGAAAGACAAGGAACACTTGGAAACTAAAGAACATCATACTAAAGAATAAATGGGTGAATAGGTTAACCAAGAAATTAAAGAGGAAATTAAAAAGTACATGGAAGCAAATGAAAATGAAAACATTACAGTCCAAAACCTCTGGGATGCAGCAAAAGCAGTCATAAGAGGGAAGTATATAGCAATCCAGGATTTCCTAAAGAAGGAAGAAAGGTCTGAAATACAGAACCTAACCTTATACTTAAAAGAGCTGGGAAAAGAACAGCAAATAAAGCCCAAAACCAGCAGAAAAAGGGAAATAATAAAGATTAAAGCAGAAATCAATGATAGTGAAATTAAAAAACAACAATAGTAGAACAGATCAATGAAACCAGAAACTGGATCTTTGAAAGAATTAACAACATTGATAAACCACTAGCTGGATTGATCAAAAAGAAAAAGGAAAGGACCCAAATAAATAAAATCACGAATGAAAGAGGAGAGATCATGGGGCCCCTGGGTGGCTCAGCTGGTTAAGCGTCCAGCTTCAACTCAGGTCATGATCTCATGGTTTGTGAGTTTGAGCCCCACGTCAGGCTCTGTGCTGACAGCTCAGAGCCTGGAGCCTGCTTCAGATTCGGTGTCTCCTTCTCTCTCTGCCCCTCCCCCACTTGTGCTCTGTTTCTCTCTCTCTCAAAAATAAATAAATGTAAAAAAAATTTTTTTTAAATAAAAAAAGAAAGAGGAGAGATCACAACCAACACCACAGAAATACAAACAATAATAAGAGAACATAATGAACAATTATATGCCAACAAATTGGGTAATCTGGAAGAAATGGAGAAATTCCTAGAACCATATAAACTACGAAAACTGAAACACGAAGAAATAGAAAATTTGAACAGACCCATAACCAGTAAAGAAATTGAATTAGTAATCAAAAATCTCCCAACAAACAAGAGTCAGGGTCAGATGGCTTTCCAGGGGAATTCTACCAAACATTTAAGGAAGAGTTAACACCTATTCTTTTGAAGCTGTTCCAAAAAATAGAAATGCAAGGAAAACTTCCAAACTCATTCTATGAAGCCAGTATTACCTTGATTCCAAAACCAGACAAAGACCCCACTAAAAAGGAGAACTATAGACCAATTTCCCTGAGGAACATGGATGCAAAAATTCTCAATAAGATACTAGCAAACTGGATCAAACAATACATTAAAAGAATCATTCACCACAATCAAGTGGGATTTATTCCTGGGATGCTGGTTCAATATCCGCAAATCAATCAATGCGATACATTACATTAATAAAAGAAAGGATAAGAACCACATGATCCCATCAAAGGATGCTTAAAAAGCATTTGACAAAATACAGTATCCTTTCTACAACATCATTCTTGATAGAAGGATCATACTTCAAGATCAGAAAGGCCATAATATGAAAGACCCACTGCTATTATCATCCTCAATGCAGAAAAACTGAGATCTTTCCCCCTACCATCAGGAATACGAACAGGTGTCTCTCACCACTGTTATTCAACATAGTGTTGGAAGTCCTAGCCTCAACAATCAAAGAGCACAAATAAATAAAAGGTATCCAACCAGCGAGGGGGAGGTCAAACTATCATTCTTGGCAGATGACATAATACTCTATGTAGAAAACCCAAAAGACTCCATCAAAAAACTGCTAGAACTGATTCATGAATTCAGCAAAGTCACAGGATATAAAATCAATTCACAGAGATCGGTTACATTTCTATACATCAATAATGAAGCAGAAGAAACAGACATCAAGGAATCAATCCCATTTTCAATTGCACCAAAAGCCATAAAATACCTAGGAATAAACCTAACCAAAGAGGTGAAAAATCTATACACTGAAAACTACAGAAAGCTGAACAAACTGTAGAAAGAACTTATAGAAACTATAGAAAGAAAGTTCTGAAGAAGACACAAAAAAATGGAAAAATATTCCATGCTCATGGATTGGAGGAACAAATATTGTTAAAATGTCAATACTACCCAAAGCAATCTACATATTCAATGCAGTCCCTATCAAAATAACACCAGCATTCTTCACAGTGCTAGAATAAACAATCCTAAAATTGGTATGGAACCAGAAAAGACCCCAAATAGCCAAAGAAATTCTGAAAAAGAAAACCAAAACTGGAGGCATCACAATTCTGGACTTCAAAGTGTATTACACAGCTGTAATCATCAAGACAGTATGATACTGACACAAGAACAGACACATAGATCAATGGAGCAGAATAGAGAACCCAGAAATGGACCCACAAACGTATGGCCAACTAATCTTTGACAAAGCAGGAAAGAATATCCAATGGCAAAAAGACAGTCTCTGTAACAAATGGTGCTGGGAAAACTGGACAGCAACATGCAGAAGAATGAACCTGGACCACTTTCTTGCACCATACACAAAAATAAACTCAAAATGGACGGCAGATCTATGAAAAGACCTTTAACCTTGGCCAAAGCAGCTTCTTACTTGGCATATCTCCAGAGGCAAGGGAAACAAAAGCAAAAATGAACTTTTGGGACCTCATCGAGATAAAAAGCTTCTGCACAGTGAAAGAAAAAAATCAGCAAAACTAAAAGGCAACCTGGAATGGGAGAAGATATTTGCAAATGACATATCAAATAAAGGGTTAGTATCCAAAATCTATAAAGAACTTACCAAACTCAACACCCAAAAAAACAATCCAGTGAAGAAATGGGCAAAAGACATGAATAGACACTTTTCCAAAGAAGACATCCAGGTGGCTAACAGACACATGAAGAGATGCTCAACATCATTCATCATCAGGGAAATACAAATCAAAACCACAATGAAATACTACCACACACCTGTCAGAATGGCTAACATGAACAACTCAGGCAACAACAGATGCTGACAAGGATGCAGAGAAAGAGGAACCCTTTTGTACTGCTGGTGGGAATGCAAACTGGTGTAGCCACTCTGGAAAACAGTATGAGGTTCCTCAAAAAATTAAAAATAGAACTACCCTACAACCCAGCAATTGCACTACTAGGTATTTACCCAAAGAATACAACAGTGCTAATTCAAAGGGGTACAGGCACCCCAATGTTTATAGCAACACTATCAACAATAGCCAAAGTATGGAAAGAGCCCAAATGTCCATCTACTGATGAATGGATAAAGAAGATGTGATACACACACACACACACACACACACACACACACACACACACACACTGGAATATTACTTGGCAACTAAAAAGTATGAAATCTTGCCATTTGCAACAACGTGGGTGGAACTAGAGTGTATTATGCTCAGCAAACTAAGTCAGAGAAAGACAAATATCATATGACTTCACTCATATGTGGAATTTAAGATACAAAACAGATGAACATAAGGGAAGAGAAGCAAAAATAATACAAAAACAGAGAGGGAGACAAAATATAAGAGACTCTTAAATACAGAGAACAAACTGAGGGTTGCTGGCAGGGTTTGGGTGGGGGGCTGGGCTACAGGGATGAGGGACATTAAAGAGGACACTTGTTGGGATGAGTAGTGGGTCTTTTATGTAAGTGATAAAGCACTAAATTCTTTTCCTGAAATTATTATTACATTATATGTTAACTAACTTGGATTTAAATTAAAAAAACCCATAAAAATAAATAAATAAAATTACACCTTTGAGGGGAGCCTGGGTGGCTCAGTTGATTAAGTGTCCGACTCTTCATTTCATTCAGCTCAGGTCATGATCTCACAGTTCATGAGTTTGAGCCCCGCATAGGGCTATGCACTGAGAGTGCAGAGCCTGCTTAGGATTCTCTCTCTCCCTCTCTCTCTCTCTCTGCTCCTCCCCAGCACACACTCTCTCTCTCTCAAAATAAATAAATAAACATTTTTTTAAAAAGTGCACCTTTGGGGCGCCTGAGTGGTGCAGTCGGTTAAGCGTCCGACTTCAGCCAGGTCACGATCTCGCAGTCCGTGAGTTCGAGCCCCGCGTCGGGCTTTGTGCTGACAGCTCAGAGCCTGGAGCCTGTTTCATATTCTGTGTCTCCCTCTCTCTCTGCCCCTCCCCTGTTCATGCTCTGTCTCTCTGTGTCTCAAAAATAAATAAACGTTAAAAAAAAAAAGTGCACCTTTGAGGTCAAACAATAAAACCAAGAAAAATTCATCAGCCCAGATTTCACCTGAATACCCCAGGTTTGTAAACTATTCTAGAAAGCTCTGAGTTCTGTATCTGAATTGAGTCAGATAATCAAAAACCACTCACCGAAATGACCTCATCTCTCTGGCATGTAATGTTATGCTCTCTGCCTCTAGAACTAACAGAATTCTCTGCCATTTTTGAACTATGGGGTTTATCCATATTAAGTCACATATTAAGTTCATTTGTTCACTCAGATATGTCGAGAGCTCCTGCCCCACCCCAGGCACTGGAAACACAGTGGTAACCCAAACCTTAGCTAACTTTAACATTTGGCATAGCACATAAGAAAACACATAAAGCTTATCATCACTCAGTCCATGGTAACGATTAAAAATACAGATGGGCAAAATCTTAAGAGCAGTATGACACCTCAGAGATCATTTTTTTCAGATGAGGCTGAAGCCCAGAAAAACAAAGTCTGGCCAAGGATCACACAGCTCAAAAAGGAATAAAAATTTTAGCCCAGAGCTCTTGCCTTTAGTCTAGCCTCCTCTCCTCTGTGCCTATTTGCCCAAATCCAAGGGGACAGATAAATGATTGTCAGAGGAAACTAACAGGCATGGTGCCACTCAGGGAGATGACTTCAGTTTGGCAAGTTCTCACTTGGAAAGTAATAGAACACTCATCTAGAAGTGACACAGAATTTCTTCTACATTCATGGGAATTATAATTTCCAGCTAGTCAGAAGCCATTCTATTTTACCTTAGAATATATAAAACAATAGAAAAGCAAGGAGTTACTTATATCTATTAAGAATAGAAAGAAAAAACAAGGCTCACACAGCCAACATTCATGAAAAATAGATTAGGAAAAGGACACCAACATCAGTTTTAGTAAGAGCAAGGAAAATGGATAGGACTCTAGAATCATCTGCAGGGCTTACTCAGTCTTTACTAGAAATGCCCCCACCTTCACTTTAAACCACACTGCAATTAAATGTCAAGAAAGGGAGTATATTTCTGCATGGCCAAAAGAATAACTCGTTCTATAAGCTGCTCCTAGTATTTTTTATTATTTTCCAAGCAAGTACTACCTATAAAATGCAACTTTATTTTTAAGTCATAGCAGTCTCTATTTTCAAAGTTGGTGTGCCTTAACTGACAGATTACAGAATTGTGTGGCATATGTTTGAATTTCAGATGCCTGATGATAGGCAGTAGACTTTAAAAATAGAAGTAAAAGCGACTCCTCGGTAAGTGGGGGTGTGCTTGTCAATGAAGGGAGTTCTGTTAGCGCTGAATGTAAAAGTAACTTGAAGGGATGCCTGGGTGGCTCAGTCGGTTAAGCATCTGACTTTGGCTCAGGTCATGATCTCATCATGGTTTGTGGGTTCAAGCTCTACATCAGGCTCTGTGCTGACAGCTTGGAGCCTGGAGCCTGCTTCAGATTCTATGTCTCCCTTGCTCTCTGTCCCTCCCTCGCTCACACTTTCTCTCTCTCAAAAATGAAAAACATTAAAAAAAATTCTTAAAAGAAACTTGAAAAGACTAATTCCAAAAGGGAGATTATGGGTTATTTTTATTCTTTTTAAATACTTTGTTTTCCAAATAATAAGCAGGGCTTCAAAATGAGGAAAATGTATTTTTAAAACCTATGTAGGATTTACAAAATAATTGAAACCTTGTAATTCCTACTTTCAATTTGCCATGATTCTAAAATTGGACTCTATTTTTATGAAAGCCAGAGTAGAAGCAATGAGAGTGTAAAACTTATTTGCTAAAAGGTGTGTTTATTACCTTGGCATATAAGGTGTTAATACTTAAATCTCTGTAAGGCCCTTTTCCCATTAACAGAGCCGTAGGAAAAAAAGACCTTCCTTTTAAACCTGAAAACTACAAAATTTTTCCTTCTCCCCTAACCAATTACATTCACAATTTGACATAATGTCAAAACCTTTAGGGAAAGCAGAGTGTTTCTGATGTAAAATGCTCATGAAAACATGGCATACTTCAGAGACAACACAGAAGCCCTAATGAGGGATCTCAAGGAGCCTCATGTTCAGTCCAGTGTTTGAAAATCAGGCCTCTAGAGACATTCTGTGCCTATAGCATGGTTTAGATCACTAGAACAAGTTTAGGACATGAAAACAACACAAAGTAGAAATACATGTTAATAACTAGAATGAGGGTTTAGATTGTTTCATACTTTGATGTCAAAATTCATAAGGCAATAAAAAGTTCTTAAGAGAAAACTGATTATGAGTGAAAATACATACATGTGGCCTGAAAAACAGCAGAAATCAGTAAGTGGACCCAAAAAGGGCCCATGAAGGATGTAATATTTTCTCATTTAATTTGATCAAGTATAATAGGAGAGAAATTGAATTTAACTTTGTTTTCTCTTCAGTCGTACAGATGGTTAAACTTTATATCGTATGTCAAAAGCCTGTGAGTTGGAAACTATTACAAAAATGACCAGGAAACACAAACGTGAAATACAGATGGCGTTACACAATGCTACCATCCCAGCATATCAGAACAAGAAATCAATTAAGTCAGAGGTTCTCAACCAGTACACTTTGAACCATTCACAGGTATGCTCCCCAAGTCTGAATAACATGTAAATAAAAGTATGTGCTGTTCCAGCTGAGGTGTGGTAGTGGTCAGCATTGCAAATGTGTTGTCTTTCCAGGCCACGGAAGGAAGACTGCATGCCCCTGTGCTGATGAGGCCATAGTTCAGGCCATGGGGTGATAAGCAGAAGGGGCAGGCGTCCACTGCTGAGAGGAGCCTGGGATTGCTAATGCATGGTCTTCCAGAGCCCTTTCTCTTTGCCATGGACATCCTGAAGGTTTAATAGTGGCTGTTCCATCAGCCTAGATCCAAAGTGTCCGCACCAAACAGAGCACCCCTGCCAACTTCGCGGTCACATACGCTGTGTGCATGACAGGTAAACTTCTTTTGGTTTTGAGATTTTGAGAGATTTTGTCATGACCACATAATATAGTTCTCCTGAAAGGATCAGAGTGCTATGTGTCCTCCTGGGTGCTGGGCTGAGAGGCTCATATGACGTGGTAAGTAGAGCTGGGGTCTCTGTGCTACTAGGAGGTAAAAAGTGTATTATAACATGAAACTGAGGCCAAAGAAGTTTCCACCTTTATTAAAACATTTGAGTGCTTCTCTTAAGGTCTATAAAAATGTTACACTTGGTCAGAAGTGTAAACAATGCTAAAAGACGGCCAAGTTCACTATGCCATAAATGATTTCAACTTTTTAATTTTTTTTACATTTTATTTATTTTTGAGAGACAGAGTGAGACAGCGCATGAGTGGAGGAGGGGCAGGGAGAAGGAGACACAGAATCCAAAGCAGGCTCCAGGCTCTGAGCAAGCTGTCAGCGCAGAGCCTGATGCAGGGCTCAAACCCACGAACCATGAGATCATGACCTGAGCTGAAGTCGGACACTCAACTGACTGAGCCACCCAGGCACCCCAATGATTTCAACTTTAACTGTGATTTTATTTAATATTTGAACACATACCTTTTACACAAAGGCTAAAAATCAGTTTTAAGTCCAAGCTCACTAACCAGGTCTTTAGACCTCTAGCCTACCACTAGAGGGAGCCATCTGCTCTTGTTTTTGCCTAACTTGGCTCACCAAAGATGGTGAGCAACTCGAGCTACACCTAGGGGAGAAATGCATTCTAGTCTAGCCACTTCTTTTCTAAACATAAAACTGTGTCGGTATTACCTAGGGAGCTTTGAAAATCACATTCTCAGAAACCCCCAAAGCCTGATTCAGTAGGTCTGAAGTCGGGTTCAGAAATGCATAATTTAAAAAAAATTTGGGGAGCATACTGGAGAGTAAAGAACATCCTACTAAAGAATGAATGGGCTAACCAAGAAGTTAAAGAGGAAATTAAAAAGTACATGGAAGCCAATGAAAATGATAACACCACAGCCCCAAACCTCTGGGACGCAGCAAAGGCGGTCATAAGAGGAAAGTATATAGCAATCCAGGCCTTTCTATAGAACGAAGAAAGGTCTCAGATACACAACCTAACCTTACAGCTTAAAGAGCTGGAAAAAGAACAGCAAATAAAACCCCAAACCAGCAGAAGACAGGAAATAAAGATTAGAGCGGCAATCAATGCTATAAAAACCAAAAAAACAGTAGAACAGATCAATGAAACCAGAAGCTGGTTCTTTGAAAGAATTAACAAAATTGATAAACCACTAGCCAGTTTGATCAAAAAGGAAAGGACCCAAATAAATAAAATCAAGAATGAAGGAGGAGAAATCACAACCAACACAGCAGAAATAAAAACAATAAGAGAATATTATGAGCAATTATACACCAATAAAATGGGCAATCTGGAGAAATGAACAAATTCCTAGAAACATAAACTGCCAAAACTGAAACAGGAGGAAATAGAAAATTTGAACAGACCCATAACCAGTAAAGAAATTGAATTAGTAATCAAAAATCTCCCAACAAACAGGTCCAGGGTCAAATGGCTTTCCAGGGGAATTCTACCAAACATTTAAGGAAGAGTTAACACCTATTCTTTTGAAGCTGTTCCAAAAAATAGAAATGCAAGGAAAACTTCCAAACTCATTCTATGAAGCCAGCATTACCTTGATTCCAAAACCAGACAAAGACTCCACTAAAAAGGAGAACTATAGACCAATTTCCCTGAGGAACATGGAGGCAAAAATCCTCAACAAGATACTAGCAAACTGGATCCAACAATACATTAAAAAAATTATTCACCATGACCAAGTGGGATTTATACCTGGGATGCAGGGCTGGTTCAAAATCCGCAAAATAAGCAATGTGATTCATCACATCAATAAAAGAAAGGACAAGAACCACATGATCTTTCATCTATTGAGAGTAGATGCAGAGAAAGCATTTGACAAAACATAGCATCCTTTCTTGATAAAAACCCTTAAGTAGGGATAGAAGGATCATACCTCGAGATCATAAAAGCCATATATGAAAGACCCAATGCTAATATCATCCTCAATGGGGAAAAACTGAGAGCTTTCCCCCAAGGTCAGGAACAAGACAGGAATATCCACTCACCACTGTTATTCAACATAGTATTGGAAGTCATAGCCTCAGCAATCAGACAACACAAAGAAATAAAACGTATCCAAATTGGCCAGGAGGAGGTCAAACTTTCACTCTTTGCAGATGACGTGATACTCTATAGGGAAAACCCAAAAGATTCCACCAAAAACCTGCTAGAACTGATTCATGAATTCAGCAAAGTTGCAGGATATAAAATCAATTCACAGAAATCGGTTACATTCCTATACACCAACAATGAAGCAACAGAAGAGAAATCAAGGAATCGATCCCATTTACAACTGCACCAAAACCCATAAAATACCTAGGAATAAATCTTACTAAAGAGGTGAAAAATCTATACACTGAAAACTATAGAAAGCTTATGAAAGAAATTGAAGAAGACACAAAAAAAGTGGAAAAATATTTCATGCTCATGGATCGGAGGAACAAATATTGTTAAAATGTCAATACTACCCAAAGCAATCTACATATTCAATGCAATCCCTATCAAAATAACACCGGCATTCTTCACAGAGCTAGAAACAATCCTAACATTTGTATGGAACCAGAAAAGACCCCCGAAGAGCCAAAGCAATCTTGAAAAAGAAAACCAAAGCTGGAGGCTTCACAATCCCGGACTTCAAGCTGTATTACAAAGCTGTAATCATCAAGACAGTATGGTAGTGGAACAAGAACAGACACTCAGATCAACGGAACAGAATAGAGAACCCAGAAATGGACCCACAAACGTATGGCCAACTAATCTTTGACAAAGCAGGAAAGAATATCCAATGGCAAAAAGACACTCTCTTCAGCAAGTGGTGCTGGGAAAACTGGACAGCGACATGCAGAAAAATGAACCTGGACCACTTTCTTGCACCATACACAAAAATAAACTCAAAATGGATGAAAGACCTTAATATAAGACGGGAAACCATCAAAATCCTATAGGGGAAAGCAGGCAAAAACCTCTTTGACCTTGGCCGCAGCAATGTCTCCTGAGGCAAGGGAAACAAAAGCAAAAATGAACTGTTGGGACCTCATCAAAATAAAAAGCTCTGTACAGGGAAGTCAACAATCAGCAAAACTAAAAGGCAACCGATGGAATGGGAGAAGATATTTGTGAACGACATATCAGATAAAGGGTTAGTATCCAAAATTTATAAAGAACTCAAACTCAACAGCAAAAGACAAATAATCCAGTGAAGAAATGGACAAAAGACATGAATAGACACTTCTCCAAAGAAGACATCCAGATGGTCAACCGACACATGAAAAAAATGCTCAACATCATTTATCATCAAATCAAAACCACAATGAGATACCACCTCACACCTGTCAGAATGGCTAACATTAACAACTCAGGCAACAACAGATGTTGGCGAGGATGTGGAGAAAGAGGATCTCTTTTGCATTGCTGGTGGGAATCCAAGCTGGTGTAGCCACTTTGGAAAACAGTATGGAGGTTCCTCAAAAAATTAAAAATAGAACTACCCTACAACCCTGCAATTGCACTACTAGGTATTTATTCAAGGGATATAGGTATGTTGTTTCAAAGGGGCACATACACCCCAATGTTTATAGCAGCACTATCAACATTAGCCAAAGTATGGAAAGATCCCAAACGTCCATCGATGGATGAATGGATAAAGAAGATGTGGTATATATCTACAATGGAGTATCACTCGGCGATCAAAAAGAATGAAATCTTGCCATTTGCAACTACATGGATGGAACTAGAGGGTATTATGCTAAGCAAAATAAGTCAGAGAAAGACAAACATCATCTGACTTCATTCATATGAGGACTTTAAGATACAAAACAGATGGACATAAGGGAAGGGAAGCAAAAATAATATAAAAACAAGGGGGGGGGGACAAAACCTAAGAGACTCTTAAATATGGAGAACAAACAGAGGGTTACTGGAGGGGTTGTGGGGGGGGGATGGGCTAAATGGGTAAGGGGCATTAAGGAATATACTCTTGAAATCATTGTTGCACTATATGCTAACTTGGATATAAATTTAAAAAATAAATAAAAATTTAAAATTTTCTTTAAAGAAAAAAATTGGGAGTATAGTTGACAATGTTATGTTAGTTTCAGGTGTGTGCCAGTGATTAGACATCTCTTATGTTATGCTACACTCACAAGTGTAGCTACCATCTGTCACAACACAGTGCTATCACAATGCCATTGACTATATACCCTCTGCTATACCTTTCGTCCCTGTGACTTATTCATTTCCTAACTGGAAGTGTGTGCCTCCCACTCCCCTCCACCCATTTTGCCCCTCCCCCATTCCCTTCCTGTCTGGGAACCATCAGTTCTCTGACTTTAGGTCTGATTCTTTCTGTATGCTTACTCATGTTTTGTTTTTTAGATTCCACATGTAAGTGAAATCATATGGCATTTGTCTTTCTCAGTCTGACTGATTTCACTTAGCGTTAATACCCTCTAGTCCTATCCATGAAATATGTACTTTTTTTAAAAAAGCTCCCCAAATATTCTGATGCAAAGCTAGGTTTGATTCCACCAGTGTAGATTTCAAAGAGCTGGTCATTTCCAATCAAAAAGTTTTGCCACCTGCAGGGCATTTTTGACAGGGATCAAGATATAAGAAACCTGATTGGACAGGGCACCTGGGTAGCTCAGTAGGTTAAGCTTCTGACTCATAATTTCAACCCAGGTCATGATCTCACGGTTTCTGAGATTGAGCCCTGTGTCAGGCTCTGTGCTGATAACGTGGAGCCTGATTGAAGATTCTCTCTCCCTTTTTCTGCTGTTCCTGACACATGTACTGTCTTTCAAAAATAAATAAATATTAAAAAAAAAAAAAAAAAGAAATCTGGTTGGATAAAAACAAAAACCTCCCAAGAACACGATTTCAAGCACTTCACAATAATAACCATCACAGGAACAAAACACAGTTATCTTCAAATTTAAATTTATTAAGACATTCAGCTATGTCTGTCAGTCTACATCCAAATTTGCTACTAAAAATAAAATAAAGTCACATCCCACATTAGGAATATCGAGTCTGAAAAACACTTTTTGAGCCAAGCCTATTGTATAAATAAATGACTAGTTTCTTTTCATATCAAAATTCCCATAAAAAATTACATTCCCCCCTCCCCAGTTCTACCTGTAGCCATGATGAATGTAAAAATTTAAATATGACACATCCTTGTCAAAGAAAAGGTGCAAAGTCTATTAACAGCTTTAAAAGTGGCATTTGCAGAGTGTGATCATACAGTTATGTACTCATTCCCAAAGTGCAAATATTGCCATAATTTAACACTGTTTTGATTCAGTTGCAAGAATTAAACATTACACAGCATTGAAAAGTACACTTAAGGGCCTCTATCAGTGCCCTAAAGCCCTTCCCACTTTGGTCTCCTACACGAACGTGGACCCCAAAGTGTTCATTAGAGTTTTAGTTTACTTCACACAGCCAACACAGTATACAATATATTAACAAAAGTTTCATATACATCAAAATATTGGAGACTCCATCATAAAGTTCAAGAGTCTCAGATTACATGAATGCACCCGCAAGGCCCAAGTGCCCACCCACCCCCTAAAGCACATACGAAGTATGAGCGTGCTTCAATCTTTGAATACAATCAATGCTCCTACATCTTTGATTTCATTTCAGTGCTGTACAAAACTCAATTATCACCTGACTGAGTCCCAATTAACGAAGGGAAAGGGGTTGGTGACAAGGGCTGGTCACTACTCATACTTTGTAACAAGAATGATCCTGTTCCATAGAAAGTGAGAGGTCTGTTCTGCTTCGGCCTGCTTCTTCCCACGCTGTCCTGATGCTCTTTATCCTTCTTTCTTTAGCCCCTTTCAAGCACTCAAATGTGATTTTATTTATCCCTTCCAAGTCAGGGGCAATTTCTGAAGCTGCTAAGGCTGAATTTTGTTGGCAAACTTCTATATCAGCATAGGATACAGAAATACATTTTGATTAGCATACATTGCAAAATTTCTCCCACAATGTCAAGGGGATGAAAGCCAGCAGTCTCCACTGAGAGTACTTCCTGGGTCAGATTCTTGGAATGTCAAGTCTCCTGCCTCATCATCTTATACATTCATTTCTCAAATCTGAGTGCGAATTTCATAGTGAGTTAACTTCTCCAGAGTATCAAAGCATTACTTCTGCTTCTTTTCTTCTGGGCTGACCTCAACAGGACATACTTCATCTTCTGCACTAACACGATATTCCTTAGGATCACAAGTCCCTTCCTGGCTATCTGATCGTGTGACAATGCATTCGTTATTGTCCCTAGAACCTTCCTGCATCCCAGTCCCTGGAGGATGCTCTTGATTTGGAGGTTCAGTACCTTCCTGAAGCATGATGTGTTGCTCAGCTCCAGCATGAGGTTGTGGAACCAGCTCCGTTCCTAACCCTGCAAGCTGGGAGGAGTTTTTGAGGTGGCAGTGGCACAGAGGGCAGGTCTCCTGGACATACAGCCATTTCTTGAGACATCCTGCATGGAAGAAATGACTGCAAGGTGTGATCACAGCAGATTTCATGTCCTAGAAGCAGGAGGAAAGGTATCTCATAAATGTCTATTATCTAAAATCGTTGCTGCTAATCCCAAAAGTTCTAGTTTCATCATTTCTTTCCCACAAGTTCCCCATATAAAATTTGTAACACAGATCTTAGAATAAAACTCATTTTAGATTATAATAATAATCCTCCTGCCATCAGAGACCCCTTTATACCAAAATGCAAGAACCACTACCTAAGTAAATAAAAAAGAAAGTAAAAACCAAAAATGAGAAGGAAACTAACTTAACTGGCTTCTGCCTCAGTATGAAACATGAGCATCACACAACTATTGCAGTGTGATTACTGGGTCTCCCCCGGCACGGCATGAGTGTAATTAGAACCTCAGAAAATCTGATGAAGGCAGGACTTTCCACAGTAATGCTTCAACACAGCTGGACAGATTGTTCCATGATGAAATTACTGGCAAGGAGACAAAGTCAGCCACATAACACCAGGGTATTGGCAAGGAAGTGGCAATTTCATTAGGGACAATGTAATGCAGTCTTCAAGGTAAGGTCCGTATAAACCAGCATTTCTCAACTTTCATCACAAGCACCAGAGTGCTTGTTAACCATGCACATTCCTGGGCCACCCCAGTTCTACTGAATTGGGATATCTGAAGATGGCATTCACAAATCTGTAATTACAGCGGGTCACCCATGTGACTTTTATGCACACTCAAGTTTGATAACTATTGCAATAAGAAAGAAGTGGTGTATTTTGCATTAATATTCCTTGCAGAAGAAATATTTAAAGAGAGAAGGCTGAGGACATGATGCTTCAATTGCAAACATATACATTTGGTGACACAACCATTAATTTTGTTTGAAGTCTCAAAACAAGGAGTTGTAGTTGTCACATAAATTCCTTGCCAAAAACTGGTAACACCTGGGAGTCAACTTTTAAGCAGAAAGCCATCCAAGGAAAAGCAGCCAGCTGGGAAGTTAAGCAATTTGACTTTCATTTTCTGTGTGATATCAGCAGGTAGTTCTAGCACCTCAAAAAAGTGATGTGACAACAGGAAATACAAAAAGAGGACTCTTAAATCCCAGAGATGGAACATTTAGGTATGGGCTGCTAAAGCTGATGTACGGGTCTTTGACATGCTTTGTCCTGCATACAACAGGGCTACCAAGCACAAAGGAACCAGAACTAAGACCAGGACCACTTCACTTGGGGGGGAACCTACAATACTCCTTAGTTCCCCCAAATGCAAAAATCAACCTGGAAAACATTATTCTATGAGTACCCAAGGTATGTTCTAGTAACAACAAAAAAGTGGTAGTTGCATTTTATTCTTAGACAAAATTCTTGTACTAGATAGTCTTAAACACACAGATACACACACCCCATTAAACCGTAGAGTAGCCTTGGAGAAAGAACATTCCTTCATACTCAGTGACACCATCTATAGTTTTATTCCCCTAGCACACGCTCTTTAAGAGCAATTTTAAAGGAACAATTTCTGACAGTACAGTTAAGCTATAAAAGCTGCTACTCAACCACCCCCTTGCACAGGTTATTGGGGACTAAACTCTAGGCCTATTTTTTTGTTGTGACATTTCCAAACTCCTTTACATACTATCTTTCAGTTTTAATAGAGGGCAATCATCAGCTATTCGTGGCACACATGCCAAAGATGCCAGGAAGGCCGACTACAGTGCCATACCAATTGGTTGCCTCTACCCCACGTCCATACACACAGGCTATCTCCATCTCAGATATCCATCAACCCACAGGTAAACACGCACTCTCTCCAACTATGTTAAGTAAATGAATACTTCTTCCCCACCCTGGAAATACCAGAAGGAAAAGAGTCAGAATCTTGGCACACCACTTTTCAGAAGTTGCTGACTCCTGATAGTATACACTTGATAGTACATATATCTGTGTGTGTGTGTGTGTGTGTGTGTGTGTGTGTGTGTGTGTATTCAGGAGTAAATATAAAATACACCTGACCTGTTTTTCCTTTATTTATGGGTGAGCAATGTTGAAAATAACAATAAATTAGAACTTGGACTAAATTAAAAACTTAGTTTAGAAATAAAACAGAAATAGTCTATCAGGTCTTTAATAATCTTTGAAACCTTTTTTTTTCTTTTTTTTTTTAAACCCAGGAAATAATTCTGCCTAGAAATTTAACTTAAACTTGGTTAATATGGTTAAAGTCCCAGGAGATACATTGTATGACCCACCCAAATGGATTCTTACTGTGCAAGTTACCTGGTAACAGATGGCACAAATATCATTGTGTTTCTCCAGCTGCTCTTTTGTAGCAATAGGTAATGATTTAATCTTATTCACAGCATCCCTGCGGAGAAGGAAGCTCTTCCACCCCAGCTGTGCCCGAAGCCACACATTATAATAGGAATGGATGAAGATGATCATTGAGCCCATTACGGTCCACTCTCCGAAGATGGTCTCTGAGACACCATAGGCCACCACACAGAGGGCCACAAGAAACTCCAAGAGGCGGTAAGTGCCATTCACATAGTAGATGACATCATCCATGTTTTCCACTGGCTCTTTTCTGAATTCCTCAACCATAAATAAGACATAAATAAAAAGTGTTCCCAAAACCTGGAAAAAAAAATCACATTATTTTAAAACAGAATATT
Organism: Puma concolor; assembly: GCF_028749965.1. Classification (NCBI taxonomy): domain Eukaryota; kingdom Metazoa; phylum Chordata; class Mammalia; order Carnivora; family Felidae; genus Puma; species Puma concolor. Next base: position 51,194,447 of record NC_141667.1, read on the forward strand.
ACCACTAATAAAGGCTTTGCATAGACTTTAAGCAATAACAACATTCCTAAATACTTTTAGGGTGCCATATTTAATACCTAGAGACAGTGGTGTCATTAAAATGTGGGTGCTCTCAGTAATCCAGGCATTCGCTATCAGAAAGCCACACCTTGAGACATAACTTTCTTAAAAATGATTCTGATTAGTTTCTGACTCATCCTTTCCATTTATTCCCCAGATCATCAAAACCTATTAAAGTTCCATCTAAATTGTCCTAATTCTGTAGTCATACATGTTCCTCAACTTTCAAAGAACCTTTACCCCTACAGGGAACAATGAATAAATCTGTGTTGCCAGTGCTATATTTTGTTACTTTTTACTGATCTAGCAGCAAAGAGCCACCTTCAAACTACAACAAGGTTTTCATTTCCTGGGCAGTATTATCAGTTGTATATATATACACATGTGTGATACACACGTATGTCATATATTTATATATACCATGAAACAAAAGATATTTCTGAGTAGGTATTTACTTTAAAAATGTGCTCCAAACAAGTTATAAAATCTTTTAATATTTTAGAGTTCCTTATTAATTTAAGCTTTACATGATAGTTGTGTATCATTTAAAAAACCAGCAAAGTTTCATTACCTTGGTAACAAAAATACAGTGACATAGACAGGTCTGGTATTTTAATAACCTACCATCTAACTCCTATGCTGAAATCAGTGTAATATTTTCTGACAAATAAGTTGGGAAGTGATCACCTAAACAGGCTACTTCTAATCATTAATCCTGAAGAAGTTTAATTTCTTTTCAAGAAGGAAAATAAAATCAGTTATTGCAGAAAGTTAGTTACTCCTAGGCTTACCTGAAGAGAGGTGAGAATGCTGCTGGAAATAATGATAAGCAACCAAAAATCCATGTGGAAAAACTGGCAAATCATGTAAGCCATATAAGCAGGGAACACTAGTAAAAATAAACAAAGGCTCACCGCACGGAAGTGTTTCCATAAACTCCTAGAGAAAGAAAAGTATTTCTTTAAAGTACCTGTCACCCAGGAGCACAACGATCACATTAGCAACTGATAGGTCTTTGGGCTGTGCTTACATTTCCCAGTTTACTGAGCATCCTTGTCCATGCCTGTCACTGTCCTAAATTTCAGGGCAAGTGTCATAGGCTTGGTATTTCAAAGCCCCCGACTCACCTCTTCTCTCCACAGTCAATTGCCAAGTGCCATCAATTTTTTTTCTGTTTTTTCCCTAATGGTTAGCTTTCGGTTCCATTCTCATTCCTACCAATTCCAAAGTGATTTTAGGCTTTTGTAGCATTAAGCCTTAGCAATTTCAAGAGTAATTTGTGGTTTTAAGTCATGAGACATCTTCTCCACCCACTGTGCCATGATGAAAATCTCTGCTACTGCGAGTACAATATTACTAAGAGGAATGGTGCTCCAGTGAACAGCTATATTATTAATCCTCACATCTGTCAGGCTTGGGGGTGAAAAACTATGAACCACTGTGTTATATGTAGGACCTACTAGCCGGTCTTCCTCTCCTGGTGCCTAATCTATCCTGGACATGGCCTGCCTAATCTTTCTACAGTTCTGCTAGGGTAATATTGCCAAAACCTGTTCTAAACTTCCTAGCCTGGCTTTTGAGCTCCTCTACTCCCAATTTCTTGGTCTAAACTTGTCAACATCTCTTCCTCACTATAAGCAAAGATGGTTCATTAACTGTATTCTAAGAAAAATACAAACATTCTTACATTCCACCAGAAATGCCTGTCCCACTCTCTTTTGTTCTAAACCCTTTAGGCTAGCTCAAGCTGAACAAATATATGCACACAGACAGGTAATGTGAATCCTTTCTCCAGGAATCACCAATCCTCTCAGAGTTCTTAACACTGGTACAGGCCAATCACTAAACTGTAGTATTGTTTCGGGGCACCTGGATGGATGGCTCAGTTGGTTAAGCGTCCTACTTTGGCTCAGGTCATGATCTCAGTTTGCGAGTTTGAGCCCCAAGTCAGGCTCTGTGTTGACAGCTCAGAGCCTGGAGCCTGCTTCAGATTCTGTCTCTCTCTCTCTGCCCCACTTGTGCTCTCTCTCACTCTCAAAGATAAATAAACATAAAAAAAATTAAAAAAAAATAAACTGTAGTATTGTTTCAATTATACAGATATTTATATATCATATAGCTAAACATGTTTATGTTTATTTTATATTATCTAAATAATATATATGTACATACCCAGAAAAATGTCTTATCACCCAAATTTAAACTCCTTGAAAAAAAGAACAAGAACTCTTTCTTCACATGGCTCAGTTTTTAGGCACAAAGGCTTATATGAAGTAAGTGCCAAATAAAACTAGAACATTTATTTTTGCCTGATATTTTTCAAATTATTTTCATTACCTTTTATTTTTTTACCTACTTATCTATCCACTCAAATGCAAAGTCCTATAAGCAGGATAAAAGTTATGGTTATCTCATGGGGGAATAGTTACTATATAGGTATAAAGTATACATAAATATATATAAAGTACATATGTATATATATGTTAGTGTTTACATATATATACTTCATATATAGTTCAGTATGTGTACACATATGTTGTGTACACACACACACACACACTTTTGAAATATAGTATAACCTTGTGCTTTTAAGACACCAACAAATTAAGAGGCTTCTTAGATTTCAGTTTCTGACTCCACTTTAACCCTACTCATCAGTAGTGGAATACATACACCAGAGGCCGTGTAATTATGGTAAAAGGAGAAGGAACATAACTTTTCTTTTTGTGTATCTCTTCATACATCACAATATTCTAATAAATCATCCCTTAAATACATCCCAATTTAAGACAGATTATATACCAAGTTGTAGAAGATACATAAACAAAAACCTTCCCTGAGTGCCTGAAGCAGAACTTTGGAAAATTTTCATGCAACAGGAAAAAAAGGTGTGATTTCCACTCCCCTGCAAGTTTACTTATAGAACTATTTACTTTATATACCCAATTTCCAAGTAAATAGATGATAGAGGGCCACCACAAGGGATGGATATATATATATATATATATATATATTTATCAGCTGTTTCCATTTCCTGGGTAAATAAAGGCCAAAGTTAATTTTTTAACATAGTAATTACAAATCTAGAAAGACACTGTGAACCCTCTGTCTTTTCCTCTCTCTTAAACACAAAACTCCATTACAATCTATGTAAAGTGAATATCAAGACTTAACAATTGTTAATGATTTCCTATAAAACATGAACACTTATTTAAGTTCATTATGAGGAAATGTAGATTTCAACCAAAATAGTTTAAAGCTCATGGCTACAAAAAAATTAAACTGTTTTAATTAAAAATCAGCATCTGTGATCTAAAATCAATGTAGAGTCTCAAGGAGACAAAAAAAAAGTAACATAAATCACCCATTCTACCTTTAACTATAATATAGGTGGGAAGGAAAAATAACCACACACAAAGTTAAATGCTAAACTGTGTGGGACTACTTGTAATTAGTAATTCAGAGAAGAAAGTGAATTATTATGATAAAAATTAAAGACAGGCACTTTGGAACTGTTTTACACCTTTTCTTGCAAGCATTTCTACTTTCTGAAGTTAAGAGACAAACTTGTCAGTAGTTCTGCTTTGAGATGCATAACAATTTTAGTTTTTTTAAAGAAAGGCAGGCAGGAAGGGATTAGTGTAAAAGTAGTTATACTATATTAGATGATAAATTATAAATTTTCTTTAAATAGGGTAATTTACCTTAAAACTTGAAATATATTTTTCAAAATCAAGCTGTAATACATTTATATAAAATAGGTATATATTTACATATACACAACCATATATTTATACACATACACTGAGAAGTATATACAACATTATGCCAAGAGTTACAATTTATGTCTAATTTTGGCATAAGTGTGTATACACACAAACACAAAAATATATATACATAAACACAAATACAGGTGTGTATATTATATACAGAAACAAATATACACATCTATTTAAGCAGTAAAAATTCAGTAAAAATCTAATTTAAAGGGTGCCTGAGTGTCTCAACTGGTTAAGTGTCTGACTCTTGGTTTTGGCTCAGGTCATGATCTCATGGTTTCTTGAGTTTGAGCCCCATGACGGGCTCTGTGCTGGCAGTGTGGAGCCTGCTTGGGATTCTCTCTCTGCCCCTCCCTCACTCATGCTCTCTCTCAAATATATAAATAAACTTAAAAAAAAATTTTTTTAAATCTAATTTAAGATAAAATATAAAAAGAATAGCAGAAAATGACACTGAAACCTCATCCCAGTAACAGGTGCCTGGGAGGCTCAGTCGGTTGAGTGTCAGACTTCGCCTCAGATCATGATCTCACAGTTCATGAGTTCAAGCCCCACGTCAGGCTCTGTGCTGACAGCTCAGAGCCTGGAGCCTGATTCGGATTCTGTATCTTCCTCCCTTTGCTCTTCCCCCACTGATGCCCACTCTCTCTCTCTCAAAAATAAAGCTTAAAAACATTTTAAAAAATAAAAAAAAAAAAAAAAACAAAACCCAGGTTAAGCACTATACAATAAAATATACCTTATAAACACCCCAATCCATTTTTTTAAAAAGTTTGTCATTTGAATATCTACTACGTAATTAGAATAAGTAGACCATCACCCTAAAATTCCTTGTTAAGACCTGGAGTAAAATTTATAGATAAAGGTTAACAAATATCTCTATGGCTAAAATTGAGACACCTTTTTAAGTTAAACACTGAAAATTACCTCTAGTCTAAGCAACTCCAAAGACATGTGAGGATTCTTCCCCTAATAATTATTTTCTTTAATGACAGAGAGAAGCGATGTTTCATGAATTATCAATATTATCTCTTGTTTCTCTAATTTGAGAATTAAGACACGTTTCATTTCCTTTTTTAATCTTAACCCAGTACACGGAATTAATCATAATCCCTGATTCAGAATGCACTATTGCCATTGGTCTGGGGGTGTCCCTCTCTTTACTGAGTTAGTAACCTAATTAGCTCTCTTAAATATTGTAGCAAGCCTTCACGAACCCATCTCCCCATACAAAAGTGAGGGCCTGGACAATAACCCCCATTTAACCATATGGAAGGCCTGCCTTTTCCATATCCTGCCTCACTCCATACAATGAAAGTGTTCTTTACTCTCTTGCTTGCTTCCCTTTTTAGAGTTTTAATCTGTATGTATTCCTAAAGAGGAGATTTAAAATTTTTGTTTTTAACATAAAAATAACATTCTATACTGTCATCTTTTTGGAGTTACTTTTTAACTTTATAATGTTATGAATCACTCCTACTGTTTTATGTGTCACAAGATTTCTAATATTCCATGGTGAAAATTATCACATTTACTCACCCACTTTCCTGTTCCCAAACATGTCATTTGGGTTGTTTCCAGATGTCTGCTACTATGCATTGTGCTATGAACATTCTTCTACATGTCCTTACTGAGCATGTGCAAGAATGTCCTGAGTATACATGTAGGAGGAGATAATGACCAAACTGTTCCCAAAGTCATTACACTTTACACTCCCACCAGAAACCAGAGATACCCTGTGATCTAGACCTTCCTCCACCCTAGGTATCAGCTGATTTTTTTTTCTCTCTCTCTTCTTCCTTCCTTATTTATTTATTCCTTGCCAATCCCAGAGGTTGAAAATAGCACCTCAATGTGGTCTTGATTTACATTTCCCCCATTAGTAAAGAGGTTGAACCTCTCTTCATAGTCCTGTGTTTCTTCTTTCACTAAAAGCCTAAAGATAAAGATGTATTTCATCTTCTATTTCTCTTCTTCATCTGAGCTGTTTGTGTATTGATATCAATTCTTGGATGAGTATAAATACTTCGAGTATCTTCTCGTAGTTTGTAAAGTTAACTTTAGGTTTAAAAAGTTAATTTTAATAGTTAGATTTATCACTCTGCTTTCACAGTCATTCTCAACTCCTAGTCTCCCTTTCCCAGCAGTTCTGTCAGTTTAAGAGATTGTTTCCCACTTGAAGGTCCAAAATATGCTAGCCTATGTAGAGTTTTAATTTTTTGTTTTGACATTTCAGGTCTCTTAAAATTCCAGAGTTGATCCTTTGTTTATGGTGTGAGATAGGAACCCATTCCATCCTTTTCTAAACAGAAACCGTTTTCTTCCAGCAGAATTACGGAAGACTACCACCTGTCCCCACTCATCTGATATGCCACCTCCGTCACATACCAAAGTTCCACATACACAGATCTGTTTGGGGGCTCCCTGTTCAAATGCTCAAGTTGTTTCTATTTGAGCCAGTATTACAAAAGCTTCACAGTACCTCCTACTATGAGTGAAATAAAACTTTATCTTCCTCAAGTTGTCTGATTTCAATACAAGGATTATACTAGCCACACAGAATGAGTTGTGTAGTATTCTTTCTATTGTCTGGAAGTGCATGTTTAAAATAGGGATAATCTGTTCCTTCAAAGTTTGGAACTTGCCTGTACTGCCATCTGTTTACCATTTGCCTTCATTTCTTTAACAGCTACAGAACTATCCAGGTTTTTAAATTCTTCTTGAGTCAGTTCTAGTAAGTTACATTTTTCTCATACTTCTCAGTTTTGCTCCTTTCCCTCTAAATTTCCTCTGCATGAGACCTTGGAGGAAGAAGTCAGTAATAAATAAAGCTAGTGCAACATCCTGGAGGAAACAAGAACCGGATTTAATGGTTCTTATGGCAGTGGAATTACAGATTGTTTTTTCTCTTTCCCAAACTTTCTATAGTATTATATTAGTCTTACTAATATATGCCAAAGTAATTAGTATAATTAATGATACTCCCAGAAAGGAGTAATTAATAATTACTAAATGATACTCCCAGAAAGGACAAAATAGTGTTGTACTCAGATAAAAAACAACCCAATCACTTAAGTGGCTATTTAAGGGAGTTCAGCACCAAGTTCAACATCTTAAATGCTTCTATTGAGATACTTCAACCCTCAAAACCAAATCTCAAATAACTATAATGAACTGTAACGATTAAGGTTATCTGAAACAAATCAAAGTTTATTTAAATTAAAATGGATTCTGTCAGCTATTCTACCATTTGAGAAAAAATTTCAGAATGTTCAGCAATGTGGGATATGGGAATAGAAAGATAAATGTGATGAACTACAAAATGTTAATTTGGAATGTTTTAAAAATCTGCTATCAAATTTCGATCTCCCAAAGATCACCTGTTCCCTTACTCATAAAACACTACCAAAGCGGCAATAAATTCAGATAGTTCAAAAATCAAGAGAGTGTGAATGGATGCTGGAAAAAAACAGTGACACTGAATTTTAAGCGTTCTTATAGAATGCCCTTGTATAAACTATAATAAGCTAAAATTGTATCTTAAAGAGCTAAATGATAATTTGACTTTTATTCCTTAAGAAAACCTCTATATAGTATGGCATGAACATGAATGCAGCTATTAATTTCACTTGGTCCCAGAAGGTGTCAAAAAGTCCCATTAAAACCTAAGTTGGGGGCGCCTGAGTGGCTCAGTTGGTTAAGCGTCCAAATTCAGCTCGTCATGATCTCGCGTCGTGGTCTGTGAGTTCGAGCCCCGCGTCAGGCTCTGTGCTGACAGCTAAGAGCCTGAAGCCTGCTTCAGATTCTGTGTGTCTCTCTCTCTGCCCCTCCCTTGTTCATGACTGCCTCTCTCTCTTTCTCTCAAAAGTAATAAACATTAAAAAAAAAATAAAACCTCAATAAGTTGCAATGGTTCTAAAATGCCATCAGATGAGGTAGTTATTCCATTAATGGCTATCTTTACGACTGCCTGAGAGCCTTTATTTCTCTCTTTCCAATGATTTTCTCCTTTCTCTCAATGCTTTCTCTGCTTTAGCATCACACAAAATAAAATTATTTGGTATATTTCTTGGACTGAATTTTCTGCTCTCCATTTTAAAATTGGACAAATATAAAAAGTATTAAATATCTCTGAAGAAGAAAAACACTGACTTGTAATTAATTACATGGTCTTTGATGTGATTTCTAACTATAGGCATCTTGAGAGGAAAAAAACAGAAATGTTAAACATATAGAAAGAAATTTAAAAATGTAAACTCATCACCTTAAGCTAATACCAATTATTCATCCATGTTCTGTCTCTAAACATTATCTTCAAAAAAATCTTCAAAAAAATCTTCAAAAAAATCTACATATATAAAGAATATTACAAAAAATTTTTAGGAAGTTTCTTACTTGTCTCTAGATGCTCCCAGCGCCAAAACAATTGGATCTGCAATCTCTAACATTGACTGTAGGATAGAAGCTACAACAATGAAGAGGATAATACTGAGCAGGAATGCCCGATGAACAACCTGTAGTTCTATGAGACCAGTCTGTACTGCCAAGATTAACAGCGTAACTCCTTCTGTCATGCCCCTAAAAAAAACACACATTTTTAGAAAAACAAACAATCAGAAACTCATTTCATTCCATGAGCAAATAATCCTGATCAGAATGTTAATACATATAACATTGATATAACACATATAATATATAACACTGACATGTAATAACAATATAATGACTATGTAATAGTCATAATATTTCACTATGTGTAAAACATAATTACTATTATTTTAGCATACAATGAGAATAAAAGCAACTTCTAAGATAAATAAAAGGTTTTGCTAATGAGCCAGACACTCTACCATTCTGAGATATCCACTGAATTACACATATTTATATCATGAGCTTTTTCCTGACTATAAAAGATAAAATCATAGGTGAATGTCTTCATAATCTTGAAGTAGGAAAGGTCTCTTTAAGCAGACCATAAGAACCAGAAGACATAAATACAAACTTTTTTGAAATTCAATTGCCATATGGAAAATATATACAAAAATCCTTAGAGATCTTTTTTTATCCTATTGACTTGATTTATAAATAACTCTTACAAATAAATGAACAAAGGATTAAGTCCAATTTTCAAAACCACAAATTAGCAAATATTTCGAAGTCTGATGACCCAAGCACTGACAAGGAATCTGAGAAAAAATGGGAACACTAATGTTGACATAAAACATGTAAAACCTTTCTGGAGAAAAATTTGCTAATAAATTTAAAATATATACACAATTTAACTCAGTAATCTTGCTGGTAATAATTTACCCTATGGATGTACTACAAAAAATTTATATGTAAGAGAAAACACAGTGAATAATAAAACATGTTATGTGACATCATGGGAATATAACTGGCAAAATCCAGATTCTGAAAAATTAAGTAGAACAATCTAGTGTCTTCAACAAATAAAATGAGAGGGGGAAAAAATACAGAGAGACAGCAAGGACCTAAACATTAAAAGAGACTTAAAAGATATTAACCAACTGCAATATGGGCCTTATTTGGATCTGAAGCTGAGCAAATAAAATGTTTTAAAAAAAAGATCAGGAAAATATGAACACCAACTGGGAATTTGAGGTCAAGGAATTCTTCTCTTACTGGGAATGAATATTTTATTGTTGTTATGTTTTTCATATGAGACTGAAATACTTGTGGGTAAAATGGTATCATATCTGAGATTTGTGCCAAACAAATGCAGCCAGGAGTTATGGAGGGGACAGAGTAAGTGAAGTTGATAAGGGCATGCATGATAGAAGATAGGCCATATTATTGGAGATGGGTGACAAGTATATGGAGGTTCATTTTACTATTCTCTCAACTTTGTTAATTTGAAATTTTCCTAATTAAGAGTTAAAAAGAGAGACATATACAAAGATACTCACAGCACAATTTTTAATAGCAAAAAAAATACATTTATATTTTAGAATACTATGCTTTAATCAAAAAAATGAGGATGTCTCTGTTGACATAAACAAATTATCTAAAAACTATTTAAAAGAAAAAATAAGGTGTAGAACTGTTTACAGTATGTGGAAATGAACAACAACAAAATATATATATGCATTTTTCCCCATAAGAAAATTTAAAATAATGATCTATAGCTGTTACCTTTGGGGAAAGGAAATGACAAGCAGGGGAAGGAAGAGTTGTCACTTCCCGTTTGGTATTTTCTGAATGGTATTAATTTGGTGAGCTTATACAGGAATTATTTTTCTTTCTTGCCCTACCCCCCTTCTTTTTTCCATTACAAAAGTGTTAGCTGGGACTGGCAGGAAGGTTATAAGGTAGAAGTTTTTCTCTTTTCTCATAAAAAAACTAAAATGTACACCAAGAAAAAAAATTATTTCTTCCATTTACAAGGTACTCACCATCTACTAATTCTGAAATATTCCATAAAGATTTAAAGACTTTAAGATTCTTTAAATTTATATAAATGAAACCATTAAAAATTCTTACATTAAGATAACAGATATTATGACAAGTACCAAAAACAGGGTTTCCCAATATCTGATCTTAGTGATTTAATAACAACTAGATTAACTATTCTTGGATTATCATTAATGCATCCTTTGAAACTTCAATCAGTATCAAATTTATGTCCAACCATAAAAAATTAAGCAAGTATCAAATACAGAAATTTGATTTTAACATGGCTACACTTAACTTCAAATGGAAAAAAAACAAGCTATTAAAAATCTCTTAAACTCTGGGGCTCCTGGGTGGCTCAGTCGGTTAAGCATCTGACTTCGGCTCAGGTCATGATCTCAAAGTTCGTGAGTTTGAGCCCCATGTCGGGCTCTGTGCTGACAGCTCAAAGCCTGGAACCTGCTTCGGATTCTGTGTCTCCCTTTCTCTCTTGTCCCTCCCCTGCTCGTGCATGCTCTCTCTTTCAAAAATAAATAAACATTAAAAAAAAATTTTTTTAATCTCTTAACTCTAGGAAAGTGTCCAGTATATACTGATAAGTACAAACAATAAAAATCCATCTTTTACATATGGAAATTCAGTTATATTTTTCATAGTATTTTTAATACAAATAGTTTCAACCATTCAAAAAAAAAAAAAAACCTTCAAAATACCATTTCCTCTGAAATTCATCATTACTTCTTCAAGTTATATATAATATTTAAATTTCTAGAGATATTCATAGTCAAGAACTTACCTATTCATGGCAGGATCATTCATGAAAGCTCGATAACCTTGCAAGTAAAACTTGCAGAGTGTCAGAACACCCAAGGCAACAAAAGAAACCGTGAAGACCAAGCCCAGAAGTGAGTAAGGAGTGCTGCAGCATTCAGCAATACTAGAAAAGAGCAGGTGGGGGTATTGATAGATAAACGTTTTCCCCTGGAAATAAAACCATCTTAAGCCTTCAAATAACCACCAAGCTTGTTCTGATCCTTATCAATTAAAACACCCAAACCAAAATTTAAGGTAAAATCACCTGACCACTACACTAATAATTTAAATCCATTCTTATTATTATCCTAACCTACACTTTTAAAATATCTCTTTGGCAAATATTCAGTATACAGAACCATATCTGAAACAAGTCTGATTTTTATTTATCTATCATCTCTTTCAAATGCAGTAAGAGCTTAAAATTTTGTTCAAACCTTAAGAAACATACAATTATGTATGTATGTATGTATGTATGTATGTATGTATGTATGTATGTATGTATAAAAAAGGAATAGAAAAATTACTTGGGCAAGACACCTAAATGTCATCTAAAATCTCAGTATTAGGGGCTCCTGGGTAGCTCAGTTATGTGTTCAACTTCAGCTCAGGTCATGATCTCGGAGTTCATGGGTTCAAGCCCCACACTGGGCTCTATGCTGACAGCTCAGAGCCTGAAGCCTGCTTCAGATTCTGTCTCGTCTTTCTACCCCTCCCCCACTTGTGCTCTGTCTCTCTCTCTCTCTCTTTCTCAAATAGAAATCAACATTACAAAAATTTTTTAATAAAAAAATAAAAAATAAAATCTCTATTACTTTCTTACTTTTTAAATAAGTCCAAATTCATTCATAGCTTATTGATTTATTAAGCCTATTACACCATGCTACACTTCATTTGATTGTGCTAATGGATAATAATCTGGTTTAAAACACAACTAATCCCAGTCCCATGCTTAGGTTATTATCCTAACCACAGAATTCTATTTCTTTTCTCCTTAAATTGAATTACTCTTTGGATCATCTTAAAATTCTGCATAAAACTTCCATAGTAATTACATAAATACCAAGAGCAGTGAAACTTCATTAATAATGAGTTGGCTATCAAAATGTATTTGGTATCAATTTATTGCATGTTTATAGAAGCTAATTATCAATTAAAGCTGTTATTTTCAGAAAGCACAAAATCAGGGGCACCTGGGTGGCTCAGTTGGTTAAGCGTCTGACTTCGGCTCAGGTCATGATCTCCCAGTTTGTGGGTTCGAGACCTACATGGGGCTCCAGAGACTGGAGCCTGCTTCGGATTCTGTGTCTCCCTCTCTTTCTCTGCCCCTCCCTTCCTCATGCTCTCTCTCTCAAAAATAAACATTTAAAAATAAATAAATAATTAATTAAAGTACAAAATCAGACTCAGTGCCAATAAATTTATTCTTATTTACTAAAATAGGTATGTCCTATGACATTTTTATTGATATTTAATTCTGTGTAACATTTTCCCTACACCACTTAGTGCACAGTGCTCCATCATTTGGTTGGCCGAGAAACAATGGCTCTATTAATGAAAAATTTAAAATTTTTATTTGCTTACACTATCAACAAGAGCCAAAGTATGGAAAGAGACCAAATGTCCACCAATGGACAAATGGATAAAGAAGATGTGGTATATATATACAACAGAGTATTACTCAGCAATCAAAAAGAATGAAATCTTGCCATTTCCAACTACGTGGATGGAACTAGAGGGTATTATGCTAGGTGAATTAAGTCAGAGAAAGACAAATATCATCTGACTTCATTCATATGAGGACTTTAAGCTACAAAACAGATGGACATAAGGAAAGGGAAGCAAAAATAACATAAAAACAGGGAGGGGGACAAAACATAAGAGACTCAAATATAGAGAACAAACAGAGGGTTGCTGGAGGTGTTGCAGGAGGTGGGATGGGCTAAATGAGTAAGGGGCATTAAGGAATCTACTCCTGAAATCATTGTTGTACTATATGCTAACTTGGATGTAAATTAAAAAACCAAATTAAATAAAAATACCAAAAAACCCTTTGATCTGCTTATATGTACTTTCCTGAAGGACAGAGTTTCAGTCTTGCCTTTATGTACCAGGGAATGAAGATAGTGTGTGTGTGTCTGTGTGGGTGTGTGTGTGTACACAGACACACACACACAAACCCATGTGCTAGATTGGGGGCCTGAGATTCAAATTCAAGAGTGGAAAAATAACAAATACAGATCTAGCATAAGCTCACAAAAAAGATCCTTAGTAGAAAAAGGACTCTGATGACTTAAGACTAGTTTTTTAAAAAATCTAAATCTTAAAAACTAAGTCTTAGAATTCCTTTGGGGCAAATAGAAAAGTATTAGGATATACTTATTTCACCAATTATTTGACTGTATCTGAATAATGAAGCAAAACATTAAAAATAACATGGCATAGGGGTGCCTGGGTGGCTCAGTCAGTTAAGCATCCGGCTTTGGTTCAGGTCATGATCTCATGGTTCGTGGGTTTGAGCCCCATGTTGAGCTCTGTGCTGACGTGCAGATTCTCTCTCTCTCTCTCTCTCTCTCTCCCTCTCTCTGTCCCTCCCTCACTTGTACTTTCTTGCTTTCTCAAAATAAAAAAACTTAAAAATGAAATAATATGGCATAGTGCAAGAGGAAGTCATAGGGTTTGAACTCAGATGGGATTTGAGATCAGCACTGTTTTTGTTTTTTTTTACCAGTGTCACCTGGGGCAAGTTACTCTTGGCACAGTCTCCTGAGCTATTAAAATGATAATGATAATAGAGGCACCTATCTCTCAGGGTTGCTATAAAGATTAAGTGTGAAGAAAAGTGTTTAGTAGTGTGGTTGGCATATATTAAATACTCAGTAAATGATAATTACTTTTAGTAACATATGTTTTATTTACCCAACCAATAATTTACCTTGAAATTGAAAAAATATTTTTATTTATTATATTTTTAAATGTTTATTTTTGAGAGAGAGAGAGAGAGAGAGAGAGAGACTGAGTACCAATGGGGGAGGGGCAGAGAGAGAGAGGGAGAGGGAGACACAGAATCAGAAGCAGGCTCCAGGCTCTGAGCTGTCAGCACAGAGTCCGGTGCAGGCCTCAAACTCACGAACTGTGAGATCATGACCTGAGCTGAAGTCAGACACTTAACCAACTGAGCCAACCAGGGGCCTCTGAAAAAATATTTTTAAAATTTGCTATGTACCTTTTCACAAATCATTTGACGAAACCAAATATACCATTATTACATTAGCACCTTCCCTGCACTGCCAGACATAGGCATCCACTGAATGAAAATCCTATCTCAATTAAATATGGGGTATTCTAATATAACTGGGAAAAGTTAATTTGCAAAACTTACTACTCCTGGATCAACGTTTTCTCTTCCTAAGGTTATGTACAGTATCACATGTTCTCATTAATTACCTTGTCAGGAAAAGGAAAAGAAGCCTCTCACGTGATGCAGGCTGATCTCGAGTACTGAAATAGGAGTAAATCTGAAGAGCAAATAAGACGAGCCAGAAAACCATGAAAAGTACAGGGACTACGAGTTGATTCCACAGGGACATTCCCAAAGCTAGAAGGCCATATACCTCTACTACCTGAGTAAGAAAATAAGATAGGAAAACATCTTGTATCACTTCAACAAACACATTTAAACATAAAAGAGTAATACAGAGAAAAATAAAATAGCTTTTTTTCACTGTAAGGTTGTTTCAGATAAATTCCTTTAAAGTTTTCTCTATACAGTCACTAAGTACCACATTTTTAAAAATTCACTGAGTTTTCATTATTGTTAACACGACACACACTCATCAAATGACCACCATAAATTCCCCTTATGGTTCAGAGTAAAGTCACTTTCAGAGTAAAATTACATCAAAGGCAGGTTGTAAACTGACTCATCTGTAAATCATAATGATCAATCAGGACTACCTTAAATGATACAATAGTGCTTGAGTGGCTAGAAAAACAGGCAATATGAAAGGAAGACTTTTTCAGGATTTAGTCAGGAAATTTTATAGGTGAAACAGTTTGACGAAGACAGAATAATCACTGGAGTTTACTGGAGAGAGAAGACAGTTAGCAAGTCTTTTTTTCCCCAGATAAATCAATTCCCCTTGTTCCTCCTATGCATTTTTCAAACAACATTTCTCAATTTATTTGGTTTGCCAAGTGCCTTAACACCAAGAAAAAAGGTACATGTAGAAAAAGTTTATTAATCTACTAATAAGTAAATTAGCTTTCTAGTTTGTAAAATAATCTCTTATGAGATTGATTAGGAAGAATCAATTTTCATAATCTGATTCAGCCAAAGAGCACAATGTAACCAAGTTTCTAGAATTACTATGCCAGGGACCAGACCCTGGTAACACAACAGGGTTCTCCAAGGCAGGCTATAAACTATAACCTACAGAGCCAAATGGTCTTGCTGAAACTCTCAGTGTGATACCAGAATGCTTCAATAAACTACAAATATCTTAAAATACACTGACTTCAAGTTATTCTGATTTCTAATTAATACCTATCTCTAGATAAAGATTTTTTTTTTTTTTTTTTTTTTTTAAATTTTTTTTTCAATGTTTATTTATTTTTGGGACAGAGAGAGACAGAGCATGAACGGGGGAGGGGGCAGAGAGAGAGGGAGACACAGAATCGGAAACAGGCTCCAGGCTCTGAGCCATCAGCCCAGAGCCTGACGCGGGGCTCGAACTCACGGACCGCGAGATCGTGACCTGGCTGAAGTCGGACGCTTAACCGACTGCGCCACCCAGGCGCCCCAGATAAAGATCTTTTAAGCATTAAGTTAAAATACACTGACTTGCAAGTTATTCTAAATTTAAATTATTTTCACCTGGAGGCACCTAGGTGGCTCAATCGGTTAAGGATCCAACTTCAGCTCAGGTCATGATCTCACAGTTCACAGCCTCTGTGAGGCTGACAGCTCAGACCCTGGAGCTTGCTTTAGATTCTGTGTCTCGCTTTCTCTGCCCCTCCCCCTGTCACACTCTTTCTCTCTCTCTCAACAATAAACATTCTTTTAAAAATTATAAAAAATACTTTTAGTAATAAAAAAATAAATTCCATTTGTAACTCAAATGCTTTTTCTAAAATCTAGTCAAGATTAACTTCTATTTTTCCCCTACTAGAAAATATTTAAAGAAAAAGCAAATTGTCCAACTACGTGCAAAATAATTATTAGCAGCAAATGATCATTGAGAGGTAGAGAGTATTTTTCCTCCTTTCCATTCAAGAAACATGACTAAAAAGCCTGATAGTTTCCATTTCTTGCCTATCCAATTCTTTCCAGGTTGTGAATTTTATAACTTATAATTTATTTTCAACTACAACATCTAGTGATGCATGAATCTTATGGCAACCAAGAAGGTAAACATGACATTGAAAAATGAGGGCTCTGTCCTTATGATGATAAAACATCATCCAATTAATGTTTACTGCCTACTGTTTTCCTACAAACTAGGATAGCTCCACAAGACTGAATTCAAAGAAAAACACTAGTCATTCTTACTCTGAATGGAAGTACAGTGCTTCCTCATGAAATAGCTCTTCACGGAGTGTGAAAATAACTTCCTCTTCTCTGAAAGACCTACTTTTAGGAAAACTGCCCAAGTTAATCATTACATAAGATGAACAATGAAGGCAGAATCAGGCTAAAGCCAAGAGTAGAGGGAAATTTTTCTGGGAAATCTGTCCCTGGGGCTACAACAACAACAACAACAACAACAACAACAAAACCCACTTCACTTAGTAGTTTCAGTTTGGTCAATCTGAGAGCATCCTGTACCTTAAGGTCACATACACACAGTCGAAAGGTAGAAAAGAATGTCCATTTTAACATTTTGTTTTTATGTATCAATGTCAGTTTTAGTATCTATTTTATATACTGAAACTTATCAATTAAGGCAAATGGAAATAGATAAATATCTATTGTTTCTGTCTGGGAATAATCTGTTTTAGAGCAAAGGTTAAAAAAAGTAGGATAAGGCAGAAGCACATCATGTTGGCAACATCAGTTTATCTAAGCAAAATCCATCATAGTATAAACAACTTAACTTCTCAGTTTACATAAATTAAGCAAACATAGGGGGAAATAACTGTAGGCACAGGACTATAACCAGGAGAAAAACCAGGATTTGACCCCTAGATTTTCAATTCTGTATTACTTTGGTCTTTGTTATAATACTCAACACATACAGAATAATGTCTGCCTGGCACCAAACTCACTTAAATCTCACCTAACCCTATGAGTTAGGTACAACTGTTATTATTAGCTCCATTTTATGGATAAACCAACTTAAGTGACTATCCCCAGGTTACACAGCTAGTAAACAACAGTGCCAGTGTAAAAACCCAGACACTCTGCTTCCACAGAATCCCTTTACTGCCTCTCTATACAACACTTCATAATAAAAAATCTTACATGTTCCTAATTAGGTTGCTATTTAAAAACTGTCCAACAGAATGTTACCATAACCATGACTGAAATAACAAGGAGCTAAACCTTTAATATAACTAGTATTTATGCAGAATTTTATCTACCTGTGTGTGGTGTCAGTCTTACCTGAACCAATTCTCTGTATGCAGACTTAGCAAGGTTATAAGGTACTAAAAGATTAGACCCAAGAAAATAGAGAACCTCCAATCCAGTAAAAATCATAGCAAATTTGTTGATGATAACAATGGTCTCCAGAGGAACAAGGCAGAGTCGTGCTAGCAGAGGAAGCATGTGAGCTGAAAACAGCCAAATCTGCTTCGTTTTCATGACACAGGAACATAAAGTACACACCACCAACTGACCTAAAATGGGGAGGAGAATGCATTTAAGATTTGGTATTCACAAAATAAAAGCAAAAGATAATGCCAATAAGCATGATGACACAGCTTTTGAAAAAGTCTAATTAAGATCTCCTAGGTAACAGTCTAAATCAAATTTTTACCTCATCTGACCATGATTACATATTCATATGTCCCGTCAATTCTGAGCATCAATTCCCTAGGTACTGATCTGAAAAAAGCAGTACAAATATCCACTAGTCTTCATCACATTTCAGATGACATATATAATACAAAAAACGTTTTTTTAAATGTCTAGCTCAGTATTATAATAATTCAATTACTACTGTTTACATATAGCTCTTTTCACAAAGGTCCATCAATATTTAATTGTTCTGGTTGATAGGTAAAAGCATAAAATCCAAGAGATACAGTTACTTCTCTAAGATCATGATGCGACAAAATTCATTGAGATTTTCAAGCTTTAATTACGTTTACAGGATCATGCAAGCCTTCCCAAAGGACTCAATAATGAAAGTAAAACTTTGTTTAAGCAACAAATTCTTCTCAGATGATTAGGCATGATCATTATAGAAAAGTTAGAAAATACAGAGAAATAAAAAGGGAAAACTCAATTTCTTATAGTCCAGTATCTTTGGTCAATTAAAGCACTGCATAGAGAGTCTAAGCATTGTGTCTGAAACCTAGTAAGTGCTCAACAAAACTTAGCTATTCATACTGTTTTCAGATTTATTCTATGCAAGTGAATATACAAGTGTTTTATTATATAAATGAGATTACAGTGTACACACTACAGTTTTTTCAGTTAATACATATAATCCATGTAGCTCTCCCCATACCAATAAACATATACACTTTTTTTTTTTAGTTGTATGGCATATTACACTGAATGTGTATGAAACAGTATTAGCATTTGGCTGTTTTCAAATAGTTCATAATTATAAAATGCTTTGTTATGAATAAGCCTGATGTTTAACGCTTATGACATCCTCATATACTTGGAGCACATTTCCTAATATCTTCTTAGACTAAATTCCTAAAAGTGTAATTACTGAGTCAGAAGAAACCTTTAAGACTTTGACACATACAATCAGACGGCCCTACAGAAACAAAACACCCAGGGTACAGGGTGCGCATTTTTCTACTGACTTGCCAACAGTAAAAATAATTTAAAGAAGGAATATTTCCTAGGATTTTCTAAATATTGCATTTTGTTGATTACCAATTACAAATAAGTACATAAAAATAATTTGCAATTATTTGGTGAAATGCTTGTTTACATTCTTTGGCCATTTCTACTGGGGAATGTAGCCTTCTATGTTTTGACTAAGATATTAATTTCCTTTGTCACATGACTATATTTTCCCAATTATTTGAATATTTTAATAATTTTTTCTCTTACAGAAGTTTTTACTGTAAATAGTCAAACCTATCAAACCTTTTCCTTCATGGTTTCTACCTTTGGTGCCATGGTTAATCACATGGGTTCTCCTACTTAAGATTATACAAGTAATCATGTACATTTAAAAAAAAATTTTTTTTTAATGTTTATTTATTTTTGGGAGAGAGACAGAGTGTGAGCGGGGAAGGGCAGAGAGAGAGGGAGATAAAGTAGGCTCCAGGCTCCGAGCTGTCTGCAGAGCCTGATATAGGGCTCGAACTCACGAACCATGAGATCATGGCCTCATGGTCAAAGTCGGATGCTTAACCTACTGAGCCAACCAGGTGCCCCACCTACGTTTTCTTTTATTATTCTTTATTTTAAAAATTAATACATTTGGAATTTATTTTAGAATAAGGTAAAATTGGAATTTATTTTAGAATAATTTATTTTAGAATTTCAGTACTTATAAATCTTCACTTAATATAACCAGGTGATTCAAGCTTAAGAAACACTACTGTCCCATGAAAGACAAAAACCAAAACAAACAAAAAAAGATCTCAGAGGAAATGGATAATTCAAGGAATAAAAGAAAGCTTCAAAGAGATAAATGATATATCTATGAAATAAAAAAAGACTGTCATAATAAAAAGAATTCAATGAAAAAAGTTCCTGGATATTAAAAATATACAACAACAAAAAAAGATCTAAGTGTGTTTTTCCAGATGTTTTAGTCAGTTGTCTCAAAACTAGCTACTGGAATCATCCAATTCTTTTCTTATTACTTTGAAATGCCATTCTAGTATACCTTCAAATTTTTTGTATATTTGAGTCTGTGTCAGAACTTGCTATTTTTTTTAAATTTGAGAGTGAGCGAGCACACATGTGAGGGGGGAAGGGCAGAAAAATGAGAGAGAGAGAGAGAGAGAGAAAGATAGGGAGGAGGTGGAGGAGGAAGAGGAGGAGGAGGAGGAGAAAAAGAAAGAATCCCAAGCAGGTTCCAGGCTGACAGCGGGGAGCCCAATGCAGGGCTCAGTCTCAGGAACCATGAGATCACGACCTGAGCTGAAACCAAGAGTTGGATGTTTAGCTTACTGAGCTACCCAGGCACCCTAGAATTTACTATTTTTCTTTTTTCAACACTCTACTCTGATGACAGTACCACACTGTCCACTGTCCCATTTCACTGACTGGACAAGTCTCCTCTCATTGCTCTTTTTAAAATTTTATGAAAATTCTTGAACATGTTATCTTCCAGATTAAGAATCACATA